>NC_073303.1:339367824-340045324 GCF_027595985.1 Sorex araneus | reverse complement strand
TGATAACTTGTTTTTAATTTACGTTTTATTGATGTGTAATGATGTTGAACTTTTAATTTTATTTATTTTTTAAATTTATTTAATTTAAAAAAAATTTATTTTATCACCATGTGGAAAGTTACAAAGTTCTCAGGTTTATGTCTCAGTTATACCGTATTCAAACACCATCCCTTCACCAGTGCCCATATTCCACCACCAAAATCCCCGGTATACCCCCAGCCCCCCACCCCAACTGTATAACTGATGAATTTCACTTAATTTTCTCTTCACCTTGATTACGTTCCATATTTCAACACAAAACTCACTATTGTTGTGGGAGTTATACCCCCAAACAAGATAACCCTATTAAGCAAGCATTTGATAATTTGTTTTCCGTTAAAAGATTGTATGTTTTCAGGTTTTACAAAAGGCTCGGATGTGTCCCAGTCCCGAATCCTGGAGCCGTGTTAGTTGCTGCTCAGTGTCGCCAGGGCTCCAACTGGAGAAGGTGTGCAGGCTGCACCTCCTCCTTCCGGCTCCCTGGTGTTGTTGGCCCCAATTCGGGTCCGGAGCATTTTCCGGGCCGTGTTGCTCACCAGACTGCCTGGCCGCTTCTCTGTTGATTGTGGCAAGATGGCGCTGAGGGTGGGTCGAGGGTGTGACTTCCAGCGGCCGGGACCTCTTGGAGTTTGGGCTGGCGCTGCCCCACTCCAGTGCCCCCCCCCCCCCCCACGGCTAGGATGTGTCCCAGTCCCTAATCCCGGAGCCGTGTTAGTTGCTGCTCAGTGTCGCCAGGGCTCCATCTGGAGAAGGTGTGCTGGTTGCACCTCCTCCTTCCGGCTCCCTGGTGTTGTTGGCCCCAATTTGGGTCCAGAGCATTTTCCGGGCCGTGTTGAGAGAGACTCATTTCAATGGAGTTATGATCACAAGTGACTTTCTTAGGGGACAATTGTCATCTCTGGGTGTGAAATGAAGATCACAGTCAGCCTGGGATGTACTCTGCTGTGGGGAAAAATAAAATCCCTAAAAATGTTTTTGTTTTACTTAGGACTGATATAAGGAATTTTACACTTGATCAAACTCAAATCTACCAACATTCTCTAAATTCTGTCACAGTGGGGTAGATGGAGAGTCAGTCCAACTCTTCTTAAGGTGCTGCTGAAAGACTCTGTGTGCTGAATCCCAGATCCCATACCTGCACTTAATGGTGCCCTAATAACATTGGTAGCAACCCGTAGTGCAAGTTGCTGAGAGTAATTTTGCAAACCAACAACCAAACAATAATAAAATAAAAGATTGAGGTAATGTCAAGGATTAATAAACAAAAGCACATAAACTGGAAGTTATGTGTAGTTGAATACATATCCTCATAATCATTTTACAAATTTGAAGCTGCTTAGATCAAGATGAAGTAAAATATGCTAAAACTTTAAAGGACTAAAGGAAGTCCCCTAGTATCAGGAAACAAATGCCCTTAAGGTGTCATATTCTAAAGACAGAGTGAACAGAATTAAAATAAGTTTTACCAAAACTAAAATCCAGCTCCAATTTAGCACAACCTCATATAAGACTGAAATGTGTAGTCCCATGCATCATGTCTATGCAACCAACCATGCAAGGGAGATATATTTTCTGGTGGAGGCTGTTACCATGTGAATCCCATAAGATGATTCTATGCAAATGATTCATTTTGTTTTGGTTGTTTGGGTTTTTAGCCACATCTTGTGTACTCAGGGGTCACTCTTGACAATGCATGGAGTCTATGGTAAACTGGAAAATGAACTAGGGACCCAAATGCAAAGCATTTGAACTATTTCCCCAATCCTTAGAATGTTTAAAAGGGCAGCAGAAAATGCTACCACATCGGTTGAGTTGTAGGACTTGATAACATGCCATCTCCAAATTTACTGCTCTGCTATATTCATGATTTTGAACTGTGGTTAGGCACTGGAGCGATAGTACAGTGAGTAGGGCATTTGCCTTGCATGCGGCTGACCTGGATTTGATTCTTCCGTCCCTCTCAGAGATCCTGGCAAGCTACCAAGAGTTTCCTGCCTGCATGGCAGAGCCTTGCAAGCTACCGATGGCATATTTGATATGCCCAAAACAGTAACAAGTCTCACAATGGAGATGTTCCCACTCGAGCCAATCAATGAACAAGGGGACGACAGTGCTACAGTGCTACAGTAGTTAGGCACTTAAAGAAACACAAATCCATGGAGAGCCTTTCTCTGTACTTACTTGCTTGTAATATATCCACTAAAAGGAACTTAATTGCCAGAAATCTCTTCCCTAAGATTTTCATCAATCATAGACCAACTCTTACCACCAAATCTAGAAATGAATACCACAACCTGGAAATCTTTGTCACAAACTACTTTTGAACCCCTTATAATGTAAAAAAAAAACAAAAAACCTAAACAACAGCAACAACACAATAACAACAAAACTTTTACTGTCACTTTAGAGTTTTATGTTCCATTTACCAACTGAAAGAGTATTAGTACTGATTTCAAACCTAATTTGGAGAGATACTTATTTTTCTCTGGAAATACATGTTAATAATAAATTTGCTGTAGAAAATCTTCCTTTATTAGAGGGGTCTCTGCTATAAAATCAGAAGCATGAAAGAAAGTCACTTCCCCTCTACTGTAGTTCACATTTTGTACAGTTCACATCTTCTACTGAATGAGCAGGCTTTACTTCCACATCCCAGTATGCTCCAACCTCCTTCCCACTGCTGTGTCACCGACTGGTGCACTGTGAAAGCATCTTTCCACTGAGAGAACTCCTAAATTTCATGTTGGGCATCACTGGAAGCCCTTGTAACCTGTTTCCTTTAGTCATCATCACAGAGGTTCCCTATAGGACAAGCATACTTAAAAAAATTAATTTTACAAGTAAATTTTATTTTTCATTATTATTGTTGTCCCAATTGAGTGTTCTCCCTGCTATTTATGCCCTTATCTCTTCCATGAAATATAATATAATTTCAGTGTGAATTTTTAGGGTCTCTATATTAATTGTGAAAATCTAGGTAACCAATAAGCTCTAGCTGTCATGAAGATTACCATTCATATAAACTCAGACTGCTTTGTCCTATATTTTTCTCTTGCATTTCTCATGTATTTTTTCTTTCAGCTTCCCATAATCATTGGCATTATATTGATTGACAAATATCTGATTTCTTTTTATCAAGTTATTGAGTCTCAGTAAACGGATATGATAACTTAGCAAGTTGCTATAGTTATTAAGATAATATTTTGATTCTCTAAAGATGGGACTAGAGTGGCCTGCTTTAGAGAAATCTTTTTAAAACATGTCTGATCAGTGGATTCTTATATTTTAACTTCTCCGAATCTCCCATCCAACACTGGCAGTTAAATTTATTATCCCAGGAACTACTGATATAGCCACAACATACACTTGTATGCCTTTTTGTTTATATAATATTTGTATAAATTACACTGGGCTATTTAATTTACTCTCAGAACATGTTTTAATAGAAAATGACTTTGTTTTCTTTTTCTTTCATTTTTTTTGGGCTTTTGGGGTCACATCCTAAAATACTTAGGGCTTACCCCTGGTTCTGTATTAGGAATTACTCCTGTCTGAGCACAGAGGGACTTATATGGGATGCCGGGAATTAAATCCAGGTCTGCCACGTGCAAGGCAAACACCCAATGCACTCTCCTATCTATCTGGCCAGCCCCCGAAAAAAAGACTTTATTTTCTTCTTTCTAAATCTTCTGACTAAATAAAATTTTTTTTGTCCTTCAAAGGTAAACACAATGTCCACTCACTCAAAGAAAAACTGCAGTTCCCAGCATCACCTTACCCCCCTCAACCACCCATGACCTTCACATTTTTTTTCTCACTTTCTCTTAAGAATTCTATCTAAAGGGCTATCAGTGCATCTATTCAATGTTTGTCACATTTAATTTATTGTCTGTAGTGTCACTGGTCCCTTGCATCTAGGGATTGCATTTTAAGTTATTAGAGCATTACCAACAACATAGCTTTTATAGAAAAATCATTTTATATGAATAAATAAACACACGGGAGCAAGATTCTAGTATTAAGTCAGTATACTGATCATATAAAATAGTCCATTGTTCCTTTTTGCAGGGCATAAAAGGCAATTTGTCACGAGGTTCATGTACAACTTTCTCTTGTCCCTTTCACCCAGATGTTAAGTACAAGTACACAGCATTCCAAGGCACTGACTTATGCATTAGAATATTTTGCCATGAGTTTGCTCCTCTTTCCTCATATGTTACATTAGATTGATAACGTAAATGTAAACTAAAAATAATTTGCTGGGACTGGCAAGAAAGCAGACTTGCCTTGCACTCTGTCCAAGCAAGTTCCATATCTGGCAGCTTATACAGTCCCTTGAGTTTCTCCCAGTAATCCTTGAGCACAGAGTCAGGAGCAAGATGTGGGCAAGCTGAGAATGTCCCAATAACAATATTACTATCAAAATAATATCACAAATCATGAAATCCCGTTAATCACCGATTTCTGGGGCGGGCCCAGTAGCATCTCATTTTGTCCTTTCCCTGAGATCTTAGAAGTCTATCTTGACTCTGCCCTCCTAACGATGTCGCACTGGGGGCTCTTCAGGGTCAGGGGAATGAGATCCAGCTGGTTACTGGATTTTGCATATGAATACACCATGGGAAGCTTGCAAGGCTGTCCCATGTGGGCAGGAAACTCTCAGAAAATTGCCAGTTTCTCCCAGAGGGAGAAGTAGGCTAAAGATATCTTATGAGAGCTTGCTTTTAAGTCTCTCTCTGGATGTTGGCCATTGATGGGATTACACACACCTGGATTCCTCTGCCGGTACCTTCATGCATGAGGCCTGTCTGAACGTTTGGAGAGGGGCCTCCAGCATGGCTGTAGCTAGGTTCTGCTTGTCTTTGGCCACCGGGAGCTCTCCTCGGGGTGGGGAGGGAAGCTGGAGCCCATCCCCTCCAAGGGGCCCCGGGGAAGACAGCCAGGTGTGCGGGCAAGAGACTCTCAAAATAATAATGATAGTAAAAATAGAATTGCTTTTGTATTTATCTTTTAAAGCTAAATTCAGCACTGTGTAGCTAAAGCTCCCTAAAAATGAATTCTAAAGTCCTGAGATCTGGTTAATTAAAAAGTGCTTTTAGAAACACATTTCCCTGAGAGAAAACATCAAGCAAGAATGGGTCCAAGATAGAGTTAAATTGTGTGGCAGAGGCAATACGGGCTTAAGCCTTTCCCCACAGGGAGTTGAGAAACTGAGACGGCCTGTCAAATCCAGACAAAGGACTCAGGCCTTTGTACTTCTACACTGTCCAGACAGGAGATGCCAACTGCCCTCTGGAGAGGGCAGGGCTGGGGTGAGGAAGTTAGCTTTCATGGACAACCAGTTCTACAAGGCCTGCTGCTGGGAGCCATCAGCAGTCAACATTCCCAGCAGTTCAGCAGACAACACCTGAGTCCTGGAAGGAACATGTGATGAAGCATTTCTCAAACCTAACCCATTCTTGTGACTCTATTGCTTCAGTACATTCACCTCATGGGGACAAGCTCTTCTAAGGGTTTCACTGGTTTCTTCACTTAGAAAAATTAAGGAGATGTCTGTATCATAATGAACAACAGCTGTTGCTACTTCCATAGATCTCATGTTTAGAAATGTTTTTAATTTTCTCCTTTTTCTATATCCCTGTTGTTACCATCACTTTCATCCCTGAGGATCCTGAGCCTCTCTGAAGAGCCATTCTCAGGCAGTGGTAAACAGGCATTATCATGTTGTCATGTATACTTCAAAAAGATTGGCTAATTATTTCAATTCTGAACTTCTTTCCTCTTCAAGAAAACTTATCGTAATAAATTTAAGATCTCAACAATTTCTTGCACTTTTTCTCACTCCATCATTCCTATAAAAATTCAAATGCTATCTTGTTTTTATAACATACAGCAAATTAGTCGCTAGAATGAGTGTGCATATTAATAGGGAAAAGAAAAACTACTTAATAGGAAAAGGAAAGGGAAATTTATAGAAAAATGAACACAGATTGCCAACAAGCTAATAAAGATATTTAGATAAAATTTATCAGATTATATGTTAAAGGTGCAATGAGAAGCAAAATTAATTATTTTAGATTTATCAAATTATAAAAGAAAATGAGATTTCTTCAATTTTTTTTCTTTTTTGTGAACATTAAATTTGCACTACAAATAAAATTCCCAAAATTTCTCTGACACTTCTGCAACAAACAAACTGAAATCAGGTATAACAGAGCTGGATAAATAAAACCATTTCTTCCCTTTTTGTAATATTAAAACATTGCAAAGAGTTTACTTTAAAAAATGTGATTTTAGAGCCAGAGAATGTAACAGATTTGGTCTGCGGGAGCTGGGAGGCCTAGGTGTGATCCACTGTACTGCATGATGCTTCAACACTGGTAGGAGCAACCACCAAGCACTGAGCCTGGAGTAACCTTCAAACACTTCTGGACTTGCCCCCAACCAAAACAAAAGCATAATGTTTAAGATGGATCATCTATGCCTATGTTTTTTTCTTTGCTTTTGGGTCACACCTGGCGATGCACAGGGGTTACTCCTGGCTCTGCACTCAGGAAATACTCCTGGTGGTCCTTGGGGGACCAACTGGGATGCTGGCAATCGAACCCGGGTTGGCCGCATGCAGGGCAAACACCCTACCCACTGTGCTATTGCACCAGCCTTACTTTCCTTACATTTTCCATACATATTTCCTTATATCTGTGTAACTAATAAAATACAATATTAGCTCATGTAGTCCATGTATATATTTATATATTTATATTTATCACTGTATCACTGTCATTCCATTGCTCATCGATTTGCTCAAGGGTGCCAATAATATCTCATTTGTCTCTGTTGCGTTCAGGGTCATTGGAATGAGGCCCATTATTGTTACTGTTTTTGGCATATCAAATACATCACGGGTAGTTTGCCAGGCTCTCCCAAGTGAGATTCTGCATTTATATTTATATATTTATAGGTTTATGTAGAAGCATAATGTTTAAGTGGATCATCTATGCCATCATCTATGCCATGTATGCTTTCCATATATTTTCTATACATATTTCCTTATATCTGCATAACTCATAAAATACACTTTAGTCCATGTAGTCCATGTATATGTTTATATATAATTGCTTTATACATCTTAGACTTTTCTAAGCACTTTTTTATTTATTATATTTTATTACTTTATTACATTACTATATTTACTTTATTAGTAATAAATATTCATACTTTAGTTGTTAGAAATGGGAAACTAAAACAGATTAACACATTTATTTGGCTTTATAGGAAGTTACAGTTTGCAAAAGAAGAATCTAGAAGGAATTAAGAACCTAAAGAGATATAGTCCATCTGTAATATAAACCACTTTTCTTGTTTCTATATTCATCACATGTGAAAATTCCAAAAAATTTTTAAGTTTAAAGCCTCTAGAAAGTTTGGCTTGAATTGCATCTTTCTCTCTTTTGTACTGAATATTGAATAGCCCTCACATTGTCTTAAATTAAGCGATCATACAGTACATTATAAGAAACAGTTAAAGATCATAGGAATATATCATTCACACATGCAAAAAAGTCAGCACCCACAGTGGTTTTACTATTTGGTTTAGCAACATTATTTTGTTGGGGAGGGTTGTTTGTTTCTGGGCCACACCCAGTGATTCTCAAGGTTCATTCCTGGTTCTGAGTTCAGGGATCATTTTGGCCTGATTCAGGAAACCATCTGAGATGTCAGAGCTCCAACCCAGGTCAGCTGTATGCAAGTGAACTACACTCCCTGCTGAACTCTCACTCCAGCCTCTAGCAATACGTTCCCTAGGGTTTTATTTTCTGTTTGATGTATCTTTATTAATGTCTAATACCTAGCTTTACTTTATTTTTTTATATAATTTATTTATTTTTAATTAGAGAATCACCGTGAGGGTACAGTTACAGATTTATATACTTTTGTGCTTATACTTCCCTCATACAAAGTTCGGGAACCCATCCCTTCACCAGTGCCCATTCTCCACCACCCGTAAACCCGGCGTCCCTCCCACCCTCCCCAATCCCATCTCCCCCCCACCCCACCCTGCCACTGTGGCAGGGCATTCCCTTCTGTTCTCTCTCTCTAATTAGCTGTTGTGGTTTGCAATAAAGGTGTTCAGTGGCCGCTGTGCTCAGTCTCTAGCCCTCATTCAGCCCGCAACTCCCTTCCCCCACATGGCCTTCAACTACAATGTAGTTGGTGATCGCTTCTCTGAGTTGCCCTTTCCCCGGAACGTGAGGCCAGCCGCAAGGCCATGGGGTCAACCTCCTGGTACTTATTTCTACAGTTCTTGGGTGTTAGTCTCCCACTCTGATATTCTATATACCATAGATGAGTGCAGTCTTTCTATGTCTGTCTCTCTCTTTCTGACTCATTTCACTCAGCATGAAACTTTTCATGCCCATCCACTTAACTACAAAATTCTTGACTTCCTTTTTTCTAACAGCTGCATAGTATTCCATTGTATAGATGTACCAAAGTTTCCTCAACCAGTCATCCGTTTGGGGGCATTCGGGTTTTTTCCAGATTCTGGCTATTGTAGACAGTGCTGCGATGAACATACATGTGCAGATGTTGTTTCGATTGTACTTTTTTGCCTCTCTGGGATATATTCCCAGCAGTGGTATTGCTGGGTCAAATGGGAGCTCAACCTCTAGTTTTCTGAGAATCGTCCATACTGTTTTCCAAAAGGGCTGAACTAGCCGGCATTCCCACCAGCAGTGTAGAAGGGTCCCTTTCTCCCCACATCCTCTCCAACAGCGGTTGCTTTTGTTCTTTTGGATGTGTGCCAGTCTCTGTGGTGTGAGGTGGTATCTCATGGTTGTTTTGATCTGCATCTCTCTGATGATTAGTGATGCAGAGCACTTTTTCATGTGCCTTTTGGCCATTCGTATTTCTTCCTTGGTAAAGTTTCTGTTCATTTCTTCGCCCCATTTTTTGATGGGGTTGGATGTTTTCTTTTTGTAGAGTTCAACCAGTGCTTTATATACCATTGATATCAACCCCTTATCTGATGGGTATTGTGTAAATATCCTTTCCCATTCTGTGGATAGTCTTTGTATTCTGGTCACTGTATATCTTGCGGTGCAGAAGCTTTTTAGTTTAATGTAGTCCCATTTGTTGATCTCTGTTTTTACTAGATTGCTTAGTTCCGTGTCACGTTTGAAGATACCTTTATCTTCAATATCGTGGAGGGTTTTGCCGACCTTGTCTTCAATGTACCTTATGGTTTGTGGTCTAATGTTGAGGTCTTTAATCCATTTTGATCTGACTTTTGTGCATGGTGTCAGGTCAAGGTCTAAACCCATTTTTTTGCATGTGGTTGTCCAGTTTTGCCAGCACCATTTGTTAAAGAGGCTTTCCTTGCTCCACTTCACCTCTCTTGCTCCCTTATCAAAGATTAGATGATCATACATTTGGGGTTGTGTGTAGGGATATTCCACCCTGTTCCATTGGTCTACGGCTCTGCCTTTGTTCCAGTACCATGCTGTTTTAATTGTTGCTGCTTTTTAGTAAAGATTGAGGCTGGGGAGGGTGATGCCTCCCATCATCTTTTTCCCAAGAATTGTTTTAACCTAGCTTTACTTTAATAATCTGTTTTCTCGGCATTGATTTATTAGTAATATTGACCTTTGCTCAATTCACAATAATCTTTTGCAAATTCTTTTTAAGTGTTTCCATTACTACCTTATGATATAAATGCAAAGGTGTGACCCAAAGGAAATGAAGAAAAGGGAAGGAAAAGGGATGGGAAACAGGGGAAGAGAGAAGTGTAGTGGAGGAAGAGGAAAATAAACTATACTTCCTGTCTCTATATTTTGGGAGGGGACGGTTTAGTGCTCAGGGCTTACTCCTAGCTCAGCAGTCAGTTTCACTGCTGGTGGGGCTAGGGGGACTTTAATTAGTGCCAAAGATCAAATGCAGGTTGGTTGTGTACAAGACAATTGCCATAGCTGCTGGCTGTGCTATCGCCCAAGTTAATCTTTATTTAAGTAAGTATTAGAACATTTAATTTTTCTTTGAATTAATATTCTAAATTTTTGACTTCATGATGCCAAAAAATTCTCATTAGCTCAGTATACCATAAAAATTAAAATTCTGCCTTTTTATTCATACCAGTATAATATTATTTAAATAATATTTTTAAAAACCAAATTTATATTTTTATAACCAAATTTTATATTTAAAATTTTTAAAGCCAAATTTTAAAACCAAGTTTTATATTTGCATATCAAGGAAAAGGGGAAAATTTATAAGCCTGGATTTTCCTTGAACTAAAATAGTAACAAAAATGACATCAGAGAATTTAACAAAGCAAAATAATCAATTTAGTGATATGTTCAGGTACATGTTTATAAATTCTAAAGTAAAATAGGGTAAATAAGGGATGTACATCCTGTTGAAGGAACTGAGGTGTCAAAGAGAGAGGAGGGGGAGATACCAAATGACAAGGAAAGGTGCCTGCATCCATTAATCTGATTTTTTTATAAAAAGATTCTCAAATAAGGGTTAATTAATTTTGATTGGTACCCTGAGGTAAAACACAAAATTATATTCTTCTAGGTTATAAAAGGGGAGGTAGTGATTGAGTACTGGTTAGGCAAAGAACAATTAGTACTGGAACAGTGAGCCTCATCTAAGCATGAGCCTCATCTAACCATTCAGGGCCTTTACTGCTCTTAATAAAAAAGTATCATAGTACCTGTTTACTCTCCAAATAACACCCTTGGGTTAGTATTTTTCCAATTAAATAGCTACCATTTAAAAAATTTTAGAACTTATTCACCTCCACAGAAATTGTCAGTTTCTGAATTGACCCAATTAATTCCTAAATCTTCACTCTTTGGCCATTCTCTGTACTACACTGGAACAAGTATGCATCAAAGCATACAGTAGTGTGCTCAGGAGCACTTTTTGGCCTAATATCATCTTGCCATTTGATACATTTCCAATAAGTAGAATAAATCTGAACAGTTTATGATATAATCCCTAGATAGCACTGAAATGGTCATTAGCAGAAGCATAATTCTTCCTCTTCTGTAATCTAGAGATACAGGAGTTTCATTGGCCTTAGTACTATTGTTAAAATATGCCCGTTCCAATTAGTGTAACAGGTGGTGAGAGGAGAGGGCTTCTGGAGATGTCCATGTTCTCTCTTGAACGCCTCTCACTCTCCCCTCACATTTCAGATTTTTCAAAATGTCTTCCATTTAAATTATTTTGCTTCACACACACACACACACACACACACACACACACACACACACACCACAAAAAGGCATTGGTGAGGAGATGCAAGTAAAAAGGAACAAATGGACAGCTGTAGATTGTTTTCCAGAGAAGAGACTAAAAGTGTTTCTTCTTTAAAAAGGAAAGATGAAAAATAAAAATTAAAAAAAATGTAAGAAAAGATGAAGGTGATCTGCTATATTCTGTAAGCTTTTTGCTTGTTTTAATTTACTTGCATTTTACTTGCTCTGTTTTCTTCCATTAAAAATAAGAGTACAGTCTTTTCTTTTTTTATGTAGGCATCAGAGCACCTACATATAACATTTAATTACCCTTGTGCTGGCATTTTCTACTCCCTAGTGCCAGCTTTCTTCATCAGATGACCAGCTATTTAACACGAAGTATTCATCAGTGACCAGAATGTTCAGGAATGGGGCTAATAAAACAAAATATGGAAACTAATAGAAGAGCATTTATTCTCTTTCCCATCCAAAGATAGAACAAAAATTAAGTAATAAAGCACATGATGTTGTCCATGGTGATTCATTTCTGTGGAACTGGAGTTAGCAATGCATAACCATAGGCAGATACACTAATCTAGTTAGGAAACCCTTTGTTGACAACTTGAATTTTATTGCTTCTCTGCAACACCTGTTATTTAAAATGTATGTTTCCAATAAATAAAGCCAAAGGCATGAAAGTATCTGCTGAAACTTTCAGTAATACACAAAGAAAATCTTTATTATTATTTTGCCTTAGTCCTGCTTTGTTATCTAAATTTTGATAATTAACCAATATTATATGAATTGGTTTTTATATATGAATATATACACAAATATAAATATACAATACATACATTGGTTTATATGTAAGCATAGCACTGTAGCACTGTTGTCCTGTTGTTCATCGATTTGCTCGAGTGGACACCAAGAACGTCTTCATTGTAAGATTTGTTGTTACTGTTTTTGGCATACAAAATATGCCATGGGTAGCTTGCCAGGCTCTGCCATGCGGGCGGGATACTCTCAGTAGCTTGCCGGACTGGAGCGATAGTACAGCAGGTAGGGTGTTTGACTTGCATACGGCCAACCCAGGTTTGATTCCTTAGTTCCTCTCGGAGAACCTGGCAAGCTACTGAGAGTATCTTACCCACATGGCAGAGCCTGGCATATATAAGCATTTATTTATTTATTTATTTATTTATGGAATTCATTTGTTTACCCCCATTCAGTAGTACCAGAGATTAAACCCCAGACCTATTGCATGAAGGCATACCCTGCATACATGATAGCATGTTGAGCTATCATCCTATCTCCCCATCCTAATATTTAAAGCTATGTACACAATTGTGAGGAGCAATAGCAAGTAAAATTTGCTCAGTGTGGCTAACCTTTCCTCATATACCTTGCCTCTAAGGAATGTAAATCTCAAAAAGGAGCCAGAGAAGATGTCAAGGACACAATGCTAACTGAACATTGTTACCAAAGAGAATGATTATTTTTCTGATAAGTGAATATAAGGGTTGTGTTGACAACTTCAGCAAGAGTCAAAATTATAAATATAGTTGTGGCTTAATCAAACTGCATGTTGGCATGGTGACAAATGTTTTCGTATGAGAATAGTTTGAGATGTCTTTGAGATAAGTATCTAAGAACTGACATTTTTGTTTTCTCTGTCAGTAAAAGTGGTATCTATCTATAGAAGTTATGGAGATACTGAAATTCTACAAAGAAAATTAAATGGAAGGCTGTAGATCTGGATTTTGGTAACAATCATCCTAGATAAAATGCTGGGTCTTTCACACTAGCAGTGTGATGTGTGATGCTAAAAAAATTACTAGACTGTGTTAGTAATTTTTTTATGTGTGTGTGCATACATATTTTGTCCCTTCTGTAAAATAAAATATAAATATATCATTTTGATTCATAAATTTATAACAAAATATATAATTGATCTGAACAGTCCATGGCATATATAAATGCTATAAAATGTTATTATGTTTCTTTCTATTCTTTTAACTCACTCAACATCATCTTATTCACTTTTCCACATGCAAGACACTTACACTTTAAGAAGAGGTGAGCAAAACAAATGCGTGCCTTCCAAGAGTTTAGTAGAGAGAAGCTCTGTGGGGCTAACTGCTAAATAACTCACAAATATCAGAAACTGCAGGACAGGAGAAGTTACTTTTCCTGCGTGGAGATTCCTCCTTGAAGTGAGTCTTAAAAATAAATAGAAGTTTCCAAGTTACAAAAATGCTTAAGAAAGGACATCAATATATTCACTGTCACTGTTACTGTCATCCTGTTGCTCCTTGATTTGCTCGAGCAGGCACCAGTAATGTCTCCATTGTGAGACTTGATACTATTTTTGGCATATAGAATATGCCATGGGTAGCTTGCCAGGCTCTGCTGTGGGGTGAGATACTCTCGGTAGCTTGCTGGGCTTAAAAAAAATTTATATGGTGCCCTTGAAGAACTTTACTTATTTGATTTTCTGTAAATTAAATAGTGTGATTATAATTCAGAGTACTAGGGGAGCTAAGAAGGATAAAGGGTGTCCAAAGGATTTCACTCCCCCAGGTGAGAGGCTCTACCTCCTCCTGCAATGTCTTTCTGTGAATGTATTTGCTCCCACCTCAGGACCTTGGCCCAATAGAACAGCAGGTATCTTCTGAGAAAATTCTCCCTGTCCAACGTCTTACACATCTGTTTTTTGTTTTGTTTTTTGCATATTTTTAAAAAATGTGGTTTTACTGCTATTTATTCAGCAATTGATTAAGCTGGTTGAAGTGGGCATAAACTTCACATTGCTTTAAAAAAATTAATTGAATATCTGTGAGATAGACCATTACAAAGCTGTCCATAATTAGGTTTCAGTAATTCAAGGATCCAGCACCCATCCCTCCACCAGTGTACATTTCCTACCACCAATGTCCCCAGTTTCCCTACCATGATCCCTCAACACCCCACCTCCCACTCCCAGCCTCTCCCTATGGGAGGGCACTTTCCTTTCTCTCTCTCTCTCTCTCTCTCTCTCTCTCTCTCTCTCTCTCTCTCTCTCTCTCTCTCTCTCTCTCTCTCTCTCCTTTTTTGTGTGTTATGTTACACAACATGTGGTACGGTGCCACCAGCAGGTCAACCTGTACCTGTGGGGCAAGTGCATCAGCAGCCTGATGGTGCCTTTAGACTTCCAGATACCCCAAAATTGCTGCTGTACCTTTGGCGAGACCCCAACAACTTGGGGCTAAGTTTACTAAGAAATTAAACAGCCAAAAGTTAGGTATGAGGGAGACACACCCACAAACCACTTCTGGCTCAGCTATTGATCGGAGGAAAGCTATTGAGAGTATTCCACCCGCATGGCAGAGTCTGGCAAGCTAACCGGTGTGTACTCAATATGCCAAAAACAATAACAATGATGGTCCTCATTCCCCTGATCCTGAAAAAGTCCCCAATATGCCATTGGGCTACACTAGCATGAGACAAGGATGAATGGCGACCTTAGTGGTGCCCGCTTGAGCAAACCATGAAGACAGTGATACAGTGACAGTGATACTGTAAACAATATAAACAGGCCAATATGAATCACCAAAATCCTTGAATATGATTTTGGTGATTAGCAAGTAAGATGATACTTGTATTTTATTTATTGTTTACTTATACTTTGTTTGCTTTAGGGTCACTCCCTGAGTGGTTCAGAGATTACTCCTGGCTCTGTGTTCAAGGATCACTCTGGATGGAGATTGGGAGAATATATAGGGTGCCAGTGATTGAACTTGGGTTCCCTGCATACAAGACAAACACCCTAGTTGCTATATTATCTTTCCAGCCTAAATGCTTATCTTTAGATTCACTGAAATACTTTAAAACTGTAGAGAACCTGGGCAAAAAAAAAAAAAAAAATTTGAGAGGCCAATGTGAAAGTAGAGTTAAACACTACATTTTAGGCATTTTAGGTAAAACTCAACAGTTTTAGGCATTTTTGAATTTATACATATGTTTATAATTTAAATGTAACTGAATTCTATTATCTGATTTATATACATAGAATATCTAAAGTGAAGTAATCAAATATAAAATTATCTATTATAATCACACAGACTATAATTACCATACTAAAGAGAATCATCTTATTTATTATAATTTAATTTTTATACAGAGGAATAAAGAAAAGGTGTAAGACAATAGAGTAAAAAGAGAGGTAAAGAAAGAATTTTAGAAGGCGGTAAAAGAGTGGAAGGAAGGACAAAGAAATGAAATATAATTTTTCCATCAAATATGAAGACAATTAGCACTTTTAGAAAAACACCTTTATGGAAATAATTAAAATAAGAATTATTATAGACTTAAAAAATTGTCAATATCATCTTTTAGTGAGTATCCATGATACGAAAAAGTGCTTTTAAAAGAATAATTCTTTAATTGATCCTGATTTTTTTGCTCCTTTTACAAGGAAAATTCTTTCATATATGAATATAATATTGCAATAATACATATTTCACCTGCAACTCATTTTCCAATAGAAGCATATAAACAGAATCTACAATACAGTCATTAAAATGCTAACATTGACATTTCAGTATATTAAAAATAACAACCAAACTGATGAAAACGATGTCCAATTCCATCAACCTTGTTTTCTTTTTAAAGATCAATTCTACACACTAAACTTCAATTTCTCTGTTAAATTCTTCAGCTTCCCGTAAAAATATTTTTTACTTTTCTCTTCTATCCTCCTTCGTTATTAACCTCTTCGGATGACTTTGTGTAACCCTTCACAGCTAATGTCAAAATGAGAGCACTGAAGTGAAACAGTGCAGTGTTTCTGAGAGGACTCATCTGACACAACTAATCAAGAGTCTCTGGTCTTCAGGCAGGGCAACATTTTAAGCCAGTCATTGAACAGAAAAGAAATACTCTGCAGAAAAGCTGCTTAAAATTAGAGTGTATGGGTGGTGTGAAAGAGAGGATTGACTTTTTCTTTCTTTTTTAATTAAAAGCTCTTTTCTAAGTTTGCAAGATTTTCTTTTCCTCTCTTTTAGTAACTATTACTGAGATATAGGCATGCCATAATATTTTGCAAAAGTTTATTTTTTCTTTTTGTTTTATTTTGCCATGCCTTGTGGTGTTCATTGCTTTATTCCTGGCTTTCTGGTGAGAGATCACTCCTGGCAGTGCTTAGGTGGCTATCAGCATCCAACCTGTGTCAGCCACGTTGGAAAATACCCTAGCTACTGCAGCATCTCTCCAGAACCAGTGTAAAATTCTGTAGTAGCAAATCAACTGATATCATCATATTGGGTATCACTATATGATTAGGTAATCAATAAAACATATGCAGCAAAAAAGAAAGGTTATAGCAAACAGATCATAATAACAGTTCATTAAAAAATAATTTTCTGGAAAAAATGCATAAAAGTTGTGTCTGGGATTCATTGAAGTAGAATAAAAATTAAGAGGAAAAAAGAAGAGAAAACTTAACAAAAATAATAAAAATTAGGAGAAAATAAAAGATCTAATATTTTTATGACATGAGTCTTCCTAGAGATGCTGAGAATCAAACCTGGATCAGTGATGTGCAAGGCAAATTACCTACCTGCTGTGCTATCACTCTGAAAACCAAACTCCCGGAAGAAGCAAAGCAGAGAGTCTCTTGCCCGAGCACCTGGCAGTCTTCCCCGGGGCCTCTCTGAGGGGGTGAGTTCCAGCTTCCCTCCCCACCCCGAGCAGAGCTCCTGAGGCCCAAGACCTCCGGAGCCTAGCCACAACCATGTTCAAGGCTCCACACATTCGGCCGATCCTCATGCATGAAGGTACCAGCAGAGGAACCCACGTGTGTGGGACCTGGGGATGAGACCTCCAAGCCTGCTCCGATCGGGACTGGGCCTCTTCCACCCAGATTTCCCATTTTCCAGTAGCTAGGCGGTCACACCTAGGGACAACCCCCGGAAGTGTATAATCCCACCAACGGCCAATATCCAGAGACTTAAAACCAAGCTCCCTCTGGGAGAACCTGGCAAGCTACTGAGAGTTTCCTGCCCATATGGGAGAGTCTCGCAAACTGCCCATGGTGTATTCATGTGCCAAAACCAGTAACAATGCTGGGTCTCATTCCCCTGATCCTGAAAGAGCCTCCAATGCAGCATCGTTAGGAGCAATGGGTAAAGGGAGGCTTCTAGAATCTCAGGGTAAGATGAATGGAGACATTTTTGAGACCACTTGAGAAATTTGACGATCAATGGGTTGATGATAATGATGATGATGATGATGATGATGATGATGATGATGATGATGATGACGATGATGATGAGTCTTCCTAGGACTGGAGTGATAGCACAGCAGATAGGGCGTTTGCCTTGCATATGGCCGACCCGGATTTAATTCCTCTCTCCCTCTTGGAGAGCCCATCAAGCTACCGAGAGTATCCAGCCCACATGGCAGAGCCTGGCAAGCTATTCATGGCGTATTCAATATGCCACAAAGATAACAAGTCTAACAATGGAGATGTTACTGGTGCCCGTTCCAGCAAATCAATGAACTATGGGACAACAGTGCTGCAGTGCTAGAGTCTTCCTACTTTCATGGCTTCGTAGACATGTCCTGGGGCCCAATTACCTAGGATACATTACTCCTATCTAGTACTGAAATAGTTTATGCTATTGAACATAATTATCAGATCTTCATAATAATAACAAAAATCATGATTTACTTTAGGTGGCAAATATTAGTAAAAAATGGAGAGATTTAGATTTTTTTGTTAATTGTCATATAAGCTTGTGATATTTGCCTGCTATTTTGACTCTCAAATTATAGTGAAAATTCTCTTTGAAAAAATTTTTCTGGAAAGAATACTTATAATTTATACATATGCCAATAGAAGAAAAAGAGCAAGGCCAGCCTGGAACAGCCATCCAGGTTATCACATCAGGTTTCTTTAAAGGAAAATAATTCAAGGAAAGAAGCAACATTTTTCATAATGGCCATAATTTTGAATCTTCAGAATGCATTTTTTAAATTAGATTTTATTCAAAATTATCTAAATGAATTAATAATTAAATATATTACCCAATCTGAACAATATAGCAACAATTTAACTCTTTCCTATGAGCACACAGTGAGAAGGCCATGGCTATGAATGAGAAAGAAAGCCTATGCTAGGAGACAACCAAATAGGCCATCTGGATCTTGACATTTTCAATCTCCAGAACTACAAGGTAAGCTATATATCCTCCAAATTTCAATTCTTTAACTGAGCTTATCAAGAAGGCAACATAGCTTGTTCCTAACTTCAGTACAGATCACTAGGTCAACTCGAAAATGTCCATCATTGTAAAAAGCAGAAACACAAGTATGAGACCAAAACATGTTCTTGAAACAGCTGAGTCTAAGGAAAATTTGGTGGAAAAGTAAGAGATGTATTTTTATGCTGAAAGAAGTCATGGTCCCAGGTCAGTGCAATGCCCTAAAGAAGTAGTTCTCTAGACTCACTGTTTCTCCAGAAATAAATTAGAGCCTAAGGTGGTCATTCATCTTCCAAAACATATCTAGATACTGCCCCAAATAATCACTTGATTCTTTCCTATAGGAACCAACTGAGTAGCTGTCAGACCTCAACAGCTGAGGATCAGGCAAAGATAGATGAAATCTTTGGCGTCAGAAACTCGTCTTGATAGAATTCATTCTTATAGCAGAACCACCTCAGTAGAGATATAAGCCAGCATCACTGCCATTATCAAAACCAAGCTAGTAACTCCGTATAGTCAATGAGCTTGAAATACACTTTTTTTAGTATATATTTTATTTATTTATTTATTTATTTATTTATTATCGGATCGCTATGTGATACAGTTACAAACTTTCATGATTACATTTCAGTCATACAATGATTGAGCACCCATCTCTCCACCAGTGGACATTTTCCACCACCATTGTTCCCAGTGTTCCTTTTTGCCACGCCCATCCTATCCCACCCCTATCCCTGTGGCAGGTACATTCCTTCTTACTCTCTCTCTAAATTGGGGCATTATGATTTGCAATACAGATACTAAGAGGCCATCATGTTTGGTTCTTAGTCTACTTTCAGCACATATCTCCCTACTGGAGCAATCCCTCCAACCCTCATTTACTTAGTGTCCCTTCTCCATCCCAACTGCCCTTTCCCCCAGCACATGAGGATGGCTTCCAAACTGTGGAGTGATACTCCAGGCCCTCCTGACAGTTAGAGATAACTGTCTTTTGGTGTATGTCTCGTATAATGCTACTTAATATTGCTGTTATGCTACTTTATATTATGCTACTTCATAGTGCAGCCATCCTATATCTGTCCCTCTGTTGCTGACTAATTTCACTTAGCATGATACTCTCCATGTCCATCCACTTATTTCATGATTTCATCTCTTCTAACAGCTACATAGTATTCCATTGTGTAGATGTACCAAAGTTTCTTTAACCAGTCATCTGTTCTCAGGCACTTTGATTTTTTGAAAGGCACTTCTCCAGATCTGAATTTCTAGTCAATGGGTCTATCAAAATTCAGAGACTGTCCTAGAAATGGGGTTGGACAGTGAAATATATAGACAAACATGCCCAAATGCTTAAAATAACCCCTAGTCCCAAATCTGTTAAAAAAAAAAAAAACTAAGGCAAATCAAAGTCAATCCTACATCCTTACTTAAACTTTGCGTCTAAAAAGCATTTCAGAGTATTTTTATTTTTTTGAGAAAAGACTGGTCTCACATAACCATGGACCTTTAACATTTTTTACCTACTGTAGGATGACATTACTTTGTCCTTTCCCTCCTTGCCACAAGTAGCTTGTCCCGGTTTTACCCAGAGTTTAGGCTTACCCCAGTCACACCCATCAAGGTGTTCCCGAATCTCTCCCATCCCTTTGTTTAGCTATAATCACTTCTCCATGCTCTCTTCCCCAAAAGAGTTAATCCTCGGCTTTCCCTTAATCTGACTCTGCTAATTTGCAAGGTCAGACCTTCCTAGGATACTGAATTTATATTATATAAGTTAATATTGCCTTTCTCTTCTTCTTGTGCCTTTTGAATAATTTACTTTAAAGCTATGACTGTTTTGTATAGACACAAGAAGACAATATTATGTTTCTATAACTTGGGAATTAATTGGCCTCGAATATTCCCTCCCGGGCCTCTGCTTTCTCCACTTAAGCCTCAGTTGCCCTCAGTTCCTAGCACCCCAAAGTAGGGTCCCCGACGTGGGACAGGAAGGATCCAGGGCAAGCGGTGAGTTATGTGCTACCCTGGCATCGAGATGGGCCTGGCCAAAGTGCCTAATTCTTAACTATAAGTTAAGAGCTTGATCATAGACAAATGCTGTCATGATCCAATAGTAATTATGAGACTGGGACCCTGCCAGGGATAGGAAAGACTGATCTGGCCTGAGCACTGTAGTCTGAGATTGAGATGGCTCCAGGAGAGCAATTCTATAAGCTTTAATGCATCTCTTATTGTGTCCATACAAAATAATTAATATTATGAATTCTTATATGTTTGCTGGCTGAGGAGAAGAGAAACACATTCATGGGACTCCGCCCTTGGGTGGATCCTCCTGCTGAAAGAGAATTAAGTCCTAGGAGAAGCATCCCCTAAGGGAAAGGAACCTTACCCTATTGATGGGGACCACACCTATGTGTATGCCCCAACCCCCTCATGCTGTGGAGATTTAACTAGACTGTGAGAGTGGGTTGGGGGGTGAGATCCACGGGGGCCAGATCCATACATCGAGAGAGAGACCGAGAGCCGGGAGAGAGGCAGAGAGAGAGAGAATGAAATAGGATGGGGGAGAAAGAAGCAGGAGGAGAATCAGAGGAGAATGGAGATGGACATGAAATAAATCGATCGAGCAACCAGTTTGGCCTTCTTCCTTCCTTCGCCTGCCTAGCCACTTGCGCGCCCTTTCTTTTTATTTTTTAGTTTTTTACAACCTACCATACATTATTTCTCATTACCAGTGATCTAAGCTCACTAAATAGCAAGAGCATTCACACATATAGGATATCTAGCCAATGAATTGACTTAATGGTAGAAAGCAGGTCATGGCTCCCCTTGAAAGCCTTTAAATAATCCCAGATAATTTTCACATAGACTCCAGAGCTGCCTAGCTTGGAAATGCAGCTGGAATCCTCACACTCCCAGAGATCCTGTCCCAACAATGTATCATAGTTGCCTAGCAAATTGCAAAAATATAGCATGCCCACCACCTAATTGCTATTTCAAGATGCAGCCCATGTCTGAACCATATCTCACAATGCAAATTGAAGACCCATGCAAATTAAAGACCCATTTAAATGCAAACCTCTCTTTTCACTTCTATGTGGAATCCAGCTATCTACATAAACAAGTTAGTACTGATCCACTTAGTACTCCACACTGCTCTAACTCCTGAATACATTTTTCTGTTGATGAAAACATGTAAAGTCTGGAAATAGAAACCTTTTATGCAAATATGTAGATATTAACTAAAGGATATAAGGATGGTGGAGTATTAGCCAAACATCACATCATGAAACTAAACTAGAGAGGTGCTGTAACTTAACCCCCCAAAGAGATGTCAACTAATTACCTTATAAGTACTTTGGAATAATTCTTATGAAGAAGTTCGGTGAACTGTAATAACCCATAAACATATAACTAAAAATGGGACGTTCAACCAAAATAGCAGTAGTAAAATCAAAGCAGAAATATTGGACTTAAAGAATACTAGAGCTGAGTAGATTCAGTGCCCAGAATACAGTTAGAACAAAGTAAAAGTGAAGAGATGAGGTCTAAAATGAAAGTTTTGGCAGATTGAGTGAGAGCTAAGAGCTCGCATCCAGATTAATAGATGGCCTTTCCTCACTGCAGTCTAATAATGCAGAGTGATGAGTGAAATTTGGGGAGTTTCTTACACCAGGGAACTAATCCACCCACCAGGATCTATGCTCTCATCTGCCATCTGCTGAAGGATTCGCCTCTAAACACTATCATAATTATTATATTTCAACATTTAAATTGATGCGTTGTGGGGTATTGGAGTAACACAAACATTTTTCCTCTCACCATCAATGACTCTGGATCAGTGTTGTAACGATAGACCAAGTTTCATAGTAAGCACAGCAGGCTCTCCATCTCAATAATTCTTAGAAAATTGTTGGGTGAGTAAATAGGAAAGTGTGTTCTTATTACACATCCAGCTCTTAAAGCAGCACCTAAAAGCAAATGTATTTCAATGATATATTATTCTTCACCCAGTCATTCATTTGCTCATTCTTCCATTTACCAGACATTATGCAAATGATGAGATACAAAACAGAATAAAATACTGCCTCACCCTCAAAACCATTATCTAGTAATCTAAAAACAAATTATACTGAGTTAAATGAACTATTAAAATTCAATATGATCACTATAAATTTTAGAACAATATTCTTTTTATTCTCTGCCCTATCACTTAAAACTGAACTCTAGACACTTCATATGGCATATTTACTTCAAATATCTTTAAACCAAGCCACTGTGACTAATCTACATATCAAAATAAAAATTTTAAATAAAATAAAATTGAAAACAAACTCAAACAAAATGTATTATAAAACTGGTTTTCTAATTCATATGGTCTATTTGTCTTAATTAGATGCCTATAAAGACAGCAAAACATACTTTTTTCCCCCCCTAAAAGCTACCCCTGCAGTGCTGAGATCATCGAAAGCAAACCTGGTAGTGTTTGGGCTCTGTGTAATGTCAGAGATTGAAGTCAGAGCCCCACAAATGATAAGCGTGGGTTCTACCACTTGCACTATCTTCCCAATACTCACATCATATTTTTAATTAATAGCTAAACTGCTTTTCAAAATATTATAAAATAAACACATCACAAAATAATGCATTGTGCTAGCAGGTGTAGCTTCTAAAGTTACTTTGTAAGTGAATATAAAATCAAAAGTTTTCACTTACCTATATATCACATATTAGGCAATGGTAGATTCAGAGATAAGGGATCCTTAAACTTTAAGGAAACATACTTTTTTACACAGGTGGAAGTGAAACATTCTTGTTGTTTCTTGATCCTCAATATTCATGTTTTAAAAACAATCTTGTTAAAATGTAAAATGAGTTAGCAGTAGAAAGTGTTTTAGTGGTGGAATAAAGTAAATTTTTCTTGCATTGAACATATTGTGAATATTGTTAAAAGTACTATATTGTATATATTATAAAGCTTGGTAAAAAATTCAAGGCTATTGGGACAGATCTGCTGTCCTCAAGATCTTTCTCAAGTTCCTCAAGTTCCTAATTTCTCCATCTAGAAGTCACAGAGAAAAAGAAAGAAACCAGTAAACAATGATTGATTTTTTGAGTTTTAAAATGGAATATCATAGAACAGTTGACTTTTGTTATAGTTCAACTTTACAAAATATCAATTTGTGGAATGCCACTTAATAGAAGAAAATTGTTGAGTACATAAAAAAACACATACTGGATCTGAAATACTTCAGCTCCTATTACATCTACATAATTGATGAAACTTGTACCATTGCAAGGTACAAAAGTATTATATGAAAGTAGAGTACTTTACAAGATTCCCTTGGCCAATGGCATGGATTCATGATAATTAAATAATGACAATAAGCTTTCAACAGTATTGAATACTCCTTCACAGTCATCATCCAATAGAAATGGAATTAATAGCTTTCTGGGTGTACTCATTATATTCATTTCTTTGACATTTTACAGAATGGCATGACGATGTTCTTATGTGAATACTGCTGTTTGACAAGAATCCTAGTTTTACTATGGAGAAACCAATGCCATTTTTGTCTCATGTTAGTTTATTAAGTAGCAAAACAGTAAAATCTCAGATGTATTTTATGAATACTCCGAAACTAATGTTGGTTCTCCACAAAATGCTGAACAACTTCAACAGATAAAAGGGTTCACTAGAACATTCAACAAAGTCTTGGTAGACATATAATGAAGGTGAAAAATATAGAGTTAATTGTTTAATAGGTCTGCTTGTATCAACTAACCTTAAAGCAGTGGATAGACCAGGCACTTGACAACATGGTGCAGGGCATGTGGCTTTCCCTGGCACTTGCTTCCTCCACACTGTCTGTTTGCATGCATGTCTGAGCAGATTGCTCCTGCTGTTTATGCTACCTATTTGCTAATTTTATGAGCTGAGCTCATTTCTGGAGAGTGTGGTCACTGCAGGGTGTAAAAACATGAAAGACTGTAGAGTTTTATAGAATTTATGTCAATTTCTAGGCTATTTTATGCCAGTGGGAATTTTAGAATATATTATAATATTTATTCATATTTGAAAGAATTCAGAATGCCATTTTCATTACTCAGAGAATAGATAGAATATTCTGGGATTATTTTATTTAAAAATACTACGGCTACAATATTTATACTTTATAAGTATTTATACAAAATTTAATTTCCATTAAAAAACACTCAGCTGGAGAGATAGTATAACAGGTTGGACACTGACTTGCACATGCTGACCCAGGTTTGATAGTCAGCACCCCATTTGGTCCCCAAACCCCACCAGGAGTGATCCCTGATCACAGAGCCAGGAGCTAGCCCTCAGCACTACCTGGTGTGGCCCAACATGACCCCCACCTCCCAAATGCAGAGGTTGCACAACCCAATGTGGCCTGAAAAAGAATTTTAAAGTATATTACGGTAAAAGTACAGAGGATACGGTGCTTATTTGGCAGCAGCTGATCTGGGCTTGATCACTGGCACACTATATGGTCCCTCAACACTACAAGGAGTGATTTTTAGCATGGAAGAAGATAGACCTGAGAACCGCAAAATGCCCCAAAATCAAAATACTCCCCCCAAAGTGCAGCATAGTAATAGTTATGATCAAATGATTTAAGACCGTTAAGTTTATAGTACTGATGTACACTGTGACTAACTCCACCACCACCAAGGGGCCATTACTCTTCACTCTGCTCTGATATCAATTCTGTTCTGATCTTCACGCCCCCTGCCCTCATCTTTGTCCTCGCTGTTTGTTAATAAGTTTTGTGATTCAAGGTCAAGGGCTTGTCATGTTCTGTGCTGTCTTTTCCCTTGTTTCATCTCCATTCTACAGATGAGTGACATCACTATCCAGTGTTTGTTTGCCTTGAGACTTATTTTGAGATAGTAAATAAAAATTAAAGGACCAGGTAAGAATCTTAAAGAACTGAGCCCAGACTTTGTATTCAGGAAAGCCTCAGTATGGTCCAAAGTACTACATGGGCTTCAAGTGTCCTAGGAGGGAGCCCCTAGCAAAAGCAGCCCTAAGTAGCCCCTGAGCATTGCCAGGTCTGGCCTAAAAAGAAACAATAACAACACAAAAATAAAGTTTAAGTAAAAAGGCAGTGACAGTTAACACTTACCATGCCTTATCACATACAGTATTATGTTGTTCCTATGCCTTTTGGATTATAGGATCATGTATTTGAAAACTGGGACAACATTTGATTAGTAATATTTTTATGTTTCTGCATTATTGTAGTATAATCTTTGTCTGGAAAATTCTTTAGGATTTCTATTAAGTATTGTGAACATCTATAGTTATTTAATAAATTAGATATTTGCCTAATAAATTCGCAATAGTAAAAAAATGCTGATAAAAAAATTATAAGCTTTAATTTTCTCAACCTATTTTGTTGGGAATTCCTTTAAGAATTTACATTCCCTATGGACTAAAACAAGTCTGGAAAATTGTTATTGAATCAAGTTAAATAATGTTATTTAAGTCAGCTTGTTTTAGAACTTTTTTCATATTAATGTGCATTGGGAGTCTCCAAGATAATATCATCAGCAGAATTCTTCCTTATTTAAAAAAATCTCTTAAAGTCATTTATTTTGGCTAACCTATTAGAAAAAAATGTTTTAAACATAAGCTAGACTTAGTTTACATAAAATATAATGCATCTTGGGAGAATCTTATAGAGACAGAATGAAATCAATAGTAAAAATGAAATACCTGCATTCCCCAACCTACTCACATGTAATGATCTACATTCTCTATAATAAAATTTTTCGTCTTTTACAACTTAAATTCTGATTTATCTCCTTTAATTTCTTTATTATTTTCTTATCTTTCCCTTTTCCCATACATTTTCCCTATTGGGACCTTAAAACCAAAAGTGATTTCTTGAGAAATTAATATTGCACTTCCTTATCACAAACATCCCACCATCTTTCTAATAAAATAAGTATAAGAATGAGAGAAAAGTATGTGTCATATCAGGAAGCTCTAAAGTCATAAAAGTTGTAGAATATTTAGTCAAAGGAAATGTGGATTCTTTGTATCTGAAGATAAGCTAGGAATAATATTTTATTTTTCACTAATTAAATTCTTTTAGGTGAGTATGAATTCACAAGTAGAGGAAAGATACATATATCACTGTGTATAGATTGACATCCTCTACTGCTCTTCCAAGGACACAGATTACAACTGGAAAGTACAATGGAACTGAAGTAAACTTGTTCCTGACAAAGACTGAGATAACTGACAAAGACGATTCTAGAGGGATCTGTAGTTAAAAATCACAGCAAAAAGAATGAAGGTTTATTTAAGGGTAACCAAGATGAGCTCTGGAATATGACAACCATAATCTCTCAGATACAGATATGATTCGACAACCTTTGTCATAGGGACTTTCACAACACCTTTTATGCTGGTCACTACAAAACCAAAGAAAGGACATTTTTTCCCAGACTAGATATCTTATTAATGCTGCAAAATCTATGTTCCTCCAAAAGGTCAGGAGAGAGGAAAGACATAATTATGGTTTCCTAACAGACTGTCTCAAATTTCCTTTCTAAATCAGACTCTTGCTTTAAAGTGCAATTATAGAAATTTAGGGTGAGTGAAGCAACTTTTTAATAAGCAAAATAGATAGATGCTTATCCAGTATTATTGTTTTTTTTTATTCTAAATGGCAATTGGTACCACTAAATTTTCTCTAGCTTACTTCTCCATGAACTTCCCTAAGACTTTTTTTTTCATTTTATTTCACCTTTAATGTTCTTGATTGCTTCCTCTTTAAGTTCTCAAGTACAAGGTGTTAATTATACTTTCTTATTATTAGCTTAGTAACTTAATTTTTGAAGAATTATCTATAATGTGTGAAATTATAAGCACATCTAGGTTATACCCATTCATTGTTTATGGACCTATTACTTGTTTGCATTGATTTTAGTTCTACAGGTATGTGTTCTAATATATTTCTTATGCTTCATTGAGTGTTTTTGTATCTTTCTGAAATCTGAAGTTTGACTATTTGCTTTATTTTAAATCATGCAACTCAGTGCATTAAAGACCTAATATTGTGCTAATTTTTCTCTCACACCACAAGTATTTCATAGCCAAATGATTTTTTGTGTCATCAATAAGTTCCATTACATAACATTTCACAGATTACTAGTCAGCTATTGTGAGGTTGCATACTATCATTTAAAAATAAAGTCACATTCTACAGATTCACAAACATAGAAGTATTATTTAAATATGTTGTTTGAGTCTTTGTTCTCTATCCTTTCCACACAGAGATCTATGTTGGTAAAAAAGGTCTATCCAAGGTATAGTTATCTTATGACAGGTAGAGATGGTTCATGTCATAAGTCTTCAAATTTCTGATGCGGACAGAATCAGTGAGCTCTAAGACGAGGTGCAGAGAATCTCCAGACAACAGTAGTGGATAGAAAACAACCTCAAAATATGACAAGAGAACATTTGGGTGAATTCAAGAATAATAACATAAAAATCATTGGGGTACCAGAGGGGCAGGAAGAAAACCCAGATGAAGAAGCAACTGTCAATGTCATCATTAGTGAAAAGTTCCCATAGCTGAAATGTGCATGCAGCCAGACCCAGGAAGCCTGAAAGGTACCAGCTGAAAGAAATCCAAAGAAAAATTCTACAAGACACATCCTAATCAGAAGGATGAAAATCATATATTATAATAATTCACATTTCCAAGTAAAATAAGTATCACATAAGAGAATAACGTTTTCAAGGAATGGCCCCAGGAAAGGGAATCATCATTAGTATTATCATATTGTAACAGTAGTACAGCTGGCATATGTGCTATGGACTTAAATTGTTATCCATTTCCCCGTGTATGTGTGCTTAGTTTCTCTCTAATTCTCCACTTTATTAATAGACAATAGTTTGACATAGATCTCCTTCCATTCCCCTAAATATCAAGTGAATATTTTTCAGTAGTATAATTAGAGCAGTGGAAATTTTGAATTATATATAAATGAAAATTAAAAAAGAAAATTGAATAAAAAACAATATTGTTCTACAAGGTGATCATAAGTTTTAATTTTCAAAGTCAGAGGACTAAAAGACAGAGGAGCACAGAACCTCGGTCCCCAGGCTGAAGGGGGCTCCTAACTAGAACCATAGCTGCAAGGAACTAATATCTGAAATAACAGGTCAGAGGACTGGTGGAAGTGGCTTCACAAGCAGCACCCACAAACATGGCCACACATTTATATTTCCCACCATATCCAATGAGAAACACCGATTGGTTTATACAAAACTCTCACAAGGGCAGCTTGGCCACCCCGAATACATGAGACCAAAAGGCCTATAGTCCCTACTCCAACTAACATTACACCAAAACCACAAAAGCAACCATGAGTGGAAGAATCCAAATTTTCAGAGGTCACAAATGGTAAAGAAATGCAGAAACCCACCAGGGTTAGTGAGTCATAATGCTAGCCCAGACAAACCAATCAATAATAATAAGCTATATAACCTCTCTAATCAGGAATTTAGAATGGAGCTGTTAAGAATGCAGAAGGAGCTCAAAGAAACAACATTTATTGGAACACTGCCAATGAAATACAAGAGGATATGAGAACAGAAAAGAGAAAAATAAAACAGACTAAAATAAAAACAGAAGCGATAAACCTAAAAAATTACAGGTGAAATAAAAACACACAGGAAGACCTCAGCAGAAGAGTAACAGTTGCTGAGGACAGAATCAGTGAGTTCTAAGATGAGGTGCAGAGAATCTCCAGACAATAACACTAGATGGACAACAACCTCAAAAGATGTCAAGAGAGCATCTGGATAAATTCAAGAAGAACAACATAAAATCATTGGAGCACAAGAGGGGTAGGAAAATACCTAATGAAGAAACAACTGTCAAAGTCTTCATTGTTGAGAAGTTTCCACAGCTGAAGTGTGTGTGTGCACCCAGATCCAGGAAGCCCAATATGTACCAACTAGCAGAAATACAAATAAAAATTCTCCAAGACACATCGACACATTATAATCAGAATGATGAAAACTATAGGCAGAGATAGAGTACTGAAAGCAGCAAGATCAAAGAAGAAAATTGCTTATAAAGAAGCATCCTTAAGATTTACAGCATACTTATCTGACAAAACCCTATGGGCCTGTAAGCAGTGATGATCTATAGTGAAAATGCTCAATGAAATGAATGCCTCACCAAGAATACTATACCTACTTTCATTCATTCTTAAAGGAACAATACAGTTGTTCACAGATAAGCAATAGTCCTGGAACTTCATACACTCAAAATTATGATTACAAAATATATATATAACTGAATGAACTATTTTGAGAAAAGCCCCTCAAACACACTACACTCCTCCAAAAAGATGGTACAAGACCCCATAACAATGATTTCCCTGGATGTCAATGGGTTAAGCGCACAAATTAAGAGAGTAGCAGGATGTGTCATAAGATTTATCCCACCACTCTGTTGACTTCAAGAAACATATCTTAACAGTCAGAGCAAATACTGACTCAATGTCAAAAGCTGGAAAACAATTTTGCAAGCAAAGAACCCTCAAAAAAAACGGGGCAGTTATACTAGTATAGACTACATAGAATTCAGAGTGAAAGAAGTTATAAGATATGGTGAAGGTCATTTCTGAATGATCAAGGGATCTATACATAAGAAAGAACTCACACTCCTAAATGTATATTAAACTAATGAGGAACCAGCAACATTCTTAAAAAAATAAGCAAAAAACAAAAGCAAAAAACTTCTCATAGGCTCTAAGAAAGACATTGATAGCAACACAATACTAGTTGGATATTTTAACAGCACTTTGTCCCCTCTAGATAGAACAACAAGTCTAAATTTGCAAGGACATACTTTATTTGAGGAAATAAATGAAAGAGAGGGGGTAGATAGATAGATAGATAGATAGATAGATAGATAGATAGATAGATAGATAGATAGATAGAGATATGTGGGTATATATATATATATATATGTTTGTATATATGGAACTTTTTGAGCTAGAGCAATAGCACAGAGGGTAGGGCATTTGAGCTGAACGTGGCCGCCCTGGGTTCGATTCCTCCGCCCCTCTCAGAGAGCCCGGCAAGCTACCGAGAGTATCTTGTCCACACAGCAGAGCCTGACAAGCTACCCGTGGCATATTTGATATGCCAAAAACAGTAACAACAAGTCTCTCAATGGAGACGTTACTGGTGCCCGCTCAAGCAAATCGATGAGTAACAAGATGACAGTGATACAGTGATGGGACTTTTCATCCCCAAGTACTTGAGTACACATTGAATATTCCATTTTGCATGGAACATTAACATTCTCCAAGATAGACCAAGAGAGACTACATGCTTGGTCACAAAACATATGTCCATAAAATTAAGAGGATGGAAATTGTATTTTTTTTACCATAATTCACTGAAAATAGAAGTGAATCAGATCCAGAAGTGGAGAAATAAATCAAACACCTGAAAATCAAAGTCAGTATACAGCAACACTTGATTGTCTTCATAAAAACCATCGCCACTCATTATCAACTTTTCTACCTTTTTAAAACCTTATAAGTAGTAGCTCATTATAGGTGGATACATATTAGTAGATTATTTTAATGGACTTTCTTATCCACTGTCATTTTGAATAACCATTCATTTAAGTTTCTTCCTCTTCTTATGTTTTATAACATCCTTCCACTCATTCCTCCATATTCCAAAACTTCTGGAATATGGAGGAATATATATATATATATATATATATATATATATATATATATATTATTCTTTTCAATGTTTTATGCTTCGGACTTTCATCTGCTGAATACCTGCAGAGACTTTGATGTCACTTCTTAATCTTCATCACCCACTTACACACAAATAGCTCTCACATTTATCTATTTAACTCTGGAAGCTTCCAATCATCTCACCCTTAGTCAATTAGACACAGTTAAGTCATCTTAAACTGCCTTTTGACCTCAAGTATCTGGTTATAATATGCCTTCCTTCAGCCTAATTTTCTATTTTTATTACATTTTATTTTTGTTTAAAATACTATTAATAATATTTTCTCATGAACGTAATTCCAACAACAAACCCATCACTGGTATACTTGCCTCTCTCTCTCAAGGAACCCAGCCCCTTTCCTTTGTTATCCCACCCAACTCAATTGTGTGGGTCAGTTCCCTACTATGTTGCCTTCAAGTCTTGTTACTACCTCATTGTGTGTTTTTTTTAAGTCCCACATATGAGAGATCATTCTCATTTTCTTCCTATCATTCTGACTGGCTTCATTCAGCATGATACCCATTAGTTCCACCCATGTTACTGCAAACTGTGTGATTTTGTTTTCCTTAGAGCTGCATAGTACAGTACTTCCATTTGAGGAAGTTTTGCTCAAATTTTATAATTCAGTGATTCAGTTCGTGATGGGTTCCTCATGTACACGGTAATTACTTTTCTCATAATTATGCTTTTTGTAATAAATCACAACTTCTTTTATGTTTTTAAATTGAAGCACTATGAATTTCAAAATTATCCATAGTTGAGTTTCAGGTATACAAATTTCACACATTAATCCATCCAGTGTCAACTCATCTGCCAGTGTCCCCACTTTTCATCCTACTCCAAGCCAGCCTCCTTGAAAATAACATATTTAGGTTTGGCTGTTGTCGCTTGAATCTCATGCTTTTCAAAAGGTAGTAGTTATCTATAGAGCATAGCAGCTCTCTGCACAGAAATTCTAAGGACTTGTGCTATGATTCACATACAAGGAACTTCCCAAAGCTTCCAAGAGAATGTGAGTCTATGAGAATACTGTAAATACCTTCCTATCTGCTGGATCATCTGCTGTTTGGGAAAGAACAGCTTGGAAAGCTGTCCGATTCTTCCGTACAATATCTCATTTTCTGTATCCCACTTATAACATCTTTCACACTAAATTTCTAAGGAAATACTACGCACTTATCGTTATAAGTTTAGTAAGAAATAGCTGTAGTGAAGACAAGAATGGAGGAGAATCAACATTGCTTTTCAAGTCAACTTCTCAAAAAAAAAAATGCTTTCAGATAACATTTGACTAATTCCCTCAGACGAACTTGATGTGTTTGCTTCTACTGACAAAGCCTCAGTAGAATTTAGGGTTTTCATTCCCAACTTCAGTTGACTTTTCTCACATGGTCCTATTCCATCTTAGAGAGTCCCATTCCTTCCCAATCAATAGTCATTATCATGATGAGATCTAGAATTTGTTTTTCAACAATATTACCTCTCAGCTGCAGTTGAGGAGATTCTCTTTCAGAGCACCCCAAAAGGTTTCTAGGTCATTTATGTGATTCTTAGGCTGGAAATTTTTATTTTTCTCTATTAGGGATATTAATATTAGCAGTGATATTAAACCAATTTAATTTGCCTCATTAATTTTTAAAAAATGAGTTCAAAAGAATCATATATATAGTTACAAAGATTCTTGCTTCTTACAAGCAGTCTATTAGGAATATCCCGTGGTGATATTTTGTGTGAATCCACCGCCAAATCATGCCGTAGACTATCAGTGCTCTCCTTACTGCTGCAAATATTGCCACTGATTTAAATCTAATAAAATTAGCTTGTTTTGTAAATCTCAGAAATAATTCAGAAAACTCACCCCTAAAACTCCTCTAAAACTACTCTCTGCATCAGGCAAGTGTTAGAAACATTGATAGCTAAAAGGTGAAAATAAAACAGCTTGGGTTAAAAAAAAATGAAACAACAAGACAATACTTGTAAAAATAAAAAACTCCTCCTGAATTTGTGGATAAACGGGATATATCATAGGCAAAATATATCAGAAATGTTGGATTTGGTGAAATTTAGTATATTCAGTTAAGAAATTCAAGCAGAATAGTCACTAGACTATTTAGATATACTAAAACCTGTGTTGAAAGAGAGAAAATAAGAAGAACATGGGGGGAGCAGAAGTAAATACAATGGAGAAGAGAGCAGCAGAAGAAAAAATGCACAGTATTATTTTATTAATGCAGCATCACTTTTTAGAAATAGTCTGAGATCCATGGTTTCTCTTTCTGTGCGAGTCTGATCTCTCCCCGTTGCATTTACCTGTGCTGTGTGAGAAGCTAATTCCCATTGCCTGCTGACTTGAGACTAAGTGCACGTTTAGGAAAGGTTTTCAGTTTGTCGATTTCCCCTGCTATGCTCTATGGAGGAGTGCTTTTGGCCTGGGCATCACAACCTCACTTAGAGTTCTGCCTGAGGTGTATTGTTTCTCCAGGGGGTGGTGTAGCAAGGTGCAAAGAGTCCATTTATGATACTTTTATTTTCCTAAAAGATCACAGTCAGCCCTATTTGATTTTTATGTACCCAGTGGGAGAGTAAAGGGGATAATATTCCGGAGTACTTTGCATTTAAATGATTCCTTTATTCAAAGAGATTTACAAATGTTATATCATTTAACAAGGTTTCCTTTGAGATACATTAGAAGTAAATACAAAATTGCAATGCCTATTTCAGAGTGGGACAACATTATGTGGTTCATGAGGACAGACTTTAAGACTGTCATTTAAGAATAATGCACACTAATCAATATGTAATAATAACATCTTACATGGTTTTACTTTTGCCCCTCACACATTTTAGTATTTTCTAATAAATTCTTGCAATCTTTGAAACTACCATTTCCCTGTATAGCCTAGAGAGTTAAGGATAGTATTTTTTAAAAAATCTTGCAAAGTGTCATGAGAATCAAGGGCTGATATATTTTATGAACAGGTAAAGGTTAAATAAGTGTAAAACAAAGTCAGAAAGCTATTTTTTTTTATCTTCCATAAAATATGTTCTACGGACATACTATCTTTATTGCTTAAGTATTTTTACATATTACATTGTTTGTTCTTGGCTAATAAATTCTCAAACATTGAGGTACATAACATTAAATTTAACTTCAAACTTTATGTTTTTAAAAGTACTTAAAGACACTATCGTCATTAACTTTGTTTTAAAAAGAATGACAGTAAGTACCAGGCACTTATCTGAATTAATGACAACATTTTGGAAATACATTCTAGTTGGTAGGGCTTTGCATGTTAGTTTTTTTTTTTTTAACTATGGTTGCAAAGAGTTCTAATTTAGTGTAAGGCAAACGTTTCAAATATTTCAATGTACACTGTCCTGTCTGTCCTCCAATTGTTCATCAATTTGCTCCAGCGGGTACCAGTAACGTCTCCATTGTGAGATTTGTTATTGTTTTTGGCATATCAAATATGCCACGGGTAGCATGCTAGGCTCTACCATGCAGATGGTATACTCTCAGTAGCTGCCAGGCTCTCCAAGATAGACGGAGGAATGGAACCTGGGTCAGCCTTGTGCAAGGCAATATGCCCTACCCGCTGTGCTTTAAGTAATAGGAAATATCAGATAAATTACAACTATAAATCACCATAACCAAATCATAAAACAAAATGATTACATGAATATTCTTGTTTTGAGGAAAGAAATAATTAAAGTATCATGCATATATGTCTGTGATTATACGTGTCAATATGGTAAGAACAATATTACTTTTTGAAGCTGGAAAGAACATTTAGTTAAAGAAGTCCAGAAAGGACCGATGAAGATATTAAATGAAAATTTAAAGCTGGAATGATCATAGAAAAAAGCAAAAGTCAGTACAAATTTCTTGCTGAAAAGCAATGAATTTGGCATATATATAGAAATATACATGTATATATGTATATATAGATATATACATTTTCATATATGTGCATACAATATATATATTTCAGTGTGCATACCTATGCATACATACATGCACATATGTATATAGAGGTATGTGTATATATAGACAAATATACACACAGAGTGCTTGAGCTAACTACAACTTAAATATGATTTAAAAACATGGTGCTTTAATGAAATGAATAAACTAAGAGGGCAAATACAAATATTTACACATAATCTAGTTATAGATGTCATTGTTTATGAAAGCCTTAAAAGCAATAATTTGCATGTTTAACTTGTGCTCTTGCTAATCACCTTTTACTTATGAAGGCGAAATTTTGGTAGTGCACTTGAAGTTGACTGCTTATGACCTTAACTCGTGAGTTTCTTTGCTTTTAAATGCCTATAATCCAAAGTATAGCACTTTAAAATGGACAAATTCTGCTTCTACCCAGAATCAGTCACTCAGCTGAACAAAAGCAAATGAAAATGTGGAACTTAGACCTGTTGTTCGATTCCAGCAACAGAGTTGGAATCAATATGATTTTCCTTCAAATGCAGTTAGAAGTTCGGGTGCATATTAGGAAGAGAGTGGGTGGAAGACCCACCAGCAATCACTATTAGAGATGTCCAGAGTATAATTGAGGAATTGCAAATTTGGCTTTGAAATCCTTGATGAAAAGGCACTATAGGAAACATAATTATTAGCATACTGTTTAATGTTTTAATTGGATGCATTTTACATTGCTGTGCCAAAGTGATTTTTGAAGTTGATTGCATTTTTCCTCCCTCCTATTCTTTAAAGCTCAGTCAACCTTAATAAGAAGAAAAAAAAAAGAAGCTAGATTACATAAAAAAAAGAAAAAGGCTAATGATCTAAGAATGTGTTGTTTTCTCTTACATGAAACATTACCCTTCAGTTTTTCGTTTGAGGACAACATTCATTCTTTTATAGAGAGAAGAATATTGTATTAGGCAGGAGACCATTATGGTGTGGAGTATTTAGAGAAATTCTGTTTGTTGTATTAAATTATCCTGGCATCTGCACAATACTCCACTGGCTTTGATTATAAAGTCCTTTAATCATTTTCAGCATTTATTTGTTAAACGTAACTTTCATTGTGTCTGTATAAGCCAAATTGTTGGTTATTTCTTGAATATTAGAAAATTGTGCTATAGTAAACTATGATTCAATTTTACTGCAGTTTCATATTGATAGGTATAAAGATAGAAAGTATACCCTTAAAAAAGACCCTTTTTCACCTACGTTGTTTTAATGTTCTCAGTAATTTTTAATGCTTAAAACCAAAGCCTAGTTATTAAAAACTAATCATTATCTTTCAAAAATGTGCATTATCCTTTGCAATTCTCCAAAGGAAAAAGTATGTCGTCTCAATTCATATGGAGTTTCTTTGATCTTCATGTAAATAAACAGGCTGCCTTCCTCTCATAGGATTCTTTCTTGAATATGATTTTCTTTCATCAAGTAGTTTATCTCATTTTTACCAACATCACGGTAGCTTGCTTCAGAACTTCAAAGAGGCATTTCCTACACATTTACAGGAAATATATTAAGAACTATGAATGACAAACTTCCTCTCATTTTTTCAAGAGAATAGAGCAGGCAACACTTCATGTTGCACCTCAACTGGTAAGAGTCATTTCATCCATTGTAGTCATAATATTCTAGACAAACACCAAGCATTCCCTTCCTTTCGAAGCAAAAATGGAAACCGGTATGTGTTAACTTCACAGAAAATGGGTGAAAAGAATCATAAACAGATGACTAAAGAGAAGTCCTAGGAAAAGTTTTAAGAATAGATATTTACTACAGTAAAATTTGTGATACAAATTTCAGTAACTTGGACCCAAATGTGAAACATAATATTAATATAGATTAAAAGGGTCAATAAAGATTTGATTTGTTATTGTTTTTCTGAACTAGCTCTAATTTGCCCACGTTCCTTAACTCTCAGTTGGCTCAGCAACTTTGTGATTCTGGCACTGTGTGAAATGCGTTTCTTTCTGGTCTTCGAAAGCTGACCGATTCCTTGCTGAATGAACTAGTCAGCCAGCTGTGAAGCCAATTTTCCTAGCTTCAGCAGGCAGGGCATCTTTTTATTTTTTATTAAGAAAGTGAAGAAATTTTTAATTGCCTCTAAACTAGAATATAGAGCAATGATAATTTCTTGTCCTGATAATTTAGATTGTAAATTGATGGTCTTATTGAGGAAGTTTTTTTTTAGTGTTATTTGGTTTTTGTGTCTTTTTTACTGAATCAGAAGATAAATAGCACAAACCCTTTATCAAATAAATAAAACATATTTTCCATTCCAAATTTTAGAAAGAATTTTTTTACTGAAGTTACTTTTTTCTTAAATTTTTTAATTTTTTTTTTATAACTGAATCACCGTGAGGTACAGTTACAGACTTACAAACGTCCGTGCTTATATTTCAGCCATACAATGGTCAAGTATCCGTCCTTCCAACAGTGCCCATTTTCCCCCAGCGATGGTCCCAGCATCCCTCCCACCATCCCCACCCCATTGCCCCTCCCCCACCCCACCTCTGTGGCAGGGCATTCCCTTTTGTTCTCTCTCTCCTTTTTTTTTTTTTTTTTTTTTGCTTTTTGGGTCACACCCAGCGATGCTCAGGGGTTACTCTTGGCTTTGCACTCAGGAATTCAGGAATTACTCCTGGCAGTGCTTGGGGGACCATATGGGATGCAGGGGATCGAACCCGGGTCGGCCGCGTGCAAGGCAAACGCCCTACCCGCTGTGCTATCGCACTCCGGCCCCTCTCTCTCTCCTTTTGGGTGTTGTGGCATGCAATAGAGGTATCATGTTTGGTCTATAATCTGCTTTTAGGGCGTGTCTCCCATCCCGATTGGATCGTCCTAGCAGCACCATTTACCTGGATCACTTCACTAACTTAACTGCCTTTTCCCTCAGTATGTGAGATCAGTTACTACACTGTGGAGTAATCCTCCCAGTGCTTATCTTTAATAATCTTGGGTGTTAGGGGCTGGAGCTATAGCACGTCGCGTAGGGGCGTTTGCCTTGCACCACCAGGGGTAGCTCCTGAGTGCAGAGCCAGGAATGACCCCTGTGCATCGCCAGGTGTGACCCAAAAAGCAAAATCATCATCATCATCATCATCATCATCATCATCATCTTGGGTGTTAGTCTCTCTGTTACCTTAGATTCCTCAAATGAGTGAAATTTTTCTCTGTCGGTCCCTCTCTTTCTGATCATTTCGCTTAACATGATACTTTCCATGTTGATCCATCTATATGCGAATTTCATGAGTTCATTGTTTATAACAACTGCATATTATTCCATTGTATAGATGTACTAGATTTTCTTTAGCCAGTCATCTGTTCTCAGACACTTAGGTTTTTTCCTGAGTCTGTCTATTGTAAACAGTGCTGTAATGAACATATAAGTGCAGATGTCATTTTTATTATACTTTTTCGCATCTCCGGGATATATTCCCAGAAGTGGTATTGCTAAGTAAAATGGGAGCTCAGTTTCTAATCTTTTGAGAATCGTCCATATTGTTTTCTAAAATGGCTGAATCAGTCGGCATTCCCACCAGCAGTGAAGGAGAGTCCCTTTCTTCCCACATCCACGCCAATACTGGTTGCTTTTGTTCTTTTGGATGTGGGCCAGTCTCTGTGGTGTGAAATGATATCTCGTTGTTTCGATCTGTATCTCCATGATGATTAGTGATGAAGAACATTTTTTCATGTTACTTTTGGCCATTCGGATTCCTTCTTTGAGAAAGTTTCTGTTCATTTCATCGCCCCATTTTTTGATGTGATTCGATATTTTCCTTTTTTCTAGAGTTAAACCAGTGCCTTGTAAATCCTTAATATCAACCCCTTATCAGATGGGTATTGGTAAATATCCTTTCCCATTCTGTTGACTGTCTTTGAATCCTGTTCGCTGTGTCTTTTACGGTGCAGAAACTTCTCTTAGGAAGAATTCTTAACTTATCAACAGTCACTATAACAATTGATAATAATTTTTTAGCACATATGATTTGCAAAATGATTGTAATAATTGCATATTGAGTACATACCATCAGCAAGTTGCCATAGAAAGAAAAAAAGATACCTAAGAACTTCTGTACACTGATAATGAGATTGGAAATTGTTGTAATCATTAAAGAAAATAATATGGTGAAGAGTAATATGGTTCCACAAGAAACAAAAAAATAGATATGCAACATAATCCAACAATCTGAATGATAACTACTTCTGAGTCTATATCCAAAGGTAATGATATCTTTGTCTTGAGTAGATATTGCCATTGTCTCCCATGTTCATTTTAACTATATTTACAATAGCTCATCTGTGAAAACAGGTTTTGTATTTTGGATGAAAGGATGAATTTTAAAATATGATCAACATGTATCTGCCATATAGATAAATTTTATAGGCACATATCCATTAAAACTTTATTCAGCCATAAAAGAGATAAAAATCTTACTATTTGCAACAACACAGCTGACTCTGATAAATATTATACTAAGAGAAAAAAAGCATGACATAGACAAATCCATGGCACATGATCTTGCATCTAGGCGGTTAAATCAGGAGGTTAAATAGCCTTGACCAGGAACTTTAGAGAGATCTTTTGAAAATGATACTATGGTTGAGGAGACACCTGTATGGTTAAAATGTCATAAACATTTTTATAATCTAGACACAGGGAAATCTGAGTAACCCCTTTGATACCTTGAATTCTCTTCCTGTTTTTAACATACTACAAATAAGTGAGATCATTCAGTATTTGTCTTCACCTCACTTCACTTAATATGACACCCTTCAGAATGTGCACTGAATTCCTTGAATTCATCATTTTTTGAAGTTGTGTAATAGTCCACAGGGACAGGGAAGCAAAGAAATCAAGAGTATTGGGGAAGTAGGAAGCAATGGACAGAAGGTAACAGAGTAGGGTTGAGCGAACTAAGCACATCAGTGGCATGGAGGTGCTGTATATGTATAACCTACGGAATCAACAATACTGTGATAATTATCTAAGTTACATGTAAATGTCTAACATGACTGAAGAACAAAAGCAGACATATTACAAAGTATCATTTGTGCATAAATGCTTTGTCATATAAAGACAGCAATATAATAAAAAAGAGCGCATGTTCTGATGTCAAAGACCTGATTCAGACATTTATAAGCACTAAGAGTGATTTGAACTTGGGTTCATATGCTGTGTTCCTTCTTTTTTTTTCACAGTAACAAAATGGTAAGTACAGTAAAATGTAACTACAATTCAAATTAGATTATATAATGCATCAGTGACTACTAGAATATGAAACATCAGTTAATTACCTGAAAAGTACTAAGAATAGTCACTCTATTCCTTTTCATTTTTTAAACATATTAGCTATAAATGAAAAAAGTCCTTATATTTACCTTCTGCAATATGCTCTAGAAGTACTGCTTCTCACTTTTTATTTATGCTTCCATTACAATAAGTTGCTACTATAAAACTTTATATTCTGCATCTTCTTTAATTATAAATGATAGTGACTGCATACAAAGTGATATCCAATAGCTAAATTCTATTTGCGCTTAAAGCCTTGCAAGCTGCTAGATTTATTAAATGTACAAATTTCAAATACATAACATGATTAATGTGCATTTCTCACTCAGGCAACTCTTATGAAGATATGGATGACTAGCAGGCAAGAGTTCTCAATGTTGTGTTTTAGGAACCTAGGCATGCCATTCTCTAAATCTACTTTTGCCTCTTGTATCCAGCTGACAAACAAAAAAAGAGATGACTTGGAAATGAGAGAATTTACCTAGAGACCCTGATTTTGAGTGAAACTTTCTTTTCACTCGTATTCTGATAAGAAATAGCCACATGGTAGTGAAATGCAGTTTCTTTCCAGCAACAACGAGAGGGTAAACACATTTTTGTAGTCTTTTCAGATAATTTTGTCAGAGCAGTTATTTTTTCCAATATAGATTAAGTAAGGTAATCCTGAATATGAAGAAATAAAACAATTGTTTAAAGTGACGTATCTATATTGTCAAGAAACCTATCCTATTTCTAATTTAATAATAATAATTTATATTTTTCATTTATCCTTTATTGAGCCAAATAAAATATATATGCTGCTTTCTTAGATTCATCAAATGACAGACATATATTGGCATATTTAGTACACACTGATGATTAGGAAACAGAGATCATTGTCTTAGTTGTTCTAATGTTTTTCTGGGATTATTACTAAATAGTAGACATGATAAGCAAGTAAAGTAATTTTGAAGTATTTTAATTTTTATTTAATAAAAAAGCAAAGGTGAGTCAGGGTAATGGGGATCATTTGCATATGAGATGTGCTAAGGGTTGGTTACTATTTGCAAGTAGCTATTCATGAAGTAAAATTAGGAGATGGAGTCTCATTCATACATATATTTTGACTAAAGAGCATTGCACATGGAAAGATCAACCATTGCAGTAATCTTAAGATATGGATTTCCATAGTGTGCTAAAGGAACAGTGAAATGTCCAGGGAACTTAAATAGTTAAAACCTTTGGTTCCGGGGAATGAAATAAACCTTACAGTTGACTGTCACAAAAGAGAGCAGTGGCCCAAATCAGAAAAGTAGGAAGACCAAAGAAAAAGTTATTGCAGTAACCAAGTGACTTATCAGAATGTTGTTGCCATCATATTGGTTCAAGCACTATATTATATGTGCTCTCTCTACCAATGTTCAAACCTTTTCATTGATGCTAAACTTGGAAAGTATTTTAATAGTCTACATATTCAACCTCTGAGCACCAATTAAATATACCTCTAAGAAAGAGCCTACATTACCTTAAAGATGATAAAGGACTACTAGTTATCTGGAGGACTGGGATTGGATCATACAAGCTGTACTTTAGAGATACATCATCCAAAAATGAATAAAGGTAATTTCCTTTTAAGACTAAGTGTTAAAAACATTTATTTAAATGGCATTTTATTTGTCTTAATTTAAATTGATTTTAGTACTTTACAATTAGCGACTATCTTTTGTAAATTGCAAAATTTTTTTATATCTTGTAAGGAAATACAAGATATAAAGAAAGAATATTGCCTATTATTCAGTCCAATACTTGCACCATTAACTAGTATCAATTTGATAAATTTACTTTACTTTTTTACTTGTAATTTCTATGTATTTATAAAACTGATAAAATTCCATTATTTTTACCAAACATTTTGAACATCTTCCATTTAAGTGCATAAACTTTAAAAACTTGATTTAGCACATTAATAATATTAATTTTTGACTATAATGTCTTTACACCATCATTAAAATTAACTTATTATATTAATAATTGAATTATAAATAAATAGTAAATGACAATATTTGCTCAGATGTTTAGTCATTTTCTTGGGCAATTGTGTGGAAAAACTAGATCAAAGGGTATATGCAAACTCATTAGTCAATAACACATAGCAGGGAATCATTTTGTTATCAGAATTTGCACTAGATACAAACTACATGATTTTTGAGCATCTTGACTTAGGTGTTGAATTTAGGTTTTTGCTCAAGAACTGAATTCCTACTATGACTCCCGTTTTTAATTACACTAGAGATATTGTAAATGACCTGAAGTTACTAATTTTTGTATCTGTAAAATCTTTGTACAGCTATTCATACCACTCCACAAATACATGCAGCCTACTTAGAGGTGTTTGCACAACAGTGGCGAGCCTAACTACTGAGATGACTTTGCAGGTGACTCAGCTTCCAGTGAGCTCAAAAGTGGGTAATTTCCTATTCTAGTGACTGCTTTTGAAAAAAGCGCCCTATCTTTTATTATTCTCTCATTATTTATTTTATGTTCTATGCTTATGCAGAGAGTCTCTTGCCCCTGAGCCTGGCTGTCTTCCCTGGGGCCCTTTGGAGGGGGTGGGTTTCAGTTTTCCTCCCTGTCCCCAACAGAGCTCCTGAGGGCTAAGACCTCTGGAACCCAGCCACAGCCTTGCTCAAGGCCCCCCTTCACATGTTCGAACAAGCCTCAAGCATGAAGGAACCAGCAGAGGAACCCAGGTGTGTGGGACATGGGGCTGAGACCGCCAAGCCTGCTGGGATCAGGACTGGGCTTCTTCGCCCAGATTCCCCATCTTCCAGTAGCTAGGTGGTCACACCCAGGGACTGCCCCCAGCACCGTGTAATCCTACCAACGGCCAACATTCAGAGACTATAAAACCAAGCTCCTGGAAGCAACATCTTATAGCCTAGTTCTCTCTCTCGGAGAACCTGGCAAGCTACCGAGACTTTCCTGTCCACATGGAAGAACCTTGCAAACTTCCCATGGCATATTCATATGCCCAAACTAGTAACAATGGTGGGTCTCATTTCCTTGACCCTGAAGAAGCCTCCAATGCCGCACCATTGGAAAGGACCAGTAAGGAGAGGCTTCTAAAATCTCAGGGCTAGGACGAAATGAGATGTTATTGAGACCGCTCAAGAAATTCAGCGATCAGTAGCATGATGATGATGATGATGATGATGATGGTGATGATGATGATGATATTATGATAATAATGCCTATATAATGTTGATTTATTATCACATATATTAATGAGTATTTCTTGACACTTAAAACTTTGGAGAGAGGGACTGGAGCTATAGTACAGCAGTGAAGGCATTTGCCTTGCATGCGATCGACCCGGGTTCAATTGCTGACATCCAATAATGTTCCCTAAGCACTGCCAGAAGTGATTCCTGAGAGCAGAGCCAGGAGTAAGCTCTGAACATCCCTGGTTGTGACCCAAAATGTAAGGATAACTACCTTCAGACAAGCTAATTGATTTTCAACATGATTATCTGGTAGATTGTACATTTGGCTAGGATACTGATGGTTTTTAAGAACTTGCTTTATGGCAGAGTCACAGAATTATATCCTGACCTTGCTTTATGGCAGAGTCACAGAATTATAGACTGACTAGAAAGATGACTCTCCAGTTATGGTAGGGCTAACATTGATATTTTGGCAGTTTTCACTAGTATGTTTTATAGGTAACCTTCTGAAGTGTGTAATGGGGATTAGTCACATTTTATAGGTAACCTTCTGAAATGTGCTAAGAGGGATTCTTACCTTTCATTATATAATATTCTTTTCTACTCTTCCTTTCTTCTTAAAAACCTATTTAACACAAATACTTTCTATTCTATGATATATATATATATATAATACTGGAGTACTACTGTACATTATCTATCACATAGAATTTATTCCACAATTCTATTATGATCTTTTTCTTGACTATTATCTTGACTCTACATGATGCTAGCAGGAATCTAGTTTTGTACTTGTGTTTGCTATTTTTTTTTCTATAAAAGAGGTTATAGCTTATTTGATTTCTTTCCCCATATCAACTTCTTCAGCCCATTGTGTCTCTATATTTATTTCTACTTCTTTGTTGTTCATTGGCATATGAAATAATAGTTTCTTCTCCCCTGTGAAGACTTTGCCACAAACCTTTGTCTTTTATCATCAATTTCTCTTTTGAAACTATTTGTTTCCACAGAAAACATCAATCCTTTTCTTTGGAATTTTTCTTACAGTTTTTAATCCGTCAGTTGTTCTTGTCTACTACCAAAATATTCATAACTACATTTAACAGTCCTCTATACTTAGTGATTTTTCTGTTTTTGAAAGATTTGTTTTTCTAAACCATTGTGAAATGATTGATGTGAGAAAAACTTCACCTACGACATGGTATAGTATGTGGTACTTTCTGATTTCTTCAAAACACATGGTCTGAAAAAGTTAACTGGCACGCATATTGCAGGTTGTTAAATATCTCACTCAGGTCACCATTGTAAATATTAGCTATTTTTGCACTGTTTCCCTACAATAAATACAGATAATTAGAATAAGTATTTTAAGAACAAATATTGGTTATCCCCTGATGTGCTGTAGCTGCTAATAATGATAGCAGAATGATGTTAGGGATATTGTTCCTGTCTTTTCATCTCAGTGATATTTGAACAATAAGAAAGAAATTTTCTGTTAAAACTTTTGACTATAGCAGAGTTAAGAGCTATATATTATCATTATTGTGACTGCAAATTATAATAAATGTCATTAATATCAATATTGCTAATAATAATCTTTTCTTAATCTTTTCCTAATATATTTAAAACTTAGAAACTACAACTTAGTCAGCCTCACAGCATCTTACAGGATTGATAAAACTTTTGATTCAATAAAATTGCTTTATTATTGATTCTTAAAATGTAATGTTTCATTTTAACCATTCACTTAGAATTTGTATTGTTTTTATCCCTTAGTCTCTTTATACCAACCCTGAGAGCTCCCAGCTCTTGGTCATGCTTTTGGTCCAGAATGGATCTGAGAGTATAGTAATAGAATAGAATATATAATAGTTATAAAATAGAGTAACTTATAGAATAGAGAGATATTTTTTATTTTTTTCTCGATAGTGAGAGACACCTAGTTGTGCTTAAGGATTACTCCTGGCTTTATATATATATAAATCCTTTATATAATAAATCCTGATTCAGGATTTATTTTTAGTGAGGGTATGAGGAAGAAATGAGGTGCTGGCTGTCAAACCCTGGTCAGCTATATGCAAGGCAAGCAGGCTATATATTCTATTATCTCACCGGCTAAAATAAACATTTAATCCATTTGCTGTCAGACAACTCAATCATTACAATCTTATACAAATGCTGTACTCATAGGACTATACTCATATTCAATTATTTGTTCCATTTCTGTCTCTGCTAAAAAAAAATCAGTTTTTGACTCAAGGTTTAAGCTTTGCAGTTTATTATACGTAAATAATGTTGGATAATGTTACATAAAACTTGAAAAATATCAGATATAGTGCTCATAGACTTAATTTATTATATATTTATTTTTACATTATATATACATTTATTATTTTTATTTAGTATCTGTCAGAAATTGGACAGGACAAAGACAGAATAGTGTATAATGTGTGTCTTCCACAGTTTTAGGGGTTGTATTTTACTCATGTGGAAAGTTCTATGGTTATGATTACAATCATCTGAAGTCCAATTTACCACAGTATTCAGTGATAAAAGAAATAAATAAAAAGTATTTAGCCAATACCATGTGCAAAGATTTGTACTGGGCAACTCATATTATTTCATTCTTCGAAACATGATTCACATTGATCTAATCTCTATTAAAAGAATAAAAGTCTCACAATTTTAACAACATTTTAAAGTTACTGAAAAATACCTATTCAGCTACTTATCTGATCCCCAATGGCATCAGACTTCATGAATTCAAGCCTCCACTAAACCGTTTTTTGAATTTTTTATTGAATCAGCATGAGATAGAGCACTAGAAAGCTGTTTATGATTGCCTTTCAGTCATAGAATGTCTCAACACCCATCCTTTCACCAGTATAATTTCCCAGCACTAATGTCCCCAGTTTCCCTCCAACTCCTTCAAGCCACCTCTCACTCCGTCTGCCTCTATGACAGCCAGGCACCTCTCTTCTCTCTCTTCTCCCCTCTCTCTCTTCTCTCTTTCTCTCTCTCTCAATTTAAGCTTTACAATACAGAAGTTGAAAGGTTATTATATATAGCCCTTACATCCCTTTACCTCCTTTCAGCACTCAGTTTTTGTCCGGAGTGATCATTTCCAACTAGTATTGTCTTAATGGACCCTCCTCTATCTTAACTACCCTCTATCCCCACACCCTTGTGATAATTCCCAAACAATGACCAGTTCTCCTGGCCTGTTTTACCTAGTCTTGGATAATGGTTCCATATTTTTGTTTTTTATTTTTTTTATATCCCACAAATAAATGAAGTAATCTATATCTGTCCCTCTCCTTCTGACTAATTTCATTCATATGCTAAGTCTATAATATCCTCAATATTAGGTTTTTCCTCTCAGCTTTTCTCATTGTTATTTTTTTCTCTAATTCTCTACCAAGTTCCCATGAAGACTTCCATACAGCACTTTTACTATACCGTGGATACTATATCTGCTCATATATCCTTGATTCTTGTAAGTTATTGCTTCTCAATTATGCCCAATGAATCAATTTTAAAAACAAGCTGAATAGATTAATTCTGCTTCTCTTTTTAACATATAGCATATAAAGAATCTTTTCCATTCTAGTTTCAAAAAATTTTTAAGTCCAAGAATGTGTACATACCATTGACATGACATATATATAAAATATTAGCACTAGTATGATAAAAAGTTAGATACAAATATATTTTTTCAGGAGATCTAATTATGTTGCAGCTAATACTTTTCAGATAACAAGTACTAACTAAAACTGACCATTAGTATTTTAATGTAATATTGCAATCAGGAAGGTGTTAAGTTTGTTTGTTTAAAACATTAGGAGTAAATTATAAATGTTCTGGTTATAAATGGAAATTCATGTTAGTAAAAATGCATTTATTTTATTTTTGTCACGTTCATAGATATTTAATTATAACTTGGAGCTTATTTCCTCACTTTTTGTTAATGTATATTATGGTAAGCTCCTACCCACTAAGAGTTTAAATAAACAATATTATTCTTCCGTTAAAAAAAATACAATTCTATTGTTAATTCCACGTATGTTTGGACTTAGAGATAGTATACGTTCCACTTTTTAATTTACTAATCAATGTAGGATTTTTTATTATAGTAAAATGTATCAAGGTATTAGTTAAAAATTTTCTAAAATCCTATTTTGCACTAAAAAAAAATAGGTTTAAGTGGTTTTTTTTTGCTCTGCAGGAATTTTTAAATTTTATTTTTATTTTTTATTTTTATTTCTTTTATTGAATCACCATGTGGAAAATTGCAAAGCTTTAAGGCTTAAGTCCTGTTATACAATGCTGAAACAACCATCCCTTCACCAGTGCACATATTCCACCACCAAAAAAAAAAAAACTAGTATACCTCCCAGACCCCCACCCACCCCCACCTGTGAAACTGATAAATTTCACTTTATTTTCTCTTTACTTTGGTTACATTCGATATTTCAACAAAAAAACTCACTATTATTGTTAGGAGTTCTCTACTAGAGTCAGATCTGCTGTGAAGAGATATGAGGTCGCGCTGCCACTCTCAAGGTATTTTAGGAACTAAGTCCAGGGAAATTTCTTCCAGAAATTAGATCATTGCAAGCTTGTATTTCTCATTAGTGGTCCTCATAATATGGTGGTCTCCACACCCTTCCTCCCCCAGGAAAAGGTGAGAGAGAAAACCCTCTCCCCTCCTGGGCAGGCATGGGTCCGCGGCTTAGTTCTCAGTCTGGAGACATTCTGCAAGGAGCTGCCGGTACCAAAAGTAGTTTAGCTGGCCTCTGGAATCATGCTCATGCAGCTGTGGGGAGGCCGCACATGTGCGGCCCCCAGGATCACATCTCGGCCTAAGTCTTTTAAAGTTAAAAACTGACCATTTAGCAATCACTGTCATCTCATTGCTCATTGATTTGTTTGAGTGGGCACCAGTAACGTCTCTCATTGAGAGACTTATTGTTACTGTTTTTGGCATATCCAATACGCACGGGTAGCTTGCCAGGCTCTGCCATGGGGGCTGGATACTCTCGGTAGCTTGCCAGGCTCTCTGAGAGGGGTGGAGGAATCGAACTCGGGTTGGCCACGTGAAAGGCGAATGCCCAACCGCTGTGCTATCACTCCAGTCCCACTTAGCAATAAGAAAACAAATTTCTAGATCGAACCAATTATACTTAGAAAAAGTTTCCCAAATGATTAAAAAAGACATTGTACCTATCACAAAAAAATTAGCTGTCCAAATTTACTTTTTTAACATTGTCTAGTGTTTTTAACATAGACTTGAATTCTCTTACATTCATAATATTACAAAATGTGGGGCTTGACCACCCTAAGGAATATAGTCAGACATTATCTCATTGTTCAACTATGTTTTTACATCACAAGGCAAAAATCAAGATCAAAGTCTTGTTCAATCTTATGTGAGTATATATGTCTATGAATTTGGACACAGAAACCACTGACAGTACAGTTCTAAATAGACCTTTACTGACCTTCAGTGATCTGCATCTTACTGGCTGGGGTGGTATCTGCAGATCTTTCACTACTTTCGTCCTTTCGCGAAAGTGGAGGGAAGGGGAAAAAAGGACAAACTGTGAAAGCAACTATCCAGAACTGACTTTCAGGACTGGATTTGGGAAACCATTTAAACGACAAGGAAAAGTATAAGAAGTGGAGTCAGCTCCCAGTGGAACTAAAATTACAACCAGAGTTAAAGGTGAAGTGCAGTGATTCCCCCGACACCAAGGAGTCTGATTAAGTTGAAAAGCTGTGCAACTCATTGGTCTCTGGGTCAAAAGGAAATTGCCAAATTTCAGACCTGCTACAAGTCCTGCTGCATAAATCATTTCTTGCAGATTTTTATCTTGAGAATAGGTACATAGCTTGAAAGATAAAAATATTCTGACCATTTGAGCACAACTAGACTGCAATCAAAATCACATTTTGATTGACATTTATTGGGGGAGACAAGTAAAAAACTTTTTTAAGGGGGAAGCCTTTTATCCTATATGATTTGAATTTCTTTATTGTCCCCAAAGCATAAAGCAGAAAGAAAAAAGTGTCTTTTAGTTAATAATGACTTATATGCATAAGCATAGGTATATATGCACATTAGTATATTCATATATTTTTAGGTAGAGTGCTTATTTTGAATTAAACAATTTGTATTATATAATATGCATATGATAATCATTAAATTATAAGAAAAATATTAGAGTGACTTCACTGTATATGCATAGACTTTATATATAATTGAATTATATATTTTGCTTGATATATTGATATTTTTCCAGTTTTTATTTTTTTTAATTATTTATTTGTTTGGGGGCCATTCCTTACAGTACTCAGGGATTACACCTGGCTCTGTGATCAGGATTCACTGCTTGTAGTGTTCAGAAGACTTCATGTGGTGCTGGGGATCAAATCCAGTTACACTGCATGCAAGTGTCTTACCCACGGTACTAATTTTACAACCTGTTAATGCCAATTTTTTTTTTATCTTACAAAGTTCTTTGCTGGTATTGAAATTGTTGAAGATTATAATATATATGTATGTATATAGTAGTATGTATTTCTATTCCTCTAACATTTAGTGATTCCTCCTTTATTCTTTTTCTAAAACCTGTTAATATAAACTCTATTATTCAAATAAATTATTCTACTTGGCTGCATAAGATTTTTCACACTGTCTTTAAATAGCTTTATTCACTATTCTATACTTTTGCAATGCTTAATCTATTATCTGTATTATGAGAAATAAAAGACATCTGAAAATGATCAGGTGTCATCTTTATATAACATTTTACATATTTGTGTGCCTAAGATTGCAAAAATCATCTTAACATTGGGAACCAATGTAGATTCTAGCCACTTTTCACCAGGGGGTAAACAAAGGATATCCTCTGCTTTAATAGTATTTATTTCTCTTTTAAAAGAATGACATGTATCACAATGACAGTAACTCATTTTAAGAGAAAACACCTTTTCCATAAGCATGTGTCTTCATATTTAGGAAGAAGTATTTCATAAACTTCTTCTGTATTGTAGAGATTTTTATAACTGCAAATAATTTATTTGATTTTGCAATTCTAAATATATAATTGTATGCATGTAGGATAATAATTCCAGAAATAGTCAATGATTTTGCCACACCATAAAATGTTATCCTTGGAAACAACAATAACAAAAAATTAATAACAGAACATCTGGAATTCTATGGGTCAAAAAAAGTTTCCATAAGAAGTTTTGGACGAGGTTTGCAATCTGGTAGCAATGTTCTTGGTTCTTATCAGAGTAGAAATGTTACATTTATATATTAGAAAACTTAAAAAAATACTAGTAATAAAAAAAATTATAGTGCTATATTCATGATGAACATAGACATAAAAATCCTCAACAAAATGCTATCAAAATGAATCAAACAATATAAGAGAAAGATCACACATGCATCAAGTAGGATTTACATAAGGAAGCAAGAATGATTTAATGAATGGAAGTCAATCAATGTAGTACACTTCATCAGCACAAAGAAAAATTAAATTCACATGAACACACCGGTGGTTGAAGAAACTATAACAAAAACACATACTCATTCCCAAGAACTCTCAAAAACTTTTCAATAAAAGAAACATGTCCAATATGGTTAAAGCCATATAACACAAACACAAAACTAATATGAAACTTATTGGTGAAAATTTGAAAGGTTTTCCTCTAAAATCAGGAAGAAGACAAAACAGATCATTCTCACCTCTATTATACAACAGAAAATGGAAGAACTTGCTATAGGTACTAGGTAAGAGATATCAAAGGTATGTTCCAGATAGGAAAAGAAGTCAAACTAATACCATTTTAATATAATGTTTTTACTATAATTAGAAAATCCTAAAGAGCCTACAGTGCATCTAGGAACAATAAACTTGTAAAGTGTCAGGCTACAAGACCAATGTGGAAGAATTCATAGCATTTCTATATACAAATAATGTAGCAATAGAGAGAGAATTTTTTAAAGGATGCTTACAATTGTGCCTTCACTGCGGGGGGGAAAAGCACTTTGGAAAATCAACTTAATGAAAAAGGTGAAAAACTTATACAAAGCAAACCATGTCAAAAATAAGGGAAAACACAGAAAAAAAACCCATGTCACTACTAAAATAAATAAAATAAGACACAGGGAAATGGGAATACATGTCCTGCTCATAGATTAGGACTGATGATATCAAAATGACAGTTCTACTCTATCAACTCCACACCTTTAATGCAGCATTTATAAATGTACCAATGATTTTTTTAGAAACATAAACCAATAATTCTCTATGAGGTGACCAAAGTATATTTTCATAATTTCCAACAGTACTAACCCAGTATTTCCATATTTTCAGAAAAAAAAAACATGTTTTCCTGATCTGAGTAAAAGTGCCAACAAAGTTCAGAAAGGACTTTGGGTGGCAAAATTATTGCTTCCTAGGCCAGAAAGATGGATCAGAGAAGTGACGCATGTAGGAGCTCCAGATTTCATGTCCTGTCTCACGGGGTCCTCCCAGTACAACAAGAAGCAACCTTTGAACATATCACTGTGGACAAAAACAAACAAAAACTAAAGCTTTCTTTTCCAACTATCATTACAATATCCTTATAAATTTTATTCTTATTCTCATAAAAACTCATGAATTAAGTTTTTAAAAGAACCCACATTCACCATTTCCTGAACCTTGTTAATATAAAGGTTTTTCTAGAACTCTTATTCTTATAAATAATCAGGATTTCCTGATATCAAATATTCTAAATAACAACAGCAGCTTCTGGACTTCATTCTTTTAGCCGTGAACAACCTCCTTTCTAAAAGTGACCTTTTCTCTTGCACAATTCTTCTAAACTGAGAACAGATTCATTGATTCAGCAAAAGTACATTTAAAGCTTTCAATGAACCAGCCCTTCTGCTAAGCTTTGAAGTTAAAATAAAATTCAAAGAGGAATAAGGCAAGGTCAGTCCTACCTCACAGAGAGAGACATATAAATATGTGATTATAATGCAATACGATAAAATGTCATGATTGGGGCATTTGAGGCATTTATTTGTTAGTGATATAAAAGAGAGATGCTTTTACATAGAGGGCTTTTTCTTTCTTTACATTTTTAAGTTTTCTACCATCATGTATTATCTTTGAGTTTTGATGTAGTTATATTTTTATGGGAAAAATAAAGCATGGATATTTTTATAACCTAATTAATTAACTAATAGGGACTTTATGCCAAAATAATTTGCAATTCTACCCTTGAACACTCAAGTATTAAGATTTTAATTCTGCTCTGGCAACCTCAGTCATCAGCAGCCTCACTTCATCAATGTTCTGTCTTTACTTCCAGAGAGGAACTCTGAGAATCAAGTGCTCAGTAGCTGAACTTCCTTCTTTTTGATTAAACTTGCTCTGGTCCATGCCCAGCTACTGATAGTTCTTTGTTCTATTTCTGCTCTATTTTTATAGGTTGAAGATAACCTATAAAAAGCCAGAGCTCTAATTTTGAACAGCCTCCTTTGAAATTTTTCTCATGTGTACCTTCTGGTCTCTCAACATTGGCTTTGTACCCAGATCTTTATAATTTTTTTCCTTCACAAGGATTGCATGTTTGGATGTCTGCCATGCTCTCTTTCTTTTCTTTTTTTTAATGAAGTATAATGGAAATGTAACATTATTTTACTTCCGGGAGTATGACATAATCATTCAACAGTTGTATATATTGCAAAATGGTCATCACTATGCCATTATTTCTAGATCATTGTCTGTTATTACTAAATGTAGACATGAATCTTCTGATAACAGATTTTACTAGACTAAAATCAAGACAAAAGAAACAGAAAATAATATTGTTTCTAGGTACAAGAAGTAGTATTTTCATCACCACTGTAATATAACTCAGCCTTCTGGAAATAACAGGAGGTGTAATAATCATGAATATCTGCAATTATTGCTTTCTTATTGTGGGCCATATTATCTAGCTGTATGCACTGATAATCTGAGTTCTATAGAAAGGGTGTGATGATACCTATTTTTTACTTAATAAAAAGAGGAATCTAACCCCAAAGTGCAAATCTTTAATCTATATGAGTACTTCACTTGAGAAGAGTAGAGAACTGTGGGAGTAGAACTGTAAGAGTAGAGAACTCCAGTCATTGCTTTTATCTTGACCTACTACAAATCCTAATCTTTTTGTTATCATTCTTTCCACCTTCTCAATTTCCTTTTGGTTTTACATATCTCCTATAACAATTTGCCTCTACATATCTTTCCAACAAGAAATAACAGCCACTCTCTACTGTTATCCACATGTAGGGCTGACTTATTCATTAAACAAGGGCATATTCATTATTTATTCCAAATCAGGAACTATTCAGGCACTGTAGATGAAGCAAGGCTCCCAGATGATGGAAACAATACTGAAGGAAACAGACAATAAGCAAATTAGTAAAATCATTGAATAATATGTCACTGCTAAGTGCTAAAATTAAAACTAGGTTAGTGAGCTATATTAAGATACAAAGTGATAGTTTGTCATAAAGTTTTCCTTTCAAATAAATGTTTCCGTAACTTTGTGAGTATATAATCAGAGAAGTATTTTAGATTTAGTTAGCTCATCTCTCATAAACTAAGCTATATTTTCATTTTATTACAAAGTCTTTAAGCTTAAGTTTAAAACAGTAAAACCATGGTTACATGTTATACCCAGTTAAACATCTAATTCTTAAAAACAAATTACATAATTATGCAATTAGATTTAAATGGTAAATTTATTCATATCAGAAAGAATTTGATTTTAGAAAATTATATATTTTAATATTTAATAAAACTTTTAATTTATCTAGCATTGTTTTAAATCTGTTAGGAAGAGAAGGAACTCAATTTCCAAGTCTTGAAATCTTAATTAAGTAGTTCAAAGACTAAATGTATAAATGCAAGTGGGAAATGAGTTCAATTTCTAAAAGAATTAGTTTAAGTCTGCTAAACCTTTTAATGCTAGTTTATAACTATAAATGTCCAAACGCATTTGCAAAGAGGGTGGTGGAAGTTTCACATGAACTCTACTATTTGTTATTAATCAATAATCATTTAGCATTTTTACTTGTTTCTTAATTCATTTGCAAATGGATAAAATAGAAATGAGAATTAAAATTTCATTTAAAGGATATATTCCCTAGTGAACATTGCCAGCACATATTTTGTCTTAGAAGTTCCATTCATAGAGAAACAACTTATTTTATGATCAAGTTAGAAACAGTACAAAAAAATAGAAATAAAGAGATGTATATGTATAATAAAAGATACAGAAGCACAGGCCTCAGGATGTAGGTCAGTGACAGAGTGCATGCTTCCCTGTACCAGCCTCTGGCTTCACTCCCAGCACAACACACACACACACACACACACACACACACACACACACACACACACACACACACATGCATGTAGAACTAGAATGAGAGCTTTCATTAACTAATCCAATCAAAGATGGTCACACAACATGCGAGATTACTGTTGAAAAGTTATCTGCCTATAACAACTATCAATAACATTCTAAACAACAGTCCTTAAACTTAAAAATTGGCCTATGTACTACTGTGGCACTGTCGTCCTGTTGTTCATCTATTTGCTTGAGCGTGCACCACTAACGTCTCCATTGTGAGACTTGGTGTTATTGTTTTTGGCATATCGAATACGCCACGGGTAGCTTGCCAGGCTCTGCTGTGCAGGCGGAATACTCTCAGTAGCTTGCTGGGCTCTCTGAGAGGGATGAGGGATAGAACCCGTGTGGGCTGTGTGCAAGGCAAACGCTCAACCCGCTGTGCTATCACTCCAATCCCCAAAACATTGGCCTGTAAAAAGAAAAAAATTAAAGATTAGCACATATCAAATTAAATATAAATGGTAGAAATTGTCAAACAACTTAGACCAAAATGTCAAGAAATATAGAAGAAATGATATCTTTAGAAAAATCAATCACTAGCTAGCATTTACTATATTTAACATCAAATCAGGTAGAAATAACTACTTATTGTCAAATTTTAGGAGGGAATGGATTTAAAAATGAATAGCATACTAAATATTCTCAAAGTAACACCTCATAATTTTTTTCTGTCAAGCCAACACATTCATTGATAGAAAAAAAATCATTTCCTCAAATTCCACAAGTGTACTATTTAACTTAGTCAAGAAATGTAAGCTAACTTTTTAACATGGGTCTATTACTATACCTAATTTGTTTAACAAAAAATAAATAGCATATGTTTAGAAAGAAATGTTTCACAAGTCAAAAAACAATGGATAATTAAAAGCAAGGGATGGAATAAGTTAACTGGTTTTTCTAATAAAACCTTGCATTTTGTTTTAACATTTCTGATTTATAAAAAGCATCATATAAATCTAAATAGTTGTAAACAGTGTTGGGAAATGTACACTGGTATAGAGATGGGTGTTGGAACATTATCTGACTGAAACCAGATCATGAACAACTTTGCAAATAGTTTCTAAATAGCTTTAAATACTAGACTAATGCAAGCAAAAGGTTACTCTTTACATAGAAACTTTCTCTAGTAACTATGGTTTCATAGTAACTATGTCAAACTGAAACTCAGAATGCTATTTGATACTGGAAGTAAAGTCCATAAAATTCTCTAGTTTCCCTCCTATCCCTTATTTTTTTGGGGGGGGTTGGGGGTTAGGGGCCATACCAGATGATACTCAAGGGTTACTCCTAGTTGTGCACTCAAAACTTGGTCCTTTCTGTTCTCAGGGGACCACATGGGATGCCAGGGTAAGCCATGGTTGCCCACTTTCAGGGCAATGCCCTATCCACTATACTATAGTTCTGGCCCCATTACTTCTTTTCTTAATCATTCTCAGCTTCCTTGACTCCAAATGTTAAAGGATATTAAGAATCAGTTGAGCCATTTTTCCTCTCCTTTCCTTACTGTCCCTTCCTTCATTACTCATAATTAGACAAAGGACCACCTCACTTGCCACCTGCATGAAGGTGAGTCATGCCTTTACTTTACCATGCCAGTTGTCTTCCATGAGGTTCAATTATATAAGCAAATTTGCTTACTTAATAACTCTAGGATCTTTGAAGAGGGTCTCAACCACTACTTGTTTTTTTCCAATGACCCTATTCTTTTTTTTCTTTTTTTTTTTTTTTGCTTGTTGGATCACACCCGGCGATGCACAGGGGTTACCCCTGGCTCATGCCCTCAGGAATTACTCCTGGTAGTGCTTGGGGGACCATATGGGATGCTGGGAATCAAACCCGGGTTGGACTTGTGCAAGGCAAACACCCTACCCTCTGTGCTATGCTCCAGCCCCAATGACTGTTATTCTTGTGATTGGTAATTGTCCATCTGTTTCTTCACCATAAATTCACCAGCTGTTATCTCTGCTCCTAAGGGTCTGCTGGTAGTTTAGCTAGGATCCATAATGGCCCATCTCTATTAATTCCTCTCCACTGTTGCCAGAAAATGTAATCCACTACTTCTGATTAAAATGATTCAACAGCTTTATTAAGTTCTTTGAAAGTGCTTCTTATTCCAATATTCTCTTTATACCTCACTTACCTTTTAACCTATTTCAAATAAATTTCAGATATTTTGCTTGTTAATCAATTGTGCATAAATTTACTTCTTTACAACTTAGAATTTGTTTTACATGTAACCTTCTTGTTGATTTTTTTTTTATCTTCACCTACTAAATTCCTAAAAGTCTTCTATCCCAGGAATTATTACATGCCTCCTTAGTGTTCTGTTTCTTTCTCTCTCAGTCTCTTAAAAATTTTGTTTTGGACCCATACTCAGCAGAGCTCAGGACTTATTCTTGGTCCTGTGCTTTGGTCAGTAGATCATATATGGTACAAGGGATCTAAATGGGCTCCATTGCATACAAGTGTCTTCACCATTTTACTTTCTCTAGACCATTTCTTACATTGCTTTCCTCTCATTCTCTGTGTTTCCTCTCTATATAGACTTTGCTCTTTTACGAGGGGGCCACAATCAACAGTGCTCAGGGCTTAACTCCTGTCTGTGCTCAGGGATCACTCTTGGCAGTCCTCAGGGGATTTTATGGGATGATTCTTAGGGATTAACTCAGGTTGGCCAGTGAAATACAAGCAATCTACCACTGTACTATCTCTCAGATGGTCTCTTTCTTAATGTGATATCCAGCTCACTTGTCAATTTCACACTGTTATTCTCTTACAGAAATCATAAATTCAATTTAAAATATATGATAATTTGACTATCTTTAGCTCAAAAATCCTAAGATTTAGGACAACTATATTAAAAGAAAAGTTTTCTTTTAATCATAATTTGATATATACATATATTTCAGTACTTAGCCTATTTTTGGAATTCAATTGTACATACTAAATGATATACCTCTTTCCTGAAGAGTCTTTAGATCTCATGTACATTTCTAATATATATATATAGCCCAGACTAAAAATGATAGGAAAATAGGATAGTCGTCTAACAGAAAAACTGTTGTGAGAGCCACTGAGCCACATTAAATCAAAGCACCAAATTTTATTTTCACAAATAAATAATGATGCTCAAGATTTTCTTTCACAAGTAAGAAAATTATTAGGTACTGAACTACCTGATGTTTGGGTAAGTATCTGAAGAATATCTGTAAAAATGTACAAGTTTATAATATAAGAGGCATTTTTGCTAAATGTATAGCTAGTATAATTTCATTCTCCTAACCAATTGAAACAAAGCCAGTCTCACATACAAAGAAAGCTATGGCTCACAGATTTAACCAACAACAAAATTATGGAGCTACTGAGTAAAAGCTTGGGTTTGTCTAGTTTATAGTTATTACCTTTAATATTACACTGAGATAATACATATGTATATATATATATTCATGTCACTTGTTTGTTTCCTTGAATTATATACTAAAATACTAACCTGTTTAATCACTTATGTTCTCTCAGACACTACATTTTTTTCCCCAACCCCATGTCTAGACCTATGTTTCCTTTATATTCTTTAATCTTTAAGCCTGACCTCTGGAATCCAATCCCATTACAAAATGCTCTCTCACTATATTTCCTTCTCATGAAACCCTATTTAACTGAAACCTTAGTCTTCCCAGTGGACATTTCTTATAACCTGCAGTTTCTGCAGTAGAAACTTTATTTTCCCATCCAAAGACAAATGAAGTTACTGGATTGGTAGAGGGAGGAGAGGATCTTGAACTTGGGTAGAAAGTGATCAAACTTTTTCTATGCAGAAATGGATAGCACAGAACATGAAGACAATATTACTTATTTGATTAATATATTACATTCATTGTCTAGATATTGTAAGAAAACAATAGACTAAGATCATGGTGAAGGGAAAAGTACCTCAGGATTTTGGGGATAGCTTTTAAATTTTACACACAAACAAATCTACTGCCCAGTAAGTTAAAATAATCAATCAATGGCATAGTTGAAACAAACATAAATGTGGCAATTAATAAGTTAAAATAATCTTAAAATCGTATGGAAAAGTAAAGCTAGATTGTATCTGACCATTGCCTTGAATGTTTTTACTATTTTAACCAAATATTTTCCATGCTTACTAATTTGTAATGATCATTCTAAAGTTCAATACACATCACTTTTTTAAAGATTTATCATTATCCAAAAGTTTAAATGCTTGTCAAAATATAGTTTTATTTTTACTATTGTAATGTTTATGTATATTATGTTTGCATTTAGTTAGGATTAGAATTGTGCATATCTGATGAAAAAGAAAAAATACTTATTTAAACACAAGAAAGCTTACTGTATCAAGACACAAACATGTTCTTAGTGACCAAAGAGAGTACAGAATTAAGGTATTTGCCATACAACTGGCCCAGAATCAGTTCCCATTACTCCATATGACCCCATGAGTATTGTCAGGAGTGATGCTTGAGCACAAAGAGGAATAAACCCTGAGCACCAACTGGTAAGGTCCAAAAATAAAAAATGAAGAATGTGTTCTTATTTTAGTACTAAAAAGAAAAAATAGGTATTTCATGTTTCCTATAAGTCTATCATGTAAATAAAAAAATAAAATATTTTTACTATTATATTTGCTAATGGGTTGGAGCAATAGCACAGTGGGTAGGGCGTTTGCTCTGAACGTGGCTGACCTGGGTTCGGTTCCTCCACCCTTCTCGAAGAGCCGGGCAAGCAATCAAGAGTATCCTGCCCACACAGCAGAGCCTGGCAAGCTACCCGTGGCATATTCGTTATGCCAAAAACAGTAACAACAAGTTTCACAATGGAGACGTTACTGGTGCCCACTAGAGCAAATCGATGAGCAAGGAGATGACAGTGAGAGTGACAGTGACATATTTGCTAATACTGATCAAAATGATTACATTAAATTGCAATTATAAAAGTATACCTATTGTTTTTCTTTGTGATTTTCTTTGCAAAGAATATTCATCAATTGTATTCATTCTCTTATGTATCTATTTTTAACTCAACTACCTTGATACATGAAAGAAATATAAGCAAGTCAACCAGCCATACTGGTATTGAATATAAAAATGTTCTTACCATTAGTTTTCACCTCAAGAAAATTATTTACCCATAGCCTAGAATAGTTTAAAAGTATTGGGTTCACATTGTGAAAAGTAATTGAAATCTTTAATCCTGATTTGAAGAAAGGGTTCAGTTTAACTCTATCACAGTTACTATCACCATTACCATCATCTATTCCACCCATAGATTCGTGTATTAAATGCTTCAAAGACAAAGAAACACAAGTCTTTACAAAACTGAGGCATAAAAGGAAGCTAACAATGACATAGGTTTTAAGAGTAAATCTCAAAAGACTGGAAAACCAAAGAAGAAAAATTCAACTTAGGTAGAGTTGGGAGGGTGTTGAGAAGTAACAAAGAGAAAAATCTGTTATTGTGATCTAATGGAATCTGCTGGAAATTTCCACTGTCTGCTATAACTGGTAGCTCATCAGAATTGAAAGCTGATAAAAATAAAAATAAAAATATGCTCTTGGGAATTTCAATTTAATATGATGCAATGTGCTTAATTTTACTTTATTCCTATTCTTTGTGGACTGAAAGATAGAAGAGAGCATGATAAGGAAGGGCTAGTTACAGCAACTGAATTTCTTGATTGCAAGGTCAGTGACTGTGCATTTTTTAATCCCTCTAACCAAAAAAAAAAAAAAAAACCCTTAAGAAGCAACAGATGTTTAACACATTTGGCTAAATTGAAACAACTTCCCAGGGAAAAGATTTTTTAGCTCTGACCAAACAGCCTTATCTGACCACTGGAGCATAGACAACTCTCAGCTTGAACAAATTGAGTCAGATTACTGAACTGACTCAAAGAATTGTGAGATGATGTCATTGGCAAGGGTAACTAATTCTCCATCTTATTTCTTGACACAATACTTGACAGTGACTGCTTAAAACAATACATGAATTAAAATATTGTTCATGGGCCTGTTAGGTCAGGAGAATATTTTTACAGGAAAAATACATTTTATCCACACTTTGTAATTATATCTTGTCATATTTAAGAATATTTCTTATTTTGAACTTTCCCCTCACTTCACCCAAGTATAAAACATGCCCATTCACATCATATCAAATACGTTAATAATTTTCTACATTTTAAGTAGATATAAGTATGACATTTTGTTAGCAGACTCACAGCTTTTAGTAAGATGTGCAATATGAAAACAATTATCGCTTCTCAAGATCTTGTTTATAAGCATTTATATTAACTTTGATTTAATATGAAAAGTTCATTTTTGTGGGTGCATAACCAGCTGTGCTCAGGGTTTACTCCTGTCTGTGTTCAGAGATCACTCCTGACTGGTTTCAGGGGAAACATATGGAGTTCCAGGAATGGAAACTAGGTCTGTCACATCCACAACAAGTGTCCTACCTGCTGAATTATTTTTCCAGAACTGTAAGTTACTGTTTAGGACTTGTGACACAGTTTGGCAAAGCTAAGAGGCTGGTGCCCCAAATTCTCATAGTGAGAAGAGATTTTAAACTAAATAAACCTCTGCACTCACTGTTCTTATGGGCCTCTCAGTATAAAAATATAGGTAAAATTCCACTTTAACTTTTCTTTCCTTAAAATATATGCAATCTGTTCCTGAATACAGTCAGGAGTAAACCTTAAGTACCAGCAGGTGTGGCCCAAAAACAACAACAAAATTTAGTATAATAAAATATATATAATCCGTTTATACTATATTTAAAATTCACTGCATTTGAAATGTATAAAACAGAAATGTCTCACAATACAAGTGAGACATTTCTTGAAACCAGATCAACAGACAGGGACTGGAGAGATAGCAGAGCAGGTAGGGTGTTTGCCTTGCACGCAGCTGACCTGGGTTCGATTCCTCTGTCCCTCCCAGAGAGCCCGGCAAGCTACCGATAGTATCCCACCCACACAGCAGAGCCTGGCAAGCTACCCATGGCTTGTTCAATATGCCAAAAACAGTAACAACAAGTGTCAAATGGAGACATTACTGTTGTCCGCTAGAGCAAATCAATGAACAATGGGGCAACAGTGCTACAGTGCTACGATTGACATACTATGGAGAAATCTATGTATAACATAAAGCTTATGCTTGTAAAATGTAGGATTTCTTCCATAGTAGATACTAGTCAATCACAAAATTTGTAGCCATCTAAACTGACCTATCTCGTAATTCAGAAAATGCATATATTATAAATCTAATTTATTAATCCATTGTATATTTTATGAAATGCACTACAAGGATTAATGGAGTAGAAAACTGAAAGAAATCTTGCAATCTGTAGATATACTATATCACAGTAACAAGAAAATGACTTTTTCCATTTTAATTAAGGTTACTACTCTTACTTAAGTAAGGAAGACTATCCTCACTTATCCAGGTAGTCCTCATCTAATTATGAGTCCCGAAACATAGACAACTTTCTCTGGCCAGAGTTAGATTAGAAACAAACAGAAGGAGAGATCAGAGAAATTCTTAGTATTCAACGGATTTTATACACAATAGTATTTATGCATAATAGCTCATTCTGCGATTCATGTGACTGTATTCAAGAAACAAAGAGATGCCTCTGGCAATTTAGGTTGGCTTCACTATAGCTAACAAGGAAAGGAGAACTTCCACCTACCAAATGAAGTATGTAATAACTGGATGATCATGGTATAGGTTTCATTCAAAATATCTGCAGAAAAAATCTAATTCCAGCAATATCTTTATTTTGAATCCATGAAATTTACCAAACCTAAGCCCAACCTAATGAAACTGCTAAATATGTGAAAATTCCTATGGTTTCAAAGATAAATTAATAATATCTATATTAATATACCTATATTTGTATAGGTAACTAGTCATTCATATTCTGTAGATATTACTGTTTCTAAGTTTCTTAAGCACTTGACATTGGCAAAATTACCAACTTCTTCCACTATTTTTTATCGAATCCATAATTCTTTGTGAGTCAGTGATGATGTTTTTAAGCTTGTATCCTTAAATTAATGAATTTTCTTTATATTTATTTATTTGTATTGAAACCACATCTGACAGTGTTCAGGGCTCACTCCTAGCTCTGTGCTGGTGGTGCTCCATGGACTATACTGGATGTTAGGGGTGGAAACCAGATCAACAGAGTGGAAGACAAACAGCCTACCTACTCTATTATTGGCCTGTCCTCAAATTACTGGACCTTGTATCAAAAAGTTTGTAATGAAGATTTTAGACTCCCATTTTCAATGATAACTTTTTTTTTTGTAATAATAGAATTGTATGTGTGACTTGGGTTGCGGAATGATATAGCATAACCATGATAAGTAACTAGAATAGGAATATTCTTTATCACTTTAGATCAAAATGCAGTATATTACCATTCCAAAATTTTGTGATTGCTAAAGAGTTTAAAGATTTAATTAGCTTTTTAATTTGGCTTCATATTTATTCTAAAGTGGCTGAGGTGTTAATGGGCTTTATTTCAATTTCTGGATAATTGAAGCCAGATATTTGATGCAACTTACTTAAAAAATCTATAAAAAATTTACAGCTCAAATTGAAAATTGTTTATTACTGGGCCAGAGTTGAGCAGGTTGAGCGCTTGCCTTGCGTGCAGCTGACCAAAGTTGGATCCCAGGCATCCCGTATAGTCCCTGGCATGCCGTCATGAGTTATTCATGAATACAGAACCAGGATTAACCTCTGAGCATCATCTGGCATGGCCTAAAAACAAACCACCTAAATTTTGTGTTACTAAAACTGTTTCTGGGATCATATTCATGTGATTGGGTAATTTTAAAATCTGTTGACCTTGACACTCAAGTGAAAGTACAGTGGATAGCATGCTTTCCTTTCCATACACTCAGCCCAGATTGGATCTCTAGCAGCCCATATGGTCCTCTGAAATCCCACCAGAATGATCCCTGAGCTCCAAGCCAGGTATAAGCCCTAAATATCTCCAGATATGGCCCCCAAACAAACAAACAAACAAACAAACCAAGAAGCCATATCTGTGGGTCTTGTTCTTTTGCTGTTGCTATTGCAAGACTGGGAATTCTAAACAATTTTGTTTCAAGTTGTTTTCTTTTTAGTACCAAAGGAACTCTAATATAGTGAAAAATGACAGATATCTGGTGGGTTTGATCCACTTCAGGCATAATTCCCTGGACACCACCTGAAGAAACTCTGAGTACTGAGTTGAGAGTAGATCCTGAGTACTGCCAGCTCTAGCCCCAAAACAGACAAATTAAAAAAAAATCTATGTTAATTAGCATTTGTATATATTCTATATTTACTGAGACAAAATTGAGAATATCTCTGTAACCAGCTTGTAAGAATGAAAAAGGGAAAAGTAAATAATGGACTCTTAAAATTTGTACTCAAATATGAAACAGAACTAGAATAAAGAAAAGACATCTGCTAAGAAAATATAATACAGTTTAGGAGCTAAACCCTTTCACACAATCTCAGAATGGTAACTGGATTTAAGTGAAGAGACCAGAATACTAAGAACTAGAATACTCAGAATACTCAGAACACTCTGCTAAGGGACATTTTTTTTGCCCAGAATGCTATTATTTTTGCCCAAAATAAATAAATAAAGTTGTAACTAAATAAATAAATAAGCATGAAGCCAGTGGTATGGGTTGTGAGTTGGGCACTGTTCATTGGGAATCCAAATGTGTCTGCTAACTTACTTTGCATTAAACAAACAATCAGTGGCTCATAAAAACAAGCAGACAAACAGAAAACCAACAACTTTCATCCATTACTGACCTTGATTAGAAATGAGGCTGAAGCCAAGGACAAAAACAGTGAGCTTTCTCCTTTCCTATTCCCTAATCCTATTTCTCCTATTGTCCCTGGGTCTTGGTTGCGGTTAAGTTCCTGTTTCACCTCTGTGTGTGGGAAATAAATGCAATCTTTTAAATAATGTGATAGCAACAACAATAAATAAGGAAAAATAGTTATACCTGCAATAAACAGAGTTGCACAGATGGTACAAGGGAACCTTTCTTAGGTCTTGAGCCAGACTCCATCATTCTCTGTTTCACATAATGGCCCTGTGCAGTAACTGTGGACCATCACACTGCACAGATGGAAGAGAGAGTTAGAGGGCTATTGAACACGTGAATTTTCCCAGTGTGTCACAATTACAGAAACATCTGTGCTAAATATTTTCAAGCTGATCCACTATAAAAATTGGCAATGTTCAATAGCACTCGATGTCTTCCCTTTCCCTAGTGGGAAAGCAATCTAATGCTTGCATTTGGGACTACAGCATAAGGCATGTACCTATGCTGATTGCTCGCTGTTTAAAGGGACCTCATTTGCATTATGCTGTTTGTAATGCTTTTGCTTTACTCTCCCTCCTTTCGTTTTTTGCTCTCAAATGTAAACTGAAAGAGAGATCAAATCATTTACTGCACTTATCACTGAAATGTTTCCCAGGGCTGGCTTAATGGAATGGCCTGGGAAGGGGCGAAGAAATAGAGAGCAGTAAGGTCTCTTGACAGTAATTATAGGCTGTGCTATCTTCTAATTCAGATTATGCTGAAGTGGATGATTGGTAGTGTCAGCAGTTGTGCACAAGCATAGAACTCCATTCTAAGAATCAACTAATCAGAACAACAAACACAAAAGGCATTTATATGACTTTTACCTTCAAGATGCTTGCAATCTTAGACAATGATTTCCAAACATCAATATGCATATGCATTGCCGACAATTCTTAGAGTGAAAATTGTGATTAAGAAATTTGGAATGGAGCCAAAATTATGTATTTTCAACAAGGTCTTTAAGGGTACTGATGTTATTTGTTTAAGAACCACACTTTGCATGGCAAGGTCTAAGGCTTTGAGAATGCAAGGGGAAGGTAGTAGAGGTATAATTTTCTGTTCACTAACCAGAAATTTCAAATGCTCCTATGAATTTCAAATGTTCAGATGTTTCCATAAATGAAAAATAGAGACAAAAACTAACAACGATATATCCGCCTTACAATAATGTTCATTTTTCATGTTAGAAATTTGCATGAACTTACCAAATATGATTTCACAGCATGTATTATTCTTCTATTATAAATTAGACTTTGTTCTAGAACTCATAGTCAGTTGAAGAAAACATGTATACAGATCATTGTAGTACATATGGAAGGTGACTATAAAGAGGAGCATGATACAGGAGATAGAGTGAAAGCTTGATATTCAGAAGTGATCACTTCATATATAGAATACACAATTTTGTTCTTGGCATACAACTATATCAATACTGCTATTTTCTCATAATAAAATGAATATATTAACCTTATTTTAGAGCAAATGAGAAAGATAGAACATACTAGAAAAAGTTGTAATTTTCAGAACTGCATTTTATGTAGCTTAGCATTTGCCATATTGTAGTTACATGCTGAAAATTAGTCTCCTTCTCTGCTTTTGATATACAGAAACAAAACAAGAATTCTTGTAGTAGAAAGATGGCAGTCCCTATAAAATAAATTAGATTATTTTATCTCTTCAGAACTTATAATTTAATAGAGGAGATAAAAATGAAAGCACAGGTGACTCTTAAAATGTTATGCAAGATAGAATGTAATAAATTCTCTGAGATAAATTTTAAGCAAATGCTATGGGAATAAAGTGAATTGACTTGTGGCAATGAGTTGAGACATAAAGAACAGTAAGATTACAGTAGAAAAATAGATTTCATTCAGATAAAATGGCAAAAAAGGAGACTGGAAGGCACTTGTGGAAAGTAGTCCTCTAGATAAGAGCCTATGTTGATCAGAAGTAGTAGAAAGTCATGATTCAGAGAGAATGTAGAAGATAGCGTTGGATAGAAAATTTATTTAATGGACTCTAGTGAAGAAATAGTCATTAAAATGGATTAAATTAAATTAGATTAAATAGGTGTACCAAATTTGCTTACAATGTATGATGGAATAAGTAGAAAGAACTTCTGAATAGAAACAGAGGCACATACATAGGCTGGAAATAATGTAATTCCTATTGTAAAAGAAAGGGAAAAGAAGACAAAGATGTAAAGGAGAGATGTCAGCTGTATTCCTATGTAAGTAAAGTGGTGAATACAAGTTTGGCTTGTTGAATGAAGTGACTAGGAAAAATATATAATAGAGGAAAGTATACCATGCTTTGTCATCTCTTTTAGGCTCAATTAATTCCTCTCTCACTACCTCCTCTATCTCTGCCTCTTTGTCTGTCTGTCTCTTTCTCTCTCTCTCTCTCTCACTCTTTCCATCTGTCTTCCTGCCCACCCTTCTCCCAACCCCATCTCTCTCACATGTACTTTCATCTCATCATTAAGGATACAATACTGTTCAAGAATAAAACTGTGTAATAAACTATGTAAAACTCTGCTGTTTCCACTGTAACTGAATCAGAATTTGACTGAACAAAGGCTTTAAAAGGTTGAATTTTATAAACATTATAAAATATACATACTATAAATAGTTTCTGCCCCAAGACCTCTAATCATTTCCTTTACCGGATAAAACTGCATGGGTGGTCGTGCAAGAGTGCTAGCTATCCTGAGGGAAACATCAGAGGGAACCAGCTACTAGATTAGTCTTTTGCCCCTATACCCAGGTCGGACCTATTTGCATGTCAGGATCTCTATGGACCTCCACCAGAGTTTCCTCTGGCTTAGCCCTGCTTAGGCATAGTTCACCAGGTATGTGGGACCCGGGTCTGAGATCTCCAAGCCTGCTCGGATTCGAACTGGGCCTTCTTCACCCAGACCCACCATTTTCCAGTAGCTTGGCAGCCACACTCACAAACTGCCCCCAGTGCTGTGTTATCCCACCAACGGCCAACATCCAAAGACTATAAGACCAAGCTCCCAGAAGTGCATGGCCACAAAGCTTGTCCCTCTTGGATAACCTGACAAGCTACCAAGAGTCTATTGGCCACACAGGAGAGCCTTGCAATCTCCCCATGGTGTATTCATCTTCTAAATACAGTGAAAGATATATACATACCTCTCGGAGAGCCCAGCAAGCTACCGCAAGCTACCGAAACTATCCCCCCCACACAGCACAGCCTTGCAAGCTACCAGTGGCGTATTCCATACCCCAAAAACAGTAATGATAGGTCTCATTCCCCTGGCCCTGGAAGATCCTCCATTCGTTGGAAAAGACGAGTAAGGAGAGGCTGCTAAAATCTAAATGCTAAAATGGCCTGAGTGTAATAGAGACGTTACTGGTGCCTGCTCGAGTAAATCAACAAACAGCGGGATGACAGTGATACAGTGATACTATAAATAGTATTCAGACCAAAAACATCTCTTGTGAATGTTATATATAAAACGGTAACTGTTAACTAATTGAATCTCAATTAAATTGAAACAGCCTAGAAGCATAAACCACTTCACCCTATTTTACAGATGGAAAAACTAAGTATCATGAAGCTTAGGTAACATTGCTATCAAGATGAAGAGCCAGGACTCAAGTGAAAAGATTTGTCTTTTGGCCAAAGAGATTGTACAAGGGCTAAGGCACTTGCTTTGCAGGTAGCACAACCTGATTCAATTCCTGGCACTGTATATGCTTCTTTGAGCACTGCACAAGGTGATCACTGAGCACTAAGTCAAGAATAAGCTCTAACCACTACTATGTTTGGCCCCAACACAGAATAAAAAAGACCTCTTTTTCCTGTACTGTAAGGGCAGAAACATTTCTTCCTCTACCATCTTGGTTCCTCAACTGTCTGTAGCACTGCACTGTCATCCCGTTGTTCATTGACTTGCACAAGCGGGTACCAGTAATGTCTCCATTGTGAGACTTGTTGTTACTATTTTTGGCATATCAACTATGCCACAGTAGTTTGCCAGGCTCGGCTGTGCGGGCAGGATACTCTCAATAGCTTGCCAGGCTCTTCAAGAAGAATGGAGGAATTGAACCCGGGTTGGCCACATGCAAGGCAAATGCTCTACCTGTTGTGCTATTGCTCCAGCCATAAAAAAAAAAAATATTTAAGAGAGAAAATCAAATAACTTTATACTCTCCATAAAAAAATAACTGAGCAAATGGAAGAAACTGTTTTTATCCTAGGTTTGATGAAGATTATAAAATGGTGAGCAAACGTGCTAAGCATTATTTTGTTGAATTTGTTATTTTCCTCCAACTTAAAATATTCAATATGTCGTGTCATGTTTAAGAGTAACATGGCCTAACCCTGTCAGCAGCATGACCATTTTATGTTGTAGCAATTAATATAGAAGCATTTTGTGTCCTTCTGATGCCTCTGGAAGGAGCAAGTTGAGTCACAACACAGGTGTGCATCATATGTGGATGCGGACTGGAATGCAAATCATAAATGGTACATCATAATTCTGATATAAATTCCAAAATATTCCTAGATAAATATAAGGAAAATTAGAAGCACCCAATGCAAAAAAATATAATTAGAATGTTCAATTGTTTTTCTGTGACTCTTACGTCTACAGTCTTAAGAAGAAAAATTAATTCCTGTTCCAGAACTACAATAACGATACTCACAATTAAAGAGAGTACTATAAAGTTTACCTCTTTTGTAGTTGTTGCCAAATCTTTCCAAGGAGGACAGGATGTTTTAATTGAATTTTATTTTTTTTAACTTTAATGAATCACTGTGAGACATAGTTACAGACTTATGAACTTTCGTGATTACATTTCATACAATGTTCAAGTACCCATCCCTCCATCAGTGCCCATTCTCCACAACCAATGTTCCCAGTGTCCCTCCTGCCACCCCCACTTCTTTCCAATCCTCGCCTTTGTACCAAACATATTCCCTCTTTCTCTCTCTCTCTCTCTCTCTCCTCTCTCTCTCTCTCTCTCTCTCTCTCTCTCTCTCTCTCTCTCTCTCTCTCTCTCTCTCTCTCTCTCTCTCTCTCTCTCTCTCTCTCCTTTAGGGTGTTATGGTTTGCAATATAGGTACTAAGCAGCCATCAGGTTTGGTCCATAGTCTACTTTCAGCCTACATCTACCAACCAAGTCATCCTTCCAACCATCATTTACTTAGTGGTCTCTTCTGCATCCCACCTTCCTTTTTCTCAGTACAAGAGATCAGTTTCCAAGCTGGGAAAAATCTGTTTAATTCTACAATTGGAATGATACAGATACTTTTTTAATGTTAAGTAAATAGCACTGTATAACACTGTCGTCCCGATGTTCCATCGATTTGCTCGAGCGGGCACCAGTAACATCTCCATTGTGAGACTTGCATGCGGCCAACCCGGATTTGATTCTTCCATCCCTCTTGGAGAGGCCTGGCAAGCTACCGAGAGTATCTCGCAAGACAGAGCCTGGAAAGGTACCCGTGGAATATTCGATATGCCAAAAACAGTAACAACAAGTCTCAAAACTTTAAGTAAATAAAGAGAAGACATTCAGCGAAATTCTTGCTAAACTGTTTAATCTAAGAGGGTTTTTGCTTAAGGCAAACAGGTTTACTATCTATCACTTGAGGGATGGTGTAGAATGTAGAATTGAAGCAGATAATTTAGGTGATTGTATCTACAGGAAGAAGAATTTTCTCCATACTAACTTGACACTACTCCAGTTAAAGCTGGCTAATGCAAGAATGGGCCCGCAATTCCAAGGTCCAGGTCAGTGGAGAAAAGGGCACAGGAAAGAGAGACTTGTTATATATTAATGGCAAGGAATATTAAAGTTGACCCACTGAAAAAGCTGTTAGTGAAAAATCCAGTAGCATAAACAACAAAGTAAACAAATGACAAGATGAAAAAGAGAAAAGAAAGAATGATGAAAACCAACAAAGATAGAAAAATTTTAGGAGATTAAAAGAAGAGAGAATTAAGAATAGAATTTTAGGAATTTAACTACTAATTAAAAAGGAAGAAAGAACACATATGTATTATTAAACAACAAGAAACTAAAGTTTAGATTTTGCCATCTGACAAACCTGCCTTCTAACCATAACTATAACACTTAATGGTAAAGTCACAAACACTAAATCTCAAATTTTCTCATTTAAAAATTGCTGGAAGAAATGCCCCTAACATAGCAACCATCACAAATTGTCTACTTAATAAAAGTCAACTTTTCATTTTTACTTTCATTTTTACTTTTAATAACCCGAGGTCATGTGGTGCCACAGATCTAGCAAGAAGGCTGACATGGAAAGTGAGTACTCAGTCACTTCAGGCTATCTTCATGGGCCCAAAGTCAAGTTTTTTCCTCTCCCTGCATCTCACTATATTATACCTGTACATGTACTTCATACATTTTTATCACCATATTCTAAATGAATTGTTTGTCACCTTTTTCTGTGTAATTATATAATTATTTCATCTTATAGACAGTGAGTATTCAACTTATCGTTCAATCTTTCAAGACTTAATTTGAGTAGAAAATTGCAATAGATATATTTTCATTGCAATTTTTGTCAATTATTTTGCTAGAATATAGGTTAAGATATAGGTTAATCTTTATCTTCCAAAATTTCACATAATCATAACTTTTATATGCCACTCTTAGTAATTATTCACTGAATATTGCATATATTTATGTCTACATACTACATATATATGTATATGAAAGAGAGAAAATCCTACTCTGAATTAAAAACTGTGATTGACACAGTCAGAGTCAAAACAAGTAAAAATACACTTTTGTCATAAATGACATCATATTGCTTCACATTGTAAATGAAAATGAGAAGGCCTGTCCTCCTCTTACATAAGAATCCTTTTCAATAGTAATTTAATGAGCTTATGTAAAAAAAAAAGAAACCTCCCTTCATATGCCTTCTATTTGATTACATATTGTTTTACCAGAGTACTTTTCTTTGAAATTTACTTTGAAAATCCAGATTGTCTTATTATCATCTTGAACTAACATAATTCTGCATTTAAAAAAAATTCTTTTCTATGCTTCCTGTGGGCTTGCAAAAATTATAATTGTATAGAAAAGACTGGATTATGGCAAACATTCTTAAAGTGCTAAATGTTAAGCGTCTAAAATAGAATCTGAGTCCTGATAGATTTAGGTCAAAATCTGGACAGTATTAAATTTTGCTTTAGAGAAATAGCAGTATTGCATTCTCTTCCTGGTGAGAAATTAGATAGATAGTTCCCTACTGAATTTAAATGAAATTAATAATGGATACATGGCTTTAACTATTCTGTGGGGTAATTTCTTTTTTATATTTTATTGACAAATCATTTCTTCAATCTTCTTTACTAACATCGCTCTTTGAACTTTTGACTAACAACATTTTTTGAGAAAGTTTGTATTATACAATGGAGATATTTAATCTTTTTATCTAATAATTCATCATTTTACTATTTTTAAACCAAACCTAACTGGTCAATGTTAAATTAACTTTAAATCATCATTTCAAAGAAAACAATTGCTGGAGTGACTTACCATAAGAAACATGTATTTGATCTTTGTTCCTGGTTTTGGCACAAAACTCCAAAAATATTTAGAATTCTTTTTTTCTTTTTTTTTTCCTTTTTTGTATCACACCTGGCAATGCACAGGGGTTACTCCTAGCTCTGCACTCAGGAATTATTCCTGGCAGTGCTCAGGGGACCATATGGGAAATGGGATGCTGGGAATCGAACCTGGATCAGCTGTGTGCAAGGCAAACGCCCTATCTGCTGTGCTATTGCTCCAGCCCTAGAATTCTTATGGTATAAGAGCTAGACGGTGTCTTTATTATATTAATGAAACCCTTATGCCAGTTTGGTTTCCTGAAAAACCAACTACCTGACTATGTATTAAATATAATGCATATTTATATTTGGACTTTTTTTCTATCCCTTTTCACCAGGAGGGAAGAAAAGTTGACTCGGCAACTGTGTCTGTGAAATGATAGTTTAAGACAGAGTGTGTGTGTGTGGGAGAGAGAGAGAGAGAGAGAGAGAGAGAGAGAGAGAGAGAGAGAGAGAGAGAGAGAGAGAGAGAGAGAGAGAACATGCTTGTAAGGCTCTTGATCCACAGGCAGTCAAGCCAGGTGTAATCCCCAGCACTCCATATGTGAGTGCAGAACCAGGACTAAGGTCTGTGCACAGCAGGTTGTGACCAAGCAAAAACAATAACAACAAAGAAAAAAAATAATAGAAAGAGGGAAATTGGGGTATTTTCATGTTGATACATAGATGGATATTCTGGGAAAATGGTATACACTGAGAGTCTGAAGTTTGTAAGTGACACCAACCTCACAACTTGCCCTCTGTATCCCTTCATCTGGCTCTTTCTGTTTATCCTTTTTTTTTTTATAAGAACTTACATGTTTCTATGTCTTAGGTTACCATACCATGACCACCACCAAAGTCCAAATGTTCACCTGCCTGTTGACTAATATCCTTTAACAGTCTCTGTGCTGTCTAGTAACATGCTGGTTTCCTGAGTTCTGAGAGCTTTACAAGCAAGTGTGTTTAACCAAAGGAAGGAGTGCTGAGAACTTTTAATTTATAGTCAGAGAAAATTCAGGTCAATATCAGAGCTTGGGATTGACCTCAGAAACTTAAGGTAGTTATATGGGACTGTACCCTTAGCCTGTCCAGCTTGATGCTATCTATGGATGTCACAATTGAGTTGAACATCCAGCTGGCATCAGAATATCTAAATGATATAGGAAATTACTTTTACTTATTTGTGATAAGAATTTTAGTAATGAGTCAACTGAATGTTTGAATATACCTGAATTTACATGGTCAAAAGATAGTTATGTCAAAGTACTAGGAATAATGAGCCCAAAAAGCCACAGTCTTTATACATAAGCAAATGTCTATGTGAGAGAAAGGAAAATAATTTATTTGCCTATCACTGTAATCCCTTGTGAAAAGTCATCTTCCAATATCTGTCTCTATTTTTTGTCCTTTTCTACCTACTCTAACAACTGCCTCCTTGTCGAATAATGCAGCTTTTGCTTCCCCATAGCAACAAATCCCAGGCCTGAATGACAGGATTTTCATATTGGCAACTGGAAAATGTCCCAAATAAATAAAAAAAAAGCACCTGGAGTCTAATTTCCCATCTTAACATCCAGAAGGAACCCTTTTTAAAAACTTATTTCTCACATGTTCAACTGAGGTTATTTATATATCTCACAACTGATGGTGTGATGACAGCCAGGCTAGGAAGAGAGTATTTTAAAAATTCAATAAACTTAGCTTCCCTGGAAATGGTGTACTAATGTGTTTCCAAAAATTTGAATGATCTACCTAAAATAGTAAGAAATTTTAAGACATCCTTACGTTTTAAAATGATAACGTAACAGCATCCAGTCATCTTAACAATAATAAAGATGTAAGAATAGAATGATTTGCCATAAAATACCTTTACCTTTCCATGTCAAGGCATAAGTGAATGCTAGAGAACAAGTGAAAAGTACTTAAGTATTTTTTTCTTCAAAATAAGTATCCTTTAACAAAAGAGGGAGAACCATATTTCTCTCTTCCTAATGGCAACTCTTTATCACTAAAAATAGCACAATGAAAACTGACAAAGTGGAGTGTTTTTGAATAAGCTTGAATTATAGATAGTGACCTGAATAGGAACAATGAACATGATTCAAAACCACGCCAGGAATGCAGTAATCCCTCAGTTGCCTAGTAGGGTTTTACAGCTAGTGGTAAAAAGGTATATGTCTAACATTTTATTTGAGAGACATGACTGCCCTTGCTTTAACATAAAACTTAGAGTCACATTTTCTTCCTGCTACATACGTGTCTTATACTCATTCGATTTTTTAATGAAAATTATCAACACTGCAATATAATCTTATAAAAATATAAATTAATATTCTTTTTCCATTTAATCCCATTTATAAAATATCTTTGTTCCCTTCCACCTTATTTTGAAAAAGAAAATTAAACATGCTTTTGCCATGTAATAACCTTTACTGACATTTCTTGTTTACAGTAGAGGTTTTATGACTGTGATTGTGTTATGTTCTCAGTTTAACAGACCAAAGGTTAAACTAAAAGCATTTTTGATTACTTGATATTGTCTGCAAATCTCACTGAAAGGGTCAACAAAATATATTGAACTCTTACCTCCTTCCAAAATGAATGTTGATTTCATCCTTCTTTTGGTATTATATGAACAGCCAATGCCTGTCACAAGTTCTGCTGGCCTCCATCAGTGGATGTACGGTTGATCTGCTTCTCTACCAGTTCTCAGTGCTTTGGGGCAGGACAGATGCTTCAGATCCCTAAAGAAAAAGTAAAGGGAAATGCATCAAAGCTCATAGCTGGTCCTTTTTGTTGTGCCAAAGAGAATAAAAATTTCAGTGTTATTTTCTCAGTTACTGTGAGCTGTAGTTTTTCTTCTAATTATCTTAAAATGTTAATAAATTTTTCTCAGGGTGGCAGATGGTCAAATTCACCCAATTTTTAATAGCAAGTGAGGGAATAATGGTACCATCACAGTTTATATTGGATTTTATATAAGCCCCATTTTTTATGTTATATCCAATAATGTATATACTCATGAATAAGTCATAGCAAAAGAAACCTTTAATTAGTTTCTCATTTTTTGGATGTGGGTGTCTCTCAAATAGTCCTTAGAAGGATGAGGAAGGCCTCCTAGAATACCTGGGCCCAGGGCCTGAGAAAGCAGTTCTGTTTAGGGGCCTGAGATGCCAGAGATTAAGTGGGCCACCTTGGTGGTAGTGGTGCCCAGGAGCCTCAAGGGATAGACATAGTAAGAAAACCGTGGGATGCTAAGGATAAACCCTAGATTGTCCAGCGTAAGGCAAGTTCCTCAGTTCTTTTGCTCTCTCCTTCTCCATGTTCAGTTTCTCATTTCTTAAACATTAACATCTTTTTTCAGGGTGCAGTGTCAGTGATTTTTGCTCTGTGTCTTGACATAAAATTATTATCTACTGAGATACTTATTGAAATCTTATCCCTTTCACAAAAGGATTTGCAAACAGAGGTGATTTTATTACCAAACAGGCAATCGTTTTCATCAACAGACATTTGGTTATCACAAGTGGAGAAAGAGTTGTTCAGACACCCACTTGGTAGGGCCAAGAGATACTGTTACATAGTTATTCCTCAATGACCAAGAGAGTCTCACATAATAAGGGTCTCCAGTCACAACTAATAGTACTAAACTTAAAAAAATTAGCCTATCATTAGAAAAACAGTTGCACATTTTTTTCTTGTATCTTTTTGGAAAGACATAATTTCCTTTCTAATCTTGCAGTCCTCCCCTCTTTATTCCCTTTTGTGACTTATGTTTATCTCTCCAGAAAAAATAAAAAAAGCAGAAGGTCCTCCATTAAGTTCTCCCTGTTGTTTATATATTTTTTGCGTATGTATGTGGTGTGTGTGTGTGTGTGTGTGTGTGTGTGTGTGTGTGTGTGTGTTTCAATGTTAAGTTGTTTTTGAGATTTTCGGGCCTTCCCAACAGTGCTTGAGACCGCCAGATTATCCCAGAAAGTGCAAAGGCAGCCATGAGTGTCAGCGATTTAATCCAGGGTCTGTGCACGCCACTCATGTGTATAGCCCTTAGAGCTTCTTCATGAGATGACTAAAACTGCCTAAAATATTCTATTGAGCTAATTCTCTCTCTCTCTCTCTCTCTCTCTCTCTCCTCTCTCTCTCTCTCTCTCTGTCCCTCTCTCTCTCTCTCTCTCTCTCTCTCTCTCTCTCCTCTCTCTCTCTCTCTCCCTCCCTCCCTCCCTCCCCTCCCTCTCACTGTATCACTGTTTCACTGTAATCCCACTGCTCATCGATTTGCTCGAGCAGGGACCAGTAACATCTTCACTGTGAGACTTGTTATTACTATTTTGGCATATCGAATATGCCACGGGTAGCTTGCCAGGCTCTGCCGTGCAGGCGAGAAACTCTTGGTAAGCTTTCCAGGCTCTCCAAGAGGGACAGAGGAATTGAACCCTGGTAGGCCGCATGCAAGGCAAATGCCCTACCCACTGTGCTCTAGCCACATGTGTATATGTATGTGTGTGTGTGTGTGTGTGCGCGCACACACTATTTTGAAAGTCATCTATTTTATCTTGGTAGAAACCCTGCAAATAAGAATTGCTTATGTAACTGGATTGAACCAAACTGAATTGGTCTACTTGTAATACATATATTTTGGTTTTTGACTAGTCTAACAACTGTGCCTTTGCTATTAAATTCAAAAATCAATGTTGAATACTTAGTGAATTCATCCTCCCAAAAATTTAAGAGCCATTTTATAACATTTGACAAAGGAACTAAAATCTACATTTTTAAAGGACAGACAATTTAAAAATACATAGGTTGCTCATCACATTACTAAGATCTTAGGGCAGCATTAGATGATCTGTATAACCTAAACTAATCTTTTCTTAACTCAATAATGACTGTAATTCTTAGTTCTCTTAACTCTTGTTTACACCAAATCTGAGATATTTTTTGTCTATGTAGTTTTCTAGATATCTTTCTTATTTAGTGACTTATTTATTTTGGTAATTGAATAATTTAAATTAGTTTAATTATTCCCTATGTTAATTTTATCTTCAAAGTTTATATGCATTTTTCTACATTATTATACAAAATTTTGGACTAGGGTTTAATAAATATTTTTCAATTTGTTATTCTATCCCAAGTGCTAAATAGATTTTTTTCCTATTAATTTATTGTACACCTCTATATAGTTTTGCTGAGAAATTAGTCTCTATATCATTTATCATTGAGAATTTTATAAATTTTCTTATAAAATCCACAGATTTTAATTTATTTCTCTAAAAGTATTATCTAAGCAGGAATACATGAAACTGCCACTATCAAAAAACTTGAAGAATCCATGGTGACTTTTAATGGCAAATATTTCCCCCTAATTTCATGATATTACCAATAATATCACATTGGAGAATAACTTACATGCCTACTAACTAAAATGTCAGAAGTTTTATATCTTAATGTACAATTTATTTTTGTGTCATCATTATGAATGAGCATAATACATTCTAATTGTTGTATTTTTTTAAAAAATCTTTCTTTTAAAATATTTTATTTAATTTTATCTTTGTATTTAAGTTCTCACATTTTACTTGAATGACAGAGGCAGCTGAGATTGTTGAGCAATTCAACTAGTTTTGAAAGAACAAAATCTTTTTTTGTTTGTTTGTTTTCAGCTTCCCCAAATCTTGTATGAGCTTTACAAAATAAGGTTTATTTTGAACAAAAATTTCTAAGATAAAAACTCCAGGAAACCATAATCTTCTACTTATTCTTCAGATATGAAGTGGTTCAAAATAAGGACAAGGATCAAAACCTATGTTTGAATCTTTAACACTATGAGTGAACAATTTATTTAACCCATTTTAGTTTCTGAGGAACTATATAGCTGTGGGGCATATTCAAATTAGATCATTTCCCCACTCCCACCCTCCAGCACACACCCAGATTAGATACACTTTCAAATAGCAAGCTTGTGAAGTAGTTGGAAAAGAAGATAGATAGCTTATACTATTTTTTAAAATATACTTCTATAAGGGCTGGAGCAACAGCACAGCGGGTAGGGCATTTGCCTTGCACACAGCTGACCCGGGTTTGATTCCTCAGCCCTCTTAGAGAGCCTGGCAAGCTACCCAGAGTATCCCGCCCATATGGCAGAGCCTGGCAAGCTACCTGTGACATATTTGATATGCCAAAAAACAGTAACAAGTCTCACAATGGAGCAAATCAATGAGCAACAGGCTCAAGCAAATCAATGAGCAACAGGATGACAGTGATCCAGTAATCCAGTGATACTTCTATAATCATGTCATACTCTATTTTAAGCATTTAAGTATGTATAGCCTTAGAAAATAAATTTATAAAAATCCTTACCTATGCCATAAAATATTCTACATTTTTAATTTTATTTTTAAAAATTGAGATATTATATCTTGCAATAATTTTGAAGTCATTGTTTTATAGTTGTAATCTTCCACACAACCAGTATTTCCAGATCCCTCTACTATTTCCCCATAGTTCTTCTCTACACCCCATAACTCCTCAGTTCCCAGTTCTTTTGATCATGTATCACAAATTGTTTTTATTGGGAGCTGTCTGATTCCATTTCTGTTTCTTTCCACACCACATGAGAGTTCCATATTATACCAGAACAGTAAGAATGATCTGTATGAAAAGATCAAAACAAGAGCTGGGTTGGGGACCAACTCAACACATTATGAACAGAAAATCCATGTAACCCTGCGATGCCACTCCAAGGCTCTAGTCCGAGAACACAAAAATATTAATCTGAAAATACACATTTACACCCAGGTTCACTACAGGATAGTTTATAATAGCCAACATCTGAAAACCCAAATAAATATCTAGTCACAGATGAGGAACTAGAGAAATTGTGGCATATAAACACAAATGAAATACAATTCAGTGAGGAAAAAAATAAAGGCTTTCTGTAATTTGGATGAAATTAAAGATAGGATGGTACCAAACTGAGTGAAATGAGTCATAAATTCAAAGATAAATACCAGATTATCTACAGTTTATACGAGAGGAAACATGGGCACAGGTCAATGTTAGGGGCTGAGATGCAGTTTAGACAGTTTGACTAAAAATGTTTTCTCTTTCTTTGTCAAAGGAATCTGTGAAACACTGGTTTAAACAATTAAATGTTTTCTACAACAAGAAATTCAAAGTTTGTACTTCACTAATACATTTGTAACCATGTTTTTTGCATAGTTTGCGGAATTGAAAGGAAAAAGACATCCTCCCATAATTCTCTTATAGAATTACATGGCTTACAAACTATCTGGGGAAAGCAAAATTAATTTAGATTATATTATATATGTGTGTGTGTGTGTGTTTCATTATTTCATTAAGAGATTATAAAAGAAAATATGTAAAAATAATAAATTTAGAGCTACTAAGTGCCAGTTTTAGGCCAAGAATAAAGAAATATACTAACAGTTTTAAGAGAAAGAAATCATATATTTTAAAATTAAACAATCAATAAAGAAAGTGTGTTTTAGTTTAAATGAGCGCAACTTTAAACATCAGTCTACCTGATTGCAATTAGGATGCCTTTTTATAATTCTGAGCACTGTTATCTACTCTGAATAATTATTTCCCTCCCCTATTACTCCCATTAGAAGCACAGTTGAAAAAGATACTTCCACTTTCTTTTTTTTTAATTAATATTTTTATTGAATCACCATGTGGAAAAATACAAAGCTTTCAGGCTTAAGTCTCAGTTTTATAATACAACAGGTATTTCCACTTTCTGTTGTAAACTATTATATTTTTTGTTCCTGTCCTGCAATTATCCATTAACTTTCAGTACTGGATAAAATATTTGCTTTTATATAATCTCATTAAGAGAATTTTGAGGGCTGGAGCAATAGCACAGCGTTTAAGGCCGAGGTCAAACGGAATTTAGTTCCCAGCATCCCATATGGTCCCCTGAGCACTGCCAGGGGAAATTCCTGAGTGCAGATCCAAGAGTCACCCCTGTGCATTGCCGGGTGTGACCCAAAAAGCAAAAACAAAAACAACAAAAAAAGAGACTTTGAAGTCTTCTGAATGATGTAATTTACCCGAATACTGATATAGTAACTGCAAGTGCTGTTAAGATTTAGCTGGAAAATTAATAGATATTATATACCATTATAATTACAATCATATGTAATCCTTTAGTTTATATAGTAACTTCTCATATTTGATATCCTGTCTTTATGATATAGGTGATGTGCCAAAGTCCCATATTATAGATGAGAAAGTTATGTTGCATAAAAAGAGAAAGAACCAAACTTAGTAAATAGAAGTTAGTAAAAATAAATAGAAGTTAGTAAAAATAAAAATTGTCTTTATTTTAAGTCTTCTACACTTAAAAAGGCTTTGTGATTTGTGTAAACACATTAAGTTTTATTTTAGAATGATATTCTTTTAATTTCTAGGGACAGTTCTTTTTCAATGAATAACCAACACAGAATCATCACCACAAAAATTAGTAAGAATCTCACATGCTTATTTTCGTTTGCATTTAAGTATATAGTATATGATGCAGAATCAGTAATTTTTTTTCAATTTTTTAAAATTTTGATTTCTAAATTTATAGTGGATTCCAGAACTATTTCCAGGATTCAGACCTGCTTGCTTGTTTGTTTTTATGCCATACCTAGTGACGTTTGGGGATTATACTTACTCTATGCTCAGGATTTGCTCTGAGCAGTGCCAGAAGAGATTCCATACCTTCCACATGTGCAGCATGTACTTGTCCCATCCTTTTTTTTTTTCAGTACCCAGGTACATTTAAAAGGTACATTTTTAAATGTACCTTTTAAAATATACATATCTCTCCTGGATCCATACATCTGGATCCCTAGTATAGTTCAAGAGTGGAAAAGAGAAGAAAAAGAGGCAGAAAGAAAGAGAAGCAAGGGGAGAGGAAGGGAGGCTGGGAGGTAGGGAGGAAGATAAATAAATGCTGAGACCTAACTTACTTTCTTAGTTTGAAAATACAAATATTTTAATCATACACCTTTGTGGCATCTTTATTCCAGCCTGCCACTCAGCCCCCAGGCCCCAGCCCTGTACTATGTAAGCCTTCGTTCTTGGTTTTGTTATGGCTGTGGGAGCCTAGCGTTATAGCCTAGGTTTAGAAATCAGTTTTACCATGCTGTTGTGTATATTGCCCTGGAATATATGACATTTAGTGCAAAAGGAGTAATTTTTATGCCTAGAATATTTATAGTTATTAATAAAATGGACAACACTTCAGGGAATTTATAGGAAGGGGGCACTTAATTAAGAATTTGGGACTACATAATCCATACCTTTGAGCAGGCTCTTGGCAAACTGCTAAATAGTGTTACCATGCTAGGCCATACAATGCGTACTCATTAAGTAAATATATTTTTCAAAAGATGGTTACTTCTTGGAGCTAAAGATTGGCAAAATATTGTCAATTATATTCCCTTTGATTTGTCAACCTATCCATGAGCAGACTCTTGCACAAAATGCAAAATAATTTAATGTATGTTTAAACACCGAGTGGATTTATTGAAAGGAGGAGGAAGAGATTCTCTATGAAACCAGGAGGATAAACCATCTTAAGCAAACATGAGTTATGAGATCATTCCTTTCAGTTATGAGTGTTTGACCTAATGGGTGGGCTGTAGGTGTTTTTTTTTTCTCTGAAAAAAACCCAACTCCTTTCCCAGAACTTGGGTATTCGCCCATTTCTATCCTTTTATGCTCAATTCAGTCTTTTGTCTAGTGTAATTGAGTGTGGGTTCCCCAATGATAAGAAGAGCTGGGCTAATTGCCTTTCCAGAAGTAAATCTTGAACAGCCCTTACCCAGAGCCCTACCAGAAAGGTTTTTTGCAGTTAAACTTGGAACTCCATTTGCCTAGTGAAAGGGTAGAAATTAACTCTTCCATTCACGCTCTGTTCTCTGCCAATTTGAGAAAATTTATTTATATTCATCTCAATAGTCACTATGCAGCACAAGGTTAGTCTTCACAAGACTCATTATTCTATTCTGCTTATAATTTTGCACTGATTTTTCAAATCCCATTGCACTGTTCATACTATGTGTCTCTCTGTGACTGATTTGCTTATTTAATGCAATAGTCTTCTAACATAGTCCCTTGATTTATTTTTATATAACAAAGATATTACATTGATTTATAAATATTTTAAATTTAGATACCTGAAGTTATAAAAAAAACTTAGGTATAATCATTGTGTTAGCAAATTAGATTCAACTTATAATTCTAGGAAAACAAATATTTTGAAATTATTTTTTTTATTAATGAATCACAGTGAGGATACAGATACAAATTTACAAATCTTTGTGCTTGTGTTTCAGTCATACACTGCTTGAGTACCCATCCCTCCACTCGTCCCCGTTTTCCTCCACTGATGACCCCTGTATCACTCCCACTACCTCATCCATTCCTCCCCCACCACACCCCACCTCTGTGGCAGGGTATTCCCTTTTGCTCTCTCTCCTTTTGGGTGTTGTGGCTTGCAATAGAGGTATTGGGTGGCCATCGTGTTCAATCTACAGTTTGCTTTCAGCACATCTCTCCCATCCCAAGAAGGTCCTCCAACTACACTTTACTTGGTGTTCCCTTCTCTATCTGAACTGCCCTTTCCCCCAGTATGTGAGGCAGGCTTCCAAGCCATGGAGCAAAGCTGGTACTTATTTCTACTATTCTGGGGTGTTAGTCTCCCATTCTGTTGTTTTATATTTCACAGATGAGTGCAATTCTTTTATGACTGTCTCTCTCTTTCTGACTTATTTCATTTAGCATAATACTTTCCATGTTGATCCACTTATATGCAAAGTTCATGACTTCATCTTTTCTGACAGCTGCATAGTATTCTATTGTGTAGTTGTACCAAAGTTTCTTTAACCAGTCATCTGTTCTCGAGAACTCGTTTTTCTTTCCAGATTCTGGCTATTGTAAACAGGGCTGCGATGAACATACAAGTGCAGATGTCATTTCAACTATACCGTTTTGCCTCTCCGGGATATATTCCCAGAAATGGTACTGCTGGGTCAAATGGGAGCTCAATTTCTAATTTTTTGAGGAGTGTCCATATTGTTTTCCAAAAGGGCTGAACCAGTTGCATTCCCACCAGCAGTGTAGGAGGGTCCCTTTCTCCCCTTATCCATGCTAACAGCGGTTGCTTTTGTTCTTTTGGATGTATGCTAGTCTCTGTGGTGTGAGGTGGTATCTAATAGTTGTTTTGATCTGCATCTCCCTGATGATTAGTGATGAAGACCATTTTTTCATGTGCCTTTTGGCCATTTATATTTTTTCCTTGAGAAAGTTTCTGTTCATTTTTTCAGCGCATTTTCTGATGGGGTTGGATGTTTTCTTCTTGTAGAGTTCAACCAGTGACTTATATACCCTTGATATCAACCCCTTAGCAGATGGGTATTGGGTGAATATTCTTTCCCATTCTGTAGATTGCTTTTGTATTGTGGTCACTGTATCTTTTGCGGTGCAGAAGCTTCTTAGTTTAATATAGTCTCATTTGTTTATCTCTGTTTCCACTTGGTTGCTCAGTTTTGTGTCATCTTTGAAGACACCTTTAGTTTCAATGTTGTGGAGGGTTTTGCCGAACTTGTCTTCAATGTACTTTATGGTTTGTGGTCTGATGTTGAGGTCTTTAATCCATTTTGATCTGACTTTTGTGCATGGTGTTAGGTAGAGGTCTAAGCCCAATCTTTTGCATGTGGTTGACCAGTTATGCCAGCACCATTTGAAAACAAATATTTTTAAATAAACTTTAAATCCTACTTTATCACATTCCGATTTAAGTTAAAATTTTTAAATAAATAAAATATTACATTCATTTTAGAAATTTTCATTTTCTTTCTAGATGCTTTAAAAATATTAGGGAATTTTATGAATCTAATAAAATCTTATAATTTTACATAAATATTTATAATACATTACATGTAAACTAACCAAGGTTTTGACTTACAAATAGAAATTCCAAATCAAGAATTCAATATAATTTTAATTAGATTTATAAAACTGTAACTTCACTGTACCAAATTCTATTAATTTTCAAATGTACAAGAATGGTTGTAGATTTCATCTAAAGATAAAAATATCTTAATTTACAGCGTTTAAAAATATCTGAGAATTTTATTTTGGAATTAGTCATGTTAAAATATGATATATGTGTGCTTTCTTTAAGTTCATAAGGCTCTTTTTACTTTTTGTATAATTTTGTATTTGTTTTTAAATGTTTTTCATCTTCCTTTTACTATAATGATTCATTATTTTACATAACCTTAACTTTGAAAGATTCAAAGATTTTTGTTTTGCTTTGTTTTGTTTTGTTTTGTTTTGTTTTGCATTAGGGTCAAATTGGTGGTGTTAATGGCATACTCTAGGCTTTGCACTTAGAGATCAAGAACCCTTACTGGCAGGGTTCAAGGTGCCAGGCATTAAATCTGACTGGGTTAGTCATATGCAAAGGGAGAGTCTTACCCACTTTGCTATTACTCCAGCCACTGAAAGATTCATAGATTTTTAACAAACATGCATATGATAACAATGATGCATAGCTAGTAATTCTGGTCAGTCCTAAGCTCTGAACTTGAGAGGAAACTTATCCAATTCTCAAAACTGAAACTAAGTAAATTCTATCCCAAATAAATATTTGGGCATTTATTTTTTATTATTTTACTAAACAAGTTCTTGATAGCTGTCAGATCATACAGACTAGACTCAAGTTTTTGATAAATAGTTGTATAATACCATGAACACTGTGAATACTTTATAAATCTTACTGTTATAAATGTGTATTTATTTGAATATACATCTTCGTAAAAGAAGTTTCTGATACACCAGGAGTGATAATTAAGATTAGATTATATACACATGGCCAGTGAAATATCCACAAAGAGTAGGAAAAAGGAGGAAGGAAAAGAATTTGGATAAGAAGTAAACCGAGTCTTTATGAATATAAATGCAAAGCTGCCCTCCCCCAAAAAAAACCCCTAGTGTCTAGAATTCATCAATATGCAAAAATAATTACACATCATGACCAAAAGAATATTCCAGAGAAGGAAACCTCTTTCAAAATTCAAAAGTTAATTGTTTTAACTCTCCACATAAACAAAATAAAGAACATTGCAGCATAAAAATCAAAGTCACAAAGTGATAAAATTTATTAACTATATATTATATCTCTCAGAAAAATAGAGATATAAAAGAAGTTATCAACAGTATAAAGGGGTGGCAACAAAATATGTACAGATAATGCTAAAATGTGAATACAGAAGTTATCGCTTAAAACTGTATACAAAGCAGGAGTATACATATTCACAACTATGACAGAATGCAGACTTAGAAATTTTAAAGAGTGGAATAAGACCAAAAAGCCATTTCTATCTATCAATAATATATGCATAAATAAAAATAAAGTTTGCATTTTAAATCAATAAAAAATAATTTCTTTGGGTATAAATTTGAAAATTATATTCAGAATCCATTCAGTATGCCACTGCCCTAATTATAGATAACAAGTTTAATGCAATCCTAAAATCCAAGCAAGAAACTTCAGAGATTGTTCTAAAATTATAAGAAAAATCCACAGCATATCTAAAAATTTTTGAAAGAGAGTCAACTTTATTTTTAGATAATACAGAACAACAGTAATCAAGGTAGTGTGTAATTAGCATAGAAACAGATGCAAAATCACTGGAACAAAATTTAGAATATAGAAATCAACCCATGTAATTCTTCCAAACTGATTTTCACAAAGGAATGAAACAATTTAGTGGAAACATGGGGTTATTTAAAATAATTGATTATAGAGTTAGTAGACATATATAAGCATAAACATTTTTTTAAAAACACAAGAATATATTGAATTAAATTTATAATGCCACCTAAGATTTACTCAAAATGGATCATTAAGAAATCTTTAATATCTTGAGTTAGAAAAGTGCTCGATTGGGCTGAGAATGTACAGTGGGTATAGGGCTTGCCTTGTATGGCCAGTGGGGTTTTGGTCCCTGGCACCCCATATGGTCCCCCAAGCTCTGCCTGATGTGATCCCTGAGCACCATCAACTCTGACTCAAAAACCAAAACTGAAAAAAAAGGAATTCTGTTACACTTTACCTGAAAATCATGATCTACAAAAATAAAATCTGATGTTAGAACTAATCAAAACTTAAACCTATTTTCCACAAAAGACCATATTTTGAGAGTAAAAAGGCTGAGCCTGAGAAAAATTTATACAGCATTCAAAAAACCTCTCTCAAGTCACATAATAGTAAACAATACATGAGAAATTGTAAATATATATGAACAGATATTCCATACATATAAAATACACATATTTCAGGAAATCTATGCAAAAATAGTTGACTTCATTAGCTGTTACTGATTACAATTATTATGAATTATCTCTACTCAGCTTTTAGTATAGCATAAAGAAAAATAGAAACAACTCCAGTATTGAAATTTGCAGAAACTCAACAATTATTTTATTGAATGGAATAAAAAATGTTATAGTCACTTGTAGGATAACATAGCTTCAGGTAGTTTAGGTTTTTTGGGTTACTCCCATCACAGTGCTCCCATTCCTCTTTGTTTATTTGTAGCTTCTTTCTTAGTGTTCTGTTGACTTGTAAACATTGTTTTTCTCTTCTCCTTGAGTCCTTTGCATAGTTTATTCAGAGCAATGTCCTTTTTGTATGGACACTGGAAGACTTAGCAAATGTTATGCTTTTGTAACCTGGGAGTCATTTGACTCTACATGATATTTTCCTCCTGGGCATCTGTTCTCTCGACCTAAGCCTCAACTGCCCTTACTTCCTAGCATCCCCAAAGCAGGGTCCCGACGTGGGACGAGAAGGACCCAGGGCAAGCGGTAAGTTATGTGCTACCCTGGCATCAAGATGGGCCTGGCCAAAGTGCCTCATTCTTAACCATAAGTTAAGAGTTTGATCATGGACAAGTGCTGTCATGATCTTAAAGTAATGACGAGACTAGGACCCTGCTAGGGATAGGAAAGAATAATCTGGCCTGAGCACTGTAGTCTGAGATTGAGATGGCCCCAGGAGAGCAATTCTAAAAGCTTAATGCATCTCTTGCTATGCCCATACAAAACAATTAATATTATGAATGCTTATATGTTTGTTGGACAAGGAGAGGAGAAACACAACCATGGGATTTCATCATTGGATAGGTCCTGCTGAAAGAGTATCTGTCCTAGAGAATAGGTATTCTGCTATTGTTATTGAACTTTTTGTGCCTAGCATTTCATTTTAAGCTTGAATTGTTATGATGGTTAAAATCTGTCCTAAACAAAAAGGGGGGAGATGTTGGAGACAGTGTACTGCAGACAGGAATATTTTCCCTTTTTCAGCTGCCTTCTGGAAATAATTTCAGAGGCAGTTTTCCTTTTCTCACAGAAGCCTGGCTGGTCTTTGACATGCAGATCTTAGGTGCTAGCCAGGCCTGACTTGACATTGTAGATTCCAGGCTCTAGCCCAGCCGGGTCTTTGGGATGTAAATCTGAGTGCTTTCAGCCCAAGGAAGGCTTCGGTTTTGGTTTTGTATCTTCTTTCCGGAGGCCTAGATTACTGGCCTGCAGATACAAGAGAATAATGTTGCCTCAATGTTCTTCCTGTAACATCTTTTGGTGCCTTTGCTGACGTCAATGTATTGCGCCCTTTGGAAGTGACATAATCAATAAAAGAGTTTCCGAGAGAGAGACAGGGGAGGAGAGAGATGGAAAGAGGCGGCAGTTGATCCAGAGAGAGGATGAAGCTGGGAGTGCGGGAGATGAGAATGATGGAAGATTGAATAAACGGTAACTAATCAGCAACCAGCTTGGTCCTCATTCTTCCTTTGCCTTTCCTTGACCACCGGCCATCCCGATCCAGTCCACACACTGTGGTTCCAGAGCACCGAACGCGGGTGGTGAGACAGAGCCGCCCAGAGAGTCCGTCCTTAGTTTTTTACAGTCACTTAGTTTTTCACAGTAAAGTGAGTAGGCAATAAATTTCTTACATACACACAGATGATCTATTTTATAATTCAGCAGTTATTGTCTTGTCCATTTTTCCCTAAATCAATAAATTAATATATAGATATATATGCATATCTCTCATCTTAAAACCATAATATGCAACTACAGGAACATTACTTCCAACCACCTAAAATTAGGAAATAGCCAAGATATCTTTGAAGTGAATCGCCTACTTCACAAGCTGATATTTATATGACATCTGTGATCAGTGGCCACTCACAGCAATTAAGGGACTGTATGCAGTGTTTGGGATCAACTAGGGTCACCAACATGAATAGCAAGCAACTTAACCCTTGTACTATCTCTCCAGCCATTAAACAGGTTTTTGAAATGTCCAAATTTTAGATGGGAAATCATAATTTGAAAGGGAACCAAATAAGAAGAGTAAGTGAAAAAAGAACATGGAGGAATTTCCCTGATGAAAATGCTTTGCAACACATTCACCACATTTACTGTAGCATGGTGGCACTGTCATCCTGTTGTTCATTGATTTGCTCCAACTGGCACCAGTAACGTCTCTATGTCACACTTGTTACTGTTGTTGGCATATCACATATGCCACAGATAGCTTGCCAGGCTCTGCCGTGTGGGTGGGATACTCTTGGTAGCTTGCCAGACTCTCTGAGAGGGACAGAGGAATCAGATCCGGGTCAGTCGTGTACAAGGCAAACACCCTACCCGCTGTGCTATCTATGTCAATATTCTGATTGCAATTCATACACATCCTGTTATCACTGAGAAAATTATATTATAAAGTACCAAGGAACCTATATGCATTTTTTTATTACTATTTGTAAATCTAAAATTCTGTCCTCCCAAAATGTTTGGGAAGATCCAATTCCATGATCCCAGTCATATTAAAGTTTAACTTAGAAACTCACAATATAAAGTGGTGATTTGTCAATTATCTTTGGCAGTGGATAATAATCCCTTTGAGATTAGCAGCCATATCTACTTTGCTTGAAATTATATTTTCTATATTATACCTGAAAGAACACTCGATAAATATTTAATATTTGGCTATCAATAGATGTTATTCAATTCATGAAGTCAGTACATTTGTTTATTCCAATATTCAAAGATACCGTTCTGTCTATAGGTTATGGTTAGATTCTCTGATTAATCAATTAGAGTAGAATTTTTCTTAGTTTCCTGTCATGCAAACTCATTTCTAAAATATTTCCCCATTTTGCCCTCAAATGCAGTTTTAATCTCAATCTCATTTCCAGAAGCATTTATTTCCTTTCTGAAATGATCATAAACTTCAGGACTATTAATGCAAATCCCCCAATCCTTTAAGGCTCAGAACAAATCCTACCTCATCCTCAAGACAGGCTTCTATCGATCTGTTCTTCAGAGAACGCTGGTACATTATAATGTAAGTTATCATTAAATGATTTCTTTCCCTGTCTTTGGGTTTACCAGTTACCTTTCTCTTCATGAAGTTTTTGTGGATACCTGTGGATATAATTCACACCTGAGAATAATGACACATTATTTCCAACAGTTAAATACAAAGATGCCTTATTCCTATATCAGGTTTTCCTATCCTACAACAAGTTTCAAGTAAGGAAAAATGGAATGTTTCATGTTATCATGATTGAGATAGAAAAGATTTGTAAAACAATCTCTCTACAGTATTAGACTCAGGTGACTTGTCTTTCTTTTCCTTTTGAGCAGGCATATTTGTAAAAGGGTATTTAATACATTAGTCTACACACACTAGTGAAGAAAAGAGAATTGACAACCGTCCTATAGTTTGGAAATCAATAAAGGGATTATTCCAGATCTCATAATCTGAAATTTAATGTAAGTATAATGTAACTTTCAATTTTGTTAGGAGTTGAGAAAACTAATCAAGAATGCTGACCATGTTCAATGTTGCCGCAGTGTATATTAGCAGCTTCTTGCCATCTATAAAATATTGCAAAATTTAGCACTTACAAATAAACATTTATTACATTATTCTGTAATTCACAAGCCCAAACATTATATATCCCTGGCTCAAGGTCTCTCCTGTGGCGGTAGTCAAGATATCAGCAAGTGCTACTGACTCTACTAAAAATGTGTGGTCTCTGCTTGGGTTTTGTTCACTTAGAGTCCTGTTTATCATGAATTGTTGTGCTGTTAAAGTCCCCAACAGTCCTATATAGTTCAATGACTATTGACATGAAGCCCTTTCAGATATTTTCCAAAGGAAGATTTTTACAAAACTACATCAAACATAGCATCTGACTTCTCTATAGAGTAAATAGTGTGTTTGTGTGTGTGTATGCATACGCACACGCACCTGTTTAAGAGAAACAGAGACAGAGAGACATCAAGAGAGACAGAGAGAAAGACTGAGAGAATGAGAGAACCCTCTTCCAACTTCGGAGAGCAATCTCCGAAACTGCTCTTCACATACAGGAATTCTAATGTGGCAGGCACTGAGATTTTTGATACCCTCAGAAAAGAGAGAAGACAGTAACTGATATTTGAATCAGCTCACTGTTTAACCAAAAGATAGCTCAGAAAAATAAAGAAAAACTGTGGTACGATCATATAAACTCATGTCACAAAGGCCTGAAGCTAGCTGCCCATCTAAGTGCTCAAGAACTATAAAACTATACTAAATTGTCTAAACAATTTTCAATCAGCATCAAAGGCAATAGAGTGTGACATGAAAATAGCAAATGACAGAACTACAAAGAAACAACAACTAATAAAATATACAAACTCATATTCTCTCAACTATAGAAGCAAATACCCCTTTTCCTCTGTTTACCTGATTTTCAGACAATAAAAGCGAGCATGAAGAATTGGGAAGGAAGCGCAGAAGAAAATTTTGAATGGGCTGGATCAATTATACAGAAGAGAGGACGTTTACCTTGCATGCAGCCAACTCGGCTTTAATTCCCTGCATCCCATATGGTCCCATAAGCACTGCCTGGAGTAATTCCTGCGTGCACCCTGAGCTATCCCTGAGCATCGCTGGGTGTGACCCAAAAAGCAAAGAAAAAAATCTGTTTTTTGAATGGACAATAATGAGTTAGGGATTTTTCAATAACATTTAGTAATGCCTGAGAGACTCCTTTTGTATTTCAAATTAGGTATGTTGACTTTTCAATGAGTATTCCATTTTGGCAAGTAATTCACTGTATTTATGATAGAGTTTGAGATTTCACCTGTGTATATCCTGAATATATCTTATCATCAAGTTACACTTATGGAAATCAGGACCCCAAATAATTTAACAAAATCTCTTTTTATTATTATATGAAGTATATATAAACATATATATACTTATATGTATATATACATTTCAATCTAATAAAGTCATAGTTAGAAAAGTATAAAACTTAAATTGTTTAAAAACAAATGTAAATTATAACTGATTCCTGCTTTCTCCATTTCCTTTTCTTGAGGGTGGGCTCATCTCTCCTTAACAGTAGTAGAAGTCATAAGGATCAATTCAGATATAAAAGCTGCCAAAGTAACTGGCATGTCATGCCAAATCACGAAAAGATCCAAAATTATTATATATTGCAATTACGTTAGTATGATATTATAGTTTGGGACAATTTTTTTTCTCTCAACCACTGTATAATAATTGATATAAATTTAGAAGTTCCAAGCAATATTTACTCTTATAAGCATCAGTGTGCACAAATTAATATGTATTAAGTCTTCCATGTGTGACAAAGATGAAGGTGTGTCATATTTCACTGTGTCAAGGTATAACGTGAGGTTATAGTTATTTTACTTAAATAGAGTTGTGGGTTTATACAAATACTGATTGGGTGTGGAGGGATTTACTTCCAGTTCCACTCATTTGGTAGGTCTCAGTGTTCAGCACAGGATTGCTTCACAATATGGCAGATAAATACAGGAGGATAAATAATCACTTGATCACTTGTCATCCTGTTGGTCTTTGATTTGCTCAAGCAGGCACCAGTAACCTCTCCATTCATCCCTGTCACATACTAGTGTAGCCTAAAGGATAAATAAATGGGAAGTAAGTATGGCAGAGAGAGGGAGAATGGAAGTGTGAATATGTCTGTATAAGAGAGAAAGAGGAATGGAATGATGGAAAAAGAGAAAGAGGAAAGAAAGTGAGAGAGAGAGACAGAGAGAGATAAGGACATTCAAGCATATGCATAGCCAAATTTCACAATTTGTCTATATATTCACCTCACAACATTCATCTCACAAAATCTGCCCTATTTTGTCATTAGAAGTCACAATTGCAGATCCTAACTGAAAGAAGAAAATTACACAAGGGTATTACTATCAGGAGTTAGTGGATGCTTATAGATGATATTAAAGGTTGCCTGATTTCCTGAAGAAAATAAAATCATCTAGGAATTGATGTCTACAATGCAAAAGACTGGAAAAAAATAATTGATAAATGCTTGATTTCAATCACAGAGTTAGATAGGAAGAACGTGCCCTCACTCCTTTCATGAACACAGCTAATCTGCCACTACATTTGGAGCATTACCATTCGAAATGACTGAGAACTAGCAGAACATCATATTCACAGTTAAAGAGTTCAAGTAAAAAATGGTTTAAAATATTTTACCTTGGAAATATAGGAAGACTATAGAAAAAGCAAGCTTATCAGATACCTGACATATTAATTCACATTTGGAGAGAATATCATAAATATGGACCTTCTTACAAGGGTGCAAAAATGGTTTTCACCACACATTGACTGTCATGAGTCCTGAAAACTATGTCAGAAGGGCTAGTACCATATCCAGTCATTGAAAACAAAAGGCACTAAATAAAATCTGGCAATAAAGCTGAGGAATGGAGATGTGGTCTTAAAAAATGTGATGTGTACTGATTTCCCCCAGAAACTAGTACAATCAAAACAGTTTGATGTGTGTTGTGCCTTAGTCTTTAAATAAAGAAATTTTGACTAGGTAAGTTTAAAGCATCAGCTGGTGGAATAGAAAAAAAAGTCACTGTTTCTGAGACATTGGTGGGCACTAATTCTGAACACCGCATTGTCTGTCATTTACTCTTTAAACTGACTGAAGCCATGTCTGCAAGATCTTTGCTTCTGTTTCAGACCACATCCAGCGGTACAGAGGTACTTAGACTTACTCCTAGCTCTGTGCTCAAAGATCACTACTGGCGGCCCTATGAGGCAATGAGGATCCATTCTATATCTGCCTCTTGCAAGACAAGCACCTGGACCACTATACTCTCAATATGTCCTTCTGTAAGATCCTTTTAACTTAATAAAACTGAAGGGCAGAACATACCATGCTCTTGGCTTCTATGGGTCCAAGAAATGTCCCTTCCTACCAGGCTCCAGACCTCTGGCCAGAAATTTTCACCCCTAGATTCTGCCAAACCTGCCAGAAGTTTGGTCTACCTGCTACTGATAGACCAAACCCTGGTCACTGCAGCATCTGCTCCTGTGATATATTTCGCAACCAGCTAGGTACTCCGGAAATCGTGACCCTTTTGGAGAGTGAAAGACCAAGGCCCCACTCATCCAGGTTCTTTCAGAGAACATGAAGCTTGGAGAAAATCTAAAGGTGCTTGTAAAAATATGAAAGGAGGGGCTGGAGCGATAGCACAGCAGGTAGGGCATTAGCCTTGCACATGGCCAACCTGGATCTGATTCCCAGCATCCCATATGGTTCCCCAAGCTATGCCAGAAGTAATTCCTGAGTGCAAAGCCAGGAGTAACCACTGAGCATCGCTGGGTATGACCCAAAAAAGAAAAAAAAATATGAAAGGGCTATCGAGAATCGAAGGCTTTCCCTTTGACAAGACCCAGATTGATTTTTATGTATGCAGATAACTCCAAGTCCAAGACCATCTGGAGAAATACAAAAAGCCATTCTCTGCTTTATTCTCCTCTGGAGAAGCCTCCATTTTCTCTTGAATATGTAATACAGAATCTCCCTTCACATCTCTCTAAATTTCTATCAACAACAATGATTATTTTCTGTGAGGGAAAACAATGGACTAGGAATGCCAGTGCGGAGCTTAAAACTGACTTTACTTTCCTGCAAACAGCAATTTCTCATACCAGCCTGAGTCCATAGCTCCCTCAAAGCTCAGTGTAGGATCTACTCCCTCCCCAAACAGAAAGAGTGGGTTTCGGGTACAGCTCTATGACTGGCCCCCAAATCAGGTAGGGCTAGATCATCCAGGCCACTTATGTATTCCAAACCTTTAGCAGATTTTGTCAGACTTTTTCAGTCCTGACAGTTGTCAGGTATTTCCCTGAATGGCCAAGGTGGGTTGAGCAGAGAGGTAGATGCATTATTTTCTCAAGACTATCTCAGTACATGGTGCTAGAAAACACTGTTAAAAATAAACTATACCATAAAAACATTCAAATTGGACTAAATAGTCGAATACAAGATAATTAGCTCTAATAAAAGTGTTAACCTTATGCATAAGAAAAAATAATAATGTGTTCAGGAATGCATAAAAATGTTTTTGTGGATTTATCTTTAATATCAAGAGAAACAAAAGCAAAAGTAAATAAGAGACAATACATAAAATTTTAAAAAAAAACAATATTTCAAACAGCAAAGGGAACTATCATCACAATAATAGGGAACCAAATCAATGTTAAAATATTTTTAAAAACATATATCTAACTAAGACATATCCAAAATATAAACAAAATTGGTAAAACTTCAAAAAAATGATAAAATAAAAATGGGCAAAGTGACCCTCTCTTCAGAAGCACAGACTTCAATAATAATAATACAAATGACTAGCAGACACATTAAAAGATGCTCATAATACATATTATTAGATAAAATCAAAATCACAATGAGTTATAGATACACACACTTGAGCATGGTTATTATTCAAAAGATAAGAAACAACACATGTTGGTGAGGATATAGAGAAATAGGAACCTGGTACACCATTGGTAAAAATAGAAACTTGTTAGGCATTACGGAAAACAGTATAGAGATTACAAAAACAAAAAGAAAATAGAGCAAAAAAATAAAGCGCATTTGATCTAGTAACTCTGTTAGGAGTACATAAACACTAATTTGAAAGTATATATCCTCTTCTATGTTCAATGCATCATTAATTTTATATCAAAATATCAAAATAATCTAAGTTATATATGCCCAATGATATATGACTGAACAAAGATGTGTGCATGTATATATAAATTAAATACTATTTAATTATAAAAATGAAAACTTGTCAATTGTGACAACATGGGTTGAATAAAAGAGTTTTATACTAAATAATATAAGTCAATTATATGATATAAATTATATATTAAAGATAATAAAAAAGAAAGCAAAGAAAAAACAATTTTTTAGATTGAGGAAACAATGGTAGTTATCAGGGAGGAAGTAGGAAGAGATCTGTGTAACTAGAGTACAGGTATCAATTATATGAAAATCAGAAGGTCAGTTGTGATAATAGCCAAAATTGCAATGCAGAATACCTGATGCTTATATAACTTTGTATACCAAGTTACTGTAAAAACAACTAAAAATTTTAAGAGTATTTGATTTTACTGTGGTCACAAACACATAACAGAGAAAGAACCATTTTACACTATGATAATGTAACTCTGAATCACATTCCATGTGATATCACTCTTTGTATTCGACCCAAATCCTTTTTGTCTTGCCCTTTAAGGATGAGCTGCTAATAGTACAATTTGTTTCACTTCTACATATGCTCATACTTGCCTGTGGTTTTTCTAATTAACATTGTATTAATAAAGCAAACAGAAATGAAATTCACCTATATATCAAATGTCATTCTAAGTACATTTAGCACTCAGATACTCTCCCGCAAACCATTGAGTAAGGCAATATTTTACATACAATTTACAAAGAATTCCAGGAATAAACATGTGAAGGGTCTTGTTTATAGTTACAGTGGAAGTTTTTGACCTTTTTGAGTTCTAGGTACACTCCTGGAAAAAAACTGTTTTCATCATGACAGGCAGGACCTCTGTACCTGTCCAACACTCAGAGGAAGCTGTGCCATTTAATATCAGCTAGACCTAGACTCACTCTTTTGGTTGGTTAGATTTCGAATGTTCCTCAATAACATTATATTCTTGCTTAACTGTGGTATGTAAAAAAACAAAGCAAGACAATTGACAGTATCCAATGACAATAAATGTTTAGATTTTGACCACAGAATTAAGTTTCCGACCACAGAATTAAGTTTCCGAGAAGGCAATAAGAGGTGTGTGTGGGCGGGGGGGGGGGGGGACCGGTGTTGGATAAGTATTAGGCATTGATAGTGGAGGTGCTATTGATTACAATGCTTTTTTGTTTGCTTATTGTTTGGGTTTATGTACCACCTTGCTCAGCGACGTTTGGAGATACTCCAGGATTGATGCTCAGGAATTTTAACCAGAGATTCCTGGGGAAACGTGTGATGCTAGGGGTTAAAACTGGGCCTCCCACATACAAGGCTATAGCCCTTTCAGCTCTTTCCTTGGCCCAATGCCAATGACATTGTACACTAAAATAGATAAATCTTATACTCTCTTAAACCAATTTTATCCCATTGTTCATCAATTTGTTCGAGCGGGCGCCAGTAACATCTCCACTGTGAGACTTGTTACCATTTTTGGCATATCAAATACGACACGGGTAGCTTGCCAGGCTCTGCCATGTGGGCAGGATACTGTTGGTAGCTTGCAGGGTTCTCTGAGAGGTACGAAAGAATCAAACCCGGGTTGGCCACGTGCAAAGCAAATGCCCTATTCTCTGTGCTATGACTCCAGTCCAATATTATCCCAATGAAAGTAAATCTTAAGGGAATAAAATCATTCAATTTTACCATTTTTCCTTGATTTTAACAGCTTTTTTCTACTGTTACCATTGCTTTGGTTTTGCTAGTAGACACTTTCCTCTATTACATTACCTCACCTGAGTTTCCCTGAATTCAGTCCATGTGATTTATGTCCTACGCAAGAGACAAAAATGTTCATATGAACACCAAAGGAGTCAATCCTGAGATGTCTCACGATCCATTTGATGTCACTCTGGGAATCTGTGACACTATTAAATAAACTACTTTTTTATTTCTGTGAAGTGAGTATAAAGAGCAACCCAGAGAATCCACCTCTCCTTTTATAGAGAATTTGTCTGAGAATGAAGTCAACTAAAAGGAGAAAAACTTAAAAAGGGGAAAATATAACTAAGTTAGAGAGTTAAATTCAATGTCATAGTGTTTGAGCATCAGTGAAGTATTTGAGCATCAGTTGTTCAGCATACCCCAAGAACTGAGTTCTCTTTTATATTCAATTTTTTAAATGGTTTCTATATCTAAAGCCACCATAATAGTGAGCAAATTTACTGAAAAAGATAGTCACTCCCAAATGGAATGACTCATTAGATTCAATTCCTACAACCATAATATACAGATTATTTCAAGCCTTCATAATAATATAAATATACCCTACGCCATCTTTGTGCTCTGATTATCATGACATTCTTCCTCCAAACAATGCTCTCACCAGTCTCTCGTCTCTTTTGTGTGCATTTCTAAATGTTTCAGATTCCATTACAGAGCTCATGTCTGCATTCTTTCAAATATTCCCTCTTGATTCTGACCCTCCTACAAGAAATAAATGAATAAAATAAGTCAATCCAGGTTAAGTGGCAGTGACTTGAAATGACTTTTTTGAAGAAATTAATTCCAGTCCTTGATAGTTACTTTTATGTCTGAAATAATATGGACGCAATTTGCATGCTTATCCTCTCAGAGAAGACATTCTGAAGCTTAAAAATTCAGGCTCAGTAAATGAGCACTGTGAGATCTTGATTCAATTGCTCCTGTTGCCACGCCTGAGGATGAAAGTCCCTCTGTGCCTGCTAATGTTTGTGCTTCAACCAGCAAAGTTCTTGCCTGCAGGGGAGAATTAACTTCTAGGAGAATCATGTTTCTGGGTGTCTAGTGAGCCATGTGGAAGTCATGGGGCTTTAATCTGAACACAGGAGCGAGAGAAATAGACAATGTCTAAAATTCATTACCCTATTTCACTGTTTATGACTGCAACAGGGTCCTCTCTTCACAGGCTCTAATCCCAGCTAGATGTTCATTGCAACCAAATATTTCCTTTTTAAGTTTTGTTTTAAATGCCCTATAATTTTTCTATTTTTATGATTTGAGACATCGCATGAAGTCTTTTTTTATTTTGTAATACATCTTCAATGTACACTATCGCCTGAAGATTTTTTTAATACATCTTCAATGTACATTTTATAAGTTACTTTCTTTAATTAGTTTTTAATTGAGTAGATATTTTAACTCAGTTAATGCTATTGGTCTCTCTCAGGATTCAAAGAAGCATAAGAGAATTTATACTTTTGGAAGAAACGTAACTGAAAAGAGGTATTCTTATTCTGTGTATCACCACCTTGGTCACTATACTGAATAAAGTCAAAAGAAAAAATACAGTCTTTAGCTGGAGAGATAGTCCATTAAGTTAATTGTTTTGGACACAATGCTTAGCTGGATTAAGGTTACCAGAGCACCACCAGAATTGATCTCTGAGAAAAGAGCCAGAAGTAAGACCTCAGCACCTCTGAGGGTGGCTTAAGCAAAAGAAACAAAGACAAAATCAGAAAAAGGAAAGACAGTTATATGTAACCAGGTTTCATGTTGGATATATTATACTATAATATGACAAGGGAACTGGTGTGTACTCTGGTGCTTTGTTATCTCTGATGAGCGTGTGAGTTTTTCTCATGAGTAAACATCCTAATTTTTTTTATTACTTTTTATTTTCTATCTGTAAGCAAAAACATGCTTAAAATTTCAGACTACTACTTCAAAATACATGGGATAGGGTAAATATAGAAAATATATTTAAGGATTTTAAAAAATAACTTCTTGGAATTTGAAGACAAATTTATGTTCTCAAGTAGTCGTCACGAACTAAAGATTATTTCATTTTCTAAAAATCAGTTATTCATATTTTTCTATTGAATCTTATATAATCTTATTGAAGTGTCTTTAATCATTGGGCAAAGAATATCTGACCTAGATTTAATGCTAACCTAGGTCATAGATGCATGACCTTTTATCTCTTTAGCCCCATATCCTTTATTCTGTAGCTCACAATCTTGCTAATTTTTTCCTCTAGAATTCCTATGTATTTTCCATGTCTGCTCAACCATTAAATGCTTAACCAACAAGAAATTTAGACATAGGGGCTGGAGCGATAGTACAGCAGGTAGGGCATTCGCCTTGAACGCGGCCAACCTGGGTTTAATTCCCAGATACCATTGTGGATCTGGGCTATTTCTTTTTTCTTTCTTTCCTTACTTTATTTTTTTCTTTTGATGGGGAGCACATCAGGTTACTTCTAGAAGTGCCCAGGGGACCATATGGGGTTCAGGGGATAGAACCTGGCTGGGTCATGTGCAAGATAGTCTTACAAACTGTCTAATTGCTCCACTCCCTACATATAGGGCATTTCTACATCAGAGAATGTTTGTGGGATGCCTTCAGGTAGAAAGGAGAAGGAGAATTTTCCTTAACCCTTATGAGGAAAACCCAGAATTCTCAGCTCAAAACTGTCTACCTGGGAAGACTGTTTTTTTTTTTTTTTTTGCTGTTGTTGTTGTTTTTTTTAGATCTAGTTCTGGGCCATTTCTTTTCTGGCAATATGGTCCAATAGGACCATTTTAAATCTGACCCTCTTTTGTAACACTTTATCTAGTCAACTTATCAATTGATTCATACACTGTGGTTTTTGCTGCTGAGTTTTGGGAAATGAAAATTGCATGTACTATATAAAAGAGAAGGAAAAAGAACAATAGAATTTTTCTAAAATGAATGTGTGTGCAGTAGAGTAATTGATCCTAAATTTTCTGTGACATGAAAAGCCAAGTCTTCTCCATTATATTACAGGTAGATGAGAAAAGAATGAAGCTTCTCATACCACCCTTCTGGCCAGCAGACTCCCTAAAGTAGCTAAGTGAGTGTCATTATAAATCATGTCTGTAATTTGTCTTTCAGCTCCATTGGCTTTGTAATATGAAAAATTCTCAGAAGTTTCATCAGTAGGGTACCTATTGAAGTTAATTTTCATAGCATTAGTGTTTTTCATTTGTCATGAAACTTAGGGACTATTTGAAGAGGATAAATCATGAACTCATGCCCAAAATAAATCCTTAGTCAAAATATATGTTTCCAGTTTTCCAACTTATTATATTCACCATCTTTTCCAAAATTTTAAGAAAATTTAGCATATAATTAAAATAATTGACTTACTAAATTGTTCTTTCCTCAGACTGAATCTTAAATTGGCTGATTTGATGTTAACTCTATTTTTATAAGGATAATAGTTCTAAGAAAATTCATGTATGTTAGTCTTCTTAATGAACTCTATGTTCATTAACTTTTTGAAGTCTGATACAGACCCTATAAGTATTGTTGTCATATTTATTAAAAACTGAAACATTAAATGGTTTAATGGCTTTATTAAGGTCTGTCAATTAGTAAATAGTAGGACTGGAATTCAGAACCAATATTCACTGTAGCACTGTCGTCCTGTTGTTCACTGATTTGCTTGAGAGGGCACCAATAAAATCTACATTGTGAGACTTGTTGTTACTGTTTTTGGCATACCAAACACGCCATGGGCAGCTTGTCAGGCTCTGCTGTCCAGGCAGGATACTCTCCATAGCTGGCCAGACTCTCTGAGAGGGAGGGAGGAATAGAACAGCGGTTGGCCACTTGCAAGGCAAACACCTTACCGCTTTGTTATCGCTCTAGTCCAGAACTATTTAACCTAATATCTCAAACAATTATACATAAATCTGTACTGCCAGTCTGACTCCATTCTATATATCCTCACAGGCATCCATATATTGTTTTTGCAAACCTGCAGACTTAAGTATATTATTTATGAAACTTGAGTTTTCTTAAGTAAATTGACCTGAGTTGTATCTGTAACTATAGATTTTGCCTTTCATAGTTCCTATAATTATTATTTATAGAACTATTCTTTTTACTGTAGAATAACATTGGTTTGACCTTTCTGCCTTGCCACAGGGAGCGTAGGTTTACTGGTTTACTCCAATCACAGTGCTCCCATTCCTCTGTGTTTATTTGTAACCTCTTTTTTCCCTGCTCTGTTAATTTGAAAATAATGCTTTTTTTTTCTCCTTAAGTGAATAGTTAACTTTGCATAGTTAACTTAGAGCATTGTCCTTTTTGTATAGACACAGGATGACAGTTAATGCTATGCTTTTGTAACTTGGGAGTTAATTAACTCCGAATGATATTCAACCCTGGGCATCTGTTCTCTCAATTTAAGCCTAGTTGCCCTTACTTCCTAACACTCCAAAAGCAGGGTCCTGGAGAGGGACTAGATAGACACAGGACAAGCAGAGCAGTGAGCTACCCTGGCATCGAAATGGGCCAGGCCGAAGTGCCATAATACTTAACTGTATGTTAAGAACATGGTCATGGACAAATTCTGTCATGATCCAAAAAATAATAATTGGAGTTGTACCCTGCTAGGGTTGGGAAAGATTAATCTTGCCTGAGAACTATAGTCCAAGATCTATAGTGAGATGTCTCCAGGAGAGCTACCCAACAATCTCAATGTGTCTCTTACTGTGTTCATACAAAATAAAAGAGAGAGGCCAGGGCAGCAAATTGAACTGTGGAGAGACTATCAAGGGGGACAGAGGGAGAAGAATGTAGGGGAAGAATGGTGGAGCAGGTATGTGAAGCGATGAGAAACGTGGCTGCGAAATGGAGTCCTGAGAGATGAGTGGGAGAGACAGGAGGAGACAGGAATGAGGGACATGTGAGACTTGAATGAGGGACTCAGTGAGACTGGAACAGGCACATGGGTAGAATGGAATAAATGACAACTGATCATCAATCAGCCTGATGGCCTTGTTTCCTTCTTCTGTCCATGGTATTGGTCATCCCGGCCGGGGGAGCAGCCCAAGTCCACCTAATGCAGGCCATGAGAGAGAGCCACAGGGCTTCCCTCCCTCCCTCCCTCCCTCCCTCCCTCCCTTCCTTCCTTCCTTCCTTCCTTCCTTCCTTCCTTCCTTCCTTCCTTCCTTCCTTCCTTCCTTCCTTCCTTCCTTCCTTCCTTCCTTCCTTCCTTCCTTCCTTCTTTCCCTCCTTCCTTCCTTCACCTGACAGTACTCAGAGATTATTCTGTGCTCAGGAATCACTCTTCGTGGGGTATTGAGGTCACTCATGTGGTTTAAGCAATTGGACCATGCTTGATTTTATACAATGCTATGCTATTGCTCCAGCAAATTTTATTTGTTTGTTCATTTGCTTGTTTGGGGGCACTGCCTGGCTGTTCTTAGAGCTTACTCCTGGCTCTACACTCAAGGATCATATCTGGAAGCCTTGGGGGAGCATATGGGGTCCTAGATATCAAATCAGAAATGTGCAAGGCAAATACCCTACCCTCTGTGCTATAGCTCCAACAGGGGATCTCTTTTTTCAAGCGTACATTTTAGTCTGGAATATTAGAAAGACCAATTGCTTTACTCAACATATAAGTGAACAATTCATAGTTATTCCAGTGCTAGTGATTTAAAAAACCAAATGATAAATAAATAAAAGTAAAATTTGAAATTTTTTCCAATGCTATCTATGAATTAAATAAGTGTAACTATACTAGACATCCTCTATACAAGAAATTAAAATTTGGTTATATTATAGATTATTGGGCTGGAGCAATAGCACAGTGGGTAGGGCTTTTGCCTTGCACTTGACCAACCTGAGTTCGATTCCTCCACCCTTCTTGGAGAGCCCGGCAAGCTACCGAGAGCATCTTTCCTGCACAGCAGAGCCTGGCAAACTAACCAGGGCATATCTGATATGCCAAAAACAGTAACAACAAGTCTTACAGTGGAGCGGTTACTGGTGCCCACTAGAGCAAATCGATGAGCAACGGGATGACAGTGACAGTGATTATAGATTATTACTGACTTTCTTGAATTGATGATTAATTGAGAAATATAATCATCGGTTTCTCATTCACATAGAGGTTTCTGTGAGCAGTCTCAGTCAGTCTAAAATTAAAAAGAATAGCTATTCAGTTTGTCCAGACAATTTCTTCTGCAATACATGTTAAAAGATAGTTTAGTAGAATATAAGAAGTGATGTTCCAGTGACTTCTCTGTAAGACTGGGGAGTGAGAATGCAGCAAATTCATTTATTTGTATAGAGGTCCAAAAGCAGTCATCATGTAAAGCATAAAATAACAGCAAAAAGAAAGCTACCATGTGTTTCAAATATTATTACATGATAAGGGAATTTATAAGAAATGAAACAAAGGAGTTATTATCATATAATTTTGAATATCTTAATATAATGGTGTTGTGCAGCAAAATTACATTCAATAAATGCTACTTAAAGTATCTATATTTGAATCATTTTATTAACATTAGCATAATATCCTTGCAGAATTTGTCAGCATAAGATGATTTCCAGGATCTCACCGCCATAAGAATGAGGAAAACTTGTGATCTCCATGTAAGTTACTATTAATTTATTGCAGTCATGAAAGATTTGAGGCTTGTTTTTTTATGCAAAATGTAGAAAAATGTCTTAGAGTTTGAGAATGAAATATCCAGACGCTTGGGTATTCAAGAATTAATGCAGTAAAAAAAAAACAACATTCAAAAAATGATTGCATCCTTCTCACATTTTACATTAATAATTATGTATTTCTTAATGGCTAAAAAATAAGGAAAAGTAAACAAATTGAAGAAAGAAAACATTTGCTTTCAAGTCTTGCTAATATCTACATCATTGCATTGCAACATACATTTAGTATAAACATTACAGTGCACTCATTTTACTCACTAATAAATCAATTTTCTCACTAATACACATAAACATACCAAATAATATCCATAAATCTTATCTTAAAATTATGGATCTGATCTTTATGTCTTATTCTTGGGTGCCTACAGAAGCTCATATACACTCAGCATATCTGAGATCTAACACTGGCAGCCTGAAAAGACAGCAATTAGCACCATTGGATCATGGAGTAAAGAGGTTCATATTTTATAAGAAAAAGTCATAATTTATAAGTTACTGTTTCTAGTTCAAGCTCAGTTTTTTTGTGTTCCATCTAATTTGGACAATTTAAAACTCATTTTTAGTACTGGAGAGACAGTATAGAAGTTAAAGACCTTGCTTTGCATCCAGTCAACCGAAGTTCTGTCTTAAGTATGATTCAACTTACCCTGAGCACAGAGCCAGGAATAAGCTCCAAGCAGTGCCAGTTATGACTACTTCCTCCACTCTAAAGAAAAATATTCTCTTATTATTTTTAAGAAAAAAGTACCCCCAAATATCATGATGAACCTGGAAGAAAGGTTCATCATGAAATTGCTCAAATGGCAGGAGCACATGTGTTGCATATGGAAAATCTAGGTTTGACATCTATCTGGCAATTCATGGTCCTGCAGGCACCGCTAGGAGAACATTTGATCACCAAACAGGAAGCAGCCTTGAGTACTAGCGGGTGTGGTCTAAAACCAAAATGTAAATTAAAATTTATTTATGAGTTTCTGGCCCGCACACCTGGCTATCTTCCCTGGGGCCCCTTGGAGGGGATGGGCTCCAGCTTCCCTCCCTATCCAGAGCTGAGCTCCCAGCAGCCGAAGACCTCCAGAGCCTAGCCACAGCCATGCTCAAGGCCCCTCTGCACATGTTTAGAGGAGCCTCACGCATGAAGGTACCGGCAGAGAAATCCAGGTGTGTGGGACCCAGGGCTGAGAACCTCCAAGCCTGCTTGGATCGGGACTGGGCCTCCGGGCCTCGTCCACCCAGATTCCCATTTTCCAGTAGCTAGGTGGTCACACCCAGGGACTGCCCCCCCGCCCCTCCGCCTTCCCCCCATGTGCCATGTAATCCCATCAACAGCCAACATCCAGAGACTTAAAAGCAAGCTCCCGGATATCTATATCCTGCTTCTCCCTCTGGGAGCAACAGACAAGCTACCGAGAGTTTCCTGCCCACATGGGAGATCCTCCCAAACTCCCCATGGTGTATTCTTATGCCAAAACCAATAGCAAACTGGGCCTCATTTCCCTGACCCTGAAAAAGGCTCCAATGAGTGTAGAGAGAGGCTTCTAAAATCTCAGGGCTAGGACGAATGGAGGCATTACAGAGACCGTTCCAGAAATTCGATGATCAACATGATGATGATGATGATGATTGATGATGATGATGATGATGATGATTTTTTAATTGAATCACTGTAAGATACACAGAAAGCTGTTCATGATAGTTTAAGTCATACAGTGTTCCAACATATACTCCTTCACCAGTGTACATTTCCCTCAACCAGTGTCCCCAGTTTCCTTCTTAGCCACCACCAAGTCCAGCCTGTCGCTATGGCAGGCATGTTCTTCTCTCTCTGTCTCTGTCTCTGTCTTTCTGTCTTTCTGTCTCTCTCTTGTTCTCTTATTGGGCATTATGGTTCACAATACAGATACTCAGAGTCATCATGCTTATTCCTTTACCTATTTTCAGCATGCAGATCATACCCAGAACAATTATTTCCAGCTATCATTGTCATAGTGGTCCCTTCTCTATCCCAACTGGCTTCTCCCTCAGCACTTGAAGCAGGTTTCCAACCAATCCTCCTTACCCTTGAAAATATATTTTGATAATTAATACTAAATGAAACTATGTGCTTTTGAATTTATTATCATTATTACCAGCTAGTTACTAGTTATATACATTATTTCTTAATTAAGTTCTTAAAAAAAGAAAAATTATAATTAGAATGCTATTAAAAATTGATACTTAAAGTGGTAGATGAAAATAACTCAGAAGTATTCTGCCTCTGATTCTTAAAATGTGGTGAGAAAGAATTAAGAAAGTAAGGAAATAGTAATTTAACATGGTTAAGATGTAGATTTTGAGTGGTTGGACTCTATAGACAAGGATTTGCACATTAGTTCAAAAGTTCTTTATATATAAATTTAAAATAAGTTTACTATAGTTGTACCTGTTTAATGAGCTGAAATAAAGTTATCACCTGATAAGTGAAAATAAATAAGAAGATTTCTAGCACAAATGATTTTAAATGTTATTTTTCATGCCTTCATTTCATATTTTCAGGTTTCTAAGTCCTTTCCCCAAATCCTTCAAATATACCAATAATCCCTATTTCTGCTTTAGAATTAATTTTTCTATACTGCCTGGCTTTCGGAGATCCAGTTACATCATTTTGAATTTGACAGACATTCCCATAATTTTTTGTGATCCCATGACTGCACAAATCTGGATGTAAATATTTGTTGCATGAGGAATTCAAAAAAGGAAACGGACTTGTTTAAATAATTGTCAGACTAATGAAAATGAAAGGTACTCGATCATACTCTCTCCACATATAACTTTACTACAATTGCCATTATATGTACGCATTGAGGCCCATTTATTTGGTGTCTTATCATCTGAAATTTTACAAATATAAAATCAGCATATAGTTGTGAATATTCAGTCTTTCTCTAGTACTCAATATTCACATGTAGTTCTAAGAAATTGACATCATTATAACATTGTATTACTGTTCATGCCTGCCATATTCTCAAACTCATGCTGTTGACTAAAGTGTTTCTTCCATTCCCACATGATTCTTATTTATCCTTCACAGTTCAGTTTTAATGTGAACTACTCTGATTGTGCTTACTTAGCTCTTCTCTGAATATTTGTTTGAAAATTGGTTAGCAAATATCCTGTTGGTATTAATATAAAATAGTTGTGTGTAAATTTAGTTGTTTACACATTTGAGGCTAAATTAAAAAAAATTCATTTCAGAAAGACCACAAAAAAGTAGTTTACATAAATTATAGTTATTTAAAATATGGGCTAGAGCGATAGCACAGCAGGTAGGGTATTTCCCTTGCACGCAGCCGACCCAGTTTAGGTTCCTCTGTCCTTCTTGGAGAGCCCAGCAAGCTACTGAGAGTATCCAACCCACGTGGTAGAGCCTAGAAAGCTACCCATGACATATTCAATATGCCAAAAACACTAACAAGTCTCACAATGGAGATGTTACTGCTGCCCGCTCCAGCAAATCGATGAACAACAAGATGACAGTGCTACAGTGATCCATACAAGTGATAAAATACACTTATCTGTAACTATAACCTTTCTGATGTAGCAAAACATCAGCATGGCTAACAAATTCAAAATATACTGTAAAAAAAAGGCATCACTTTTTAAGAAATTAACTCCTTCCATTGCATGTTTCTCATAGCTTCTATTTCTCAGGTTCTTGGGAAATTTCAATGGCTAAATAATTCCGGGGTGAAATCTAGACTCCAACAAAAGAGTCTTTAAGGAGTCACCCAATAGAATTAAAATAACTGAGATGCCTTTAAATATACCTTGTCTCAAGATGAATGAGAAGACTACCCACTGACCCAGATAATGTCTTTATGAAACTAATGATTGCTTTAAAATCTGTGACATTTGTATCAAAGAATCCCTAAGAATTAGATTTATCTTGTACTTTTTTTCAGGTAGATTGTATTATATACCATTATATCGTCACAATGATGAGTAAATTATAGACATTGAAGTCAACCTTTCTAGTCACTAGTATTTACTTTAAATAACAGCCTCAAACAGTCAGCATTTTGAATTGAGAGAAAGGATCTGTGATTGACTACTGGCATTCTCTAGACCAACACGTATCTTCGCTCTTTCTGCTTCAGGCATAGGAACCAAAAGTAAGAACCAAAAAAATTGAAAATTGTCTGCCCACCTACACACCACCCACCCACACACACACACACACACACACACACACACGCACGCGCGCACGCACGCACATCTGCAGACAACACATACAGTAGAACAATGTAGTATGCAAAACGTACAACACAATAAAGTATTCAGTTTAAATAGTGTTAATAGTTGATTGTTTTAATCATTACTTTGTAAGCACTTCTATGTACCTTATAGGAATTTTATTGTGGGCACCTTGACCCTCTAACTCTCTTTTGATGGAGTTATACTCAAAACCTCTTATCCTTGAGCTACTGTTTTTTTATTTTCCCCTCATTTCTTTTCTTGCTTTTTTGCTCTCCCTATCTTCCTTCCTTCCTTCCTTCCTTCCTTCCTTCCTTCCTTCCTTCCTTCCTTCCTTCCTTCCTTCCTTCCTTCCTTCCTTCCTTCCTTCCTTCCTTCCTTCCTTCCTTCCTTCCTTCCTTCCTTCTTTTCTTCCTTGCTTTCTTACTTTCTTGGTGACACCAGGCAACGCTCAGGAGTTACTCGTGGCTCTGCACACAAGATTACTCCTGGCAGTGCTCAGGGGATCATACTGGATGCCAGGGATTGAAGCCCAGTCAGCAGTGTGCAAGGCAAACACCCTACGCACTGTAAAATCACTCTGGTTCCCTGCTTCATTTAAACTTCATGGTTTACAAAGTTGTTCATGATCATTTGTTAAAGGCGTTCAATATTCCAACACCAAGCCCACCACTGTCACCTTCCCTCCACCATTGTCTCCATTTTCCCAACCATTTTTCAAGCCTGCCCCATTGGCAGGTCCACAGAAATTTATTTTATATAGCTTGTTACATAAAATAAAATTTATTTTATATAGCTTAAATGGGTAACAAAATGATGAAAAAATATTTCCTTAGTAGAAAATTAGTGAAAATCGTTGATCTCAACGTAGATATTAAGTCATTTTCTGTGGGATTACTAAGATATTACAAGTTAAACTTGTGTCCTAAAGTTTTAGTTTGTCGAGATTGGTTGGCTTCTCTAGTACATCTCCTCCAACCTGGTGTGCTCCTGTTGGATTGTCAGTGCTGTAATATGTGAGAATCATCAGTTCATCCCAAGGGGTGTGGAAGGGAGCCACTGCTGTGGCTTTGTTTGAACAGTTGCTGGCGCGCCTCTCTTCAAGAGCACACTGGGTGTCTCAGCCAGGTACAAGTGTCTAAGAAGTATTTGCAGCTAGTTGATGTCTTGTGAGATTTACTTATGAGACCCTGGAACAAAGCTTGTAAAGATGAGCTTACATGGCAAAGCAGGTACCTCCTGACTCTGAGCCACTGATTTTTGAGCTGTCTGAAAACCTTCTCTGAAGTTCAAGTAATTCATTTCTGAGTGTCAATTTATGGTGCAATGGGAAAAGTCCTGATTTTGTCCTTATCTAAGGTTATTATTCAAAGAGCCCCTTAATTTTTATCTTGTGTTGATTAGATTTGAATCAATAGCATCATTCAACCCTGCAGGTCTCTCAATTTCTAAATTGTCAAAATGTTATTTTTACTCTATTGGTGTGTGTGTGTGTGTGTGTGTCTGTGTGTCTGTGTGTCTGTGTCTGTGTCTGGGTGTATGTGTATCCATGAGTGTTTTTGAAGCCCACATCCTTCTTGTTTTACTTTAAAGAATTACAACCTATAGAATCTGACTCATTTACTAACTAGTTTCTTTTCCTTCCTTTTGACTTTAATAGCACTGTAGCACTGCCATCCCGTTATTCATCAATTTGGATTTTTTTTTTTTTGCTTTTTGGGTCACACCTGGCGATGCACAGGGGTTATTCCTGGCTCTTCACTCAGGAATTACTCCTGGCGGTGCTCAGGGGACCATATGGGATGCTGGGATTCGAACCCGGGTCAGCTGCGTGCAAGGCAAACACCCTCCCCGCTGTGCTATTGCTCCAGCCCCAAATTGATGAATAGCCGTTATTCATCAATTTGCCCGTGCGGGTGCCAGTAATGTCTCCATTGTGAGACTTATTGTTACACTTGTGCTTTTGGCATATCAAATATGCCATGGGTAGCTTGCCAGGCTCTGCCGTGCGGGCGGGATACTCTTGGCAGCTTGCCAGGCTCTCCGATAGGGTTGACTTTAATAAGCTAGTTAAAAGTGTAATCTGTCTTTCACTTTGTCACAAACAAAAGTTATTTTTCAAAATACCTTTTCACAGCATAACTTTAGTAACCATTTTTTTTCTAGCTTCCTATAGTGCCCTGCCACCACCCAGACCACCTACCCCTTTCCAAGGCCAATGCCACAGAATGTAAATATTGTTGCTACAGCATCCTGCTTATGTTATTAATTTCTGTATTTCTTGTATTTTTTTTGCGATCCTAATGTAGGTTATGTTCCGGTTAAAAACTTTCGGCCAGCTCATCTATAGAGCAACATACATGACAACTGACGATGAAGTGGTTATTTAGAGTTGCTGAAGACTTGAAACTTAGTAGATGGGAATTAAAAGCATCAGACTCCTTTTCAGAAGGCCACCTGTTCCCACTTTACCCCTGATCATTCAAATTCTAATAAAGTTAGACTTGATGTACATACAATTTACTTCTTTTGAGGATCTGCAGATCCCTCTAGAGTAAATATAGTGCAAGGTGAGTCAGTAAAAAAGTGAGTAGTCCACCAGTATTGAGATTTGCCTAATAGCTTATATGTCAGACTCCTTACAGAGGAGTTGGGGTCAAAGACCTTCCAATCTCCTAGGATACTCACCTGCTTCTCATATCACAGCTCTCCTATGGAGCCAGTCGAACTCCCAAGAACTCTCAAGAATGTGGTTCTCTGGATGATGGGTGGGGTGCTGTAGGCTCAGTGTGATTCTGCTATTCTCTGAGTCAACCTTGTTGCATAGAACATCTCATCTCTCTCCTTGCCCCTCCAGAAATATATACATTATCACTACATGAAGTATATGAATCCACATAGTGCATCTGGATGATTCCAACTACACCACCAGAGATCTTTATTTTAATAGTAATTTTTAACTGCAATGTGATTGTATACCATTAGATTCAAGTGTGTAACACACGTATTTGATTTTGAATTGATCACCATAATTAACCTAGTGAAGTTTCCTCACTACACAGTATTATGATCTTTTATCCTTTTAATAGCAACATTTAAGATCTACTTTCTTAGCAACTTCTAAATATATAGCACAATGTTATTAACTGTAGTCGATGTGATGCACGTCACATTATTATGACTTATCTTCTAATTGGAAGTTGTACATTTAAAGTTACTCTACACAACCACCCACCATCCCTACAGAAAAATAATATTTTTTCTGTTTAAATTAATTTTCTATTTTCTATTTTGTTCAGGTTTCAAATCTAGGTGAAAATACACAGTATTTATCTTTATTTTACCTAGCTTAATGCCCAAAACCCTCAAGACCCATCAGTGTTTAGGAACTGGCAAAATTTGCTTCTTTATCTGAAGATCCAACTATTAGTAGTTTCTGATAACAAAAAAACATTCATTTTTATGTAACTTGAGATTATTGACACTATTTCCTTACCTAAGATATGAATAGTGCAACATTTTAATAAAATTTATCATTTTTTGATACAAATAAATAGTAATTGCCTGTCCTGAGAAGACTTGGTCTTATATACATAGGTCCACAAATGGAGAATTAATTGTGGTAGACATCACAGCAATTTACTAGTTATCACATCTACTTAGCTCACATTACTTAGTATCCCAAGATTCACCCAATTTATTACACTGATCATCTGCAGGGAATAACTTAAGATATGTGAGATTAAAAAAAAGATATGAGAGATATGGTTCATATGCTACCTGAGTCCATGAGTTGCCTGTGCCTATATGCTGCGGCAGGTGGTAGGTGGTACCCTAGCACATGTGTCACCTACATCTCCCCTCTTGACATGTATGCTTTCATATCTAATCCTGGGGTGTCTACTGTGGCTCTCTATCCACCTGAAAAGTCCACATTCTCTCATTCTCTCTGTCTCTCTCTCTCTCTCTTTCTCTTTCTCATCCCTCATCCACTTTCACAGAACTTCAAAAAAAACTGTTTACATCAATTATATTAAAGTTGTGAGAGATATAATGAAATATGAAAATATGATATTATATCTTAATAGAAATGCCAGGCACAGTACTGTAGCAGAGAATTTAAGAAATCATATGTTGTTCATGGATTTTAATATTCCTATAGTATAATTCCCTTGCAGATGCCTTTGACTGAGTACTTTGTTATCTTTGTATCATGTTCTATTGTTTATCATGATCAATTTCTCTCTGATTTGTCATAAAGAAGCCTCCATTTATTAAGATGCCTTGCCTAGGTTGTTGTCAACCTCAGTGAGTTACAGAGCAGAATTCTGTCATAAGAACAAAAACATTCATCTCAGCACCACTGCCATGTAAGTACATCTACCAGCCTTGTTCAGAAACTCGTATGTATATCATAAGAGATCAACTGGTGCAAAGTTTCTATGATGCCTGCTCCCAACTGAGACATCTGTGGAATAGGGTGGGACAGCTCCTGACCCACCAATGTCCTAAGACTCATGCCGATGCCACGAAGCTGTTACCATGCCTTTGTTCAGACTTCCCAGTTAAATATTATGTTTTTTTCTGGAAAGACATTTACAAACTCTATAACCCAGTAGTAGCAAACAGATTGAATGTGACTGTAGCATAGAAGCCAATCAATCTATACTTACAAAAAGATTAGTGCAGAAGTCTTAACTTGCAGCAACAGCTTAGTAAACCTTCAGGCAAGGACTTAAACCTTGGTCAGATAAAACAATTTTCACAAATTTTCTCCCACTGAAATATATTTCGATCACTTTGATAGCTATTTAATGGTGACCAGCAATATAAAATATTTTACTGTGGGTCTGTGATAGAGACAGGCTTAAGACATTGTTGGAAAAATGGTGAGGATAGTGCAAGAAGGACGGTGTTGGAGGAATTGGTGTTGGAACACTGAATGACTGTAACAAATCATCATGAATAACTTTGTAAATAAAGTTGTTTAAACAAAGTGGGAAAAGGAAAGAAAAGAAAAGTACACCCTCCTATGACTTTTTTCGTGATGTCACTGTTACTATCACTGTCATCCCATTGCTCACTGATTTGCCGGTGCAGGCACCAGTAACGTCTCCATTGTGAGACTTGTTGTTACTCTTTTTGGCATATCGAATATGACACGGGTAGCTTGCTAGGCTCTGCTGTGTGGGTGAGATACTCTCAGTAGCTTGCCAGACTCTCTGAGAGGGGTGGAGGAATTGAACCTGTGTCGGCCATGTGCAAGGTGAATGCCCTACACGCTGTGCTATCATGCCAGCCTTTGTTTTTGAAATATAATCTTTACATTGGCTAGTCCTTCACTATGATATTTTATACATATGTATACATATACATATATGTACATACACACACATATATATGTTTCTGGTTTATGCCACAGAGTTCCTAAAACCCTTATAATTTTAACAGTGATAAGTACAAGGAACACATAGTGTCTTAATATTTGAGTCTTTGCCCATCCTTAACACAGGACTGTTATAGCATTTTGTAAATTCCTGATTGGTAAAGACATTAGGACCATCTTTTATTTTAACTAGGCAACTCTGAGTGGGCTTCTGATAATAATGACAAGGTTCCACTTCTGATGAGAAGATTGGAATTTTCTCATTTCTATCATCCTTTATACAGAGATGGAATGCATGTTAAGGATCGAGTAAATATTTAATCATGTCTCCAATAAAACTGAAATAGCGGGTGTTTGTAGAGTTCTCAGGTCTAACAATTTACCCATTCTGGGAAGATAATGCACTCTTATTCCATGAAGACAGAAGCTCCTGTTCCAGACTCCATTATAGGTCTATTCTAGTATGCTTTATCTGGGTACTCAGATACAGAGAAGACACAGGTGGTGGGATTAGTGCTGGAACATAGTATATCTAAAGCCCAGCTGTTAATAACTATGTAAATCGTAGTGCTTTACTAAAATTCTAAAAATAGATCTTAATAAATTGGTAAGTATAGATAAGTGTTTACTTTTGTGAGGACTTCTAGTAAGTTATTTGATCTTGATCTCAAGGAAAATTAGACTGAACCTCTGTGTTGTGGCTCTGTGGCAGTTAGTCAGCAGTACCAGGTGAAAACTTGAATTTGTAACTAGTGTCTAAATTATGAGTGTGTGTGAGAGAGAGAGAGAATGAGAGAGAGAAGGAGGGAGAGAGAGAAATCTTGTAGAGTATTTGTAAGCTTGGAGCCTTAACCTGCCTGTGGCATCTGATACAATCTCTGCAAAGATTGAGTCAGAATTGAGATAAATTGTAGGGCCCCAACTGGTGTCAGAGAGAAATGTGTAACATAGGGGAAAGCAGATACACATTAGGTGATGAGACTCAAAGAGTGCTATGTTGTCCCACACCTCAGGCCATCAGCTCTCCTGCGAGCCATTTTAGCAGCCCCTCCCTATTGCCAGGTAACTTTGATTCCAGATCAAGCGCTCTCTTCTTCCTGCCCCTCTGAAAGAACTCTCACGCCGGCTCCGCCCAGCCTGGGGAACCGACAGGGTGGGGGTCCCCGCTCCTCAGGCCATCAGCTTTACTGCACGCCGTTTTAGCAGCCCCTCCCTATTGCCATGCATATGTACAACAGGAAGAAATCACACTCTTAAACGTATATGCACCTAACGAGTGACCAGCTAAATATTTAAAGCAACTCCTAACAAATCTTAAGGAGGACATCACTAGCACCACAATAGTAGTCGGAGACTTCAACACCGCTTTATCACCTCTAGATAGATCAACAAGAACAAAACTCAGCAAGGAAGCAATGGCCCTGAACGAAGAAATAGAAGAGAGAGGGCTTATAGACCTATACAGGGCCTTACACCCCAAAAAGAAAGAATATACATTTTTCTCCAGTGCACATGGAACATTCTCCAAAATAGACCACGTGCTGGGTCACAAAATGTACCTCAACAGAATCGGCAAGATAGAAATTGTATCAACCATCTTCTCGGACCATGATGCACTGAAAATAGAAGCTAAGCACACACAGACATGGAGCACCAAATCGAACACCTGGGAATTAAACAATTCCCTGTTGAACAACGAGTGGATCAAAAAGAAAATCAAGGAAGAGATAAAAAGATAGCTCAAAACAAATGAGAATGAAGACACAAACTACCAAAACCTATGGGACGCAGCTAAAGTTGTGTTAAGAGGTAAATGTATAGCCCTGCAAGCATTCCTCAGGAGGGAGGAAAGGGCCTACATAGAGAGATTGACTTCACAACTCAAGATCTTAGAAAAGGACAAACAAAAGAAACCCAAGCCAGACTGAAGAAAGAAATAATAAAACTTAGAGCAGAAATTAATGACAGGGAAACCCAAAAGACAATCGGAAAGATCAATAGAACAAAAAGCTGGTTCTTTGAGAAAATAAACAAGATTGACAAACCACTAGCAAGACTCACAAAAAAAGAAAGAGAGAGAACCCTAATAAACCGAATCAGAACTGAAAGGGGGGATATCACAACAGAAACCAATGAAATTCAAAAGATCATCAGAGACTACTATGAAAATCTCTATGCCATGAAACAAGAGAAACTAAAAGTAATAGACAAATTCCTTGATTCCTACAATCTCCCAAAACTGAATCAAGATGACTTGGAATACCTGACTGAATAGACATATTAATATCAAGGAAATTGAAAGTGTTATCAAATGTCTTCCCAAAAACAAAAGCCCAGGCCCTGATGGATTGACTAGCGAATTCTTACAAATATTTAAAGAGGACCTGTTGCCAGTTCTCCTCAAGTTATTCAAGGAAATTGAAGAAACAGGGACTCTACCAAACAGTTTCTATGAAGCTCATATCTCCTTAATACCAAAGGCAAACAAAGATACCACAAACAAAGAAAACTACAGGCCAATGTCCCTGATGAACACGGATGCAAAGATTCTCAACAAAATACTAGCAAATAGAATCCAAAACTCATTAAAAAAAATTATACATGACGATCAAGTAGGATTTATCCCAGGGATGCAAGGATGGTTTAACATTCGGAAATCAATCAACATAATCCATCAAATCAACAAAAGTAAAAATAAAAACCATGTAATCACTTCAATAGATGCAGAGAAAGCATTTGACAAGATCAAACACCCATTTATAATGAAAATTCTCACCAAAATAGGCTTAGAAGGAACTTTCTTCAAGATAGTCGAAGCCATCTACCACAAACCCATGGCAAGCATTATCCTCAATGGAGAGACACTAAAAGCCTTCCCTCTAAGATTAGGGACAAGACAAGGATGCTCACTCTCACCACTTTGTTCAACATAGTACTGGAAGTACTTGCAATAGCAATTAGGCAAGAAAAAGACATTAAGGGTATATAAACTATTTATATAGGAAATAGAAAGGAAGAAATCAAGCTCTCACTATTTGCAGATGACACGATTCTATACCTAGAGAATGAATCCTAAAACCTCCACTAAGAAACTCCTAGAAAAAATAGACTTGTACAGCCAAGTTGCAGGCTATAAAATCAATACCCCCAAATCCATGGTCTTCTTATACACAAATAGCGAGTCAGAGGAAAGTGACATTTAAAAAAAAAAAAATCCCATTCACAGTTGTGCCCCAGAAGATCAAGTACCTAGGAATCAGCATAACAAAAGAAGTAAAGGATCTCTACAAGGAAAACTACAAAACACTACCCAATAAAATAAAAGAGAACAGGAGGAAATGGAAACATATTCCTGCACATGGATAGGAAGACTTAACATTGTCAATATGTCAATACTCCCCAAAGCACTATACAGATTCAATGCGATCCCTATAAGGATACCCATGAAATTCTTCAAAGAAATTGATCAAACACTCCTGAAATTCATATGGAACAATAAACGCCCACGAATAGCTAAAGCAATTCTTGGAAAAAGACAATGGGAATCATCACCCTCCCCAACTTCAAACTTTACTACAAAGCAGTAACAATTAAAACAGCATGGTACTGGAACAAAGGCAGAGCCGCTGATCAATGGAACAGGGTGGAATATCCCTACATGCAACCCAAAATATATGATCATCTGATCCTTAATAAAGGGGCAAGAAATGTGAAATTGAACAAGGAAAGCCTCTGCAACAAATGGTGCTGGCATAATTGGACAGGCACATGCAAAAAAATGGGCTTAGACATCGACCTAACACCATTCACAAAAGTCAGATGAAAATGGATTAAAGACCTCAACATCAGACCACAATCCACAAGGTACATGGAAGAAGGTCAGCAAAACCCTTCATAATATTGAAGCTAAAGGTATATTCAAAGATGACAGGGAACTAAGTAATCAAGTAGAAACAGAAATAAATAAATGGGACAATATTAAACTAAAAAGCTTCTGCACTGCAAAAGCACAGTGACCAGAATTCAAAGGCAATCTACAGAATGGGAAAGGATATTCACCCAATACCCATCCGATAAAAAGTTGATATCAAGTGTATATAAAGCACTGGTTGACCTCTACAAAAAGAAAACATCCAACCCCATCAAAAAATGGGGCAAAAAAATGAACAGAAACTTTCTCAAGGAAGAAATACAAATGGCTAAAAGGCACATAAAAAAATGCTCTTCATCACAAATCATCAGGGAGATGAAGATCAAAACAACTATGAGATACCACCTCACATCACAGAGACTGGCTCACATCCAAAAGAACAAAAACAACCACTGTTGGCGTGGATGTGGGGAGAAAGGAACCCTCCTACACTGCTGGTGGGAATGCCGACTGGTTCAGCCCTTTTGGAAAACAATATGGTCAATTCTCAAAAAATTAGAAATTGAGCTTCCATTTGACCAGCAATACCACTCCTGGGAATATACCCCGAAGAAGCAAAAAAGTATAATCAAAATGACATCTGCACCTGTATGGTTATCCCAGCACAGTTTAGAAAAGCCAGAATCTGGAAAAAAAAACCGAATGCCCGAGAACAGATGACTGGCTAAAAAAACTTTGACACATCTACACAATGGACTACTATGCAGCTGCTAGAAAGCATGAAGTCATGAAATTTGCATATAAGTGGATCAACATGGAAAGTATCATATTGAGTGAAATGAGTCAGAAAGAAAGAGACAGACACAGAAAGGTTGCACTCATATGTGGAATATAAACTAGCAGAGAGGTACGAGCTAGCAATGATGCAAACTCTGGCAGAAAGCCCTCTGGACTTAATCACTAAAATGCTAAAATACATAAACCTAGAACCTCACAGCCGCTACTGTGGCCACACGACCTCATATCTCCTCATTCTCAGCAATGAAAAACAAATTATCAAATGCTTCTTTTCCAGGAGGTCTGACTCTGGGGGGGAAACTCCAGACAATAATAATGAGGGTTTTTTTGTTTGTATGTAATCAAAGTAAAGAGAAAGTAAAGTGAAATTTACCAACTACACATCCGGGTGTGGGGCTGGGGGGCAGGAGAGGGGTGGCGAGGAGGTTTACTGTGGTTCTTGGTGGTAGAATATATGCACTGGTGAAGGGATAGGTGTTCGAGCATTATGTAACTGAGACTTAAGCCTGAAAGCTTTGTAACTTTCAACATGGTGATCCAATTTAAAAAAAATTTAAAAAAATAATAAAAATAAAAAATAATAAAATTTAGATTTATAAGCGTTAAAAAATGTGTGTGTACATATATGCATATGTGTATATATACATACATCATTGTAACTCTACAATATACAAAAGTGCTATTCATCATGAAAATGTTTTCATTTTGATTTGTATCAATTTATTGAAATGCCTATGCTTAACTGGTCAAACAGTTCTCAAGGAATCATATACCACTAAAAAAAAAAGGAGTGCTATGTTGCTATGCGAGTAGTAAAAATGATACATAGGAAAGAAAGCAAAGTAATAAAAAATCAGTGTTAATAACATATACATATGTTTGTAAGTTTTACATATCTATATAACATTTTCTTTTTTTTTAATTAGTGAGTCACAGTGAAGGTATAGTTATAGATTCACACATTTTCCTGCTTGTTTTTCCCTCATGCAATGTTTAAGAGCCCATCCCCCCAGGTCCAGACGGATTCACTGGCAAATTCTTCCAAACATTTAAAGAAGACTTGTTGCCAATTCTCCTCAAGCTTTTCCAGGAAACTGAAAAGACAGGAACCATTTCGAACAGTTTCTATGAGGCACATATCTCCCTAATACCAAAAAGCAAACAAAGACACCACTAATAAAAAAACTATAGACCAGTATCTCTGATGAACACCGATGCGAAGATCCTCAACAAAATACTAGCAAATAAAATCCAACAACTCATCAGAAAGATCATACACCATGACCAAGTGGGATTCATCCCGGGGATGCAAGGATGGTTTAACATTTGGAAATCATTCAACATAATCCAACATATCAACAAAAATAAAGATAAAATCCATATGATCATATCAATAGATGCAGAGAAAGCATTTGACAAGATCCAACATCCATTCATGATAAAAACTCTCACCAAAATGGGTTTTGGAGGAACTTTCCTCAAGATAGTCAAAGCCATCTACCACGAACCTATGGCACGTATTATCATCAATGGGGAAAAACTACAGGCCTTTCCTCTAAGATCGGGGACAAGACAAGGATGCCCACTCTCACCACTTCTCTTTAATATAGTACTGGAAGTACTAGCAATAGCCATTAGGCAAGAAAAATATATTAAGGGGATTCAGATAGGAAAGGAAGAAATAAAGCTCTCACTATTTGCAGATGATATGATACTATATCTAGAGAAGCCTAAAAACTCTAGTAAGAGACTCTTAGAAACAATTGACCTGTACAGTAAAGTCTCAGGCTATAAAATCAATACCCAAAAATCCATGGCCTTCCTATATGTAAACAATGAGACAGAGGAAAGGGACATGAAAAAAGCAATCCCGTTCACAATCGTGTCCCAGAAAATCAAATATCTTGAAATCAGCTTAACTAAAGAAGTAAAGGACCTCTATGTAACATTTTCTAATTACATAGTTTATATAAGTATAAAATTATATGTAAATATGTATAAATAATGTTACTCTGCTTTTGTTGTACATTTGTAAACCAGCACCTTCTCTACCTGAAGTTCTTTTTTTTTTTTTTTGCTTTTTGGGTCATACCCAGGGATGCTCAGGGGTACTCCTGGCTTCGCACTCAGGAATTACTCCTGGCGGTGCTTGGGAGACCATATGGGATGCCGGGGATCGAACCCGGGTCGGCCGAGTGCAAGGCAAACGCCCTACCCGCTGTGCTATCGCTCCGGCCCCCTCTACTTGAAGTTCTGTTTTTAAGCACCGTGGAACTGTTATCTACATTTCCCATCATAATATAGGTTTACCATAAATTGAATCCTGACATTTTTAACTAATACAAAATGAGAATAAAACATATACTCACTTATCTCATATGAAGGATAAAATGTCAAGCACCACTTCACTATTTGTCCTTTTTTTTTTCTTTTTGGGTCACACCCAGCAATGCTCAGGGGTCACTCCTGGCTCTGCACTCAGGAATTACCCCTGGCCATGCTCAGGGGACCATATGGGATGCTGGTAATCGAACCCGAGTCCGCCGCTTGCAAGGCAAACGCCCTCCCCGCTGTGCTATCACTCCAGCCCCTTGTCCATTTTCTTTAATAAAATTATTTTTAATTCAGCATCTCACGTATGCTGACTACAGCTGAATCTCACCAAGACAATGTTCATGAAAAACGAACTAGTCCCTGACATTCCATTTGCTCACAATGGAACGAACATCTCCGAATGCAGCACCTTTGTGTATCTGGGTGGAGAATTCCATCTGAGGAAAAACTTGGATCCAGAACTGCGCAGGAGGAAGAGAGCAGTGTGGAATGCCATCAAGAGCATCAAAGAAGTGGTTAAGAAGATGAAGAACCTCTGGCTCTGGGCACATCTTTTCGACTCCACCATTCTTCCTACACTAACATATGTCACAGAGACCTGGGCCCTACACAAATAGGACAAGAACGCTATTTGGGTATCCCAAAGAGGAATTGAAAGAGCAATGCTTGGAATATCACGTTTCACTCAAGTGAGAGAAGTAATCCGGAGTTCCAACCTCTGTTGATGATCAAGAATCAGGGATGCTGTCTCATTTGCCAAGGTGTCAAAAATAAGATGGGATAGACACGTTATGTGATTTAGAGATGACCGCTGAACTAGAGCTGTTACCGACTAGATTCCATGGGACGTCAAAAGACCATGTGGCCTCCCACCTACGAGATGGTCAGACTTTTTTGTCAAAACCCTGAACAAATGGTTTGAGGCTCTTCATGTTCCTGGAGTGAGCAGATACCATTGGGTTACACTAGCACGCAACAGTGTTGAATGGAGACGTTACTTGTGCCTGCTTGAACAAATCGAAGATCAATGGGATGACAAGTGACAAGTGGTTATCTCAAGTATAAGTCAGTACTACACAGGCTTTATTGTGTCTGGCATCATTCTCGCTGCCCAAAGAGCTCAAGAATTAATATACAGATGGTAAAATTAAAGGAAAATCTTTCACAGGTACAGTACCAAACACAGGTGTGTGCTGAATCCAAATTACATTTTAATTTAACCAAGAGGTATCTCACTCTTTGGTTTTCAGTGTGTGATTACTAACCTCTTGCCTTTTTAACCTTCTACTTCAACTCTTTGCCCACCAAATTGTAGCGGGTTTCTTCTTTTAATCTTCACTTATTTCATTTTCTCTACTCCCTGCCTTCATTGTAGTTTACACAAGAATAACTCATATGACTACAAGGAGAAAATATTTGAGTACTGCTTGCTCTAGAAAACAAGTTTCTTTTAAGTGTATTTTCTTAGGCTCTAGAAAGAAAAATTTGTGTTACAGATATACTGTGCTTAATAAATGCACACAATATCTCTCACAAGATAAAATTTCTAGGACCAGAGAGATAGTATAGGACTGAAAGTATGTGCCTTGTATGTGGTGACTGTGATTTGATGCTAGCACTCTCTTATATTGTTCCGAATATCTTTAGGACTGATTCCTGAACTCAGAGTCAGGAATAAGCTCTGAGCACAGCTAGGTGTGGAACTCTCCCTCAAAAATAAAATGAAATAGGCTTCTCCTGAAGCCCCTGCCTGGCACCTTGCCGCCGCCGCCGTCGGATCCTGACCAATCTCCATCCTGCAGGTAAACAGGCAATCCCTTGGAGAGCCTGCCTCAGCGCGGAGAAGCCCCCCTCCCCGCCCCCTGCCCGCCGCGGCTCGGGGCTTCTCCTGAAGCCCCTGCCTGGCACCTTGCCGCCGCCGCCGTCGGATCCTGACCAATCTCCATCCTGCAGGTAAACAGGCAATCCCTTGGAGAGCCTGCCTCAGCGCGGAGAAGCCCCCCTCCCCGCCCCCTGCCCGCCGCGGCTCGGGGCTTCTCCTGAAGCCCCTGCCTGGCACCTTGCCGCCGCCGCCGTCGGATCCTGACCAATCTCCATCCTGCAGGTAAACAGGCAATCCCTTGGAGAGCCTGCCTCAGCGCGGAGAAGCCCCCCTCCCCGCCCCCTGCCCGCCGCGGCTCGGGGCTTCTCCTGAAGCCCCTGCCTGGCACCTTGCCGCCGCCGCCGTCGGATCCTGACCAATCTCCATCCTGCAGGTAAACAGGCAATCCCTTGGAGAGCCTGCCTCAGCGCGGAGAAGCCCCCCTCCCCGCCCCCTGCCCGCCGCGGCTCGGGGCTTCTCCTGAAGCCCCTGCCTGGCACCTTGCCGCCGCCGCCGTCGGATCCTGACCAATCTCCATCCTGCAGGTAAACAGGCAATCCCTTGGAGAGCCTGCCTCAGCGCGGAGAAGCCCCCCTCCCCGCCCCCTGCCCGCCGCGGCTCGGGGCTTCTCCTGAAGCCCCTGCCTGGCACCTTGCCGCCGCCGCCGTCGGATCCTGACCAATCTCCATCCTGCAGGTAAACAGGCAATCCCTTGGAGAGCCTGCCTCAGCGCGGAGAAGCCCCCCTCCCCGCCCCCTGCCCGCCGCGGCTCGGGGCTTCTCCTGAAGCCCCTGCCTGGCACCTTGCCGCCGCCGCCGTCGGATCCTGACCAATCTCCATCCTGCAGGTAAACAGGCAATCCCTTGGAGAGCCTGCCTCAGCGCGGAGAAGCCCCCCTCCCCGCCCCCGGCCCGCCGCGGCTCGGGGCTTCTCCTGAAGCCCCTGCCTGGCACCTTGCCGCCGCCGCCGTCGGATCCTGACCAATCTCCATCCTGCAGGTAAACAGGCAATCCCTTGGAGAGCCTGCCTCAGCGCGGAGAAGCCCCCCTCCCCGCCCCCTGCCCGCCGCGGCTCGGGGCTTCTCCTGAAGCCCCTGCCTGGCACCTTGCCGCCGCCGCCGTCGGATCCTGACCAATCTCCATCCTGCAGGTAAACAGGCAATCCCTTGGAGAGCCTGCCTCAGCGCGGAGAAGCCCCCCTCCCCGCCCCCTGCCCGCCGCGGCTCGGGGCTTCTCCTGAAGCCCCTGCCTGGCACCTTGCCGCCGCCGCCGTCGGATCCTGACCAATCTCCATCCTGCAGGTAAACAGGCAATCCCTTGGAGAGCCTGCCTCAGCGCGGAGAAGCCCCCCTCCCCGCCCCCTGCCCGCCGCGGCTCGGGGCTTCTCCTGAAGCCCCTGCCTGGCACCTTGCCGCCGCCGCCGTCGGATCCTGACCAATCTCCATCCTGCAGGTAAACAGGCAATCCCTTGGAGAGCCTGCCTCAGCGCGGAGAAGCCCCCCTCCCCGCCCCCTGCCCGCCGCGGCTCGGGGCTTCTCCTGAAGCCCCTGCCTGGCACCTTGCCGCCGCCGCCGTCGGATCCTGACCAATCTCCATCCTGCAGGTAAACAGGCAATCCCTTGGAGAGCCTGCCTCAGCGCGGAGAAGCCCCCCTCCCCGCCCCCTGCCCGCCGCGGCTCGGGGCTTCTCCTGAAGCCCCTGCCTGGCACCTTGCCGCCGCCGCCGTCGGATCCTGACCAATCTCCATCCTGCAGGTAAACAGGCAATCCCTTGGAGAGCCTGCCTCAGCGCGGAGAAGCCCCCCTCCCCGCCCCCTGCCCGCCGCGGCTCGGGGCTTCTCCTGAAGCCCCTGCCTGGCACCTTGCCGCCGCCGCCGTCGGATCCTGACCAATCTCCATCCTGCAGGTAAACAGGCAATCCCTTGGAGAGCCTGCCTCAGCGCGGAGAAGCCCCCCTCCCCGCCCCCTGCCCGCCGCGACTCGGGGCTTCTCCTGAAGCCCCTGCCTGGCACCTTGCCGCCGCCGCCGTCGGATCCTGACCAATCTCCATCCTGCAGGTAAACAGGCAATCCCTTGGAGAGCCTGCCTCAGCGCGGAGAAGCCCCCCTCCCCGCCCCCTGCCCGCCGCGGCTCGGGGCTTCTCCTGAAGCCCCTGCCTGGCACCTTGCCGCCGCCGCCGTCGGATCCTGACCAATCTCCATCCTGCAGGTAAACAGGCAATCCCTTGGAGAGCCTGCCTCAGCGCGGAGAAGCCCCCCTCCCCGCCCCCTGCCCGCCGCGGCTCGGGGCTTCTCCTGAAGCCCCTGCCTGGCACCTTGCCGCCGCCGCCGTCGGATCCTGACCAATCTCCATCCTGCAGGTAAACAGGCAATCCCTTGGAGAGCCTGCCTCAGCGCGGAGAAGCCCCCCTCCCCGCCCCCTGCCCGCCGCGGCTCGGGGCTTCTCCTGAAGCCCCTGCCTGGCACCTTGCCGCCGCCGCCGTCCGATCCTGACCAATCCCCACTCTGCTGCTTAGGGGCGTGTCCTCATCTCAGGGGGCGTGGCCTAAAAAGTGGGCGTGGCCTTTTTCTGGAGCGGCCGCTAACGCGGCCGCAGTTATTTTTTTTTTTTTTCTGCCATTCCATGCCTTCTCCTTTGGCCACAATTGATAGAATTCATTCTATCTGTGTCTTAGTGGGCGTGGTCTAAAGTGGGCGTGGCCTCCTCTCAGAGCTGCCAACGCTAACGCGGCCGCAGTTATTCTTGGCTACCTCAGCTCAACCCGTACTGTGGATTCCTTTGAAAACTCACTTTTGCGAGCTCAAACATTTACGCAAAATAGCCATTAGCTTAGGCTGACACTATAAAAGCTATCAGTGAATAAGGGAAGTTTAGCACAATCGGAGCCCCTTCTTCCCACAAAAAGGAAGAGGAATAAATAACTACAAGGTTCCAACTCTGCACTTCCGTGACAATATGAAGAAACAGCGAAAATCCCCTCCACCAAGAGAGGGAGAACAAAAGATACTAGAAACCTCAAAAAAGTCTCCCAACATCTACGACCTCTCAGATAAACAATTCAGAGAGGAAATATGGAGGAGAGTCGACCTACTCCAAGCAACTATGGAACAGACATCCAATAAATTAAGGGAGGAGATGAACAAAGCGCTGGAACGGTCTACCAAGAAAATACAGGAAGAAATGAGAGCAGAAATGAGAGCAGAAATCTCAAACCTTCGAACCGAAGTCTCACAAATAAAGCAATCGGTAGATGACATAAAAATCTCACTAGATGCCCTCAACAGCAGAATGACTACAGCCGAAGACAGAATCAGCGAGCTTGAGGATGAGCTGCAGAAAGCTTACAGACAGCAACAAATCATGGCCAAAGACCTCAAAATGGCTATAGAGCGAATCAGAGCCCTGGGGGATGACTTCAAGAGGAACAACATAAGAATCATTGGAGTACCAGAACCACAGGGAAGTAACCCCAATGAAAAAAACATAGTCAAAGACATCATCACTAAGAAATTCCCAGAGCTGGACAAGGCAGGCGTCCAGATACAAGAAGTCCGAAGAGTGCCAGCAAAAAGAGACCCAAATAAAAAGACTCCAAGGCATATCATAGTCAGAATGGCGGATGCTGTAGATAGAGACAAAATTCTACAAGTAGCAAGGTCAAAGAGGGAAATCACATACCAAGGAGCACCCCTCAGATTTACGGCCGATCTGTCAGAAGAAACCCTCCGAGCCCGAAGACAATGGTGGGATATAGTGAAAAAACTCAACGAAATGAATGCCTCACCAAGAATACTTTATCCAGCTAAACTCTCACTCAAACTCGAAGGAACTATTCACTATTTCTCGGATAAACAACAGCTCAGGAACTTCATAGACTCAAAACCAATCTTGAAAGAAGGTCTAAAGGGGCTACTGTAAGACAAGGAGGAGCCCCATAAGAACAACAAATCCCACAGAAAGATGACACAAAACCACATCACAATAATCTCTCTCAATGTCAATGGCCTAAATGCACCTATCAAAAGACACAGAGTGGCTAAATGGATCCGGAAATTAAACCCAACATTCTGTTGCCTGCAAGAAACACACCTGAACAAACAGAGTAAACATAGACTCAAAGTCAAAGGATGGAAAACAATCCTCCAAGCAAACAACCCCCTTAAAAAAGCTGGAGTGGCCATCCTGGTATCCGACAACATAGATTTCAGGATGAAAAAGATCAAAAGGGACAGCGAAGGTCATTTTCTGTTTATCAAGGGATATGTACAACAGGAAGAAATCACACTCTTAAACGTATATGCTCCTAACAAACGACCGGCTAAATATTTAAAACGACTCCTAACAGACTTCAAAGAGGACATCACTAACAGCACAATTGTAGTCGGAGACTTCAATATGGCCTTATCACCTCTAGATAGATCCACAAGAACAAAACTCAACAAGGAAACACTGACTCTGAATGAAGAAATTGAAGAGAGAGGCCTAATAGACCTATACAGGGCCTTACACCCCAAAAAGAAAGAATACACATTCTTTTCCAGTGCACATGGAACATTTTCAAAAATAGACCATGTACTGGGCCCCAGAACATACCTCAATCGAATCGGAAAAATAGAAATTGTATCAACCATCTTTTCAGACCACGATGCGCTGAAGATAGAAGCTAACCACCCACAAATACGGAAAATCAAATCAAACACCTGGAAATTAAACAATTCCATGTTGAACAATGAGTGGGTCAAGAAGGAAATCAAGGAAGAAATCAAAAGATACTTAGAAACAAATGAGAATGAAGACACGAGCTACCAAAACCTATGGGACGCAGCTAAAGCCGTGTTAAGGGGAAAATCTATAGCTCTCCAAGCATTCCTCAGGAAGGAAGAAAGGATCCACATAGATAGCTTGACTTCACGACTCAAGACCCTAGAAAAGGACCAGAGAAAGGACCCCAAACCAGACCGAAGGAAAGAAATAATAAAAATTAGAGCAGAAATTAATGACATCGAAACCAAAAAAACAATCCGAAAGATCAATGAAACAAAGAGTTGGTTCTTTGAGAAAATAAATAAGATTGATAAACCGCTAGCAAGACTCACAAAGAAAGAAAGAGAGAAAACTCAAATAAATCGAATCAGAAATGAAAAGGGGGACATCATAACAGAAACCAGTGAGATTCAAAAGATCATTAGAGACTACTTTGAAAGTCTTTACGCCACAAAAAAGGAGAACCTAAAAGAAATGGATGGATTCCTTGATTCCTATAATCTCCCAACACTGAAGAAAGAAGACCTGGAATACCTGAATAGACCCATCAATGTTAAGGAAATTGAAACGGTAATCAAAAACCTCCCCAAAAACAAAAGCCCAGGCCCAGATGGTTTCACTGGCGAATTCTTCCAAACATTTAAAGAAGACCTATTGCCTGTTTTCCTCAAACTTTTCCAGGAAATTGAAAAAACAGGAACTCTCCCAAACAGTTTCTATGAAGCACATATCTCCCTAATACCAAAAGCAAACAAAGACACCACTAAGAAAGAAAATTACAGACCAATTTCCCTGATGAACACCGATGCGAAGATCCTCAACAAAATACTAGCAAATAGGATCCAACAACTCATCAAAAAGATCATACATCACGACCAAGTGGGATTCATCCCAGGGATGCAAGGATGGTTTAACATTCGGAAATCAATCAACATAATCCAGCATATCAACAAAAGTAAAGATAAAAACCATATGATCATATCAATAGATGCAGAGAAAGCATTTGACAAGATCCAACATCCTTTCATGATGAAAACCCTCGCCAAAATGGGGTTTGGAGGAACTTTCCTCAAGATAGTCGAAGCCATCTATCACAAGCCTACGGCAAGCATTATCCTCAACGGGGAAAAACTAAGGGCCTTTCCTCTGAGATCAGGCACAAGACAAGGATGCCCACTCTCACCACTCCTCTTCAATATAGTACTGGAAGTACTTGCGATAGCTATTAGACAAGAAAAAGAGATTAAGGGCATTCAGATAGGAAGGGAAGAAATCAAACTCTCACTATTTGCAGACGACATGATACTATATCTAGAGAAGCCTAAAACCTCTACTAAGAAACTCTTAGAAACAATAGACTTATACAGTAAAGTTGCAGGCTACAAAATCAATACCCAAAAATCCATGGCCTTCATATATGCAAACAATGAGGCAGAGGAAAGGGACATGAAAAAAGCAATCCCATTCACAATCGTGCCCCAGAAAATCAGGTACCTCGGAATCAGCTTAACCAAGGAAGGAAAAGACCTTTACAAAGAAAACTACATAACGCTACTCCATGAAATCAAAGAGGACATAAGGAAATGGAAACATATACCCTGCTCGTGGATAGGGAGAATCAATGTTGTCAAAATGGCAATACTCCCTAAAGCATTATACAGATTCAATGCGATCCCTATAAGTATACCCATGACATTCTTCAAAGAAATGGATCAAGCAATCCTAAAATTCATATGGAATAACAAACGTCCAAGGATAGCTAAAACAATTCTTGGGAAAAAGATGATGGGAGGCATCACCATCCCCAACCTCAAACTTTACTACAAAGCAGTAACAATTAAAACAGCATGGTACTGGAACAAAGGCAGAGCCGTAGACCAATGGAACAGGGTGGAATATCCCTACACACAACCCCAAATGTATGACCATCTAATCTTTGATAAGGGAGCAAGAGATGTGAAGTGGAGCAAGGAAAGCCTCTTTAACAAATGGTGCTGGCACAACTGGACAACCACATGCAAAAAAATGGGTTTAGACCTTGACCTGACACCATGCACAAAAGTCAGATCAAAATGGATTAAAGACCTCAACATTAGACCACAAACCATAAGGTACATTGAAGACAAGGCCGGCGAAACCCTCCACGATATTGAAGATAAAGGTATCTTCAAAGGTGACACGGAACTAAGCAATCTAGTAAAAACAGAGATCAACAAATGGGACTACATTAAACTAAAAAGCTTCTGCACCGCAAGAGATACAGTGACCAGAATCCAAAGACTATCCACAGAATGGGAAAGGATATTTACACAATACCCATCAGATAAGGGGTTGATATCAATGGTATATAAAGCACTGGTTGAACTCTACAAGAAGAAAACATCCAACCCCATCAAAAAATGGGGCGAAGAAATGAACAGAAACTTTACCAAGGAAGAAATACGAATGGCCAAAAGGCACATGAAAAAGTGCTCTGCATCACTAATCATCAGAGAGATGCAGATCAAAACAACTTTGAGATACCACCTCACACCACAGAGACTAGCACAAATCCAAAAGAACAAAAGCAACCGCTGTTGGAGAGGATGTGGGGAGAAAGGGACCCTTCTTCACTGCTGGTGGGAATGCCGACTGGTTCAGCCCTTCTGGAAAACAATTTGGACGACTCTCAAAAAATTAGATATTGAATTCCCATTTGACCCAGCAATACCACTGCTGGGAATATATCCCAGAGAGGCAAAAAAGTACAATCGAAACAACATCTGCACATGTATGTTCATCGCAGCACTGTTTACAATAGCCAGAATCTGGAAAAAACCCGAATGCCCCAGAACGGATGACTGGTTGAGGAAACTTTGGTACATCTATACAATGGAATACTATGCAGCTGTTAGAAAAAAGGAGGTCAAGAATTTTGTAGTCAAGTGGATGGGCATGAAAAGTTTCATGCTGAGTGAAATGAGTCAGAAAGAGAGAGACAGACATAGAAAGATTGCACTCATCTATGGTATATAGAACAACAGAGTGGGAGACTAACACCCAAGAACTGTAGAAATAAGTACCAGGAGGTTGACTCCATGGCTTCGAGGCTGGCCTCACGTTCCGGGGAAAGGTCAACTCAGAGAAGCGATCACCAACTACATTGTAGTCGAAGGCCATGTGGGGGAAGGGAGTTGCGGGCTGAATGAGGGCTAGAGACTGAGCACAGCGGCCACTCAACACCTTTATTGCAAACCACAACAGCTAATTAGAGAGAGAGAACAGAAGGGAATGCCCTGCCACAGTGGCAGGGTGGGGTGGGGGGGAGATGGGATTGGGGAGGGTGGGAGGGACACTGGGTTTACGGGTGGTGGAGAATGGACACTGGTGAAGGGATGGGTTCCAAACTTTGTATGATGGAAGTATAAGCACAAAAGTGTATAAATCTGTAACTGTACCCTCACGGTGATTCTCTAATTAAAAATAAATAAATTTAAAAAAAAATAATAAAATAAAATGAAATAAAATTTCAAATAAGCCCTTAAATATTCAGATCTAGAGTGAGCTGATGGAAGTTATCTTTGTATTGTTTCTTCTGACTAGGTATAGTTTTGTTTTGGTATAGTTTCTTTTAACTAGGCTTCAGAGAAGGTGAAGAATTTATATAAGCAGGGGCATAATTAATGTTTTCAGACATAGTAGAGAATACGTTGATAAGAGACTTTATTCTTCACTATATGGAAAATGAGATCTCAATGAATGGATTTTCTGATCAGTGGAGTCAAATTTTGAAGTAAAACTACAGAATCCTCAATAGATGCCTGACCAAAATATTCATAGTCCTGAGACTTATGAGTGCATTAACTTTTTAAACATGCTCTAAAACATAGTGATACATGGGAAAACAAATGAGCTTGTGTCAAAATCCTGAACCAACAGCATGTACTCATGTATTTTAATGACTACTTCCCAGTGGAATTCATTGATTCCCAAGTTTATTTTTAAGCATATAAGCATAGTTGAATTAGAATTCAAAAATCATTTCTTGTATGTTTGAAGATTTTGCCTGTAATAAAGACATAATAACATTACAATGATAACTGCAAATTACCATGTGATTGATGTTTAATGTCATTGTTCCTTGTCAAAGTTCAGAATCAACTCTGCAGATCATTAAAATGCATCATCTTTTATCCCCAGATAGAAAAACATTTGACAACTGAAACCATCTTTATAGATTTTAAATGATAGAATACGAACTTTGTTACTTATATTTAAAGATTAAAACTACACCTTTAAAGTAGTTAGGATATTCAAATTACTTGCTGCATCAATTAAAATCATAGAGGCCACACAGTAATAATAAAAAACCCAGTTTTCAAAGATTAAATACGACTAAGATTTATTTTATCACTCATGGTGTATGTCTGTTGTGGGTTGACATGCTCTCTGCACAGTTTTTTCTGAATAAAAAGCCACAAAATGAACTGGCGTATCCCTGGAAGAATAAGAAAAAGAAATGTGGATGGTGTTGACTTGAACACAAACTTTGATCAGATCCAGGTCCACTGTCAATCATGCTCCAGGAATGTTATCCTATGATACAAGTAGAAGAGGTAAAAAGGCTCTGATAAACTGAACTAGTAACTCCTACACAAATATTTTAACTTTTAACACATAAAATTTCAGAAGATTTAAAAATATGAGAGTTGGATATGTAAAAGTTCCAAGGAAACATTTTTCTGGTTGTGAGAAATGGATGTGCAGTTTACTTTTACCTATCACTCTCACTGTCACTGTTTTCCCATTGCTCATCGATTTGCTCAAGTGGGCACCAGTAATGTCTCCATTGTGAGACTTGTTACTGTTTTTGGCATATAGAACATGCCACGGGTAGCTTGCCAGGCTCTGCCATGAGGGTGATATACTCTTGGTTGCTTGCCTGGCTCTCCGAGAGGGGTGGAGGAATTGAACCCAGGTCGGTCACATGCAAGGCAAATGCCCTGGACTAACTAAACTCAACAACTACAAGAAATATTATAGAATTTAATTGCTATCCTCATCTCTTCTTTCTTTTCAATGACTAATAAATAAAACAAAACTTATGATTAAGGATCACTATGTATTTTAGGCAGGAAATCATGAAACATAAATTTGAACTTAACGCAAACATATATATACACACATATATACATATGATCAATTATATTATCCTTAAACAACTTTGGAGACATGTATGAAAATATATCTTTAGCTTTAGACAGCCAGAACACCATTTATATGTATGTATCCCTTTTTTTCAGTCTGAAGTTGCCTGCACATAAGTTGTAACCTATCATTAATTTTGAATTTTTAGAAATAATAATTGGACTTTAATAATTATTGGTGTACTAATTGGAAAAATAAATATCTTCAACTATAACAAAATTTCCATAGAAGCAATCAAATATCTAAATATGTAAATATCTCTACACATTCTGCGTACTTGCAATACTTGAGCATATGTTATAAGTCTTTAAAATGTTTTATATATTCATTTTTAACTGAAAGAAACTACTATTTGTCCTGTCTGTATATTTGGAGTTCACCCTGCAGAAAGCATAATGATGAGAGGAGGGAGTTGGCACAAGGAACTCTTGCAACCAAATGCTGTGAATAGCCAAATATTCCATGCTTTTTCCAGAGGTAAGAATCACAAAGTTCAAATCCAATATGCTAGATGTTTCTAAAAAGGTTTATCAAATAATTTTGTGAGGGTCAGACACTCATATTAAGTAAAGAGATCTTAAATGTAGAAAATAAGAGAGATGTGAGACGGGGCAAAAAAAGACAGACTGAGGAAGCAACCGGCATTTCTGCTGGAGAGGATGAGCTCAGGTGAGAGGAAAGAGTGCTGAGTGGGAAAAAGAGAGGGCGGGACAGTTTCTTGCTACCTCGTCTAACAAGAACACTGCTCCTGGCCCTTCATTCATCGGGTTCTGGTACCTTGGAATGTATAGAATACAGAATATTTGTATTTATCTTTGATAATGCTTACATTTTGGTACCTGTCTGCTAATGTAGCCACCTAGCATTGTACAAAGATCTGGCCACCCTTCTTGAGAAAGCTTTCTTCCCTGATGTCACCAAAAGTTCTTTGCTTTTGGATATTAGTACATTTCTGTGGGAATAGACTGGATGTAGCAGTTTTATGTTCCATTATGGGAATTGTGATACTAGCATTATTTACGCTCTAGCTCCTAAAGATGATTTATTTTGTAATGTGCATCTAGAAGGAAAAGTTTGCATAGGACAAAGGAAAGGTTAAATTCTCCTGAACTGAGTTTTAAAGAATCAGCTGTATTTTTTCTTTCTCCCAACTAAGTTTTATTAATTTTCTGACAAGACTACTTACTCTCTATGCATATTATGGTACATTATTTCACACTAAAATTACTGCAGCATTATCAATTCAAGCAGGATTGAGCCTATGAAATATTAATAAGGTTACTACTCATCTAATTTTAAAAGGAATGGCCTATATATAGGGCATGATCATAGTCCCAGAATAGTGTTGGGGTTCATAGAATTAGATAGACAGTCACAGAGCAGTGATATAACGACTCAGATTTAAAAGAAAATGCAAGTGGTCAGGGATGAGGGTCAAGTAGTAGAGCATGAGACTTGCATGTTGCAGAACCTGGATTTAATCCCTAACAACATATGACTTCTAAGCATCTCATAGATAAATAGGCACCTGTGAACCCCAAGAAATAAATGGTATGGTCACCATAGCTAGAAAAAAATCAAAATTAAAGAAGTTTAATTTTGCTAATTAAAATTAAAGAAGTTTAAAATGCTAATTAAAATTAGCATTTTAATACAAGATTGAGCTCCCATAATTCTAAAAGGATGTAAAATTTTTTTCTAAAGTCTATATGTTTGCTGTTCTGATTCTGAGAGCCAACTTGTATACTGAAATGAGAACAGATGTGTAGATTAAGATCCTGATTCAAGTTCACGTTCTGACACCTAAATCTTATTAACTTTTGAAAAGTAATAAACTTTTATATTTTTTGTTAATAAAATGGAATGAGAATAGAAATGTCCACCTCAAAAGGATGTTTCCATGAGCAAATAAGTTTAAATGTATAATAAGCATTTTGGAACATTTAATGATAATGCTATGGTTATTCATATGGGCATAATTATATTTCATTTTATAAAACTTTGTTTTAAAAGTTCTTAATTAAAATTAATTAAAATTTATTAAATTATTCAGGAACTACTTTTTTATACCTAAGTTGACAATTATTTTACATCCTTAGCTCATATTTTGGCATTAGGTAACAAGATTTTTGAAACATAAAATTGCATTTATAAAATATGAACTTCTATCATGAGTGAAGGTTCTGAATTTAGATAGATGTAAGTTAAATATGTTCTATATGACCTGTGGGGACTCAGCTAGGAAAATTGCTGACATATTATCTACTTCATTTTCATCACATGTAAAAAAGATAGGAATAAATTACCCACTTTATTTTAAAAAAATCATGAGTATAAAATTAAAGATCATGTAAAATGCTTAAAATTTAAGTATATAAAAATCACTTAGTAAAGACCAGATATGATTGATCTGATTATTTTGGAAATAACTATTAAATTATATTTGAAAAAACAAACTAATTTTCAAAGATACATGCATATGATATATATTGTGATTATACATTCTGTTTAAAAAATTTAATTATAAAGAATTATAAAACATTTCCATGGCAGAGCCTGGAAAGCTACCCATGGTGTATTCAATATGCCAAAAACAGTAACCGCAAGTCTCATATAGAGATGTTACTGGTGCCTGCTCGAGCAAATTGATGAGCAATGTGATGACAGTGATGACAGTGATACAGTGATAAAACATTTTAAATGTTTTTCATTTCATCATAAATTGCATTCACAATACAGTCATTTTCTAGAGCAATATTACTTACAATACTTAAAACTATATTAGTCTCCTATCTCACACCCTACACAAAGGTTTATTCAAATAGATTAAAGACCTAAATTACCAATCTATATTTAAAAAATATATTGAGAAAAACATAGAAGGACTATTCACAATATTGAGTTTAGACAAGTCTTCAGTGATAAGTCTTTATATATGTCTGACATATCTTTTTCTCTAAAATCAAATATGAGCTGACAAAAAATCAAAATAAAAAACAAACAATTAGAATTTAGTAGTATATGAACTGTGAAAGAAATGGAGCTTAAAATAAAAAAGATGCTCCACTATTTGGGAGAAAATATCTGCATACCTACATAAAATGGAGATAATAAGGCACTCTCAAAGCTTGACAATAAAGCAACAAAAAGAAACATAAAAAAATAGGAAAAGGAAAGGAAATGCATTCCCTCCAAAAAGACATAAAGATGGTTGATGGACAAAAGAACAAGATCTCACCTTCACTCTCAGTGAAGTGCAAATCACAGATATCACTTCATACTAGAGATAATAAAATTTCAGAAACACCCCATACCCATCAAATAAGGGATTAATATCCAAATTTATATAAGGCACTAGTAGAACTTTATAAGAAAAAAATGCTTACTCCATCAAAAAATTGGGGAGAATAAATGGGAAAAATAAAGAAGAAATATAAATAACGAAAAGGCACATAAAAAAATACTGTACATCTAATCATCAGGGAGATTCAAATCAAAACAAATATTAGATACCCCCTTACACTGCAGAGGCTGGCACACATCAAAAAGAATAACAACAACCAGTGCTGGCACAAGCAGGGAGAAATGGACTCTCATTCATTGTTGGTGGGGATGCCAACTGGTCCAGCCTTTTTGAAAACAATATGGACATTCCTCAATAAACTAGAAATTGAGATTCCATATGACCCAGCAATAACACTCCTGGGAATATACACCCAGGTTGCAAAAACAGAGCAGAAATGACATCTGCACTTGTATGTTCATGGTAGCACTGTTCACAATAAAGAGGATCTGGAAACAACCTGAGTGGCCAAGAACAGGTTAAAGAAACTAAGGTACATCTACACAATGGAATACTATACAGCTGTAGGAAAAATATGAAGTCATGAAATTTGTTTTAAATGGATGGTGGAAAATATCCTGCTAAATGAAATAAGTCAGAGAGATGTGGACATACATAGAGTTGCTGCATTCATTTGTGGGGAAAGAAATAAAACATTAGGAGACTAACACCCAAAGACCGTAGAAACAAGGGCCAGGATGAGTGATCCATGCTTGGAAGCCTGTTCCAAGCACTGGGGGAAAGGGCAGTTCAGTTAGAGAAGGGGCTATTACGACAGTGATAAGGGGTTAATATCCAAATATACATAGATCTGAATGGGAGATGTGTGCTGAAAGTGGGTAAAAGATTAAAGATGATGGCTTTTCAGTATCTGTATATATAAAGTATAATGCCCAAAATTAATCTTAAGAACAATAAAGATATTTCAATCAGAATTATTTTTAAATTGCACTTTAATGGAAATATATTGCATATTTTTAGTATTTTTAAATCATAATTTTTATATCTTTATCTTTCTTCTCTTTACACACATATATATGTATACATATGTAAATTTATATCTATCTATCTATATGTAATATAGATGTGGCTGGAGCGATAGCATAGCGGTTGAGCTTTCGCCTTTCATGCAGCCAACCCGTGTTCGATTCCTCTGCCCCTTTTGGAGAGCCCGGCAAGCTACTGAGATTATGGAGCCCGCATGGCAGAGCCTGGCAAGCTACCCGTGCATACTGGATATGATGCCAAAAACAGTAACAATAAGTCTCTCAATGAGAGATGTTACTGGTGCCTGCTCGAACAAATCGATGAGCTACGGGATGACAGTGACAGTAATATAGATGTGTATATATATATATATATATATGTATATATATATGCGTATATATAGTTTAGGAGACACACTCAGTGGTTCTCAGGGCATTCTTGGTTTTGACCTCAGGGATCTCCTCTGGTGTTATTGGTGGACCATCAGGGGTGCCAGGGATCAAATTAGCATTGGCCACAAGCCATGCAAGTACCCTTCCTATTATACTAGGAATGTAGTCTTATAATTACTCGTCAATATTTGGACATTGTGGGACTGGAGCGATAGCACAGCAGGTAGGGCGTTTGCCTTGCACGCGGCCAACCTGGGTTCGATCCCCGGCATCCCATATGGTCCCCCAAGCACTGCCAGGAGTAATTCCTGAGTGCAAAGCCAGGAGTAACCCCTGAGCATCGCTGGGTGTGACCCAAAAAGCAAAAAAATATATATGTATATTTGGACATTGTTGTTTTTCACTTCATAATTCTTTACAATGCTCACTTTTCAGTTTCTAAAAACTTTTCGACTGTTAGGCTATTATGTGTCTTTATAAAACTTTCTTCACCACATTTTATAGGTATTCTTTCTGATATTCCAAGAAATCCTATTATATGTTGTAAAAAAATTTAAAAACTCAATAACACCAACTGGAATTAGGAAATAGAGAGCTTTAGTGATTCAATTAAATGTCATCATCATCATCATCATCATCCAATTAATCGTCGAATTTCTGGAGTGTTTTCAATAACATCTCCATTCGTCCTAGCCCTGAGATTTTAGAAGCCTCTCTTTACTCATCCTTCCCAATGGTGCTGCATTGGATGCTCTTTCAGGGTCAGTGGAATGAGACCCATCATTGTTACTAGTTTTGGCATATGAATACACCATGGGGAGTTTTCAAGACTCTCCCATGTGGGCAGGAAACACAGGGGGGGACAGTCCCTGTGTGTGACTGCCTAGCTACTGGAAAATGGGGAATCTGGGTGGAAGAGACCCAGCCCCGATCTGAGCAGGCTTGAATAGAATTTTATTAGAAGACCTAAAATGAGACTTTTAAATTGATCACTCCTTGTAAGACTCTATGTTGGATCTCTTTTGATCATGCTAGGCTTTGATAAAGGGAAGCCCAGCAGTGTTAAGAATAGAATTTCCAAATTTAGTTTTTATCTTATTTCATCTGTTTCATATGGAAAACAATTATTATGAATTTTTATCTAGAATCTCTGCTATGGAACTTAAAATACAACACAGCATTAACTAGATCTCCAAAATCATGCTTTAGTTTTCTGGACTGATTTTAAATATCTTTCTAAACTCTGTACTCTGTTAACCCTATTCAGTTCCTCTTTATTTCTAATTATCCATAGAGTAGAGGGAGGTTTTTCTTGAGACTCTGATCACAAAAAAAGAAAGCCTTAGTATTCTAAATTGGGAGAGAAAATTCACATTTTCCAACTATTATTCTAGTGCTATAAACACATATCTCTAGTTGCTTGTTTACGCAATGATAATATGATCATGTAAATATCAAAAGTAATCTAAAAACAAATACCTGATCACATTCTGCAGAACAAAGTTTGAGGTGTGGTTGCTTTCCTTTAGAGGTCAAGTGTGAAAGGATAGAATTATGCACTCCAGGGGATTTTATTTTCTCACAGAGACAAGAATTTCAAGTTTCAGAGAAAGTTTTACAAGAGTTTGCAAAATCTTTACCATGGATTTTTAAATGACTCAGTCTTTTTTATTTGTCACTGCTGCATTAAACACTTTAGAACTGTTGTTCGTGATCCAAAAGTGAACCTTTGGAAATCTACAGCAAGCCCAGCACTGGATTACACTGGATAAAAAAAGTATAATTGTGTGGCTTTGATTTGGTACAGTGCCATAAGTGGAAGAATATTTATTTGCTATTCTGTTCTCTTAGGTTATATCAACTGCAACAGGACAGTAAATTTTGCACTAAGTCTAAAAACGTCCTTCCCACACCGGCGTTTACATGCATGTCTATGCATGTGCAAACACACTCAAAAAACAACAATAAATACTTATTTTACTGATATTTGTAAATCTTCAAAGCACATTTTGTGTAATGAGGTTAGGGAACATATGAACTTGATTAAACCAGTTAAGTAAAAGTCTTAGATCAGCTCAGGTCCCAAAATGTCTTAAACAAAATTCCCTTAAGTACTGCATTGCTTGCCATAGTACTTCCCTAACTCACTTCCCACCTCAGATTTCAAGGAAAAAATTGCTTTCACAGAAAGATCCAATTTATGCAGTGTGAAGCAGGAGGCAGGCCCCTTGTCAGGGACCCTTTGCCAGTATGTTAATAAACAATCTGTAAAACTAATCTGTCTTCAAATTATTCTGGGAGTTTGGAGCCTTGTAACAAACTGTCAATTAATCAGCTTCCTCTTCTCGATCTCTTGGAGCACTGAAAGAGAAGGGATTCAGCATAATTTCAACAGTAAATTTCTTTTTACCAAATATTTTATGCATCCTTAGTAAAGTATTTTAAAAAATGTCATACTATATGTATTACGTAAATGTAAATATGTATTAAAAATCTTCATATCTTAAAAAAAGAGAAAAAAAGAGAAACATACATGGAAGATGTAGAAGCTTATTTTCTTGATATCTGTATTTAGGCATTTTTACTGGAATTTCTATAAAAACATGGATTTGGTAGAGGAATCAGGCATAAGTGCTAAGGGGGCAGAGGACCACTGGCAGTAACACACAGCCAACTAGGTCTGAGATTAACTGAGATTTAACTGAGAGATTCTGAGGATGCTGTATGTTGTTTAGTAGCTGCAGTGTCAGGAACCACCAGAGCCACATCGGTGATGCACAGGGGAAACCTGGCAATCCTCAAGAGGCCTTTGCAGAATCGGGTGTTAAACTTAAGTCAGCTGCATACATGGCATAGTCGCTAACCCCTGTATTATCTTCACAATCACTGTCATCCCATTGCTCATCGATTTGCTCGAGGAGGCATCAGTAACGTCTCCATTTTGAGACTTGTTACTGTTTTTGGCATATGAATACGACATGGGTAGCTTGCCAGGCTCTGCCGTGGGGGTGAGAGTGAGGACGAGATACTCTCGGTAGCTTGCCAGGCTCTCTGATAGGGGCAGAGGAATTAAACCCGGGTCAGCCGCGTGCAAGGCAAACACTGTGCTATTGCTCCAGCCCATCTTCACAATTATATACAGGGTGGGAGCTCAGGGAAGATGGGAGGGATGGGGGGGGTGCAGGCACAGGGAAATGGCGAGAGCGAAATGAGTCAGAAAGAGGCAGAAATCTTCACAATCATAGCACAAAATGTTTTGAGCTTACTAAAGGAGAAAGTAACTGGTTAATCTTTAAAAAAGTTTGAAAGAGATACTAGGAAAATTTCAATATGAGCAGGATATGAATTTTTATAAGTATGAATTTTTAATCTCTACCTAATCTTTCCTTAAGCTTTTTTCTAAATAGAATACTCAATGAAGCAACCTGGACTAATGAAGATGATTAGTAATTATCTGTCAATCTCATAAAATTAAAAAATATAGGCAACATCTTATTTTTGTTTCTTGATTCTTATGTAAAGTTTATGGCTTACATAACTTTTTTGTTCAGTTACGAAAATATCTTTATTTTTTAGAAAACAAATTCCAGGGAGATCAAAAAGCAGTAACAAAGTGTTTAGATGCAATATTGGAAATAGTTATTCTATTATGAATATGGCAATGTACATATTTGAAAATTATCTCTTTTAGATAACCTTTTTTATTTTTTTTTTTATTTTTTTTATTTTTTTTTTTTTGCTTTTTGGGTCACACCCAGCGATGCTCAGGGATTACTCCTGGCTTTGCACTCAGGAATGACTCCTGGCGGTGCTTGGGGGACCATATGGGATGCCGGGGATCGAACCCGGGTCGGCGAACCTGGGTCGGCCGAGTGCAAGGCAAACGCCTTACCCGCTGTGCTATCGCTCCGGCCCCTAGATAACCTTTTTTAAAAAGAAAATTACTGGGTAATTATTTCAAGTAAAGTTAGTGAACAAAGAGAAGGAAAAAGCAGGAGATTAGGATGGAGCAAAACTTGGTAGTGCTTGGGGTTCATTCCTGGCTCTGTTCTCAGAGATCACTTCTGACAGGGCCTAGGGGACTGTATGCATTGCCAGAGGATTGAACTAAGGTCAACTTTGTGCATATCCCTTAAAGCACAAAATAATCCAGTCCAAAATAATCTTTTTTTATGAGAATATAGACAAGTACAAAATATTTTATGGTGGTAAATATTGTTTTTTTATTTTTGCTAGAGCATAAGGAAAATTTACTTTTATATCATTTAATAAAAATCATTAAATTGGTGTTCTTTTGGAGTGTTATGAAATGACATAACCCCTGCATACTCATATTGCACCGAGGGGAAAGAGAACTCAGAGGAGTGGAGGACATCGAGATACTGTTAGTTTCTTCTTAGTTCAAACACCCTTTTGCAGTGTCATAAGGCATAGTGTAGTTTACAAATGACAGCTATTTCTTGATTACAATTATCCAAACCTGAATAAAATAAGCTTGGTTATGCTATTCATTAAATTGCAAAGTGATTATGAAACTGATATAAGGCAAAATATTAAGTTTAATGGATAACATTGGTTTGTCCTTTCTGCCTTGCTGCAGGAAGCTTAGGTTTATTGGGTTACTCTCATCACAGTGCTCCCATTCCTTTGTGTTTATTTGTACCTTCTTTTCTTGTGCTCTGTTGACTTATAAATATTGTTTTTCTCTTCTCCTTAAGTCATTTGCATAGTTAATTCAAAACAATGCCCTTTTTGTATAGGCACAAGAAGACAGATAATGCTATGCTTTTGTAACATGGGAGTTAATTGACTCCAGATAACATTTACCTCCTGGACATCTGTTCTCTCAACTTAAGCCTCAGTTGCCCTAACTTCCCAGTACCCCCAAAAGCAGGGTATTGACGAGGGACTGGATGGACCCAGGGCAAGCATTGAGCTATGTGCTACCCTGGCATCGAGTTGGGCTTGGCCAAAGTGCCATAATGCTTAACTGTAAGTTAAGTGCTTGGTCATGGACAGATGCTGTTATGATCCAAAAAGTAATAACTAGATTTGGACTCTGCTAGAGTTAGGAATGGTTAATCTAACCTGAGCACTGTAGTCTGAATCTGTGGCAAGATGTTCCCAGGAGAGCTGCCCTACAACCCTCAATATATCTCTTACTGTGTCCATACAAAAATAACTAATAATAAGATATTAATTAATATGTTAGTAAAGTTATTTGACTAAGGAGAGGAAGGAACACTCCTGGACGTTTTTCTGCCCTTGAGCCTGATGGGCAGTCAGAAAGGGCTTTCTTATGTCGATTTTGCTTCCAGACTGGGTGTAGCATTGGCCCAGAATACTGGGGGTGGAGAAACAAAAGAGACAAGGGTATTGTTGGGAGACAAAGCAGGGAGCAAGATGGAGCATGGAGAGATGAACGGAAGAGACAGGAGGAGACAGGAATGTGAGCATTGTGAGTCTAAAATGGGGCTCTCAGAGACATTGGAACAAGCACGTGGGGAAAACAGAATAAATGACAACTGATTAACCAACCAGCTTGGCCCTCGTTTCCGCCTCCGTCTGTGCCATGACATGGGCAGCCCCTGCTGGAAGAGGGACCTGAGACCATCCAACCCGGGCGGTGATGGGGAGAGCCACCAGGGCTCCCCTGGCTGCCTGGAGATTATTCAGTATGCCAACAGTGAAGACAGAATCAGTGAGCTTGAAGATGCACTGCAGAAAGCAGAGCGGGAACAACACAAGATGGAAAAAGTCCTCAGGATAGCACATTTGGGTAAAACATGCATAGGATGAATTCAAGAGGAACAACATAAGAATCATCAAAGGGACAGAGAGGCAACCACAATGAGATAGTAACAGTTAAAGTTTTCATTGCTGAAAATTTCCTAGAGCAGGAAAATGCAGGCATTCATATCCAAGAAGCCTGAAGGGTACCAGCTTTTTTAAAAAAAAAAAACCAACCTAATAAAAAGACTCCAATTCATTATAATCAGAACAACGAATACCATAGATAGAAACAATACTACAAGCATTGATCAAAGAAGGAAATCACATGCAAAAGATCATTCTTTATATTTTACAGCAGATTTATCATATGGAACTCTAGGGACCCAAAGACAGTGGTGGGATATAGTGAACAAACTCAAAAAATTAAAAAAAAAAAAAGAACGGTTCACCAAGAATACTTTATCCTGCTAGAGTCTCACTCATATTTGAAGGAATAATACACAACTTCTTGGATAAAGAACAGCTCAGGAACTTCACTGACTCAAAAACTGACATTAAAAAAGGACTGACGGGGCTACTATAAAATGAGAACACACACACACACACAAAAAAAAAAAGTAATGAGGATACAAGTTACCAAAGGCTTCTGGTACATAGCTAAAGCAGTGTTAAGACAGAAGTTTATAGCTCTGCAAGCTTTTATTAGGAAGGAAGGAAAGGCCTACATAAATAAGGCGACCTCACAGCTTAAGATCTGACCAACAAAAAGAGCCCAAACTAGAAAGGAGGAAAGAAACAAAGAACTTAGAGCAGAAATCAACTAGCTGGAATAAAAAAAATGTCCAAAACATCAATGTAATCAACAGCTGGTTCTCTGAAAAAAATAAACAAGATTGAAAAACCATTAGCAAGATTCACTAAGAAGAGAGCAAGAGAACACTAATAAATAGAATCAAAAATGAAAAGGGGGACATCACAACAGAAACCACAGATTTTCGAACAATCATCAGAGATTACTTTAAGGGTCTCTATGCCACAAAACAAAAGAATCTAGAAAAAATGGACAAAATTCCTGGATTCCTAAAACCTCCCAAGTCTCAACCAATAACACTTGAGATACCTGAATGTACCTATCATCATCAAGGAAATTGAAATGGTAATTAAAAGTATTCCACAAAACAAAATCCCAGGGCCAGAGAGAGACACCAGTGAATTCTTTCAAACACTTAAACAGGATCAATGCTAGTCAGGGTTTTATGGGAAATTGAAGAAAAAGAAACACTCCTAAACAGTTTTTCGGAGGGATATATTACCCTGATACCAAAAGCAGACAAAACCAACACAAAATAAGAAAATTACAGGCTGATTTCCTTGATGAACACAGATGCAAAGATCCTCAACAAAATATTACCAAATAGAATCCAATGACTCATCAAAAATATCACACACCATTACCAAGTAGTATTCATCCCATGGATGCAAGAATGGTTTAAAATTGGCAAGTCAATCAACATAACTCATCATATCAGTACAAGAAAAGATAAAAACTATATGATCAAATCAGTAGATTCAGAGAAAGCATTTGACAAGATCCAGCACCCATTCAAGATGAAAACTCTCAATGTAATGGAAATTGAAGAAACTTCCCTCAATACAGTCAAAGCCATGTACAACAAGCCCACAGCAAGTATTATTCTCAATGGGAAAAATCTAAAGGACTTCCCTCTAAGATCAGGGACAAGACAAGGTTGCCAACTCTCATCACTTCTATTTAATATAGTATTGGGATTACTCTCCATAGCAGTTAAGGAAGAAAGCTATTTTAAGGGAATCTAGATAGAAGAGGAAGAATTCAAACTCTTATTATTTGCAGATGACATGATACTGTACTCAGAGAGCCCTAAAGTCTCTATCAATAAAGCTCCTATACTAGATTTGTATAGTAAAGTGTCAGGTTACAAAATGAATACCCAAAAGTCCATGGCTTTCCTATTATCAAGTAATAAAAGAGAAGAAAGTGATAGTAAAAAAGCAATCCTGTTCACAATCAGGCCTCAGAAAATCAAGTTCATCAATTTGCTCAAGCGGGCACCAGTAATGTCTCCATTGTGATACTTGTCACTGTTTTTGGCATATCGAATACACCAAAGGTAGCTTGCCAGGCTTTGCCATGCAGGTGGGATATTCTCAGCAGCTTGGTGGGCTCTCAGAGAGGGACGAAGGAATCGAACCATTGAACCCAGATTGGCCACGTGCAAAGCAAACACCATACCCACTGTGCTATCACTCCAATCCATATGCTACTTCAAGAAAAAAAGAGGAAAATAGGAAAAATGCTCATGGCTTGAGAGAATTAACATAGTCAAAATGGCAATATTCCCAAAAGCATTTTACAGATTCAATGTGGTCTCTATAAAGATAGGGATAACATTTTTTAAAGAAATCAATCAAACACTTCTGAAATCCATATGGGTCAATTAAAACTACCTGCCATAAAGTCAGGCTAAGCTCTCCGGGGATGGGGAAGTGATGGATTATGAGAAGGAAACTGGGAATGCTGGTGCTGAGAAATGTACACTGGCTAAAAAAAAAGTGTATTAAACTGACAAAGACAAACATCTGACAAAGCTGATGAAGACAAACACCTAAATATCAGACGCAAATCCATAAATTCTATTGAGACAACAGGAAGAATCCCTTGTGACTTTGAATCTAAAGGCATCTTCAGTGGATCAATGCTATTGGCCAAGCAGACAGAAAGCAACAGTACACAAATGGACTCCATCAAATTCGGAAGGTTCTGCAAGGAAAAAAAATTATAACCAGAATAAAAAGAATCCTCAGAGACTGGGAGAAAATATTTTCTTATCAGTGACTTGGCAAAGGGTTATTATGTCAATATATAAAATCTTTCTAAAATAGAGCAAGAATTAAACCAGTAAGCAGCATTTTAAAAATGGATAACAGAAACCTCCTCAAATAAGACATACAGGTGGCTAAAACATGAGTGGAAAAAAAGTGATCTGTATTGCTGATCAGGGAAATGCAAATCACAATGAAATATCAACTCACAGCAGTAAAACTTATACCCACCATAGAAATTTAAAAAACTCCAGTTTGGTCATGAATATGGGGAAAAAGAAACCCTCACTATCATTGGTGGGAACGTGTATTGGTTCAGTCATTTTGTAAAACATTATGGACACAGTCTAAAACAAATATTGTGCCTCCATATGACTCAGAAATTTCATTTCTTCACATCTTCATAAGGATTCAAGAACTCTATTTAAAAATTATATCCATGTTTCTTTGTTCAGTGAAGCATTACCCACCATGGCTCAAATCTAGAAACAACCCTAATGAATAAAGAAGATATGGCACATTAATGCAGTGGAATCCAACTTTGTCTATAAGAAAAGGTGAAATCATGCAATTTGCCACTATGCATCCGGATTTGGGAGGGAACTGAACTGCATCAAACTGACTGAAGTAGCCAGAGGAGAACGACAGATGCAGATTTTTGTCATATGTGGGATATAAAGAAACACGGTAAAAGAATAACAAATGACCAAATTCAGTGGAATCTGAGAACTTGCATACAGAGCTGATTTTACCATGGGGGTGATAGAAGTGGTTTGATGGGTACACACACCCTGAGACAATTTTAGGGGCAGGGGGATATGGACACTGGTGGAAGATAGGGTGATTGGACATCTTATACATATGAAACTCTATCATTGGCTGTGTTGTAAACCATAATGATTTAAAGAAGAGATTTGGTTGTATAGATTCTCTAGCTCTTAACTACAGGATCCCTCTTTTTCATAGAATGCCTTATACTTTCCCTTGTCCTAATGGGCAGTGAGTTCTTTTAAAATATGTTTCGAAAAAGGACATGGGTGGAGGCTCATTACCTTCCTAATTTTGCATTAAAAATTCATTTTTGTTGAAGATAACTAAACTTTGTGATAGGCAAGTGCCTACATTTCTGTATTATCATCGTCTCCTCAGATATTGTATTCTAAAGGAAAATGTTCACTTAATATCTTTTAAGGTGGCATAATGGTTTAAGTAAAATGAGAAATCATTTAAAATTTTATGTTATAGGCATAAAAATAGCACAGTGGGGAATGCTTCAATAATCTCTTCACATGTGGATGACCTAAGTTCCATCCCCATCATCAGATATGGTTCCCTGAGTCCTGCCAGGAGTGGTCCCTGAGCACAGAGTCAGAGTAGGATCTGAGCATCACCAGATATGATGCCAAAACAAAACAAAACTAAATTAATCTTACAAAATAGTAAAAATAGTTCTTTAGGGTCTGGAGCAGGTATGTATCAGGTAGAATATTTACTTTGCATGCAGCCAAACTGGGTTTCATGCTTGGCATTCCATATAGTTCCCTGAACACTGCCAGTAATAATTTCTGAGTGCAGAGCCAGGATTAACCCCTGAGCATCTTCCAGTGTGATTCCCACAAATAAATGAATAAATAAATAAAAGCCCAAGCCAAAAAAATAGCACTTTAAAAGAAATTGTTTGGAGATATGTGCCTTGGCAGGTTATTATTTTTCAAAACAGACCAGAAGGTAATAATCTGTTTACATATAGTACAAAGCCAGTTAAGAAATTTTTATATGTATTTTAAAGAAATTCCAAATGAGTTTTGTGGAAGTTTGAACATGTCTTACATAATAGTTATTAAATAATAACCATTTAAACTCATCTAGATTGTTTTAATAAACAATGGACATTAGGAAACATGAACATTAAAAGTTGAAATTTAGCAAAATCCATGTGTTTGGGTGATTAAAATTTAAAATATGCTGTACAGTTTGGTAAGTATAGTGGGTGATAACTTTTATATTTGGATATTTGTCATTTAAATCTTAATTTGTTCATCTATGAAAACACTGAACATCAAATTATTTCACTTATAGTTGGAAAATGTGTTCAACTCTATTTCAAAATGTTACATTTTCCAAAAGTAATGAGAAAAAGTAAATGACTTTTGCTAGTACTGAAAATCATTATTATTAGGATCAAATAACATTGTTGTAATATTAAAAATATTGAAAGATCACTGTCACTGTCACTGTCATCCTGTTACTCATAGATTTGCTGGAGCGGGCACCAGTAACATCTGCATTGTGAGACTTAATGGCAAATATCACTTATATTTTAAATCTTATATCTAAATTATCTAATTAGTGATAGGATCGATGCATACATTAGTAGAATGTATCTATACATATAGTTAATAGTTTGCATCTATAACTTTTCATAAATATATATTAATATGGTACAGGTTAAAAACATTTAGAAGTGTTGTTTTAAAAGTATCTGGTTGGGGCTGAAACGATAGCACCAACGGGTAGGGTGTTTGCCTTGCATGTGGCTGACCTGGGTTTGATTCCCAGCATCCCATATGGTCCCCTGAGCACTTCCAGGAGTAATTCGTGAGTGCAGAGCCAGGAGTAACACCTGTGCATTGCCGGGTATGACTCAAAAAAAGCAAAAATTTAAAAAAGTATTTGGCCATCTCTTTTTTCAGCTATCTTCATATATAGGAATGAGAACATATTTTACTATAAAAATAAAATTTTTCCTCAAATACTACAATATAATATTGATCCATACAAATGCATTTATATTAAATAAGTATATAACATTGGGGAAGAAATAAGTTCGCAGGGAATGTTCTCCCTTAATCACTTAAAGATTCTAGAGCATTAATTTATCTGTCCAATTGGCAAATATTTACTATTTAATCACTATAGGAAAGACACTATTCTGGGACCTGAGTATACATTATTGAATAAAATAAAGGCTCTATGTTCACAGACTAACCTTAGCAGGAGGAAATTTAGTCTCAAATACATAAACAAAAGTGTTAAGTAGTAACAAAGCTGGGTCCTGTTGGGAGTGAAGGCATGGGAGAACACTACTATTTCTGCAGTATATGGAAAGTTAGTTCTTCAAGTGCATCTGCCTTGCTGTGTCTACTCTACGCTCTCCTAGGGAGCTTCTGGCTCCACTTAGACTAGAAACTGAAAAATGTTATGTCTGACCCGATAGGAGCCTGGCAAGAATCCATTCTGATTGATGGCTTTGGCATCACTATGTTATCCAAGATAATTGAATATTTTGACTTTTCCTCTAGAGTAAATATTTACTTAGGGTTGATTTTATATGAAAAGAGAGGGGGAAAATACAGAGACAATCAACCAGCAAAGGTGCTAATTTGCAGGCGGGATGGTAAAAGGCTCAGTTAAGGTGACATGCCAGCAGAAAGCACAGGAGGCGGGCAGGGAATTCATGCATGGTTGAGGAAGAACAGGGAGGGGGAGCAAACACAAGGATTCAACACTTAATGATGTTTAGAGCTGTATGACAGAATCAGAAATATTAAGAGCCATTTCAATTTCATAAATACAATCAGAAATTTGGATTCAGATGTTAAATAAATTACGAATGTTCCCACTTGTCAGACATTCCTAATGTGAATAGCACTTTCATATAGAGCTTCTGAAATCAGTTCTAAGTGGATTTAATATTATTTTTTGTTCATGTCTAGAAAATGAAATGCAAAATTGGGAGACCTACATTTTCCTTTACAACAGGATTCATTTTATATTTGCTTAATGCTTGTCTTGTATAATGCTCTTCTTTGTAAAATACAGAGTTCTTTAAAATTATCCAATTATATGGAATGACCTCCATTAATTCAATAAGCATATTTTAGGCTCTAAGGAGCTAGACTGTTAATATCAAAATTTCCTTTTATTTATTTGGTTTTCACAGTAACAGTTCAGTTGGTGAGGCAGTATTTTATTATAGATAAAAGAGTAAAAATTATTCAAAAAAACCTTGCATTAAGAACGCTAAGTATTGCTGACTCTCCTCCCTATTCTTTCACATAATTAAAATTTTCTTGTCACTTTTAATTATTTTAAATAATAAGAAAATCTGAGCTTTAATGAAAAGTACCAGACGCATGTTTTATTGTTTTTACATTAATTTGAGAATAATATTAAATTGATATTAATTAAATCTCAATATTAAATATAAGAATCATATTAACTATAGCTAATGAAAAAATATAAGAATCTGTACTTGGATAAAAATTATTTTAATGTAAATTTGATTTAATATTTTTGTTCAGTTTTAAGGGTGATACAACAAAGTTATGAAATATATAGCCTTATTTAGCAAGGTGATCTGAAACTAAACACATTTTTAAAAATCTAACTTATTTTATCTACATGATTATTTGCACTTACCATCAGTACATTCTAATTTGTTTTCTCTCTTCTCTTTTTCTTTCCTTTTTGGACCACACACTACTCCTGGCTCTTTGTTCAGGGATCACTCCTAGTGGTTTCTGGAACATTATGGGATGCCAGGGATCTCTTCTCTATTTTAATGGCCCTCACTCAAAATATAAAAGAATGTATTTACCACTACTATACAATGATAAGTAGATTAGAAATATATTCAATTATTTTTTACTGCATTCATATAATCTTAGATATTGATGCCAGTCCTTTATTTTCCAGTTGAGACAGAATGCTGTTGGTTTCAATATTTTCTTGGCGCCTACTCATAGATATTGATGCTAGTATTTTATTTTCCAGTTGAGGTGAAATGACATAGGTTTCACTATTTCCTTGGCATCTATTCTATTTTTTCTTGGAAGTCAGATGATTGCTAGAGTTTCTTGCTGACTCAGAGGAGAAAAAAAAAAACACCATTCCTATAGGCTGATTGTTTCCATGCTTCGTTGTACTACCTCATTGACGCTGTCCTAAACAGTATTTTGTATACTTTGACAGCAAGGATATGAGAAGAAAAGAAAAATGTTTCCCACTTGAAGTAAATTTGAGATATTCATGTGAAGTTCACATGTTCTTTTACTACAACATTCACACTGATTCCAAATTATTCTCTGAATACGTTTTCTTAGAGACAGAAGAGTTTAGAATTGTAATTACAAAATGTGGCCCAGGATCAGTAGCTGAAGCATCCTCTGGGGATTCATTTAAAAATCCCCAGTTAAAGGTTTCACCTCAGCCCCTCAAAAGGCACTGTAGAATGGGGTCAGAAATATGAGTTTTAAAATTTTAGCTAGGTACTTTATAGTTTGAACTATATTATTGGAAGTCAGATGAACTAGATTATAGAATGTGTTTTGTGTGTGTGTGTATAGAGGTTGATCATCCTAGTTATTGTTTATATAATGTCATGCCATCCTCATCTTGACCCAGTAAATAATCTTAGTTTATGCTTCTGGTAGAAAATCTCTTAATGCCACTTAGAAATATTTCTTGAATTCTTTAGACACATTGCATAGAATCATCAGCCACCATACTGGTATAGCATTCTTCTCATTGCATTTTTTAAATAAAATATAGATATAGCTCATGTGTTATGCTGTGCAATGATCAGTTTTATATCCATTCTAATTTATACTTTTAGAATTTTGTTTATAAAATGTTTCTCAGCTTAAATTCTGGGCATGCTCTTACTCACCACGATGTTAACATTTTAAGGAAGTCCCAGACCAATATACAAAAGAGGAGGATCCCTGTTTTGTTCCTCAGATGTACAAATACTTAACCAAAAGATCCTGAACTTTCCAAGAATTCTGTAGAACTGGATGCAACTGAGATATTAATGGCGCCTCAGAGACCAAAATAGATTGCAATGGCGAGGACACAGAGCAGACTCACAGCACATTTGACAGACAACGGACAGAGATAGATACCGTGGGGGCTGCACAGTATCTCCACTGTGGGAGTATGAGGACGTGGGCAGCCAGCCCAGTTGGAAATATGGGCAGGAAGAGCAGAAACTACATTGGAAACACATGTCCCTGATCAAAGTGAAGTCCAGAGAAGTCAGGATGCACTATATTGACCAGATCCTGGCAAAGAGGAAAGCGGAGGAAATGTTCTGGACAGCACTCTCCCTCTCTCCCCCACCCCTTGGACGAGGAGAGATATTGACCTTTGTAAAGTGCACTGAAAGTGGACAGACTGCCGGTTTTCAAATATTGGCCCCTAGAGAGGAATTCTATTGGTAATGCCAAAAACATGAGCCAGGCATCCCAGTACATTCTCAACAGTCACTTCCCTGTGCTGACATACATCTGCAAATACAAAACCTCAGTTCCCTAGGGAAGCCAACAGAGGCTAATAATGATACAATTTAATAAATAATGCTAATCAACTAAGACTGATAATATAAATAAACATCAAATATAATGCCCTATTCTGAAAAAATCAAAATAGCTTAGTTCTCTAAGTCACAGTGATTTTATTTTTAAAATAACAGAAATTTGAATAAGGAATTTGTGCAAACCAAAATAACTAAATAAAATAGCAAACAACTCCATTTTAGAATGGACTGAAGATTTGAAGACATACAGATGGCCAATAAGTGCACAGCATGGTATTTATTACCTCTTATTATTAGAGAAATCCAAATCCAAATGATGATGTGTCAGTAAATACTTGTGAGAATGCTTATTGTCCCAAAGTCAAGAAACACGAATCATCAGAGAGAAGGGAATGATTCTTCATTGCTGGTGTTAAAATAAGTCGGTACTGCCATTACGGAAATGAGTACGGAGATTCCTTGAAACATTTCAAATGATGGGAAGCAGACACTCCCATGCAGGGTATGATGCTGGAACACTTGATGTATAAAACACTTACCATTAACAGTATTGTAAATAATGTTGTCTAAAATAAAATTCAAAGAAAAAAAAAAGAAACACAGAGATAATAAAGGAATTAAAATACAGGCCTTGCATGCTCCTAACCTTGGTTGATCTTCAGCATCGTTTATGAGCCCCTTAGCACTGCCAGGAGTGATTTCTGAGCTGCAAGCCAAAAATTTCTCCTGATCACTGAGATGCATGACACAATAGCCCCCTTGTCCCCCAATTAAAACTGAAATTCCAAATAGTATTTTTCTGATAAAAACACACATTTGGGAAATCTATAACCACAACTTGTATTTACTGAGTATAATTAACAATATCCATGAACTGGAAATAACTCAGTATCAATCAACTGATTAGCAGATTAAAAAGCCCATTGTCTATGATATAACTGCAATGTTATTTAAATTGAAATAAAGATAAAAGTCTGCTGTTTCCGGGGACTGGAGCGATAGATAGCACAGTGGGTAGGGCATTTGCCTTGCACATGGCCAAGCCGGGTTCGATTCCTAGCATCCCGTATGGTACCCCAAGGACCACCAGGAATAATTCCTGAGTGCATGAGCCAGAAGAAATCCCTTTACAATGCAGAGTGTGACCCAGAAAAAAGCAAAAAAAAAAAAAAGTCTGCTGTTTCCAACAATATAGGTTAGATATCATGCACAAGGAAATAAACCAAAAGAAGAAAAACAAGCACCATATGATTTCATACAAATGTAAGTTAAAGAAAGCAACAAACATAGGAACTGAAGGAAGCAACAATGAAGTCTTCAATCATTTAATGGGTAATTAAGGGCAATCAATTAATGACTAAAAGATGGGAAAAAGCAAGGCCATAGGGTTCAGAAATAGGAATAAAACACAAATATAATGATTTGTTAATAAATACATCAATTTTATGTTTGACTCTGTTACAACTAATAAAAATTAAAAAGTGCACAAATAAATAAAACTGTAGGACTGGGATTGTAACTCCCTGGTAGAACATGTACTTTTTTTCTTTTCTCTCTAGTTTATCATTTAATTCATAAGATGGCAATGTTAATCTGATTTTAAAAAAATTATGAATCACTGTGATGTACAGTTACAAACTTATGAACTTTCATGTTTGCATTTTACTCATACAGTGATCGTTTACCCATCCCCCCACCAGTGCCCATTCACCTTCACCAGTGATTCCAGTATCCCTCACACCACCCCTGCCCTATCCCCCCACCATCCCACCCTGCCTCTGTGGCAGGGTATTCCCCTTTGTTCTCTCTCCTTTTGGGTCTTGTAGTTGCAATAGAGGTATTGAGTGGCCTTCATGTTTGGTCTATAGTCTACTTTCAGTTCGCATCTTCCAACCTGAATGTGTCCTCCCAACATACTCTATTTGGTGTAACCTTTTCTATCTGAGCTGTTTTTTCCCCCAGAATGTGATTTTTTTATTGAATCACTGTGAGATAGAGAATTACAAAGCTGTCCATGATTGTGTTTCAGTCATAAAATCGTCCAATATCTATCCTGCACCAGTGTAATTTCCCAACATCAGTGTCACCAGTTTCCTTCCAACCCCTTCAAGCTACTCCCAACCCCAACCTGCCTCCATGACAGGTACCTGACTGCTCTCTCTCTCTCTCTCTCTCTCTCTCTCTCTCTCTCTCTCTCTTTCTCTCTCTTTCTCTCTCTCTCTCTCTCTCTCTCTCTCTCTCTCTCTCTCTTTCTCTCACTTTAGGCATTATGGTTTGTGATAAAAGGTGCTGAAAGTTTATCATGTATATCTCTTTACATACCTTCAACACTCAGTTTTTGTCCACAGTGATCATTTCCTCCAATCATTGGGAAAGATGAGTACGGAGAGGCTGCTAAAATCTCAGGGCTGGGAGGAATGCAGTTACTGGTGCCTGCTCAAGTACATTGACAACAGGATGACAGTGACAGTTGTCATAATGGACCCTCTTCTGTCTTAATTACTCTCCACCCCCAACAGCTAGTGGTAATTTCAAACCATTGACCAGTCCTCCTTTTCCATTTTCCCTGGTCTTGGATATTTGTTTCATACTGTTTTTTTAATATCCCACAAATAAATAAGGTAATTCTATATCTGTTCCTCTCCCTCTGACTCATTTCACTCAGCATGATACTATCCAGGTTCATTTATTTATAGGTGAATTTCTGCGACCTCATTTTCTTTAATAGCTGCATATTATTCCATTGGTAGATGTACCATAGTTTCATTATCCATTTGTCTATTCTTGAGCACTCAGGTTGTTTCCAGATTCTGGCTATTGTGCATACTGCTGCAGTGAACATAGAAGTGCAGATGATGTTTCTTTTGTGTTTTTGGACCCCCCCAGGCATATTCCCAGAAGTGATATTGCTGAGTCAAATGGAAGTTCAATTTCTAATTTTTTGAAGAATATCCATGTTATTTAGACAAAAGACTGAATCAGTCGGCATTCATACCAGCAATGAATGAGGATCCCTTTCTTGAACACATGCTTCTTATTTGTAAGTCCTTGGTTTAATACCTAGAAGCACTACTCTGTGTGTGTGTGTGTGTGTGTGCGTATACATGGTATATTTCTATTTTATAGCTATAAAATTAAGAAGATTAAATATTTTTGTTGAAAATATTGATATATCTAAACTAATTTTGTTTTATAATTAATAATATTTTAGAGAAAAAAGGAACTTAATTTTTGTAAAAATGTAACTTCAGCACAAATATTTTGTTTTATATATTCATATGCACTCATATATACATATCTATTTTTAAGCAGTGAACTTCTGCTAGAATTTCGATAATAGCAATTTCAAGAAAGTCCAACAAATCTATACCTTCTCTCTAGAATGAAGGTCAGGGTGAATACAAATTTAGGTGATGAAAGCTCATATTTAAAAGTAGTTTTAACAGATAGAAGAAATTGCACAAAGAAACTTTCTTCTCTTTAAATAGCCTTTATCCTTTTTTCTCAACTTTGATTCAACCTTTTTCCTTCATACCTGAACATAAAAATACTAATAGAAAAGCATTTAAAAGAAAAATGTAAGGTCAGGTGTGTCATCTCTTCACTGAAGAAAAAAATAACAAGGGACTATAAAAATTGTTCTATAATATAAAAATGATATTCTTTGCAAAGAGTGTATAAATCCAAAATAGTGGTTTAACAAAATTGGAAACAAATGTACCAATTAGATGACATATGCTTTTTGCTGTGAAAAAAATAAAGATACATACACTTGTTTCTGTAAGGAGATTAAAATACATTGATATCAATGCAGCAACAAAAGGCTGAAAAGTTCACCTCCATTAGTTACTTGTTTTGAATTTGAAAAAATAAAATTCCTCTATTTTTCACTTGAAGTCTATATATTTAAAGTGGTTTTGCAAATATCATTCTCAAATAGTTCTACCATAGCTCAACTCATGTACCTCGATATTTCACTTCTAAATATAAGGAACAATTGGTCATTTAGGAAATTACCAAGCACAGGAAGCTTTAATACTTGGGTATAAAGAGAGTTATCTTTAAATCAAAAGGATCCAAATCTGTGACTAACCCAAATGATTTCTGCAGCCTGCAATCACACAGCTTGAAAATGCTCCTTTTTGGTTATTTGGTCTGTGCCATTATAATTGGATAAAGTTAAGACATCTAGCGCCCATTTTAAATCAAGAAGGGATTCTAGAGAACAAATGATCAAATTAAATTTCATCTTTATGTAAGTTCTTTAATGTTATGGAGACATTGACTAAAATTCATTTGCTTGGCTCTTAGAACAAATTCAATTATTAATGGTGACTGACATATTGTGCCATCCCTGAAAGACTAGATTAATTTGGAAAGGCAATGAATTTTTTAGCATTGATCTGGGGATTTAATTTTATTTTAATATTAAGCTTTATTTTTTAAGCAGGTATATTTTCATTAACTGGACCAACGAATTCATCTAAAAGTCTTTTATCATTTATTTTGAGATCCTAGGAAAGCTTTAAGCTTCACTTAAGTCTTTCTTTTGCCTCTTACCCATTACATAGTCATTAAGACCGTTTGATAGAAATGCAAAAACAATTTTCTAACTCAGAATTTATGGTTAAGCTATACAGAATCCATCCATCCCTTTGGAATGATCAGATATTCTAGATTTTAAATAAAACAGATTCTAGTTGTTCAACATGTATATTTCAATTTTTGATGTGAGACTGAAAATCAGTAGAGGAAATTCATTGCATAATCTCTAAATCATTGAATATATTTTATTTTCTCCATAAATAATTGAAAAAACACTTGGTAACAAATGGTATCATGACATTCAATTTCATCTGAAGCTGTGCTTTGGATTCTGATAGATTTCTCTATATAAACCCAAAATATTCTTAGACTTTATAGATTTATATCCTTTGATAACATGTTACAAGAAAAATATATTCAGATATACCGTGAAAGAAAAATGACTTTTCAGGTAATTATTATGTGTTCTTTGAGATTCTGATTTCCTGAAGCAGAATTGAATCTCTTTTTATATTTTTGGCAAATTTATCAATAGACAAAGAAAAAAGTAGAAAATGTAATGAGATTCCACTGTCCCTTATGTACTTACCTCCATCAATATCAAGATAGCTGTTGGTAAGTTCAACACTAGAAGTTCCCAATATTCATGCAGTTATTTTTTGTAATTATATAAATTTTCCAACATCTTTCTTTTTTAATTTCATTAATATTGCTTACCCAATAATTTGAACTATGATTCAGGATTTCAAGTCAAGATATGTTGAATTAAAATCACTCAATGCTTCTATGCTAATGCGTTTGTGTGTATGTTTGTGTGTGTGTGTGTGTGTGTGTGTGTACAGGTATGTTTGTGTAAGAAAGCAGGATAAAGTGGGTGGAATTTCTATTAACACTAATTTCAATCATTAGATGCAAATAATTCTCCCAAATACCAGTAGAAGTCATAATTGGGAACTAAGAGTGCCGGACTAGCTCTCCCCTAGTGGTGAACTGGAGGTGACTTAGAGACATATGTTGGTGGTCATGGGAACACTGGTGCTGGTGATATGAGGTAACTATATGCATGAAGACAATCACTGTCAATCTTATTGAAGAAATATAGCCCAAATTATAAAAAAAAACCTAATTTCTATACCATAAATAAAATACAAGTATATATAAATATACCTGAAGATTTTCAAAAATAAATTTCCATACAAGTCAGAAGCAATTTAAAAAATAAGAAAGCAAAATATGATCCTGACTATTTTCAAGAGGAACTAAAATAATACACAAAAATATCTCATAAATTTGCAGTCATTTTAACAATGTTAAGTAGTCTCTTGATAGGATAAAGTAACTTTTTAAAGTACATTAAACTTCAGAAACTGCCTAAATACAAAATACAAATCTACTAAGAGTTGTCATAATTGACTAGTGATGTTGTCAGTGACTAGTAATGCTAATAAATGCATGTCACTTTAATAATAATTAAAATACTTAGCATGTGAGACTGAGTTCACATCTGTCACATTACAGCTTTAGGAGGTATAACTTTTCACATTAACTAAGCCAAAATACATGTAAACCTGCTTGAAATTTAAAACATGCATGTGATTTTGATAAGATCATTTTAAATAGTGGAGATGATATTTATTTACCATTAACAATGTGGTACACAAGTTTTATGAAGAAAGCTTGATTGAATAAGAAAGAAGGTAGCTGCTTGTAAACCGTTTTTATTTCACTTATATATATGTATAAATACTTTTTGCTTTTTGTTTTTTGGGGTTCACACCTGGCTGTACTCTAGGCTTACTCCAGGCTCTGTGCTCAGAGAATACTTTTGGCAGGGCTGAGAGACCACGTGGGATGCTGGGATTGAATCTGGGTATTTAAAATTTTTCAAATACTGACAACTGCTCTGAAGAGAAAAAGTGTGTGTAATGATCAAGCAAGAGTGATTAGAGAGAGGCTAACTATCTGAAGTACTTAAATGTGCTTTTTGAGTTCCATCTAGGAATCAGTCTGGATTATAGCTATGCATCCTAGAGTTAGAAATCCTTAAAAATGGGAGAATTGTTATTGTCAAAGACAGTCAAATATTCTGTGTTGAATTGTACTGATTTTTTAGTATGGAAAATGAACTGAGAGTTGATAACATAGCTATACTAACTATACTAGGCACTGTGTAAGATTTTTTATAACTTTTCTAACTTTTATTAGATACATGAAATGCAGTTTATTATCATCGTTTCCAGAGGCAGAAGCTGACTTAGAGAGATGATCAGCATCAGGTTACGCAGGCAAAACTAGGGTTTGAACCAGGGACTTAAATCTTAAACTTCAATTTTTTCTAATGTTCCACATGAATCATTTGTTTCCATGTGAATCATTTACAGTATTATGTTGACAAAGTCTGTAGATTATTTTTATTAAATAATATTTAACACTGTCATTCTATCCAGGTGTCTTGCCTAGACCAGTGCTCCCTTCTCAAATTTATTGTGAATGGTGATGACATAGTTCACTTTCTCCAGGGAGCTGTTTGGTATATGCTGGAGTTGTGTTATATATATGTGTGTGTATATGTATATATATATATTTTTCTTTTGCCTGATGGTCACAGATCATAACTGAATGACATACATTACAGAAGGCTAAATCTGCTACTCTAGAGAAAACAGCACTTGAGTGTTTTATAGACAGCAGAGCTATCCTGGTGTAAGTTCAGGCAAGATATCACTTATCCTGTTTAACTTTGCACCTTACCTGTGTCCTATAGTGCTTTTCTGGCTTACCAACAATTTCTTTGAAGAGTGTCTCCTTAAATAATTGCAAAAAAATCCCAGTGTCTTGATCTGATTTGGGTAAATTGACCTAAGGCACCTTTTATTTAATAAATATTTTTTGAGTTAAATTCTAGGGATTCACAAATCAATCTACCTTGATTCTTCTTTTTTATTATTGGGTTTGTAACAAGTTGTTCAGAAACTTAATGGGATTAGGAGGGAAACATAATAAAGAACTCAATAAAAATTAAAATGCAGAATTAAAACATACCTAATTATTTGGCGTAATTAAGAAAGAGAATGAAAAAATTCACAAAAGCAAATCTATATGTTAAAGAAATAATCAGATTGATTGTATAGAAAGGCATAATGGGCAGAAGGACTGTCTTACCAAAACAAATAGTAATGTCAGATTGAGGAAATCTTATGTATTAGATTTTACAGGAGAAAAACACATGTTTTGTGTGAAATACATGGTTATGTGATGATCTTTATAAAGACCATGGTATTCTTCAGAGCTTTCACTGCACACAATTAAAAAGAAAAATAAATATTCACAAAAATAAAATAATTGTATAGCTAACATTGAAACAATATGTTTTGGGGGAACTATAGACATTCTATGTGTGTGGATAAAATCACTCACTTCAGATTCTAGTATTTTTTGAAGTATAATTGATTAATAAGGGATATTTATAGCTACAAACCTCATAGTATAATGAGAATTATATTAGTAGCATCGTAATTTCACTTTTATCATTGATTACATTGCATTTTTAGAATGGTATAGTTTAGGGTTGAATCTGCTACTTCTATAACTAACATCTGCATAGCAGTTTATTATAGATACATAGAAAAAATGCTTTTATAAAATTAGTACAAATCATGTAGTTACTAATGGGAAAAGATGAGAATATCTTTCCTGTTCAGTTATTTTTATAGTCGTGTGTATCATTATATGAATCCAGTAGTGATTTGATTTGCTCATTATGAAAGCTAAAAATAACCCATTTGACCAGCAGTGAACCATTTCTTGAGTCATTAAATTATGAACGTTGCCTCATTGCTGTTTTCACTTTATAAATGAAGCAAAGTCAGCACTGGGAAAGATTATTGTGAAATGTGCAGTATCTTCGTTTTCCTTACCTGCAGGAAACTTCAATAGCAGATAATTGAAATCTTCCATTTCTACTTACACTTAACTTTGTAAGCCTTCATGAGCATCCAAAGGAAACCAACTGGTCAAGTTGACAAAGATGTATGAATGACTTTTCAATCCTGAGCTTGTCTTTTCAGGGGTGGGTATGGATGGTGTAATATATAGTAGTCTCAAAATGCCCTGAAGTTGTAAGTTTATAAAAAGAGTTTCATATTGAAGATTACATAGATAGAAAGTTCACATTTCCTCACAGTCATGGTATTATGAAATTAATTTGATAAGTGATAACTATTAAATTGAAAAATATTTCAAAATATAAATCCCAGGTTAGAGTGATAGTACAGTGATTAGGCTGTTTGACTTGCACATAGCCAACATAGGTTAAATCCCAGACATCACATATGTTCTCCCAAGCACTGCAAGGAGGTGATCCCTCATTGTAGAACCAGGAGTGAGACCTGAGCACAGCAGGGTATGACCCCCAAAGCAAAATAATGCACTGCAGCACTGTCATCCCATTGTTCACCGATTTGTTCGAGCGGGCACCAGTAATGTCTTCATTGTGAGACTGCTTGTTACTGTTTTTGGCATATCGAATACACCACGGGTAGCTTGACAAGCTCTGCTGTGTGGGCGGGATACTCTGAGTAGCTTGCCGGGCTCTCCAAGAGGTACACCTGGGCCAGCCACGTTGAAGGTAAATGCCTATCCACTCAGCCCCAAAGCAAAATAATAATAAATATTAAAAGACCAGGATGGTAAAATCATTGAGATAATGTTATGGTTTATGCTCTCAACCCTTATCTCTTTCACTATTCTCCTTTAAAGACTGTACTATCCATGTTACTTCATCCATTCAGTTGGTCTGAATGTCTTTTGCCTATATGTTCTACAATAGAAAATCATGGTGGAAAATATTATCATCTGTCCAACAATATAACTCTGTTTATAGTTCTTATAAAAAAATAGAAAAGTATGTGGGGCTGGAGAGATAGCACAGAGGATAGGGCATTTCCCTTGTATGCAATCAACCCAAATTCGATTCCAGCATCTCATATGGTCCCCTGAGCACCCCCAGGAGTAATTCCTGAGTGCAAATCTAGGAGTAACCCCTGTGAATCGCCAAGTGTGACCCAAAAAAGAAAAAATAGAAAAGCATGTTTCTACTGTTCCAGAGCTCTCTGCTTTGCGTCGGCTCATGCCCGTTATACAGTTAAGAGTCAGTCACAGCGCAGACATATGAGAGTATAGATTAAGTTCTGTAACAAACTCTTGCGAGTGTATATAAAGAAATTTTAAAATTTCAAATTACAAGGGAAATGTGTACTAGTGTTCTTTTATCCAAGATTTATTTAAAGTGGCAGTACTATAAGATCTACAGAGAAAATTCCACCTTTTCACAAAAGGATGAGTAAATTAGAACATTTCATTGTTTTGTTTTATCTTTACAACATGCCCAGAGGACATAAAGTAGGTAAAATATGTCCATATACAATCCTTTATGCATAAAGGGAATATTTTTTCAGGTTAATTTCAAGCATAAGTGTCTGAATCATTCTCACATAGTTATTCTCCATAAGTGTCAGATATTAGAAGATTCTAATGTCTCTCTCCTTCCCATGAGTAAGTTTTATATGATTTCAAACATCCTTCCATTTTTTTTGTTGTTTTGACAAGAAAAATAAAATGCACTTTATGACTAAATCCATGTATGTTTTGGATTGTTTCACTCAGAGATGCTTGGAGAACATAATCATGAGAGCTTTTATAGTGTTTAATACAGAATATATGGCTAAGAATGTAAGTGCTAAAAATAAATTATCTTGAAAATGGAGTAAATTCTTTTTATCTGTCTGTCTATATTTAATTTCTCTCATTTTCACATGAAAGAGGAAAGGATTGTATCTCAGGCTTGACATACTTATCCTTATTTCTCAAACACCGGAATAATGGTGTATCTCTAAGCAAAATGGTCTTTTGTTATTCACTACTGAAATCATTACTTCTGCTTCAGTTATTTCTGTATGTTTCCAGTAGAGAAGCTGATATTTTAAGAAAATTTCCAATGTCTCTGATCAAACAATTTAGATTGTATAAGAAAGCTTAGACTATGTTCAGAATCAGATGAAGTTTCATATATTTATAGTTTACATATATCTTAACTAATTAGCCATTATGATAATTGAATCAAAGGAGGAGGCTACATTGGCAATAAAGTTCATGACAAGCCAAAGAAGAGTCTTTATTTTTTACACAGTTATGGTTTTATTTGTTTTGCTCTGTACTGGAAGCATAAAGTTTTCTGCATTATTTTCAGTAAGGCAGTGATACAGTTTTATTTGTAATAATACATACAGAGTCTCTTGACCCTGTGTCTGGCTGTTTTCACCAGGGCCCCTTGGAGGGGGAGGTTTGAGTTTCCCTCCCCGCCCGTAGCAGATCTTCAAAGATCCTCGAAACCAAGCCACAGCCATGCTCAAGGCCACTCCACACATTCGGACGAGCCTCATACATGAAGGAACCGGCAGAGGAGCCCAGGTGTGCGGGACCCGGGGCTAAAATCTCCAAGCCTGCTTGGTTTGGGACTGGGCCTTCTCCACCCAGACCCCCTATTTCCCAGTAGCTTGGCAGCCACACCCACAACCTGCCCTGGTGCCATGTAATCCCACCAATGGCCAAGATCCAGAGACTATAAAACAACACTCCTAGAAGAAAACGATGCAGAGTCTCTTGCCACTGTACCTAGCTGTCTTCACTGGGCCCCCTCAGACTTCTTATAGCTTAGTTCTCCTTCTCTAAGAACCTGGAAACGTACCGAGAGCATCCTGCCCACACGGCAGAACCTGGCAAGCTCACTGTAGCATATTCAATATGCCAAATACAGTAACAATGATGGGTCTCATTCCCCTTACCCTGAAAGTGCCTCCAATGCAGCACCATTGGGAAGAACGAGTTAAGAGAAGCTCCTATAATCTCAGGGCTTGGAAAATGGATACGTAACTGGTGCCTGCTTGAGAACATTGATGATCAATGGGATGACAGTGATACAGTGATACAGTGAATACATACATTGTCTTACTGGGGTTTATCTCCAGGATGAAGAAAGAAGACTTTTAATTCTTTTCGGTATAAGTGATGGTGTAAGTGTGCTGAGTAAAAGACACTGGCCATAGAGAAGGCTATAAATGAGATCTAAATCTACAGGCATTAGTAGCCTACAGGTAAAAGCAGCCTTCCTCCACAGAACTCCATCCCAAGGAGGCTCAGTGAAGGCTAGCCAATTTGATGCATATGTAGGCATTAGCCACATGGACCAGCACTTATAAACAGCCAATGCCAGTCCCCTGAGAATACCAGTGAGCTACACCAAACCCTGAAGAAACTTCTGGCTTGAACTCTCTAGCATTTTGAAAGTGACTGAAATGGTTATAAGTGCCTGAATGGGTCTCTAAGCCATCACAAAGACCATCACGGTAGGGATGATAGCGATAGTATTCCCTGCCAGGTGCATGATGGAGAGGTTCATAGGAATCTGCTGGAGGGGACCCTAGGTAATCTCCCAGCAGCTCTTCTCCACCAGGATCTGGTTTGTCTTCCAGACTGGTGTCTGGCATTTGCTTGTCCAAGTAACCGATGGGTTAGAGAGAGTCTCCCTGTCAGCTGTCCTGGTCGCTTTAGGCCCTGCTGCCTCCTCCAGGCCCGCTTGGTTCAATGGCCCATTTGAAGCTATTGTGCAGTTCTTCTCCTGAGAAGTCCTTTTCACCCTTAGAAATAGATCCTGGGGCTGGAGCAATAGCACAGCGGGTAGGGCATTTGCCTTGCACGCAGCCGACCCAGGTTTGATTCCCAACATCGAATTTGGTCCCCTGAGCACCACCAGGAGTAATTCCTGAGTGCAGAGCCAGGAGTAAGCCCTGTGCATTGCTGGGTGTGACCCAAAAAAGAAAGCAAAAAGAAAAAACAGAGAAATAGGTCCAGCAATTCTCAAACTTACTTGTTCCTAAATATTTTAGGTTTTTTTTTCTATTTTTTTAAGCCTGTAAGAGAACATGCTATGGTTAAAAATTTTGAAAAACTAGAAGAATTTATTTTAGTCTCCCTTTAAGAGCAAATTCTTTCCTAATATTGTCATTAAATTAAGCTTAGATTACAAACATAGGGGCTCGAGCAATAGCACAGTGGGTAAGATGTTTGTCTTGCATGCAGCTGACCCAGGTTCAATTCCCAGTATCCCATATGGTCCTCTGAGCACCGCAAAGAGTGATTCCTGAGTGCAAATCCAGAAGTAAGTTGTAGCATCGCTGGGTGTGACCCAAAAAGCAAAATAAATAAATAAATAAGATTACAAACATAACTCTACTGGGATTTGGAAATGAAGTATGGTTATACTGAAATATTTTATATAATTCTATCATATTTATTATTTTAAGCTATAATTTCATTGATAAGGGTTTTATTTTCTCTTTATTGAATTTACAGATTTGCATCTACTTTTTTTGTTTTCCTGTCAAACATTCTTCTTCTTTGTTTGTTTTGAGGACACCCTTGGCTGTGCTCAGGATTTACTCCTGGCTCAGTACTTAGGGATAACACCTGGAGGGGCAGGAGATCAAACCTGTGTCAGCAGTATGCAAGACAAGTATCCTGCCTGCTGTGCTATTGTCCCAGACCCCCACAAAATTCCAGTTCTAAATAATTTCAAAAATCCTAAATACTCACCAGAAGAGTTGGCTTTAAAGCATGTGCCTGTTAAATATCAAACTCCATAAAACGGCAAACAGGTAATGTCAGAAACAAGCTCTTCTTTGAAGCCAGGGTTATCAGGTAAAGTTCAGCATTGTTGTCTAATTTACATCTCTGTCTTTACAAATTCATTCTCTATCCTTTTCTGGTAAGTTAACATCTTTATATGAGTTCTGTTGAATTAGACCTAAATGCTTGTGCCCGGATGGCCTGCTCACACCTTTCTAAGTTATGCCATTAAAGCAGCCACCACCACTGTCAATAGAGTCCTATAAAGATTAATGGGGCACCTGAAAAGCAACAAGAACTTTGAGTGATTTCAGGGATTTCAGACTCCAGAAATCAATTTCCTTAAGAATGTCCATAAAGATTCAACTGATGGTATTTAACACTCCTCTTCAGTAGTGCAAGTCATATATATGAGAATTAAAATGTTAATTGAATCAAAGGAATAAAGAAACATATATATACATATTCAACATGAAAATTTACATAAAATTAATTTTCTTGGAACTGGAGTAATAGCACAGTGGGTAGGGCATTTGCCTTGCACTCTGCCAACCCAGGTTCGATTCCCCCGTCCCTCTTGGAGAGCCCAGAAAGATACTGAGAGTATCTCATCCACATGGCAGAGCCTGGCAAGCAACCTGTGGCATATTTGATATGCAAAAACAGTAACAAGTCCCACAATGGAGACGTTACTGATGCCCATTGGAGCAAATCAAAGAACAATGGGAAGAACGTGCTATAGTGCTACAGTGCTATAAGTATATAATTAAAATTTTTAATGATGAAATATTAATAAAGATAAAATCAAGTAGATTAGGCAAAATTAATATAGATAAATTGCACAGCTGATTGATTTATAAATATACATATACATGAACTTTTTTGTTGCTGTTGTTGTTGCTTTTTTTTTGTTTTTTGGGTCACATCCAGTGACGGCCAGAGGTTACTTCTGGCTTTGCACTCAGGAATTACTCCTGGCGGTGCTCGGGGAACCATATGGGATGTTGAGAAATTAATCTGGCTCAGCCACATGTAAGGCAAACGCCCTACTTGTTATACTATTGTTCCAGCAGAACCTCCTGCCCCCTGTGCCAGGCTGTCTTTACCAGGGCCCCCTTGGATGGGGATGGGTTGAATTTCCCCGCCTTCACCAAGGAGAGCCCCGGCAGCTAAAAACTTCCAGAACCCAGCCATGCTCAAGGCCACTCTCCACATGCGGGGACAATCTTTACACATGAAGGAACAGGGAGATGAGCCCAGGTATGCGGAACCCAGGGCTGAGATTTCCTAGCCTGCTCAGATCAGGACTGGGCCTCCTCCATCCAGATCCCCCATTTTCCAGTAGCTTGGAAGTCACACCCACAAACTGCCCCAAGTGCCATGTAATCTCATCAACAGCCAAGGTCCAGAGACTATAAAACAAAACTCCCAGAAGAGACCAATGTAGAATCTCGCATGACAGAGCTACCCGTGGCATATTCCATATGCCAAAAACAGTAACAATAATGGACCTCATTCCCCTGACCCTGAACGTGATAAGGACAAATGAGCAATGGGAGGATAGTGATATACAGATGAACAGTGCTCAGTACATCCTTAAATATTCTGAATGGTTTTAGACTACTAAGACAAAAAGGGCTCTAATCACAACAGGAAGGATTACATTAGTCTTAGATCATTGATAAATGAATAAAATATTAAAAGTTCAAAACAGAAGAGCAAAATACAAAATTAAGTGTCTTACAGTAATTATTTCAGTTAAGAAAATGTAATATTTTTAAAGTTCTAAGTACATCTTACAAGTATTTTGAACATGTTTTTGTTATTCCATATGGAAAACTTATAAAATGGTGGTTTTAAGTGTTCTTTAAGAGTCTTTTAAAAAGAAAACTGTATGTAAAAGGATATGAGGTTGTTTCTATATAGCACCAGCATTTAGTAACTGCCCCTTCTAATATTTATGAAACATTTTTAAAAGTATAAAATGGAGAATTAAAAAAAACTGGAAGTATAAAGCAAAGCTTTTGAAGCTGTGTGGCCTTGTACCTCACTGCCATCTCTTAATAAGTATATTTTTTGAAGTCTCATTGATCCCTGATTTGAGTTCCCAGGTTTAGTAATAAAACATGACATGATTTCTCACTTTGGTGCAGGGCAATTTACTGCAAAAGAAAATGCAAAGTCCTGCCTAGTGCAGGGTTCTGACCTATTCAGAGAATTCATGAAGTTCATCAAACCTGCCTATTATAACTCAGAGCTCTCCATTTTCAATTTCATTATGACATGAAACTAACAGAGTGTGATTTAAGTGGCTTGCAGTCCTGAAGAAGTAATGCAGTTGACTACTGAAGCAAGTCTGTGGAAGTGAAGGATTGTGACTTTACAGGAACGGTTCCTCCCACAACCCCCCCCCTTCCACATTATATATACATGCAGAGGGCAGTATTCTTGTTCCTGTTATCAGCATGGCTTCTGTGTTCAATTACATCATACATATCACAGTGTTCTGCTGTCCAATGTTTAATGCTTTCTCAAGCAGAAAATCTGGCAAAGTTCTTTGACTTTTTGCTTTTTTAAAGGTTCACATGATTTGACTCTACTGAATTAAAAAAGGTGAGTGGACATATTTCATTGTTAGAGAAGAAGAAAAACATTTCAGAGCCTCTGAACTTTGTAATGTTTTAACATTAGGGAATAAAAAGTAAAAGGTCTTTTGGTTTAAAAACAGAGAGTAATAAAGAGAAAACTCCATGTGGACATAAGCCATACAGATTGTAAACTGAAAAAGATATTGGTACCTCACAGTCACATATGTGTAAGATTTAGGATGCTAGATTCCACTGCTTTAGCTCCAAAGTCACTTAATGGAATCTTCTCAGCCATGGTTTATCTACTCATATCAATTATATACTGATCAACAATGCAGACGTAGTGATAGAGATGTGGTAGGGAGGGGAAGGCCCTTCAGCTGCTAACCTGCTTCATGTCATTTCCAAATGAACTGTCACATGACAAGGATAACGTTATCCGGTGTCCTCTACAATGAGCATTTTACTGAGTTTTAACCTCTTCCCCACCCCTTTTCAGAACTCACAAATATAGGTAGCTACATTCAGATTAATTTGCAAGTGGAGTTATCACAAAATTATGCAAGTTATTTTTAAATAAGCCAGCTCAAAAAAAATTACTACTGACAAAATGTTTTGGTTCACTAAGATACCTACAAATTGTGAAAGACAAAAAAGTTATTATTTAAACTTGTATGACACCAACAAGATTTCCATTTTTTAAAGCAAATTTCCTTTACCTTTTTCAATTTTTAGCTTTTGGACCATATCCAGTGCTGCTCCGGGCTTACTCCTGGCTAGGTACTAAGAATTTATTCCTGGCAGTGCTCAGGGGACTGACCATATGCATTGCTGAGAATCAAATCAGAGCTGACTGTGTTCAATTTTATGCTCTGTACTGTTTCTAAGGTCCTCAAACAAATTTCTAAACTTTCCTCAATTCATTTACAAACAACTTAGTTTCATTATTATTTTTATTAAAGTAGCATAGCATTATAAAATCATGGAGTTACAGATAGGTATTATAAATTGTAGCACTGTCTTAGCACTGTTGTCCCGTTGTTCATCAATTTGCTCGAGTGGGCACCAATAATGTCTCCATTGTGAGACTTTGAGCGAGAGCACAGAGAGTAGGGCATTTGTCTTGCATGTGGCAGACCCTGTTTTGATTCCTCCATTTCTCTCCAAGAGCCCAGCAAGCTACTGAGAGTATCCCGCCCGCACTGTCAAGCTACCCATGGCATATTCAATATGCCAAAAACAGTAACAAGTATCACAATGGAGATGTTACTGGTGCCTGCTCAAGCAAACCAATGAACAATGGGATAACAGTGTAACAGTGCATTATTATAAATTAGCATATGTATATAGTACATTGTTTACCACTAGTTAAATTCTATTCTTCACGGTGCAAGTGACTCATTGTACTCAATTTGCCTTCGTTCTTCATTCTTTCGTTCTGGTAGCCATTAATTGCTCTTGAATATAAATGCTTTTTTATCTTATTCACAACCAACTAAAAATAAACAATCAACATCATAAAAGCCATACTTAAGCCTTTTGCACTGACACATAGGAAGTAAATTTTTCATTCGTGCCTTTCTGTATTAAAAATATAAAATGAGATATAAAATTATAAGAGAAAAATATATGTTATGAAATGTCCTGTATTGTATGTGATCTTCTGCTCTCTTTTTAGATGGAAAGAATAGAGAAGTCTTTCTCAGTTTTCTGTTTTGCTAGAAGCATTCCTGGGGCAGAGTCCAGCTGATGCCAGGAAGACTACTGTAAGTGAAATACAATTGTCTTTACCCCTGGGAAAACTGATCACTTACAATGTTGGAACTATAGAAAATGTTCCCCAGTTTATAGTGAAGTTTTTGATTTTACAGGACACATTTTTCACATTTTCTTAATGAAAACAGACATTGCCTTAATACTGAGGATTCTTGTGTGGATTATTTTTCCTTCCTTCCTTACCTGTATTTTGTTATGACATGGATTCTTCCATTCAGCACTGTGATACTGTAGCACAGTCATCCTGTTGTTCATCAATTTGCTCAAGTGGGCACCAGTAACGCCTCCCTTGTGAGACTTGTTGTTACTGTTTTTGGCATATCAAATACGCCACAGATAGCTTGCCATGCTCTGCCATGCGGGTGGGATACTCATTCGGAGAGCTTGCCGGGCTCTCCGAAAGGGACAGAGGAATCGAACCTGTGTCAGTCACGTGCAAGGCAAACTCCCTACCTGCTGTGCTATCGCTCCAGTCCAGAGTCTTCAGAATAGCCATAAATACACAGTGAAATGTTTCTACAGTAAATATTGATAGTTTAGCACAACCTAACAGATTACTAATCACATTATATTAGTAATTAAAAATTTAGGATTAGAGAGATATCTCACAGGTTGATTATGTGCTTTGCTTACTGAATGACACAGTATGAACCCAGGCACCTCCTGGTCCCTGAGCACTTTAGGGAACAACTCCTGTGTACTGAATTGGAAGTAAGTTCTAAGCACCACCAAGCATAGTTCCAAATATAAAATAAAATGAAGTATAGATAAATAATAAAGTGGATGATAATAGTGTCTCCGGATGACTTAATTTGTCTTAATATACAACACAAATTCACAAATCTTAATGTTTATTTATGTTTGCTTATGCATTATTTGATTATCCATTTTATTTGCTTGTTTGTGTTTATTTTCATATTATTGTGAGAAATTTTCTCACCATTTCTCATAACTGTGATAATAAAAATTTAACAAAGCACTTTATGTAAGCAATATGTAGACCCAGGAAAAATATTGCAAAAAAATAGAAAAATGTTACAACACATTTCCCTGAAGTTCCATTGATAATAATGTATTAAATGTATATATTATCATTAGTTCTCAATACACAAAACACAGATGCTAATTTATAATGTTCATCACAATATTTATTAATTCTATGCTGGCCAGGAATAGTTAGATACTCCTTAAGAGATCCCCAAGCAAGTAATTTGAATATTAAGATAAGTTAAAAAGTTAGATATTTTTGCACAATTTGCTCTTTGATGGAAATTAAATTCAAGGTATTTTATATAATATCATCAGGTGGTTTGTTCTCAAACGCATAGTGAAAGTTTTCCCTGGTAATCCTAATTAATAAACCTATGTTAAGGATTCTGTTTTACCACTGAATTCTTTCCTATAACTTTAGAGCTAAACATACTGTTTTAATCTTTAAAATGTATATATGGTCTGTGATGACAGAATATAAATAATATAATTTGTAATAACAATTTTCCATACGTCTATGTTTGTAGATCAAGTGATAGAGCACATACTATGCATGTCTGAGTTCCCAAGAGTCATTCTTGACATCACAAAAGCCCCGAACTCAAACTTTGTGAAGCATATGACCAATACTGAGACAAAATGTAACTACAGAGCACCACATCAGCAATAGAACATCTGTATTACTCACATTACCCCCTACCATATTGCTTTTCAATATATTTGAACAAATGTGTTTGGGATTTCTCTCCTGCATCATATCCAAAACAACCTGTATAGGCATTTGTGTTGTTATATTGTTATATATTCAAAATGAATCATTACATTTTGAATTTGCAAGTATTTACACTATTCTCCAAGGAATTCTTTAAATAATTTTAATCACTTACTGTCTTGACCTAGCATGCAATAATATTATGTATATTAGCTCTTCAATATCTGTAGATGTTTTCTTCAACTAAAATTCAAGTTGCATTCATGTATTCTGCTTACTAGTATTTTGAGCTTTTTAAATAAATCGTTTATGTATACTGATGATTATTGCTATTTTATACATTGCACACAGATTCATAGCATCTGAAAATTAAATTCAAGTTATACATGCCCCAAGATGCCATATAAAATGTTAAAAAAAAACAATAGTGCATTAAATATAAATTTAAATCTACTCTGAAAGGGGAAAAAACTAAATACTTGCTATAGGTTGTGAAGAAATATATTTCTAATGGTTAATTTAATCAGTCTGCAGGGAACCCTATCAAGGCACAGCTGACTAATGACTCTCATATTCAGTTGATTTCATTAGTATTTAAGTTATAGTTGTGAAGTGCATTCCCTTTGGTGCTCTGAATGTCAGCTATTTACATACATTTGGTCTAAAGAATTTGCTTGGGTAATATAAAAGCAACTTAGTGGCTAAGTGAAGTGTTTTTACTTTTGCCTAAATCCACTTCTTCAAAAATAAATATTAACTTTTAGTAAAATAGATTAATGCTTCACAGCAATCATTAAAATTAAACAAATGATGTGTCAGCCTATGGACTTGATACAAGATAATTAATTGTTGCAGCTTTTTTTCCTCTAAAACATATAAAACTACCTGTCATTGAGAGTAAATTTCTCTATGAATAGTGTAAACTATCTAATAACTACTTAGATGATGCTGAAAATGAGTAAAAACTACTTTTAATTAGAGAAAATAGATGGCCTACTCAACAAGTGTACAAGGAAAACTCTTCATCGCTCCAATTTGTATTTAAGTAAAATAAGATTTTTGCATAGTTTTTTGACACCAGGTATGATTCCGTTTGAGCTGTGTATATCTTTCTAATCTAACAGATATGAAAGATGAAAAACAAGTTGTAGAATGGACTACAACAATCTAGACATCATTCTGTGTCTTGGAGTGCTATGAAAATACAGACATCGTTTTTGACATCAAGAGGTAGACAAAGTAAGATGCAAACATTTTTGCAGATCTTAATCCAGTCTGCCTATGCCACAGGCCAAACATGGAACATAATCTATAAGTGCTGCAGGTAAAAGCTGGGAGAAAATATTGTACCTAACTTAAAATGAAATCAAAAGCCTCACAAGTTTATATCAGATATCTTTAAATACTCAGCCATCCACAATATCTTGGTGAGATAAAAACTGTCATAATTTACAATGCAGGCAGTAAAAATTATGTGAGAAATATTTTATTATGCTTTTAAAAATAAAGTTCTAGTATCAGAGACCAAAATCAAATAAAAATATCAGAATAATGAATACTGAGTAAATAATTCCTGAGTAATTACATTATTTTCCTTGATGGCTCCAGCCTTGTGTTCAGGAACCACTTCTAGTGGATCTCTGGGGATCATATGAGGTTCTGAGGATTAAACTAGGGTCCACTGTGTACAAGGCAAGTACCTTAATCACTGTAATAAATCTTTTGTACCCAGCAATTAATAATTTTACCATAAAATTCATGGCTATGAAGAATTTTGTTGCAATAATCCAAATATGATTTAGAGTTAAAATTCATGTTGTACATATACATGCTGATTTTTTTATTATGCATGTCTAAATTTACTATAATGTTATAATACAGTGTTTTTTCAATTACAAAAGACAACCTCCTTCAACTACTAGTAGAACAATGTAAAAAACTAAGGCTAGCCTAAGGGCGTGTGCACTGGAGGGCTCTCTGGGCGACTCTGTCTCACCTCCCACTTTCAGCGCTCTGGAACCGCTGTGTATGGACTGGATCGGTACAGCCTTTGGCCAAGGACAGGTGAAGGAAGAATGAGGACCAAGCTGGTTGCTGATTAGTTACTGTTTACTCAATCTTGCATCTTTCTCATCTCCCTCACTCCCAGCTCCATCCTCTCTCTGCATCTACTGCAGCCTGGATTCTTCACTAATCTCTCCCTCTACTTGTCTCTCTCCCACCTTGCCCTAAAGGCTACACACAGCCAGGTAGCAAAATCAACATAAGAAAGCCCTTTCTGAGGGCCCACATTCCAAAGTCCTTCCTGACTGCCAGCAGGTAAAATACCTCTTAAGGTTTTCTCCTTTCCTCAGTCCAAGGACTTATTCACATCTCAACACTAGTTATTTTTGTATGGACATAGCAAGAGAAACATTGAGGCTTGCAAGGCAGCTCCCCTGGCAACATCTTGCCACAGACTCAGACTACAGCACTCAGGCCAGATTAATCATTCCTAACCCTAGCTGGGTCCAAATCTAGGTATCACTGTTTAGATCATGACAGCATTTGTCCATGACCAAGCTCTTAACTTATAATTAAGCATTAGGCACTTTGGCCAGGCCCATCTCAATGCCAGGGTAGCACACAACTCACTGCTTTCCCTGGGTTCGTCTCATCCCTCGTTGGGACCCTGGTTTTCGGGGTGCTAGGAAGTAAGGGCAGCTGAGGCTTAGGTCGAGAGAACAGATGCCCAGGAGGAAAATATCATGTAGAGTCAAATGACTCCCAGGTTACAAAAGTATAGCATTTGTTAAGTCTTCCTGTGTCCATACAAAAAGGACATGGCTCTGAATAAACTATGCAAAGGACTCAAGGAGAAGAGAAAAACAATATTTACAAGTCAAGACAACACAAAGAAAGAAGCTACAAATAAACAAAGAGGAATGGGAGCACTGTAATGGGAGTAACCCAATAACCTAAACTACCTGAGGCTATGTAATCCTACAGAACAACTCCATTTGTTTTCAGCAATTAATAATAATGAGATGAGTACCATAAGTATAGTAATTTAAATATTTGTATTTTTGGCCAAGGCAAAGGCAAATACGGAGTGTGAAGATTCTCTTGTTCTAATTAAATCCTTAATTTCTGGACTTAGTTGAATCTTTGTTGCTTTGAATATGGCTCAAATTAATTTATATGGAAGGGAGTTTTTGATTTTGGCCCATAGTTGCCGAGGCTCGGATCTTTCTCCTGGCAGGTGTGGGGGACCAGAGATCTAACCCAGGTTGGCTAGGGGCAAACACCCTACCTGCTTCACCATTGCTCTGGCTCTCAATCTTTTTACTAGAGAAGATAAAATAAAAAATGTATGATTTGTTTCACTGTAGAAGACTCATTTTATATGTGGAGAATTTGCTCATGACTATAAGATGTCAGAAAGAAACTTTTCAGGGACGACACTGTTCAGGAAGTGCCCTGTTCTGAATGGTTCTTCTTTGGCTGAGGCCAAATAGGGCCCTTCTGTCTGCTGATCACTATTTACTGCTGCATCCATTGTGAGACAAACCTTTTTTTTATCAATTTGCAAAAGTGTTTGATCTGGAAAATGAATGTTCTTCACTTTAAACTGTCAAGATGAATTATCAAAATGTCTTGAAGTTATGTTATCAGAGCCTGGCAAGCTACCCGTGGCATATTCAATAAGCCCAAAACAGTAACAACAAGTCTCACAGTGGAGACGTTACTGGTGCCTGCTCGAGCAAATCTATGAACAATGGGATGACAGTGCTACAGTGCTATATTTCTGGCATGGAGAGACAGTGTAGGATTTAAGGCATACTTCTCAGACATGGCCCTCTTAGGAGTGATTCCCCTGAGTGCAGAGCTAGGTTTAAGCCCTGCGTGCTTCTGGACTTGGTCCTCATAATAAAGCAAATATGCATATGTCCACATATATTTGGCAAAGATATACATGTATACACACATACATTTGGCAAAGATCTTTGTGTAGTGCCCAAGAACCACCAGAAGCAAACACTGAACCAAACCTAGATCTATAACTGACTACCACCAGATGTGATTATAATAATTGCCCCCCCAAAAAAAATTGTTTTGAGTGTCTAATTAGAAACACTAAACATTCAAAGCTGGTATTTGTCTTTAATTTCTATCTTAAAATAATGGTTGATTTAATTTTTGTTTTATCTTCGTTTCTATGCCACCATACATTATGAAACATATTTATTTAAGCTTTATGTTAACTCATCTATGAAATGGGGCTGAAACTTCACTAATCTTCTCCCACCACAACTTGATTACATTAGATTATTTAATTTAAATGTTGCATAGAACTGGCATTTTTCATATCTCATCCTTTTTATAGTTTCTAATATAATTCCTGGAGTAGGGTAGTATATTTGTGGGAATCATTCACAAGGAAAACATCCAGCAAATGCTTTGAATGATGACAAAATTTACTATAAATTCAGGATATTGAAGTTACCGTAAAAATTAGCCTTAGGACACTCATGTAAATTGCAAGGAATCTCTTAAGTTCTAATTAACCATTTATCAAAGTTTTATGAGATAATCTATTTCAAATATTTATATCTAGATACACATTGCAAATGCCCCATGCACATGTTCTTCATTTCCCAAATTATTTCAGAACAACAATCAGGATCAATGTCGTTTTGGTTATGCTTTCACTTGGGGGATGCTGGAATATAATGAAGGGGCCACCTGCTCACTATAACATATTACTAAAGTTTGTTTCTTCAACTTTTAAAGAGTTAGGTTGAAGGAAAGGGCTATCTTTTGCACTGAAGCATTATCTGTTAGATCATAACTAGTGAAATCTCCAGTAGTGGGACTATTTGATTAATATAAGCAAACTTTGCTCTGAAGTGTAGACAAATGTGCCAACTTGAGAGCAATTTTAAATCTGTTTTGCAGATGAAATTGACGTCAACCTTCTTGAATTCAACCCTAAAGGTTTAAATTTATTTTTTTACAGACACAAAAAAACAATATTGATGAATGTTTAATGAAATATTACTTTCTCATACAATCTACACATGTTTCTAGGTATCAGCTAATGAGTGCATTTATTTTTATCTTATTCATGTAAGAACAAACAAAAAGTATTATTCAGCATGAGTATGAAATGAGTTAATGTAAAATATTGCAAACAAACAACAACATTTATATAGCCTTAAGATCAAAGTGTTTTCCTATAAAAAGTAACATATTTGAAGTAATTATATTTCACCTCAAATGAGATATCAGGTCTTGATTATATGGTTCTAATTTTATTTGTCAAAAGTATTTTTGTTCCTCTTGGGAAAGACTAATGTACCTGGTACAAAAGTTTACAATCTTTTTTGTTTTCTTTTTTATTTTTTTAGAATTGAGGTTTCCAAAAATTTTAGTTTAACTTTTACAGAAATAGCAGTGAGAGACCAGGCAATGGCTCAATGGCTAAAGGTTGCTGTTTGAAAAAGTGAGGCTGTGTGTTGTATCCTCTGTAGTCTTCACAATGCGTAGAGGGCCACTGGAGCTGCTCTGCTGTATGGGACCCCTGAGCCCTCCTGAAATACCCAACACAGCGCTTGGTGTGTGAGAGCATAGTAAAGGAACAACAAATAGCCAAAGTCATTTGAACTAAAGGTTTTGTCTATACTAATGAGCTTAGATAGATGATGCTGGTAGAGGGAAGTGGACTCTATGTGATGGGTAGTTGGGATGATGTATACATGTATTTGTGAAAAGTATCACTTTCTGGTTGTTGTTTTTTGGGCCATACCTACCGGTGCTCAGCACTTATTCCTGGCTCTGTGCTCAGAGATCACTCCTGGCTGACCTTGGGGGAATATATAGGGTTCGGGGGGGCTGGAGCGATAACACAGTGGGTAGGGCATTTGCCTTGTATGCAGCCAACCCAGGTTTGACTCCAGCATCCCATATGGTCCCCGAGCACCATCAGGAGTAATTCCTGAGTGCAGAGCCAGGAGTAACCCCTGTGCATTGCCGAGTGTGAACCAAAAGATATAGATAGATAGATAGATAGATAGATAGATAGATAGATAGATAGATAGATAGATAGATAGATAGATATAGATAGAGATATGGGATTCTGGGAATAGAAACTCCATCAGCCATGTGTAAGATAAGTTCCCAGTTTTCTTAACAGTATTGTAACTAGTACCTCAAATAAAGTGTTTTTTTTTTTTAAAGATGCATATACACTATGGTGAGGAATGCTATCCCCAATAAGTGCATGCATGTGTATTATAGCAAGCACATGACTGATGTGTGTGACCCCTTATGAGCACTGACATGAGAAATGTTACCTCCAGCAAAATCACAACCAAGAATATGAGCACCACAGCAGAGTCTGTGTGACCCCTGGTTATGACAACAATAACAACACAGGAAAGGGAAGAGAAAGAGATAAATAAGAAATTTAGTTTGTTCTAGTAAATGGAAAAATGTCATTAGAACATAATTTGTACTAATATGTGCTGTTCTAACATCATATAGATGAACTTATTCATTGTGTTTCAACAATAACATAGAAATTAAAGCTGAACTTCTTTTTTTTTTTTCTTTTGCTTTTCAGGTCACACCTGGCGATGCACAGGGGTCACTCCTGGCTCTGCACTCAGGAATTAACCCCGGCAGTGCTCAGGTGACCATATGGGATGCTGGGACTTGAACCCAGGTCGGCTGCGTGCAAGGCAAATGCCCTACCCGCTGTGCTATTGCTCCAGCCCCTAAAGCTGAACATCTTAATCAGAGAATTTTGTTCAGTGTTTTACAGACTTGGGTCTTCGATTTAATTTTCATGTCTCTCTTTCTAACGACTTTTTTTTTGCTAAAATTGGAATTATTCCTTTTAAAGAGTTATTATTTAAGTTGATATAAACAATAAGTCTATGTAACTACTCACAGTGTCATGCCAGAAGTAGAATTCCTAGAATTTTATAAAAATTATTAGAATTTTATAAAAAGGAAACAGTCTTCCAAAAGTGCATGCAATTCTTTAATGACTGATGTCATTAAATAATTATCTTTTGGGGGAGTGCACACCTGTCAGTGCTCAGGTCTCACTTTGGCTCTATGGTTAGGGATCAGTCTTGATGGAGCCCAGGAAACATGCTATTGTTGTATATCATACGTTATATACATATGTGTAATATGTACATATGTAACATATGTGTAATATGGGATCTATTTTATTCTGGTCAGCTCTGTGCAAGGTAATTGCCTTAGCCCTATACTACCATTCTGAATCTATTGTGAAATATTTTACATGATTTTTGAAATTTTTTCATCTCTTCTATAGAAAAACTGGTGTAAATAACTTTCTTAATTTATATCAGGATTGTCTTTTTGCTGTTCAGTTAATATTAGAGCTTCTTTAGAGATACCTTGGACAAATATTCTGACCCATTCTGTAGTCATTTTTGCTTTATTAATAGTATTCTTTGATGCATGGAGATAAAAATTAAAATTAAGTTCATCTACTTACTATTTTGTTTCTTAGGTTTTAGGTAGCACGTAGCACTATTGTCCAGTTGTTCATTGATTTTGCTCGATCGGGCACCAATAATGTCTCCATTTTGAGACTTTTTGTTACCGCTTTTGGTATATCAAATATGCCATGGGTAGCTTTCCAGGCTTAGGAGTCAAATTAAAATGCACTAAAAATATAAGTTTAAAGGAGCCATATTCCTAACTTCTACATGCATTTCATCAATGCATTCAGCTTAGGTTGAAAGGTAAGCACAGAATAATACTCAAAGTAGTATTGCAAATGATATTTTACATATTTTATTATTATATGTTTTATATATTATATTGTTAATGTATTATATTGATCTAAATAAAACATAATATTTTATATTGCAATTTGGGTTTCATGTTTTATACAGATTAAATTGTTGAGGCAAGGTGGTTGAGCAGGATGGTGGAGGCAGTGATTGTTCAGAGGTAAAAAACTTGCCCTGCTGGTAAGAGGCCACAGTTTAACTCACTGCCATCTGGGAGCCTTCATGTTTCAACAATGTGATTTCCACAAAGCACCCAAGTGGCTGATCATTTTGACCACATGTGTGACCGTGGATGCTCATCACAACCTAAGAGTGGCAGCGCTATAACCATGTATGCAAGAACTGCAGCCAAGAGTGCACAAACCTTTAGTCACTAACAGTGGAAGCTAGTGGGGGAAAATAGCCTCCAATTATTAAAAAAAAAACATCAAATATAACTTGAAAACCTGGTTTTCGAAGTAAGTTATTCTCATCTATAAACCTTCCTTGTGCTCAGCGTTCTTGTGGCCCATTTTGTGTTTCCTGTGGGGAAAGAAGGGTTGGAGTGGGAATCTTGTAAGAATGAAAACGTCGCAGCCTGCTGTGCTGTGAGTAACACAACCCTTCATCTCTGAACTAGGAGTCCCCTGTCTCCTGCCATCACCTGGTGAATCATGTCAAACTCATTTATTTGCAAGCTAATAAGGTGAACCTTTGACCCCTTAACTTTTCTTGATGTTCATACCCTGAAAAAGCTAACATTAAGATGGAGCAAGTATGAGAAATTTTGCAGTAACACCTGGAAAAATTAAAAGAGAAAAAACAATTTGAGACAGAAAATGCCTTCAAACTGTGAGGTAGAACTAGCACCTGTGAAAAACTGGCAGGAGAATGCATAATTAGGCAGAGAGCCTCAGACTACAATGCAAATCTGACAAAACCTCAAACAACTGAGGTCCTTAGAACAAAGTCTCGAGATTAGAACACTGTCATTTTGCAGATAAATTATTAGGTGATGCATAACTTTGGAAATAGTTCCCCAAGTGTGTGACTTCTGCTTGAATACCAACATTGATTATAAAGATGATATGATGAGGAGGCATTACAATGCTGTCAACTGACTGCTCTACACTCAGATGAAAGACAAACTCTTTCATGATGGGAAATCAGAAAGGTGCCTTGGATGGCTGACTCAAGGCATGAAGTATATGTCTAATGAGAAAAACTGCCAGATTTTCATTGCTATTGTTCTATTTTTACATTGCAGTGAAAGGTATGTTAAATATTTGGGGGTCACACATTTCTGCTGATTTTTAAAAATCACACATATTCTGATAGACATGTAGAAGCATCTCATTGTGATTATAATTCTACTGCCCTTGATGATTATTAATGCTGTGCATTGTTGTGTACTTATTTTCATTATATACTTCTCCCTTGAGCTGAACCAACTCATAACTAGTTTGATTATTATTCATGTAGTAATTTTATTTTTGTTTTGTGGTGTAAGGTCAAGAATGTATTTTTCTTCTTGAATATGGATACCTTCAATTTGCTAATATTTTATTTGCATTCATCTGAAATTTCCTTTATTCTGGAAGCTCTTTCATGCTTTTGCAGAGTTTAATCCAAATTTCTTCAAATGAGTTAGGAAGAATTTTCATTTACTGATAGACTTTGTGTATATTTGGATACATTTATGTATATGTATATTTACATACATGTTCATTACATTCAGGTATATTTATTTTCAACCTAAAGAAATTTAGCTGTACTGTGGTTTTTCTTCAGATTTTATGTATCTTTTGCATTTTTAAAGAAATGTAGTTGTTATCAAAGCTTTCTTACCAACTAGATGATGTAGCTAATAAGACTTCTTTATACAAAAAACTGAATATGTCTAAACTAATACAAATTCTGTAAGAAAATGCGAAAGCTTCCCGATTTCTTTAAGAAATGTAATTTAAGTGTCCCCTGTAAAAAACTAAGGCACGCCGAACGGGCGTGTGCACTCATGGGCTCTCCAGGCGGCTGTCTCACCTCCCGTGTTCGGTGCTCTGGAATCACTGTGTATGGCTGTTGGTCAAGGGCAGGCAAAGGAAGAACGAGGACCAAGCTGGTTGCTGATTAGTTACCGTTGATTCAATCTTGCATCTTTCTCATCTCCCGCACTCCCAGCTCCGTCCTCTCTCTGCATCTACTACAGCCTCTCTCTCATCTCCTCCCTTTTTCCTCTCTCATCCTTGCCCCTAGGTTACACACTACCAGGTAGCAAAATCAACATAAGAAAGCCCTTCCTGAGGGCTGTCAGATTCAAAGGGAGCACAACCTAGGGGCATTCCAAAGCCCTTCCTGACTGCCAGTAGGCAAGATACCTCTTAAGAGTTTTTTCTCCTCTCCTCTTTCCAAACACTCATTAACATCTGAATACTAGTTATTTTTGTATGGATATAGCAAGAGAAACATTGAGGCTTGCAAGGCAGTTCTCCTGGCACAATCTTGTCATAGACTCAGACTATAGCACTCAGGCCAGATTAATCATTCCTCACCCTAGCAGGGTCCAAATCTAATTATCACTGTTTGGATCATGACAACATTTGTCCATGATCAAGCTCTTAACTTATAGTTAAGCATTAGGCACTTTGGCCAGACCCATCTCAATGCCAGGGTAGCACAGAACTCACCGCTTGCCCTGGGTCCATCTCGTCCCTCGTTGGGACCCTGCTTTTGGGGGTGCTAGGAAGTAAGGGCAGCTGAGGCTTAGGTCGAGAGAACAGATGTCCAGGAGGAAAATATCATGTAGAGTCGAATGACTCCCAGGTTACAAAAGCATGGCATTTACTAAGTCTTCCTGTGTCCATACAAAAAGGACATGGCTCTGAGTAAATTATGCAAAGGACTCAAGGAGAAGAGAAAAACAATATTTACAAGTCAAGAGAACACTAAGAAAGAAGTAACAAATAAGCACAGAGGAATGGGAGCACCATAACGGGAGTAACTCAATAAAAATAAAACTACCTGAGGCTATGTTATCCTACAGTCACCCACATGAACAACAACCCAGCTTCCTAAATGACAAGAGGCTCAAGAAATTTAATTTTTTTTTATAATTGCTTTTTGGGTCATACCTGACTCTGCACAGGAGTTACTCCTGGCTCTGCACTCAGGAATTACTCCTGGCGGTGCTCAGGGGACCAATGGGAAGCTGGGAATCGAACCTGGGTCGGCCACGTGCAAGGCAAACACCCTACCCACTGTGCTATTGTTCCAGCCCCCTAGAAATTTAATTTCTTCATATTTATTAAAGTATTTTACTTTTAATGAATATGTTTTAGAAAATTATATTTTTTACATAATGTTCTCATTTAAACTTAGTTACAGAATTTATTGGCATAGGGCATTTCATATTGTGCAATTACACTTCGATTCTGAAATTTCGAGTACTCTATTTAAGTTATTCATTTTCCTCTTGCTCTTTCTCTGATCATTCTTTATAGTAAATTGCAGATTTTTCCAAAAACCAAAACAGCTGTGTCTACTTTATCTTCTAGTACTTCCTTTAGTCTTGACTTATCCTTCCTCAATAACTTAAAATTCAAGTTGCTTGGGACAGAGAGATAGGGCAGTGTGTCAGACACCTGCCTTGTACAGGGCCGACACAGAATCTAGCCACAACATCACATATAGTGTCCCAAGCACTGCTAGAAGTGATCCCTGAGCCCAGCCAGATATGGCAGATAATAAAAACAAACAAAACTATTCTTTGTGTTTTATACCACTGCTATAGAAATTCAAAGAATTTATTTGAATTGTCCCTTTGTTTCTGAAGAGTGTATTTAGTAAACTAAATTTTCATTTTAACACTAAATGATGGCAACTTATGATTTTTGTTTCCTCTGTTTTTTATATTAATTTATAAATTAGTTCTCTTTATTCATGTATAATTTTATTTTATTTCAGTGACTTGAAATATGTTGGAAAATGGAATAAAATATGACACACCATGCTAACTCTTCTAGATAAAAAAAAAATCTCATCATCACTGTCATCCCGTTGCTCATCGATTCATTTGAGCGGGCACCAGCAATGTCTCTCATTGAGAGACTTATTGTTACTGTTTTTGGCATATCCAATACGCACGGGTAGCTTGCCAGGCTCTGCCAAGTGGGCTCGATACTCTCGGTACCTTGCCAGGCTCTCCGAGAGGGGCAGAGGAATAGGACGCGGGTTGGCCGAGTGAAAGGCGAATGCCCACCACTGTGCTATCGCCCCAGACCTAAATTATTGAGTTAGCTATCCTATGAACACAACTTAGATTGAGTGTATTGATTATTTTATCAATTAAAATACAATTGTGTCTATTTCTGTATTGCTTCTTCATTTCTGCTATTTTTAAATTTATATTTTGAAAATTCCTCTCCATGAAGTCCTTTTTATCTCATATTAATTCACACATGTCAGCTTTCACATGGCTAGTGTTTGCTGTGTATAGATTTCTCTATTAGTTCACATAAGAATCAATACTTGTTTTCAAGAACTATTTTTTTTTTTTTTGCCTTTTGGGTCACACCCAGCAATGCACAGTGTTTACTCCTGGATTTGCACTCAGGAATTACTCCTGGCAGTGCTCAGGGGACCATATGGGATGCTGCGAATTGAATCTGGGTCAGCCGCATGCAAGACAAATGCTCTACCCACTGTACTATCACTCTAGCCCCTCAAGAACATTTTTGGGAAACAGCATAAAATGTGTCATGTTTTAATTAAGTTAAAGATTAAGAATTACTTCATTTCATAAAAATAAATTTATTATTAGCACCTACTCAAAAGTATGTGTGGGTGAATTTGTTTACTGTATCTTTTCTCCTTCTTCTTCTTCTTCTTCTTCTTCTTCTTCTTCTTCTTCTTCTTCTTCTTCTTCTTCTTCTTCTTCTTCTTCTTCTTCTTCTTCTTCTTCTTCTTCTTCTTCTTCTCCTTCTCCTTCTCCTTCTCCTTCTCCTTCTCCTTCTCCTTCTCCTTCTCCTTCTCCTTCTCCTTCTCCTTCTCCTTCTCCTTCTCCTTCTCCTTCTCCTTCTCCTTCTCCTTCTCCTTCTTCTTCTTCTTCTTCTTCTTCTTCTTCTTCCTCTTCTTCTTCTTCTTCTTCTTCTTCTTCTTCTTCTTCTTCTTCTTCTTCTTCTTCTTCTTCTTCTTCTTCTTCTTCTTCTTCTTCTTCTTCTTTTCCTCTCCCTATTCTTCCCTCTTCCTCTCTTACTCTTTCTCCTCCTCCTTCTCCTTTTTCACCTTATTCTTCTTCCTCCTCCTCCTCACCTTTTCCCTTCTTATTCTCCTCTCCTTTTTGTCTTTTTTGTTTAAGTTTGAGATACAATGGTGCTCAAGACTTACTCTTAGCTCCGAACTGTATCGGGGAAGGAACCATATACATTGTCAAGGATTCAACAAAGGTCTGCCATTGACAAGACCTAAATGTATTGCCTTTTTAAGTGACCATAGCCTTATCAGTGTATGTTAAATATTTCTGCTACTGTGATTGCTATCATTATATTTTAAAACAAAATAACAGCTTTGAGGTCACTGAAGTATCTACTTTAATAAATGAGGCCATTTCTCCTATGGTATATTTTTTTTCAGAAAAGTATTTGAGAATTTTAGAAAGTTCTAAGGGAGATGCCTAAAAGGAATGATGACCCTGGACCTTCACAAAGATGGCAGCAGAGTATAGAATTTGTACAATGCTTTTAATTTGTAGGCCAAAATAACTATGCAATTATTTTGTAATTATAAAGCAATCATTTATTGGCAACTATAAGTTTTTTCATGTTTTGTGGTAATTCCAACTATAACTACCATATAATTTGTAAGAAAGAAATAGCTGTGCAATTACTCTGTATTAACACAGTAATTACCAATATGACCAGGCTTATTGTGCCTTATGAAACAGAAATCGTCACACCTGCAAACTGCAAGCTACATAGCAGCAATACAAGCTTTCTTTATATGATCCACTATAAAACTAGAGACAAGGACGGTTTTACTTCAACATATCATTGTATTTAGTTATCAGTTAAATGTAGTATTTTATCACAGCTGTGTTTCTGTGATTTTAATTGAATTGCTGAAAAAGAAAGAAGTAGAACTAATTTGTATCTGCAAGAAACAGAACAGTATAGTAGAAAAAGCAGGAGTTTTGAAGTCCCACAAATATCAGTTTGAGTTCTAACTTGTATAAGCAGAATAATTTGGATAGGTTTTTTTTCACCTAATTTTCCTCATCTGTAAAATAAATATTTCCAGGTTGCTATAAGATTAGATATGTGATATGCAAATTATCACTGTCACTGTCACTGTCATCCCTTTGCTCATCTATTTGCTTGAGCGGGTACCAGTAACATCTCTCATTGTGAGACTTCTTGTTACTGTTTATGGCATATCGAATACGCCACAGGTAGTTTGCCATGCGGAGGTGATACTCTCCGTAGCTTAATATTAATTCATTAACACGATTATATCCCGAAAAATCTATGTACTAGGCATCATTTTAAGGATTAAGAAAATAACACACACAAAAAATGAATTCCTTCCCCTACAAAACCTGAGGGCTTATGGTCCCTAGAGCACTGACATTTACTAAATCATTATTACTACCTTCAATTGCAATTGTAAGAAATAATACAGATATCCATTGTTCCTTATGATTTTCCCAACTTTAAATGTATTGCAAATTATGTTACAAATATCACAACCAATCTTTGATATTGATAAATATACCTGTTATATTATTGCCTAAGTTATCTTGAATGTATACATAGTCCATACAAATTCCTTATATATGTTGTTTTATATATCCACATAAGCCATCAAAGTGATGCTATTTCTTATTTTCTTTTGTTTTTCTTTGTGGGGGTTAAGCAAAACTTGTGATGCTCATAGTTTACTCCTAATTCTGTACTCATTGATCACCCTTGGCAATGCTTGGGAGTCGTATGGGATGTGGGGGATAAAACCCAGGTCAGGTACATTCAAAGCAAGAATTCTCCAGGTTCTACTATTTCTCCCACCCAACACAGATCACTTACACTGCCTAGTTTATTTTTAAAAATTTTATTGAATCACTGTGAGATAGTTATAAGCTTTCATGTTTGGGTTACAACCTCACAATGATCAAACACCCATCCCTCCACCAGTGCACATTCCCTACCACCACTGTCCCGAGTATATTCCCCCCTTTCCCACACTCCCCCTGCCTCGATGGCAAACTATATTCCCCATACTCTCTCTCTACTTTTGGGCATTATGGCTTGCAACACAGACACTGAGGGGACATCATGTTTGATCCATTATACCATTTCGGCATGCATCTCCCATCCCGACTGTTTCCTCCAACCATCATTTTCTTAGTGATCCCTTCTCTATTTTATCTGCCTTTTCCCCTCACTCATGAAGCAGTCTTCCAGCTATGGGGCAATCATCCTGGCCCTTGTATATACTGCCCTTGGGTGTCAGCCTCATGTGATGTTATTCTATGCTCCACAAATGAGTGCAGTCCTTCTATGTTTGCCACTCTATTTCTGACTCATTTCACTTAGCAGGATACTCTCCATGTCTATCCATTGATAAGCAAATTTCATGACTTCATTTCTCCTAAGAGCTGCATAGTATTCCATTGTGTAGATGTACCAAAGTTTCTTTAACCAGTCATCTATTTTAGGGCACTCGGGTTATTTTCATATTTTGGCTATTGTGAACAGTGCTGCAATGAATATATAAGTACATATGTCATTTCTACTGTGCTTTTTTGCATCCCCGGGATATATTTCCAGAAGGGGTATTGTGGAGTCATATGGAAGCTGGAAGCTCAATTTATAGTTTTTGAAGGACTTTCAATATTGTTTTCCAGAAAGGCTGGACCAGTCAGCATTTCTACCAACAGTGAAGGAGTGTCCCTTTTCCCCACATCCATGCCAGCAGTGGTTGCTTTTGTTCTTTTGAATGTGTGCCAGTCTCTGTGGTGTGAGTTGATATCTCATTGTTGCTTTGATTTGCATCTCCCTGATGACTAGGGATGTGGATCATTTTTTCATGTGCCTTTTGGCCATTTGTATTTATTTTATGAGGAAACTCCTGTTCATTTCTTCTCCCCATTTTTTGATGGGGCTGGAGGTTTGTTTTTTTATATACAATTCTACTAGTGTCTTATATATCCTTGATATTAATCTCTTTTCACATGGGCATTGGGTAAATATTCTTTCCCATTCTGTGGGCTCTTTCTATATTTTGGTCACTGTTTCTTTTCAAGTTCAGAAGCTTCTTAGCTTAATGTAGTTCCATTTGTTTATGTTTACTTCCACTTGCATGGTCAGTGCTGTTTCATCCTTAAAGATGCATTTAGCTTCAATGTCATGAAGAGTTCTGCCTATATTTTCTTCTAAGAACCGTATAGATTCATGTCTGATATTGAGGTCTTTAATCCACTTTGATCTGACTTTTGTGCCTGGCATTAGACAGAGGTCAGAGTTCATTTATTTGCAGGTAGCTATCCAATTTTCCCAGCACCACTTGTTGAAGAGGCTTTCCTTGTCCCACTTTGCATTTCTTGCTCCTTTATCAAAGATTAAGTGGCCATATATTTGGGGGTCTATGAGAGGATATTCAATTCTATTCCATTGGTCTGCAGGTCTGTTTTTATTCCAATACCATGCTGTTTTAATTATTACTGCTTTGTAGTAGAGTTTGAAGTTTAGGAAGGTGATGCCACCCATCTTCTGTTTTCCAAGGATTGCTTTAGCTATTCATGGGGATTTATTGTTCCATATAAATTTCAAGAGTGTTTTCTCTATTTCTTTGAAGAATGTCATGGGTATCCTGATAGGGACTGCATTAAATTTGTACAGTGCTTGGTGCTATACTGCCTAGTTTAAACATAGTTCTCTTCTTCTATACACAGGTGGGTATAAATCACCCTTCCACTTCTAAAACTTTGCTACTTCAAAACTATCTTAATGAAAGCTACAACTAAAACCATTGAGAATTGACTGCCTCAATACAACTTCTCAATAGTTTATTCAAGTTATTAAATAATACTGAATTTCTACCTTGTATGTGGTCAACACAGGTTCAATCCCATTTACCTCATATGGTATCCCAAGCCCTTCCAGAGTGATACCTTTAGTGAGGATCCAGGAATAAGCCCTGAGCACTTCTAGTTGTGGCTCAACAACAAAAATTATAAAACAAAGCTTATACCCACAAGAACTGAGAGATCAGAATGAAAAAGTAGCAAAAAAAGTTAAAAAGTTAACACTTTAACTTACTTTTGAATACTAGAAAATACATAGATGGGCTGGAGTAATAGCACAGCAGATAGGGCATTTGCCTTGCACGTGGCCAACCCAGGTTCGCAGCATCTCATATGATTCCCTGAGCACCTTCAGAGGTAATTCCTGAGTGCAGAGCCAGGAGTAACCCCTGTGCATCGCCAGGTGTGACCCCCAAAAAATATTATAAAATATACAGATAACTGGCTCAATGAAAAAGAGAACCCTTAAATTTAATACTGTCAATGGAAATTGGAGTTTAGTCTTTATTCCATGAACCTATAATGTACATGTGAAATTACAATTGCCAGTAGAGTAAGTGAATCAGAGTCAGGAAGAGGAGAGATTGTGGGGAAGTTTGTATATAGGATGTGTTACCTGGATCCTGGTTTCTATCCCGCATCCTGTACAGTGAGGACACCTGCTCTTTTCAGGAAGAAGCCCTTCTCTCTCCCTATATGCTCACCCTGCTCTCTAGCTTCTCTCAAAATTTCTTTTCCCAGACATCAGTTTCCTCCTCACCCATAACTAATCAGGCATGAAATTAAAGGAAAGAAAAGGAGGAAAAAGAGAACTGTGAATAATACTGTCTCCTTCCATTAAGGTTAACTCAAATCAAATAAACAAAGGGTTGAAAGGTTAGATTCAAAATTGTTAAATCTTGACCTGTTAAAAATTGACCATAGACCTATTACAAATATGAAAAATAACAATTTAGACTTTCATTCAAAGTATTTGAAAAATCAACAAATACTTAAATTTATTTTTTAATAAATTGTTTACAGCATGGATAATACACAGGAAATCCTTACAGACTGATTTGCTCTTTGTCACTCTTTCACTGCGGTTCAGACTTTATCTCTGTACCAGTCAGTGGAACTCCCTTTTCCTCTCAAGGTGTAAAATTTTGATGATCCATTGCATCATCATCACCATAACTCCCTAATATCTCCCATCAGAAAACTACCCAATATGCACAAATGCATCCAAGGACTGTTGAGTGGTTTCGCCACTTTGGGTAATAGCTAGAAATCTTCTCACAAGTTTTCAAATAGAGATTCCGTATGAGTATGAGATTCCTATCTTGGAAATTTATCCTGAAAACATAAAACCACTAATTTGAAAAAAAAATGTGTACACCTATGTTCATCACAACACTATTTTCAATAACCAAGATCTTAAAACAACCGAAGCGCCCAAGGTGAGTGGCTAAACAAATCATGGTGCATATTCATAATGGATTAATACTCAACTATGAGAAAAGTTGAAATTCAGCAGTTATTACAACTTGAATAAAATTGTGAGGGAGTTATGCTAAGTGAAGTAAGTCAGAAAGTAAAGCATAAATACCTGATGATTATGGTCATGTACAAAGCAGATAAGCATATACTAATGGAAAAAGAGATCACACAACCCTCAACGGAAATAAATCCTGTGACACAATCAATCAAATTGGAAACTGATGAGTGAGAGAGACCGAGACTGTGATATAATGTTATAAGAATCTTGCAACTTTGGTCAAAAGATTGGTGCAGTAGTTCTGTAACTACAAAACAGAGACTTCAAATCTATTGTAAGATATGATTGCTTAATTTAAATACAAAATATACATGATGATGAGAGTTAGGTTTCAATATACTTGGAACAAAATTATGATAAACCTGAGATCAATAACAGACAAAACATATGATAAAGTAATTTCAATGACAAATCTAACACTTTGTAACAATTTTTGCAGATTAAACAATTTTGCAACACAAAATTGTATTCTCAAATTTGAAATAAATTGTTTTTAATTATCATATAAGATGTTCCTATAACAATAGAGATTGAAAAAGTATTTATTATCCCTTCATAGAACAATTTAATAGAGAACAAGACTAATATTTAAATTGTATTAGTTTGGTTTTAAATACCATCTTTTTGCATTTTATTGAAGTGTTAAGTATTTTTTTGCATATCTGGTGGATTGAACTTGCTCATAATTTATTGAAATTCACTTATTGCTCTGTCAGTCATGACAGTGTATTTCATTTTTGTCCAGATAAAGAAAAATATAATAATAAGATACAGGATGATATATTCTATATTAGGTCTTACTTTAAAAAGAAAATGAAATTGATTTATAAAGTTAAAACTAAAATTGTGCTTATAGTTAATAATTTTATATCTCAAAGCTATAAGAAATTGCAAAGGAAATATAGAAGAATGCAATAGATTCTTTTAACTGTTGAAAAATTAGAAGGCTGGCTCTTAGAAAGGATGAAACCATGAAATTTGCATTTAAGTGGATCAACATGGACAGTATCATGCTAAGTGAAATGATTCAGAAAGAGCTGGACAGACTCAGGATGACTGCACCCATTTTTGGAATATAAAGTAACATAATAGGAGAATAACACCTAAGGATTGTAGAGATAAAGGCCAAGAGGGTGACCCCATGACTTGGAAGCCAATCTCACGTGCTGTGGGAAAAGGCAGGTGTGATGGAGAAGTGACCACTAAGCAAATGACAGTTAAAGGGATCACTCCGGATGGTAGATGAGTGCTGAAAGTAGGCTATGAACCAAACATGATGGCTGCATACTGTAAAATTTGTAAATCTGTAACTGTATTGCAAACCATAACACCCAAAAAGAGAGTAAGAGGGAATGTCGCTTTCACAAAGGCAGGAGGTGGGAAGGGGTGAGGGTGGCAAGAGGGACACGGGGAACATTGGTGGTGGAGAATGGGCACTGACGGAAGAATGGGTACTAGAACATTGGTTGAAACATCTGTAGCACTGTCGCACCGTCATGCCATTGTTCATTGATTTGCTCAAGCGAACACATTTCCATTGTGAGACTTGTTACTGTTTGGCGTATCGAATACACCATAGGTAGCTTGCCAGGGTCTGCCGTGCCAGTAGGATACTCTCAGTAGCTTGCTGAGATCTCCGAGAGGGATGGAGGAATCGAACCCGAGTCAGCCGCGTGCAAGGCAAATACCCTACCCGCTGTGCTATCACTCCAGTAACGAAAATTTGTAAATCTGTAACTGTATCTCAGGATGATTCATGAAAATAATTAATAAATATATATTTTTTAAAAAACACAAAAAATAAGAAAATTAGAGGGCTGGCCATTTCCTCTATATGTGTAAAATGAGCAATTTTCAAATAAAATGAACTGGTAAGTAACAAATGCCAGTGCTTCCTAGATCACTCACAGTGCACAGTAAATACTGCTATTTCAATGGTACTAACAGCTTGTCTTGCAAACTGGCCTAAAAATAATCATATGAGTTCAAAAGCATCTGGAAATTATCCATGCTTCTTACTGGTATACTCCAGTATCTGAAATTACTTTTTTCCTCTAAATAATTTTAATGAAAGAGAACTCTACCAATTAGCAAAAATTAACTCTTTCTAATTATAGTAAAAAGCCACTTTTCTGTGATTGATTAAAAAGGCACTTCATGGAAGTATCATAGTAGAAACAGTCATCTTCCTTTAGAGGTTACCTTGTGCTACAAAAGGTTGCCAGAGTAAAGAAAATTTAATTGTCTAGATTACCTCTCTATGAACTTCTTTCTCCTGAATTTGGTAAGACCCATTTCTTACACTAAGAAGCTTAGAATAAAATGCATACTGATGACTTAGAGAAAAAATTGTCTGATAGTAATAATGATATTGTACGAATACTATTTTGCATATTATTTATTGTCTGCAGTGGAGTTCTGTATCTCAGACATCTTTTGCTTAAGTCTCAAGTCTCGTTTGTTAGCAGTACTTTCATTTACCTGGTTTTAAACTGTGAATATCTAAGACAATACTTAGTAGGACTTTACTATAAATCAGACTCTATTGTTGCTAAGTAAACTGATCTACGGAGTATAAATATCTGTAGTCACAGTGTGAAAAACAGAATTTTATATTATCTTGAATCTGGATATCAGATGTTATTGTTAAAGTGATAATATATTAGTTTTAGACAAAAATAAATTCATTTAAATACTTTAAAACGTCAACCTGGGCCCAAGAAGTATTAAAGTTGAAACAAAAGTAAGAGAGAGACATTTCATAGGACAAATGTCTACTCGTTGCAGTGTTTCATCTCCGCTTAGAGAGAGGAAAAAATACTTCTCAATACTTTAAAATAGACATTTCCCTCATAAAAGCAGCCTAAGGCTGTGTCTCCCTACACCCGCCCCATCTGCAAAGTTGTAATCAGACTCTTGGGCTATCTCAATGTCTCAGCATTTTTGCCATATATTGAAACAGCAGGTGCATGATACAATTTAAACATTTTCCTTGCTTTCCAGTTTAAAATGGGTGTACAAACCATATCACACCTCTAATAGAGATTGCATTGACTAAATACTAATAAATATTTCCTTTTTGTGAGTAACTTTAAATAGCTTAGCCAACACATGGATGGGGGAAGCTAGTGTGCACATTACCTTTTCCTCCTTTGCTCAGATTCTGTTTGCCTGTTACTAGAATTACAGATTTCTAGGTAGGGGCTAATGATAATGAACATTATCTCTGTAAGGAGCAGTTACTTGCAGATACGGTTGCAAACTTTTGTGTCATTTGCCATAGTGAATTTTAAGTATATCCAAAATTGCTTGATGAACATGATAATCTATTTTCACCCATTTTTTTTAGCTTTTTGGGTCACACCTGTTGATACACAGGGGTTACTCCTGGCTGTGCACTCAGGAATTACTCCTGGCAGTGCTCAGGGACCATATGGGATCCTGGGATTCGAAGCAGGGTCAGCCGCATGCAAGGCAAAGGCCCTACCTGCTGTGCTATTGCTCCAGCCCCTGTTTTCACCCATTTTGGGAGATTAAACTAGCTTTAGGAAAAAAATCTTAAGGTGCTTCTTTATCGAATATGAAAGCATTGTTACTCGTTATTTTTATATACCATGGACCTTACAAATAAATTACCAATGGCAATGCAGTGACAAAAAGATAAGACTAGGCAAGAGTAGTAGTGAAGTACAGCAGCTGCATAAACTCTCTTGATATTCAAAATAAGCAATAGGAAACAATTTACCTAGCACTTGCCCCTGGCAGGAAGTCTCGAATGATTGTAGGAAAATTTGAGCAAACTATAATGTCCAAAAGTAGAGTGAGAGTACAGGGGAAATTGTTTGCCATAGAGGCAGGGGAGGCTGGAATTGGTAGGGGGCAGGGGTGGGGGGAAAGAGATCGGGGACATTGGTAGTGGAAAATATGCACTGGCGCAGGGATGGGTGTTCAATTATTGTATGGCTGAAGCTCAAACATGAAAGCTTTGCAACTGTGATTCAAAAAAAAATGTACAGATGTGGCTGATTTATTAAGTAATTTTAACTGTGATAAACCTTACAGTATTTCATTTTCTCCAAATTGCTGTTAAACGCCTTGCATCAGTCTCCTTTTGTTTTCTCTAAATATTTTGGGCAGATTGCATAATTATAAGAACCTTTTTGACCCCTCAAATGAGACTCATTTTAAGTTTTAGCTTCCATTGGCCATAAAGATAGGGTAGAAGTTGAAGTGCACTTCTTGCATGTGACTTAACCAAGTTCAAAACCTGACAGCATAACCAGAAGTAAACCCTAAGCATTTAGAACAGACTCCTAAATAAAATAATAAAATAAGAGAAAATTTAAGCTTCTAACTATCCTACAATGATCAGATCCAGTTGTGCCAAAGACATGATCCTGATTTATCGATGTCAAGAGGAAATTTTTATTTCATGTTGGGTAACAGAAAGGAAAGGATAGTAGTTACAGGCCACTGGCGTAACTGGCATCATTAAGAATCAGATTTAAAAAATTAACTTTGAGTTTTGAATGAAACATTCCAAGTACTTTTGGTTCAGCCATAGTTTCTTTGATATCCTACATTTCAAAAAACATTTTGCAAATTGCAGGCCAAAAATTACACTGTTTCTCTTTCTTTTATTTTTTCCTCTTTTTTTCTACAATTTTTCCCAAAGAGATTTTTCAGACTTTTATTTGTCTACTATTTACATTCATAAAACTCTAATATCAGATACATAGTCTATGTCTATTTATTTAAGTATGACATTTTTGAAGTATCATAAAACTGGGCTGGAGCGATAGCAAAGCGAAAGGGCAGTCACCTTTCACATGGCCAACCCGTGTTTGATTCCTCCGCCCCTCTCGGAGATCCCGGCAAGCTACCGACAGTATCACGCACACAGGGTACAGCCTGGCAAGATACCCGTGGCATATTGGGTATGCCAAAAACAGTAACAATAAGTCTCACAACCAAAGACGTTACTAGTGCCTGCTCGAACAACTCAATGAGCAACGGAATGACAGTGACAGTGACAGTGATCATAAAATTATGCAGAGTTTTCTTTGTTCTTAAGAAACCATTTTTATCCCTTTTGGGACATTATCAATACCATTGAGAGCAATTAGCTTCCCATCCCTCTTGGAGAGCCGGGAAGCTATCAAGAGTAAACCCACCCGCACACAGAGCCTGGCAAGCTACCTGTGGTGTATTCAATATGCCAAAACAGTAACAACAAGTCTCACAATGGAGACATTACTGGTGCCCGCTGGAACAAATGGACAACAGGATGACAGTGCGACAGTGCTACATGGCTGTATCAGCTGAGTTTTATATGAGCTGAGAAAAGAAAGAAAATGTCAATGTTTACCATAAACAATACAACAGTAGATATTTCCATGAAAATGTTTTTCATATTACACAAAAGTGTGTGTTTATATACATTCACAATATAAAAACATGTTTTCCCTTTTGAATTCAAATATTGAAAGTCACTGCTGTAGCAGATAATATTGGAAGAAGATATACCATATTGTAGAAGAATAGTGTTAGTGTGAGCATATGTACACACACACACACACACACACACGCATGCATGCTCACACATATAGGTAAATCAATGAGTAGAAAAAACATTTTCATGTCTTAACATTCAAAGTAGTATTCTAGGTTGAATCACTATAGGATATGATTGTATTATTATGCAGATTAGCAATTAACTTCAATTCTTTAATCTTCTGTCTCCTGAATTCCTTTGTGGGTCTTGCTGAGAAAAAGAAAGGCCCATTGAAAAGTCAAGTTCTGCTTAGTAGGTGTACATTTGCTCTGGCAAAATTATCACTGTGAGCAAGAATTCAATTGAATTCTTTATCAAAGTTCTGCTTCCTTCATTAGTAAATATTTTTAACTAAAAGGGTGAGTTAATTTTTCATCAGAATATATTGTCAGTTATATTATCAGAAACTAGACCACTTTCTACACGCTGGTTGCTGATCACAGTTCTGCAATGATTCAGTTGCAGTATTGGTTGGCAAATGTAAAAGATCGGTACAAACTAAATTGTTCACTCTCTTTTTATAGATAAAAGCAAAGAGTAGAAAGTTATTGGAGCAATATCACCATCTCTGTTCTCTTTGGCAAAACCAAGGGCTATTGGCACCCAGGATTAAAAGGCATTTTGCTGTCTGGTTCATTGACTTTATATGTTTGTGTGTTTCATTTTGGGTAGTTGCAATTACTGCACTGAGGAAACAAATTAGAAAAGGGCCAGTTTCCAATGATCTTGAACAGTTTCAAAATCCAAATTTCATAGAAGGCAGGCCAATAATCTGAATGGAGATATTGGCTGTCTGGATTGGGAATTAGTGCTGGAGACTTTGACAAAGTGGAGAGGAAATGTCCCATGTAGAGGGGGCTATCTTGGGAGCCCTCTGACAGGCTGGATCGTGCATTTGAAACTGGGATGCAGAGCTGATGCAGAATTCACTAAAAACATGTACAAAAGATTTCCTTACTATGCAGCCAGAAAGAAACAGTAAATCATTTGCAGCATGGATGACATTCTACTTTTAATAGTTGTTTTCCAGATTTCAAAATGCATAGTTTTGGCCTTTTTTTCAGTTTGAGCATCCAGTATTTTTATCTGTGATGTCTTTGAGAAGATACTTTATACTGAGGATACTTTCTTCCTGGTTTTCCTTTGAGTTCAGAATTGTCATAAACTCTGAATGTATAAACTGGATCACGTCTTTTTTTTTTTTTTTTGCAAATAAATAGGTCTGACCTATCTGTACAATTGCCAGATATCTAAGAACATTTTCCTTTATTTTTAAGCATCATATTTGTAAAGTCTCTTCTTTGTTCAGTCTTTAACTGTTGTTTATGTATCCTACCTTCAACCATGCTCTGAATCTGTTTAAGGCAGTGGAACAGAGTTGTAGCAATGTGAGAGGTTCACTGGAGCTAAATAGCTTTTGTAAAATATTGTAATGCAGACAATGGTGGAACATTTAAAAAAGAGCATATTGATAAATTCAGCCTAACCCTTAACAGTCAGTGGGGAGGAATAAAACTATTTGTTGTTCCAAGAAAAACTTGGAAATGTGGCCTTTGATGGGAGTTCAGATATAAACAAGAATATATGTTTCAAAGTAGCCTTCAGAATTAGACAGTTTCTAATACTAAAACTTGAAATAACTTATCCGAAAGGATGGTGATGAGCATAATATAGTAGTAAACCATGTTACCACTTCTGTAGGATGTAGGATGACATTACTTTGTCCTTTCCCTCCTTGCCACAAGTAGCTTGTCCCGGTTTTACCCAGAGTTTAGGCTTACCCCAGTCACACCCATCAAGGTGTTCCCGAATCTCTCCCATCCCTTTGTTTAGCTATAATCACTTCTCCATGCTCTCTTCCCCAAAAGAGTTAATCCTCGGCTTTCCCTTAATCTGACTCTGCTAATTTGCAAGGTCAGACCTTCCTAGGATACTGAATTTATATTATATAAGTTAATACTGCCTTTCTCCTCTTCTTGTGCCTTTTGAATAATTTACTTTAAAGCTATGACTGTTTTGTATAGACACAAGAAGACAATATTATGTTTTTATAACTTGGGAATTAATTGGCCTAGAATATTATTCCCTCCCGGGCCTCTGCTTTCTCCACTTAAGCCTCAGTTGCCCTCAGTTCCTAGCACCCCGAAGCAGGGTCCCCGACGTGGGACGGGAAGGATCCAGGGCAAGCGGTGAGTTATGTGCTACCCTGGCATCGAGATGGGCCTGGCCAAAGTGCCTAATTCTTAACTATAAGTTAAGAGCTTGATCATGGACAAATGCTGTCATGATGCAATAGTAATTATGAGACTGGGACCCTGCCAGGGATAGGAAAGACTGATCTGGCCTGAGCACTGTAGTCTGAGATTGAGATGGCCCCAGGAGAGCAATTCTATAAGCTTTAATGCATCTCTTATTGTGTCCATACAAAATAATTAATATTATGAATTCTTATATGTTTGCTGGCTGAGGAGAAGAGAAACACATTCATGGGACTCCGCCCTTGGGTGGATCCTCCTGCTGAAAGAGAATTAAGTCCTAGGAGAAGCATCCCCTAAGGGAAAGGACCTTACCCTATTGATGGTGACCACACCTATGTGTACGCCCCAACCCTCTCATGCTGTGGAGATTTAACTAGGCTGGTAAGAGTGGGTTGGGGGGCCAGATCCACGGGGGCCAGATCCACGGGGCCAGATCCACAGGGCAAGATCCAGGAGAGCGGGAGAGAAGCGGAGAGAGAGAATGAAATAAAGGGATCGAGCAACCAGTTTGGCCTTCTTCCTTCTTCCTTCCGTCGCCTGCCCTTGACCGACGGCACACACAGCGGTTCCGGGGCACCGAATGCGGGCGGTGAGACAGAGCCGCCTGGAGAGCCCGCGAGTGTTCGAGTGTTCGCGCCCCCTCGCTGTTCTTTAGTTTTTTACACACTTCGATTCCTCTGCCCCTCTCAGAGAGCCCGGCAAGCTACTAAGAGTATCGCACCCGCACGGCAGAGCCTGGCAAGCTACCCGTGGCGTATTCGATATGCCAAAAGCAGTAACAACAAATCTCACAATGAGAGACGTTGCTGGTGCTCGCTCAAACAAGTCGATGAGCAATGGGATGACAGTGACAGTGACAGCGACCACTTGGTAAGAATCCCGTGTGGACCAAGTCCTCTGCCTGTCTTTCCTGCACTTCAATCTTTGTCGTGAATAGATCTTCAATGACCAGTTTCTACCAACAGAACTGCTTATTATCTTTTGTTTCATAATCAAATTTAGAACTCTAAGTATAAAAACTTGGGTTCAGGTGATAGTACATGAGTAAAGGAACTATCTTTTCAGATGACAAACTCTGTTTGATCCCAGTCACCACACAGCATTCGCGGAGCACCTCCAGGAATGAAACCTGAGAACAGAGAGAGAGGGGAGTAAGCCTCTGAATACTGTCAAGTTCAGCCCAAAACTGAAATATAAGTAACACTGTGTCACTGTCACCCCATTGTTCATCGATTTGCTTGAGTGGACACCAGGAATGTCTCCATTGTGAGATTTGTTGTTACTGTTTTTGGCATATCGAAAAACTTTGTTTTATGTGAATAATGAAATAGCATAAAATAAAATTTAAAATTTTAATGCATGTTTATCCATTTCCTTTACGACAACGGGGCTAGCTTAGATATTCTTGAAACTCTTGCACTGTTTCTGTAATCACCTTTGCTAGTTTTAAAATACAGTGTTCCACTAATCTTTTGAATGGTTTTTCAGATTCAAATTCATTAATTTCTGTTCGAGGTTTTATTATTTCCTTCCTCATGCCTGCTTTGGGATTCTTCTGTTGGTAGCTTTCCAGTTCCTCAAGCTGTGCTATTTGGTTATTTATGTGAGTCCTTACTTCCTGATGAATGCTTGCATAGCTATGAAATTTCCACTTGACTCCACTTTTGCTCTATAAGTTCTCGTAACTGGTATCCTCATTCTCACTTGTTTCTGGGAATCTTTTGATTTTCTCTGATTTCCTCTCTGACCCACTCGTTATTCAGTAGTAAGTTGTTAATTTTCATATATTTGAGTTGTTTCTCCATGTTTTTTGTGGTTAACGTTTACTTTCAGAGATTATGTTCTGAGAATTTAGTTTATATGATTTCTATGTTCTTAACTTTATGGAGATATGTTTTGTGGCCTAGTATGTACTCTCTCATGGAGAGTGTCTGTGTATATTTTAAAAGAATATGTATTCTGTTGTGAGTGGATTAAAAACTATATATATGTAAATATATATAAATATATATGCCCTGCTTTTCCATTTCTTCCTTAAAGTCCAGTATTTTCTTGCTGAGTTTTAATATAGTTTATCTCTCAAGTGATAATAGAGAAGTGATGAAATTGACTTCTATTGTGTTGTTATTGATATCTTCCTTCAAATCTATTAGCAGCTGTTTTATGCATTTGTAGTCCATCACTAAAATGAGGTGCATATATGTTTAAAAGTTGAGTTATTTATGATGCACATATTCCATCACCATTAAGAAATGTTCTACCCTGCTTCCTAAAACTATTTTTAATCTGAATGTTGATTTTACCTGATACCATTATCATCACAACAGCCTTTTTCTGTGGGTTATTTGCTTGAAATATTTTCTTCCAACCTTAGACTTTTGAGTCTGTGTTTGCCCTATTTTGCAAATGTATTTCTTGTAAAGAGAAGGTTGGGTTCAATTTTCTATTACACCTTGACACTCTTTTTCTCTTAACTTGTGGATTTAGGCCATCAATATTGAGTGATATTATTGTCACATAGTATATAAACTTCGAGGGCAGCCAGAAGAGGTCCCGATGGCCTCACTGTCTGGTGTTTTGTGGTCTCCAGCCGCTCCACCAGCAGAGGCATCCCGTGCCATGGGGCAGACAGAGAAGGAAACGAGGGCCAAGCTGGTTGGTTGATAAATTGACATTTATTCCATTCTCTCCACGTGCCTGTTCCAATCTCTCTGATCTTCTCATTCCAGCCTCACACTGCCCCTCATTCCCGTCTCTTCCTGTCTCTCCCGCTCATCTCTCCGTACTGCATCGTGCTCCCTCCCCAACTTGTCTTTCCATGCCTAGCACTCTGGGCCAACTCTGGTAGCAAAATCAACATAATAAAGCCCAAACATGATGGCCACTGAATACCTATAATGCAAACCACAACACTCAAAATGAGAGAGAGAGAGAGAGAGAGATAGATAGATAGAGAGAGAGAGAGAGAGAGAGAGAGAGAGAGAGAGAGAGAGAGAGAGAGAGAGAGAGAGAAGGGAATGCCCTGCCACAGTCAGTGGTGGGATGGGGTCTGGAGGGCGGGGTGGAGGCTTGGGGGTTGTGGGAGGGATACTGGTATCATTGGCGGTGGAAAATGGGCACTGGTGGAGGGATGGGTACTTGATCAGTATATGACTGAAACATAAGCACAAAAGTTTGTAAATCTGTAACTGTACTTCATGGTGATTCATGTGAAAAAAAAAAAATTAACAAAAAAGAAAACCCTTCCTGACTACCCATCAGGCTTAAGGGCAGAAAATACCACCTAGGGGTGTTCCTCTTCTCCTTAGTCCAATAACTGAATTAACATCTTAATTAACATCTTAATATTAGTTATTTTTGTATGGGCACAATAAGAGATACATTGAGGCTTGTAGGGCAGCTCTCCTGGGAACATCTTGCCAAAGACTCAGACCACAGTACTCAGGCCAGATTAATCTCTCCTAACCCTAGCAGGGTCTGAATCTAATTTTTATTTTTTGGGTCGTGACAGAATTTGTCCATGACCATTCTCTTAACTTATAGTTAAGGATTTTGGCACTCTGGCAAGTCCCATTTTGATGCCAGAGTAGCACATATCTCACCGTTTGCCCTAGGTCCATCCAGTCCCTCATCAGAACCCTGCTTTTGGGGTGCTAGGAAGTAAGGGCAACTGAGACTTAAGTCGAAAGAACAAATGCCAGGAGGAAACTTTCATTGAGAGTAAATTAACTCTCATGTTACAAAGGCATAGCATTAACTGTCTTCTTGTGTCCATACAAAAAGGACATTGCTCTAAATTAACTATACAAAGGACTTAAAAGAAGAGAAAAACAACATTTACAAGTTAACAGAGCACAATGAAAGGACTTCCAAACAAACACAGAGGAATGGGAGCACTATGATGGGAGCAACCCAATAAACCTAAGCTCCCTGCAGCAAGGCAGAAAGGACAAACCAATGTTATCCTACAATGGAGTTTTGTACTACGTTTCTGTAGAAGTTTGATGTGCTTGTGACATTTGTCTTGTCTTAGAGTAGCCCTTCGATTTCTTCTTGTAGAGATGGTTTTAAGTCTATGATGTTCCTGAACTATTGTTTCTTTATACATGAAGTTGCATATTGCTTCTTCAAATTTGATTGAGTAAAATAATTGCGGTGGCTGTGTAAAATGTTCATAGTCAGGCATTCATTTCATTAGTCTTTCTTTATTAACTATGTGCCACAATTGTCTTTGGGGCCAGAGGGTTTCATATTATAAAACTGTTGTAAATCTTACCAACACTTCTTTGTATGCAATTTCTTTTTTGTGTTGCTGCTTTAAAAATTCTATTGCTGGCATTTGCCTTTCTGATAAAGATGTTTCTTGGAATATTTTTATTTGGATTTCTTTTAGCTGGTACTTTTTGGGTGCTAATGCTTTCTAGCTTTTGGAACTTCTGAGCAAAGATGTTTTAGGCTGTTTTTTCTTATGAAGATTTCCTTCCTGTCCATTCAGAACCCCAGTATCTTGTTTGTTGTTCCTCTTAAATTCATTGCAGAATTCTCTTACTTTCTGTTTATTTTGTCTTTTTTCCATCTTCTGCTGTTCTTTGAATATTTTCTGAATTTTATTTTGGAACTAATTTTTTTTTCTCAGACTTTCCAGTGAGTTTTTCATTTAACCTGCCAAATTCTTTAGTTTGGTAACTTCTGCTTGTAGTTTTCTAATTTCTGCTCTTATATCCTCTTGTGTTATATTCACTGTCCATTCCGTTAATATTTTAAGCACCTTAAAAATCCTCAACATTTCCTATCTAAAGTCTTGATGTGAGAGGCCATATAACTGGTTATTACCAATGGAATAGTCAGGACTTACACCTTTGGTGACTAAGTGTGGTGGTGTTCTGCATTGTTTCCCATTATGCCTCTTGTACTCTGCAGATGAATTCTGTGTCTTTTTGTGTGCATGAGAATCTAGAAGTGGAAGTCTGGTGTATCCTCTCTGTGAGACATGATGAAGTGAATAAATGCATAGCTGAATTAGAGGGGTATCCTGGCTGACTTTGGGGAGTGAAATGGCACAGTTCTAAGTGTAGCTTGCTAGAGAGAATTCACAGGACAGGGGCCAGTGTTCCAAATTGTCTGCAAGATCTTCCTTCTAAGACTGTCACCTGGTTACTTGGTTTGGCATTTCTGGAAGTCAGAACCCAAATGGGATAATAGCAATTACCTAAAGAACCTGAAGTAGGGATGAGCAAAGTCCAACTCTCAGTTCAAGATACGAGACTTAACAAAGTAAAACATGTGGGAGACTTCTTTAGGGAAAAAAGGCTGCTTTTATATAATACTACTCTCAAGAGAACTTTATTAGAAATTCCTTTTCCTTTCCTGTCATTAGTCATCCTGTCCTTAAAAGTTTATCTGGAAAGGATCTCCATAATTTCCTTGAAGATTAACCTCATGTAAAGATCTACTTCTAGGGACCTTATGATTTAAAATAGCATCTTTTTTAATGTAATAGGCCATCTCTAGTAAGATAGATCATTGATTCCTCAAGCACTATTTGGTTCTCTTATTCAGTAAAAACATAGATTTCAGCATGTAAGAAATGACAAGTTCTTGATAACAGCCCCAAATAAATAGCAAATCTTTGGGGATAGATGATGAATATTATCTTCTTTTTTTTAAAAAAAAAAAAGTGGTTTAAAAAAAATAAAACTGGGGAGAAACTAGAGGAATTAGTTCAAGCTGACAACAAACTTTCAGCTTAAAGGCTGACATTGATGTGTTTTCACCATGGGGGTTTCTCAAGACTGCTCCAGGCTCTTCTCCATCAGTGGTTAGCCTAGGGGACTACAGACAAAGGAAGGAAAAGAACATTAATGCTCCTGCCTCCTGCTTTGTTCAAAATTACTAGTAGTGAAGGCTGAGCTGGCAAGAGCTTTTAGAAGCATCTGTTCACCAAACCTTTGAAAAGTTCTGTAGATTTCCAGCTCATGCCACCAAATGATCTTCTTTTCCATACGCTTCTAAAATAAAACCCTTTTTATGATTGCATGACTTCTTCATTTCATACCAACCAGAGAGAAAGATTTTGTCAACTCTGCCCTGAACAAGATTTGTCTTAACATCTTAATCTGAACAAATCCTACTTTTTATTGAGTTCTGTTTCTTTTTTTAATTATTATTAAGTTAAACCATGCATATAGCTATATGCTCTAAGAGGGAGTTTGCCACTTCCATTCAAATGTAATGTAGCCTTTAACTACAGGAAGCTTTGTCAGTATATAGTAGAGTTCTTGAGCTCTAGGGAATTCCAAAATACATCTTATTCCCTGTCAGAGCCATAAGATAAATGAAGCATTCCCAGCTTGAAGCTTCCACTTAAAACCTTTCAGAGCTGGATGGACAGTCTAAAAGTTAATGCTCAATCTGAATAGAAACTGTTAATCTTCATATATTACCATCACTTGTCTCTGGTGAAGTGACATCAGGAAAAGTATACAAGACATTGAGTAAAAATCTTAAGGAATGAGCTCCAATTTTATTCCTTAATTGCTATAACAAAATTTCTCAATTTCCTTATCTATAAAGTAGCATAAAGAGAACTAGTCTATGTACTTAAGAAGACTGTATTGGGGATAAATTAAAAAATATCATCAGTTAACACAATTTTCAGTAAATTGTGAGAATAAAGTTTATAATATCATTAGACTAACAGACTCTGTTCCTGCTGGTCAGGTTAAAACATTTAGAACTTGTTAGTCCAATATTAATTAAGAGAGTAGAGGAGATTATTTCTAACTTTCTTTAATATTGTACTTTTTACTACAGTTGTTTTTGGTTTTGTTTTTGGATCACACCCAGTGATGCTCAGGGGTTATTGCTAACTCTGCTCAGAGCTCATGCCAGTTCATGCTCAAGGAAGCATGCGATGTCAGAATCTTTTATGTGAAGCATGAACTCCAGACCTTTAAGCTCCGATCTTTATTTCCAAATTTGAATCTTTTTTGCTTTGGTTCTGTGAATGTTTTTCCTCACATTTTACTATTCCTAATAGAGAAAAAAGTTATCTCATAATGTAATAAAAAAAGTTTTGCAAATATTTAATAAGATTATTAAAAATTTACCCATAGTATAATAAAACTACTATACAATAAGATTATTTTCCCCTTCAAATAACATTTAAGGGTATGTTATACTGATTGTGTGTATTACCTAAGAATGTGGAATCCCACAGCAAATGGAATTCTGGTGGACTGTGCAGAAAACTGAACTTGGAATAGAATCAATTTGGTGTGACCTATTCTTTTCAAGTAGAATTTATATAAAGTTCTCTAATATCTAAAATTACTTAGCCATTCTTATACCTGATTATTTCTTTATATAGTGACCAAAATATTATTCATTTATCAGACATGTTTTGAGGATTGAGTATCAACTGTATCACTGTCATCCCATTGTTCATCGATTTACTGGAGCGGGCATCAGTAATGTCTCTATTTGTCCCAACCCTGAGATTTTAGCAGCCTCCCCCTACTCGTTTTTCAAACGATTGGAGGCATATATATATCTATATATATAGATATATATACGCTTTTATATATATATGCTTATATATATGTGTGTATGTATGTATGTATTTGTATTTCCCTTTATGTTGACTGCACAAAGCGGCCATGCAGTCCAGGGATATGTTCTCTCATGTGCGAGGCTCGGCCCCAAGTAAGTGGAAAACAGCCTGGAACATGGCGGTGGTGGGGTAGTGGAGGTCGACTGTTGAGCTGGGTCCCTTGGGGCGAGGTGGGCTCTCACCAACCCCCCTCTGGGGCACCCCTGGTGCGGAGTCAGGTGCCATGATTATGGGGGCCTCATTTCATAATCCCTTCCAGGAGAAGCAGCCATGAGTTCTGGAGGGTGGCCGATGAGGAGATCATCTGGCTCAGCAGGACGTGGCTTATGGGTGTGACCCCTGGGTGGCTGGAGATTGGGGGAAGCAGGCAGAACTTTGTAAATCATGGGGCCTAAAATAACAATTATGTTTAAAATCCTTGTCCTTATGAATACAACACAGTCCAAACATGTCCTGCAGAGGTGGGGCACTTAGGTATAAAGACCATTGAGTCTCTGGAGCCTGAGGGAATTCCTGGCTCAGGCAAGGAACATGAATCCACCTCCTCCCAGCAAAGCTGTTTTTCTGAAAGCAGACCTGGGTCTCTCTGGAGATGCTGCGGGAGGGCGGCATGCGGCCCATGGCTGCCATTGGGGCAATGCTGGCTGCAAAAAGAAGGCCATGGGCGATATGTTTGAACTGGCTCCCCGGCCTCTGTGGAAGCCCTGGAACATCTCTGCAGGGGCCGGGGCAGGCAGTGTCCAGCCACCTCCAGGCCACCCCATAGCACACCTGGATCTAATCATTATCATTATTAGTTTATTATTCAGAAGAGGTTAAAGAGGCAATAATAAGAAAAAGTTATGAAAATTTCTTTTCTCTACACCATCAGCAGTTCTTTCCTTTTTATATTCTCTCAGAAGCACACAGTGCTTTAACTCCTATACTTACTTTCCTAAAACTGTCAGTGTCAGAGACTTGTTCCACCTGGTTTATTTTTATTTCCTCTGTTCTGGCCATAAACTTATAGTTTCGATTTTCTTCTTACATTCCTTCTTAACTAAACTATTACAGTAACTTCTATGAATTTCCCCAAGTTATTATCTTTGCCAAGTCCTTTCCACATAAAATATGGTAATTATTTCACTCCTTTGTTAATAATTTTTCTCTGTGGAAAATTAATTTCAAAACCTATACCCTGACTTTTGAATCTTCTGTTTTCCCCTTCTAATTTTTTTTAAATCTCTATATCTTCTAAGGGGCTGGAGTGATAGCACAGCAGATAGGGCATTTGCCTTGCACGTGGCCGACCCAGGTTCGATTCCTCCGTCCCTCTCAGAGAGTCCAGCAAGCTAATGAGAGTATCCCACCGGCACAACAGAATCTGGAAAACTCCCTGGGGCATATTTTATATGCCTAAAACAGTAACAACAAGTCTCACAATGGAGATGTTACTTGTGCCCACTCCAGGAAATTGATGAGCAACAGGATGACAATGATACAGTGATACAGTGATATCTTCTAAGAACTTTAAATTTCTAGGAAACTGGAAACACTTGTTTCTAAAACTCACTTTCTTAAAGGCAGGCATAATAGATTAAAGTATACATTTGCTCATCCAATATTATAGTGACTTGAATAGTATTGCAATGCTTTAACAATGACCTTTGAATATATAGTAACAAAAAAACAAATTGAATATGCTTTATGATCGAGTTCAAAAACTACCATGTAAATTGAGTTTCTAGCAAAGAACATCTTATCTCTGTGTCCTTTCATCTCCTCATCAACCATTACTTGTGTTAGCATCTGTGAAGCACCAAAAGTTACATAAATTTTGGTAGTGAATGTAAGCAATTAAATTAAAGTTAATATACCAGAGAGTAATAGTAGATGACATCATCAATTGGAAAGAGCGATGAAAAGGAAGACTTTCTGACCTTACTCTTTCAGACAATACTAAACTATCTTCTCTGCCTCCACATTTATCATCTTGCTCTTATGAACAATACACAAAAAAAAAGTCTCCTGCTGGAGGAAAAACTAAGAAATGTTAGATGTCATTACCTAGAAAGACTCATAAAGTAGTCTAAGAGCCAGAATATCTCTAAGAAAAACGTCAATTTTCTACACAGTTAGTAATGGTGCATGAAGAAAGCACGAATGCTAAGAAATTTGAATAGAAAGGCCAAATTGGCAGTCAAAGCAGCAGTTTTCCTTAATGCAACTCATACTTAGATTTAGTCTACTTGCCAATAAAATCTAACTTTTCAATTCTAAATTTTCTATTACAAGTGAATTACCCTGCCTCCGTAAGGTTGCTCTTGGCAGATCTCACTCTTGAATGAAGGTTACCACTATTATTTTAGAGCAAAAAACCCAGCTGACCCGAGATTCAATATTTTCAACTCCTCACAGAGCTAGAATGGCAGTTGTTAAAATGAGTTTAAAGGTAGATCTGGCTTTACTCATCCAGGAATCCTTGATTCTAGGGTCTTTCTTCTAACAAAGGCCAACTCTGCATTTAGATTTTTACTTGTGCCTGCTGAGAGGAGACATTTTTCTCAAATGCCCCTGGGGCTGGTGTGTGACTTTTGAAATGCTGCTGAACTAAGTCTCTGATTGGAGGTTTACTGAAAGCATGTTATGTAGTAAGCTGTCACAATTCTACACATTAAAACTCAACAGTGCATAAAGAATGCAATAGCTGACAGTCCTTTATAAAAACTGTTAGCTATCTCATTTATAGAGGTCTCATCAGGCAAACTTCAAGTAGATGAAAGAAAGTCCACTATAAGTAGACTTTACACAGAATAATTCAAAAGAAAAACACTTTCATTGGACAGAAGTTAGTAATATAATTGTGCTGTGGTGAAGAGACCCAGTAACAAAGAGGTAGTAATAGCATTAATCAGTATCAATAGATCACCTGCTGTGTAAAAAATGAATCCAAACTATATTCAGAGTATAATTTCAATACCCCTAAAACTTTCATTTTTTCCCCCATCAGTGAAGTGTAGTGTATGCACATTCTACTTCTCTAAAATCCTGTAGAGTAGTATTAATGAGCAATCGTTAAACTGGAGATTACTTTGTAACCAGCAAGTGACTTTAGTATTACCTTCTGAGACAAGGGGACTTTGCCCATGGTAAAACAGGGGTTGTCAGACACCACAGGTAAATGAGATAAACTGGGGACATTGATGACTCCCCAGAATCAGGATGTGAAACAAGCAATCATGACTTGTGTCTAATTTTTAATTGTTTTTATAATTTTGAAATAGTTTTAATCATTTTGTTTAATAAAGCTAAAGTTTAAAAAAATTGCTATTTCATCCTTCTTAGAAATGTCTTGGAAACATTAGACCAAAGACTTAATCTAGGTAACTATATGGTCTCTTAAATTCCAGGCAGAAGACAATTGCAACAAGAGTTTTCAACTTGTATCTTACTCTCTTCAGTAAACTGCCCTGGGCCAGTCCTAGCATAGCATGCAGTCAACCCCTGTTTGATAACCAGCACTATATTTTATCCTCTGAGCACTGTCAGGAGTAAGCATCTCTAGATGTTGTCCAAATGACAAAATCCAAATGAAAGAAAAGAAATTATCCTAAGACTACTCCCCCAAACTTAAGAATTTCAAGAGTTACTTAGACACTATTCTTCCTCTTGCCTTTAGAAAACTAATCTGTGCATTGAGAATACACACACACACACACACACACACACACACACACACACACACACACACACACACACACACACCATAGAAAATTGCCAGGAAATTAAGGCTAAACTTACTGCAAGAACTTCTTTTTTTTCCGCTTGTTAGGTCACACCCAGTGATGCTCAGAGGTTACTCCTGGCTCATGCACTCAGGAATTACTCCTGGCGGTGCTTGGGGGGCCATATGGGATGCTAGAAATCGAACCCGGGTCTGCTGCTTGCAAGGCAAATGTTATCGCTCCAGCCCCACTACAAGAACTTTTAATGACTAAAAGAATGAATTTATTGGCTGATTTTTCCAAACTATGTGTTGGATCATCATACAAGTCACCTCAACAGAGTTCAGACAATAAAGAAAATCCTAACCTATTTTTTTTCCTATCCAGTCCATAGGAAGTTTCTAAAGCAATGGAGATTGTTATAGGGGTAATTTACAGCACAGTTCAAACCAGAAGACTCAGAGTGTCAATATAAACGTGAGACATAGCCAGATGTGCTTCTGACAGACCTTCCTTTATTCTATCAGATCCATGCTGGGAAGGCTATATTGTCATAATTCTGTACATCCTGTCTTAGTTCTCCTGGTTTCCTACTTTAGAAATGAAAAATTAGATTGGATGGTCAGGTTTTTAAAAATAGACTAACACAAAGGCTTTAATGTTTTTATTATTATTGCATTGGAGCATTTGAATATCTCATTTTTAAAATATTAATTGATAACTTATCAAAGACTATGTACTTAAAGACGATGGGCTAAATATTAAAATATTAACTCTAATGATTGAAGTAAAGTAAAGTATGATGATTTCAACTGCATTATATGACAGATGACACTTTTATTACTTTTTTATGTGGTGTTTTTGAGAAATGTAAGAGACCTCTTTATTAATAAACACCTCTTTAATAATAAACAAGAAACCATTAAAGGTGCATATATTTAACATAAAATTAAAAAGTTTGAGAATATTATGCATATTTGGTGACGCTGAACATATTTGTTTAGATATGTTGTTTAATATGTGCCCAGGCATAATATAATTCATATCTTGGTTAAATTCATGGTTTCAATTTCTATAAGCAGATTGAAGTTTTCAAGTTTATTTTTAGTGGAAAATTCCATGTCTGTAGGTCATTATGCTCCCACAACATGATCCTATTCTCCATTCCCTACTGTTGCTGTTAAGGAAAAGCACTGTAATCTGATTTTGAAAATAAGCATTCTACATTTTTCTCTTCTTGCCTGTACAGATATATAAGTTTTCTACGATAGCAATTCTAAAATAAATCTTATTAAATTGACTGATAATATATATGATTAATGCAGAAAGAAATAATTTGTTAGTAGTAGAGTGCTTTTTGCACAATGTTATAGTATAAAATGCTATAAATTATACTATCCTTGAAAGTTTTATAAATACAGCCACATAGTTTCAGTATTTTTGTTAATCAATAGCTCAGTAAAACTCCTCTTCTATCTTCAAAAAAGTAATCTGCTCCCATACTAGGTATTCTGTCCATCTTTAGCCTTTTTTTCAGTTATTCCTAATTATTCTTTTGAATAAAAAAAAAATCAATTGTCACTCTCTCCAGAGACTCTTCAAACTTCACACAATTTCAAACACCCTGAGTGTTCATTCTCAGTGATTTCTGTCTTATCTATTCTTTATCCAGGTTAGCAGCTAACTCTATTGTGCTACTTTGAAATTATATTCACAGCAGTCTCTTATTATCTGTAATGTGGTACTAGTATCTGACTACCCTTAAATGTGGCCAGAGTTTAAAATGATTTTCCACTAATTTTACTTATTATTCTTACTTTTGTTTCTTAAAGCTCGAGTCATCTTTTTCTTTTTTTTTTTTTTTTTTTTGGGTTTTTGGGTCACACCCGGCGATGCACAGGGGTTACTCCTGGCTCTTCACTCAGGAATTAGCCCTGGCGGTGCTCAGGGGACCATATGGGATGCTGGGATTAGAACCTGGGTCGGCCGCGTGCAAGGCAAACGCCCTACCCGCTGTGCTATCGCTCCAGCCCTCGAGTCATCTTTTTCAAGACATACCATGCTACTCCTCAAAATACTCCAAATCTTCCCATCTTATAAGGATGAAAATAAAGGCTTTACACAAACTAGAATACTGTACCTAATCATTGCCCAACTTTATTTCAGGATCTCTTTGACCGTATATATTACTATTACTCACCCATACTTTGTGATAAATTCTTACATAGAATGATGGAAAACTTAGTTTGCTCATTGATTCTCTAAAATCTGCCTCTAGAGAACTACTTTTAGCCACTTTTGTTCAATAACCCCCCCAGAGCCAAATTTGTATATCATTACATCTCTGAAGAAGAACTGAATCACATAGTAGGCACTCAAAAATTATTTAAATGAAAAAATCATTATAATCACTCTGACAATCACACATATAAATTTTTCGTCTTTACTGTCATTATTTTTGCTTCCCAATATTCAATATTGACATTATAACCCAGTTTGTAGAAACCATTATGTAAATGAGTTAATAAATGGAATAATAGTTCCTTTTATATATATTCCTCTTTATTATATTGTGCTCACATTAATTTATCAGATTTAAATTGCAAATTGTCAAATTAAAACTGCCACTAGAATAAACTCATTTGATCTCTTTGTAATAGCTCCATGAAGAATTCAAAATCTGTAATCTTTCTTGATATAATCACCTTTTCTGAAGATCAGTATCTGTTTTATATTTGATAGGTAAACATATATTTAGTATAAAATGTTTTATACTAAATATATTTAGTATAAAATATGTTTTACTTAAATATTCCTTTCTTGAAAGTAAGTTTGCAAGTAACATTTCAATACGCATTGTTAAGTCAAGAGAATGTATGAGCTCCTTGTTATATGGGGTTCACATGAGCAACAAAGATAAAATGAGCGTGAAATGATAGGAAAAGAAATTGTGTCTGTGTATAAATTGGGAAGGTCAATGACCTCCAGACTGTCTAGGTCTGTTCCTTCAGCACCAGGTTTCTTGCTAGAAGCAATCAATTAAAGGAAGTATGTTATTTTTGCTTGTTTGTTTTTCTAGCCAAAGGCAGGCACACTCAAAAGTGACTGATCATGCCTATAGTAGTGTAGACTAAGACTTGTTAATGTACACAATATTAGAGTATAGCACAACCATTCTTTGATCACTAGTTTAAAGGGATTTGAGGTTTCCGTTAAACAATACTGGAAAGCAAACTGCAGGTATAAGTATAGATGTACTGATGTCATACAGGCATGACATGTTTTCAGATCTCTTGTACAATGGGCCTCCGGCTGCTGGCCTCTCTGTGGTTGATGGCCAATGTAGACAGCTGTGTGAGTCATATTCTGCTTGACTTGTACTTGTCAAGGGAAAATCGAAATTCTGCAGTATCCTCATATATCGTGTGATTAAAATTCAAATGTTATGTTTCAGAATTGTTTAAACTGCCAGTTTGTGAAATTTGAAAGCAAGTGCATAACTGACTTATTTTATCTGTGGATCATTCTTTTGTTGAGATGAATTTATAAAGATATTATAAAACTGAAAATAAAAGAAAACATTGTAAGGCATCCTGAGAGAAACTGGGTGGAGAGCCTAAGAGCATCCACATAATTATATCTTAAGCCATTTTTTACTCCACTTCCAAGAGTCACATATAATTGAGCCCCTTGAAATTATTCAAATTAAAAATTTGGAATATATAAAATCACTTTATATATTTTATATATACATACTATAAAAATATAATATATATATTTTTCACAAACAATTTATTCTTATAATTTTCTTATTATCAATAGCATTGGTCTGAGCATAGGCCAAAGAGAACTTGATTTCTATTTATTTTTAATTTTTCTTGCAATCATCTATGATTCTTCTAACCAAACTCTATTGTGTTTTTTTCCTATTGTGTTTTGATATGACACTAATTTGTATCTGAGTTAAAGTATAAGATAGAGGCATAAATACATGCTATTAAATATGTCAAATATTCAGAAAATACTCAACAAAAAGATTTTGAATGTGAGAATAAATGGATAAATTGATGGATATATTTGAGTACATTTATAGTACCATACATAAGTATATTTTCCCTCTAGAGTATAAATCCATTTATCATATGTTTTTTAAAAATCTCTCCTACCTTTTAAGAATACAACAATGAGCAAAAAATATATATGTATAACTGATGAAAACCAGTAAGGAGGAAATAAAAAGACACTTATAGTAAAAATATTAATAGTAATAGTAGGACCAGAATGATAGTACAGTTGTCAGGGCATTTGCCTTGCACATGGCCAACTTGGGTTCTATTCCCATCATCCCATATGGTGTGCAGAGCAGAGCCGGTAGTGATTCATGAGTGCAGAGCCAGGAATATTCCTTGAGCATCACAGAGCATGGCTCAAAAGCCAAAAAAAAAAAAAAAACAAAAAGACCAGTAATAGTAGTAGTAGTCCTAAATTAAATATACAATATTTCACTTCACTAAATTTCTTTCAATATATATTTTTGATTATTCACTACAATGGCTCAAGGTGGTTTTACAATGTCACATTTTCTAGATATAAAAATTGAGACACTATGGGGCCGGAGTGATAGCACAGCGGGTAGGGCGTTTGCCTTGCACGCGGCCGACCCGAGTTCGATCCCCGGCATCCCATATGGTCTCCCAAGCACCGCCAGGAGTAATTCCTGAGTGTAAAGCCAGGAGTAACCCCTGAGCATCGCTGGGTGTGACCCAAAAAGCAAAAAAAAAAAAAAATTGAGACACTCGAAATTATGTAATTTGTGCACATCTTGTGATTTTTCAGGGCCTACTCCCAGCTTTGTAGTCTGAGGTTGCTTCTCATGGTGGTTGGAGAAACGTGATGATCAACCTCATACTTTCTACATGCAAAACATCTGCTAAACCATGAAACTATCTTTCTAGTCCAAATGGGATTTTTTGGAACAGTTATTCAGTCAATGAGGAAAGTTTGTACAAACATCTTAAGTATATTTGTTGTGCTAAGCCAAATTACTTTTCTTTGCTGGAATAGAGATAGAAAATAGAATAAAACTATGATTTTAAAAAATGACCTCAGTGGTAGAGAGATTCATAATCTATTAAAGGATTTATATCTCAGTCTGTGTGTAATAGAGATCATTGAATGGTCATGAACAGGGAGTAACTCTGATTTACTGTAAAAACATCACTATGGCTGCCTAGAGGATAATATACTGCCACAGAGCAAAAGTGGAATCACAGAATTCATTTAGGAAGCTATTCTAATAACCCTAGCGAGATGAAATGATGACTTGGGTGGTTGTCTTGGAAGTGATAGAAAAGGTCACGTTCAAGATTTAGAGATGGGAACTAATAATAGTTGCTGATGGGTAAACGCAGAATTTCTCAACCAGGTGTCATACGAACCCCTGTGGGCCCCAAGAATATTCAGTGTTCACAGGTGAAAAATGACAGAAATACAGAAATGGAGGAACAGAGCAGCTGCATGGATAATAATTTGGACATAGGGCCAGGAAATGAAACAAGTCAGAGAGAATCACAGTAGGAAAATGGTTAGAAACACTGAATTAAATGAAAAGAAATGGATTCTTGATTTTGGGAATGTCACAATTTACCATTTCAACTGGAAGAGTGTGATTTGCAGGACCTAAATCTATTAACTATGGCTGAAATATGCTAACAGGATTATTTCCTGTTACATTTCTAATTTTAAAGATAATCGAGATCTAAATGTAAATTAGAAAAAATCCTTTTTTATTTTCAGTTTTCAAAAAATATTCTGCTAGTCACTGATAAACTTAGATCTCAATGTATACTCTAATCACATGTGTAATTTAAAAGTTATAAGAGGGGATGGAGAGATAGCATAGCAGGCAGGGTACTTGTTTTGCAAGCTGCTGACCAGTTAGATCTGCAGCACCACATATGGTCATCTGAGTCCTATCATAGTGATTCCTGAGAGCAGAGCCCAGGAGTAAGCCCTGAGCACTGCCAGCTGTGGCAAAGGTTAAAAATTATCAAATAAAAACCAAACAAAATAAGTTAAGAGAAGCATTGCTAGTGATCTAAGAATTCCATCTTTAGTTTGTCTTACATGTGTAAGTAGTGTATCCTTCCTTAAAATTAAAAACTCTGTTATAAGCGGTGGGTAAACATCTGGAATTGAAGAAGACAACTGTGTGTGGTGTAGCAGTTGCCTGATAACCACTGAGGTGATTTTGGTGATCATTAAAGGAGAGTGATTCCCTTCATAGGACCATCTCTATAAATGGCCACTAGAGAGTAAGACACAGAGCATCAGTACATTCAGTAGTCGTTAATAGGAATATGGATGTACACAATTCATTTTAAACTGAGCAAAACCCTTGAACACCTGACTCAGAGTGAGGCATGATGAGGGGTAATATGAAATCGTATTGGCTGAGCAAGATTTTTGGATATGTTTAAAGAATCTGTGTGGATGTGAGCCAGAAACATAAGATAATCAGTAGCATGCCTTGTATTTCTTTGGACAAAAGCTATTAAGCTTTATTTTTTTTAAATAGGTACCTCAGGAGATTCATGGTTTAAAATTTTTGCTTCTAATACTTTCTTACTTTTCAAATAAGTGAATATTCTTGATAGTAAAGATTGTTCATAGCTGAAATGCAGGAAGTCTCCTGAGATAAGAAATTATATCTACCAAATTAAGCAGTTAGATAACAAGGACATTATGTTTTGTGTGCTCTGAAATGTTTAGCATTCACCAACATGCCTAATATTCCTATATTTGATATTTGCTCCTTTCTGCTAGAATCTCCCCCAACATACACTCACACACACACACACAAACACACAGAGCATATACCAATTCTATATTTCTCCATTTCTTTTTAAACTGGTCAGTAATGTGGCATGTTTGACCTAGGAAAGGTAATTTGAAGTGACAGTTATTCCTTCCAGATAGAAGTTTCATGAGTCAATGTATAATTACCACATTCCCTTTCCCTTCCTTTCGTTATTGGAAAAAGCATTTGTCAAGAAAGCTTTTCTTTCAGCCTGAGTCGCTAGGTGATGACATTATGTCAGCACTCTCCATCCTCCATGCCCCTGTATGCTGTAAAGGTGGTATGAGCCAGATTTAAACTCTTATTGCATTTATTGTCTGAGATCTGAGTGTTGTTTGTTACTGCAGCCTAGCCAAGACTTTTTTTTTTCTTTTTGAGTCACACCCAGCGATGCACATGGCTTACTCCTGGCTCTGCACTCAGGAATTACTCCTGGTGGTGCTCAGGGGACCACATGGGATGCTGGGAATCAAACGTGGGTTGGCGGCGTGCAAGGCAAACGCCCTACCCGCTGTGCTATTGCTCCAGCTCCTGACAAGACTATTCTAACTGATGTAGTTTCCAAGTCCCATTTAACAAACAAAAAGATGCTAGGCCGGTTATCTACTTTCGGCACACATCTCCCATCCTGACTGATTCCTCCAGCCATCATTTTCTTACTGATCCCTTCTCTAATCCATCTGCCTTCTCCCTTCTGCTCATGAAGCAGGCTTCCAGCTATGGGGCAATCCTCCTGGCTTTTGTATCTACTGTCCTTGGGTGTCAGCCTCGTGTGATATTATTCTATACTCCACAAATGTGTGCAGTCCTTCTATGTCTGTCCCTCTCTTTCTGACTCATTTCACTTAGCATGATACTCTCCTTGTCTATCCATTTATAAGCAAACATGATGACCTCTTAGTGTCTGTGTTGCAAGCCATAATGCCCAAAAGTAGAGAGAGAGAGGGAATATTGTCTGCCATGGGGGCAGGGGGAGGGTGGGAAAGGGTGGTTATACCTGGGATACTGGTGGTAGGGAATGTGCACTGGTGGAGGTATGGGTGTTTTATCATTGTGTGATTGCAACCCAAACGTGAAAGCTTATAACTATCTCACCGTCATTCAATAAAATTCAAATAAATAAATGAATGAATGAATGAATGAATGAATGAATAAATAAATAAATAAATAAATAAGATGCAAGACATGATGGAGAACAGGAGAAGGCTGGCAGCAAGTATCCAACACATCTGTGAGTGGATCATGAAGTAACTAAAGACCTTGAAGAAAATTTTCCGTACCCATCTGACCACATTCAAGCAATTTTTTGTAGAAGAGATTCCTTCTACTCTTGATTGTCAGAAAAACCTTAAGAGATTCACTGAGAAATGATTCACTACATACTGCATAAACTTTTCACAAGAACAATAGGACTCTGCTACAAAATAGAAATCGTCTGATTTTTCCTGACATGAAGCAGGCCCTGTCAGATTTAACAGAGGTAGACAGAGCACCATAAGCAATTGCATTTGTCATTTTTAGAGTGATATTCTTTTGTGCTGCTGGCATTGCTGGTTTTTGTCAACGTGTAAAGTCTACAGATCTATGAACGAACTCACTCTCCTCCCTCAAACATTTAATTAAGTAAACCACATGCCATTGCCCTCTTCCTATCTGCTTGATTAGTTTGCGGTGAAAAATTTATTGTTGTCAAATCTTAGGGTGATGAATTTTTCTCCAGAGTCTATAGAGTGAACTCTTTCCTTACATTTAGCATCTTTCTTCTTTGGGGTGTCAGGACAAATTCATTTAGAAATAGAAACAAAGAACTCATAAGGCTTGGTGATCCCAGTAATTTCAGTGTGTTACATCTGTGTCATTGTCTTAATTGACACTACCAACCATATAGAGGTGAGCATGTTCACCATAAATTATTTTTTGTTTTTTTTAATCCTAGAGAAGTACAATTATATGCTACAATATAAACATCAATTTCCAGCACTCTATTTATGTCCATGAAAAAAAATATTTAATCTTTTGTTGGATTAATCAGTAAAACAAGAATTACAGTATTTGTTTAGTAGGGTTGTTGTGAGGAATATATGTTAATAAATATAAAATTGTACAGCACCTAAGATATTTTAAGTTCTTAATATCCTCTGGAGCTAGTGAAATAGTACAACGGTTAAAGCACATCCTTTGCACAAAGTTCACTGTGATGTGATCAACAAATGGTCCCCTGAGCACTTACAACATTGACCCCTGGGCAAAGAGCCTGGGATAAGTTCTGAACATTGTGAGGTGTGGGCTGACAGCCCTCCCCCAAATATCAATTCATTAATGTATCTCTCTCAGGGAGGAAGGTTTTAATCATTAGTTATCTTCCACTTAAGATACTTTTTTTAAGTGTAATAAAAATGCTTGGGGATATTAATATCTGTACTTCACATTTTCTCAAAAGGAAAATAGTAATTTGATGTACTATGTGAAAAGAATACATCCTAATCTATATTTCTATAGCCTTATTATAATAGGCATAGTTGAGATCAGGGATATATTTTTATTGGCATTTTCTGTGTTAATTTATATACTTCCTCCATGCTCCTTCTCTTACATATTATTCTTCACACTATATATGCACTCTTAATTGAAAAAATTAATAAGTGCATATCTCCACACTCTTAATCTCTGTATTGTACCTTCCCTATGCATCAATGAGCTTATCTTTACCTATACTTTAATGTATTCCCAAGGATTTTTTACTTATCTCTTTGAGCACTGGATTTACATACATATTCCTTTGGCACAGGGTCTGGATTTTATAGTGTGATTGGGGTAGAATGCAGGAGTAGGTATATAAGTAGAAGCTTATACACCAAAAGCTTCTCAGACAATTGCCTTTATGTTAGGTTCCAGGACCAATCTTGTCATTTTCTTTTAATTCTAATATTACGTGAGGTTAGACTTAGCTCAAAGGTGTTGCTATATTCTCAAAATAGGCCAACTAACTAATATCAGAAAAGTTAACTCTCTTTTTTTATGACTTTCTACTATGATAGATTCTCAGATAAATTAATGCAGATTACACTAAACATCTTTTAGGGTTTTGTTTTCCTTTTCCTTCAAAAAAAACTTTTAAGAATGGTTAAAAGATTTTAGAAATGGTCACTTAGGTAAAATAGTTCCAAAAACTTTAGAAGTGGTCACTTAGGTAAAATAGTTCCAAAAATTGACTAACCTTATTATACAACAAGGAAAGAAGACAATTCAGGTAATAAAAAGGTTATTTAGATGGTTATAGTCAGTCATGTTTTATACTTTTACTAGCACAGTAATAATAATAATCTGTGCATAGATTTAGACATAACTTATAAAGAAGACATTTTCTTTGACAATGTTGTTACCAATCACAAACTGAAACCAAATCCCTGTATTACCCAACTTTTAGATTATTTATATTTCCAAGCTAAAATAATTAATCAAATTTAGAGTGTGAAGATTGATTTAAGTTATATGTGTTTGTAACCAATTTATTGTAACTTATTATATTTATTTATTTTTAATTGAATCACCATGAGAAAAGTTACAAAGCTTTCAGGTATAAGTTTCAATCATACAACGATCAAACACCCATCCCTTCACCAGTTCACATGTTCTACCACCAAGAACCCAAGTATACCTCCCATCCCCCTCCTCACCCCTCTGCCTGTGTGGTTGATGATTTTCATTCTACTCTCTCTTTACTTTGATTACATTCAACATTACAACAGAAAACTCACTATTATTATTTGGAATTTCCCCCCAACAATCAGACCTGCTGAAAAGGCATCATTTGAAAATTTGTTTTCCATTGCTGATAATTAAGAGCATATGAGGTAGCATGGCCACACGTTTTTGGATTTCTGGTATTTTATAATTTAGTCCAGAGAAATTTCTGCCAGAAGTTGCATCACTGCAAGCTCGTGCCTCAGATTAGTGGGCTCTATAAGATGGGGGTCGACACGCTGCCACCACCGCCGGAAGGAAATAACTTATTATATTTTTGACCCCTCAAAAATGCCTTGAGATCTTGCAAGGCCAAATAACAAGTATGTCAGAGATGAAAAGAAAAATTTAAAAATATACACATTATGATATGAATTACACTTAAACAATAGATTCTTAACCCTGTGTATTCTTCTGAAAAGTTATCATATTATCTAAAACACTCTGGGCTATTCATTTACTTGCTTATTTCTTCCATGCAATTAGAGAATTTAACTATTTTATTGTATGCATATGTATATGTCTCTCTACGACATTGGAATAGAGAGAAGTTTTCTTATTACTTGCCCCCGTAAGCATTGCATTCAATGATAATAAATGATAAAGAAGTGTTTATTTAAAAAAATCATATGTGGACCTTGAGCCATAGTGCGGTGCTTAGGGCAATTGTCTTGCATGAAGCCAACCCATATTTGATCCTTGACACCAATATGGTGAACCAAGCCCACCAGAAGAGATCTCTGAGCACAGCCAGCACACTACTGCAGGTGTGATCCTCCCCCCCAAAGATCATATTTTCTCTGACTTTAGCTATGTTCCTCACACTATACTAGGTACACAGATATATTTAATTAATTTTGTGATGGTGGTATAAGAATGGACTTCATTTTTGAGGAAAAATAATAATGAAATTATTTTTTATAGTTATTTCAAGATCTCTTCATACTCAGTTCAATGTGTTTCCCACTAAGACCCATAATAATAAAAGTTGAAAGAATCCCAAAGTTATTTCGAGAAATTTTTTCATATTTTTGGTGAATCTGTAAGTACTTCCTTGTTGGTTTTTAAATTTTATTTATTATTACTGAGGTAATATCATTTACAATAATAGTAATGTTATTACTTTGGTGTAGAGTGCTACTTAAGCATCAAAAATCCAAAATCTTTCACCACTGAGTCCCTCTGGGTCTCTTATAACCTATGAATAATGTTTCAAGTAAACATCATATCATAAAATGTAGTCTGAAGCACACTAATACAATTGATTATGTGTTGTGGAGCCACAAAACAACAATAAAAAATATCAATATAGGAACCAAAGGAAAACAAGAGAATTATTGTTTTCTGAGAATTATTAAGCAAACATGTAATGTTTCACATTAGTTGTGGAGTTCCAAATTGAGAGACTGAACAAATGGTTGTTATGAAAACGTTTGGGTCTTCTAGGAACTGTAAAGCACACAATAAGGGTTACAATGTCCCTTAATTTCTGGGCCAGTCTTTTAGTGCTCTACCCTAATTTATGCACAGTGAAGTTCTGAATCCCAGACCCTCTCTGAAGTGTCCACAGATCTTTGCACTAGTACCGTAAAGTTGGTTTCTAGTTTCCACTTGGAAATTAATAATGAGAAACCAAAATATAAAAATGGAGTTTTGGGAGGATTTGGGGATCACCCATAGTGGTGCACAGGCTTACACCTGACTCTACTCTCAGGCCATTCTTCACAGTGCTGAGAAAAGCTGTTAAACCAGTGATCAATCGGGAATCAGCAATATTCAAGGAAAGTCCCTACAACCTCTACTACCAATCTCTCCAACCTATAAAATTCATTTTTTTTTAGAGTTTTTGTAGGCTTTTGAGAGCTACTCAAAATTTCTCATTCACATTTCTAGTAACTCACTTTCCTAAAGGGTCTTCATATGCCTCACACTTCTCTACATTTCTCTACTCCAAATTCTTATTTATATCTCATATATATTATAGTTTAAACCTTATGCTGGTGAAACTATTTACTCCTCACCCCTATTCCTCAGTATTCAGGCAAACTAGCAAAATAGAGACAACAATAGCACACATATTATACCATAAGCTCTAGACTAGCTTTCTGAAATGAATGAACAGTCTTAGTCATCATCAGGGACCATGTCTGACTCCATTTTATATAGAAGAAAGCAGAAACAAAAGTTTACTTTGTCAAGAATGCTACCAATACCTAAATCTGATCTTGATGTAATGGAATAAAATAGACTGTTCTGCGACAATAAAAAATAATAAATTGTCGCCACCCTCCAGCGCCGGCATGCAGGTCCGCTCCCTCTTGCAGGTTAGTGGACTGAACTGGTGCCATCTCATCTGTGCCTGCACCTCCCCACCCCACCCCCGTGCCTTCTTCCTTCAGACCCCAACTCCACCCCGCCTTAGCAATGCCCACCTAGCCCCTCGCCACCCTCCAGCGCCAGCACGCCGGTCCGCTCCCTCTTGCAGAGGTGAACTTGAAGGTCCCTCTTCCATACCACCACAACTATATGAAGAAACAGCGCAAATCTCCTCCACAAGGAGGGGACGAAGAAAAGAGTCCAGATGCTTCAGTACACCTTTCCTACTAACTGGAGCTCTCTGATAAAGAATTCAGAGGTGAAATCCTCAAGATGTTCAATGAACTCAATGGAAAGATTGACAAGGTATTCGTGAAGCTAAAGGAGGACCTGACAGAAACGATACAACAGACAGTCAAGAAATTACAGGAAGAAATGAGAACAGAAATAAAAAACCTACAGAAGGAAATGTCACAAATAAAGGATTTGGTAGATGAATTAAAAAACTCAGTGAGTGCCCTCAACAATAGAATGACTGCAGCAGAAAACAGAATCAGTGAGTTTGAAGATCAGCTGCAGGCAGCCTACAGGCAACAACAATCAATGGGGAGAGACCTCAAAATAGCTCTAGGGAGAACTAGAGTCCTAGGCGATGAATTCAAGAGGAACAATATCAGAGTCATTGGAGTACCAGAAGGACAGGGAACCGACCCCAATGAAAAAGCCACAGTCAAAAAAATCATTGCTGAAAAGTTCCCAGAGCTGGACAATGCAGACATCCACATTCAAGGAGCCAGAAGGGTGCCAGCTAAAAGAAACTCGAACAGAAAAACTCCAAGACATATCATAGTTAGGAAGATGGACATAACAGATAGAGACACATTACTGCAAGCCACAAGGTCGAAGAAGGAAATCACATACAATGGAGCACCCCTAAGGTTTACAGCAGACCTAGCAGAGGAAACCCTTTCAGCTCGAAGGCAGTGGTGGGATATAGTGAAAAAACTCATTGAAATGAATGCTTCACCAAGAATACTTTATCCAGCCAAACTCTCATTCAAACTTGAAGGAATTATACACTATTTTGTGGATAAACAACAACTCAGGTACTTCATAGACTCTAAACCAAACCTAAAAGAAGGTCTAAAGGGGCTACTATAAGACAAGAAAACCCCCTACAAGCACAACAAACACTTACAGAAAGATGGCACAAAACCCTATAACAATAATCTCTCTCAAAGTCAATGGTCTTAATTCACTAATTAAAAGACACAGACTGGCAAAATGGATTCAGAGACTGAACCCAACATTCTGCTGCCTGCACATCTGAATAGCCAGAACAAACACAGACTCAAAGTCAAAGGATGGAAAACAATCCTGAAAGCAAACAACTCCCTCAAAAAAGCTGGGGTGGCTTTACTAGTATCAGACAACACAGACTTCAAGTTGAAAAAGATTAGAAGGGATAGTGAAGGCCACTTTTTATTAATCAAGGGATATGTACAGCAGGAAGAAATCACACTCATAAATGTGTATGCACCCAATGAGGGACCAGCTAAATACCTACAACAGCTGCTAACAGATCTTAAGACGGACATTGTGGGCAACACAACAGTAGTTGGAGACTTCAACGCAGCCCTATCACCTCTGGACAGATCAAGAAGATTAAAACTCACCAAGGAAATACTGGCTTTGAAGGAAGAAATAGAAGAGAGAGGCTAATAGATCTATGCAGGGCTCTATATCCAAAAAAAAAAAAAGGAATACACATTCTTTTCCAGTGCACATGGAACATTTTCCAGAATAGACCATGTGCTGGTCCACGCAACATACCTCAACAGATTAAACAAAATAGACATTGTACCAGCTATCTTTTCAGACCATGATGCACTGAAAATAGAAGTTAATCATGGACAGATGCAGAAAACCAAATCAAACACCTGGAAATTAAATAGCTCAATATTGTACAATGAGTGGGTCAGGAAGGAAATAGGAAATCAAGGAATAAATCAAAAGGTACCTGGAAACAAATGATAATGAAGATACGAGCTACAGAAACTGTGGGACTCAGCTAAAGCCGTTTTAAGGGGAAAATTTATAGCTCAGCAAGAATATCTCAGGAAGGAAGAAAGGGCCCACATAAATAACTTGACTTCACAGCTCAAGACCTTAGAAAAAGACCAACAAAAGGAGCCTAAACCAGGCAGAAGGAAAGAGATAATAAAACTTAGAGCAGAAATTAAGGACATGGAAACCCAAAAGACAATTTGAAAGATCAATGAAACCAAGAGCTGGTTCTTCGAGAAAATAAACAAGATTGATAAACAACTAGCAAGACTCACAAAAAAAGAGAGAGATAGAACCCTTATAAGCTGAATTAGAAATGAAAAATGGGACATCACAACAGAAACCAATGAAATTCAAAAGATCATCAGAGACTACTTTGAAAATCTGTATGCCACGAAACAAGAAAACCTAGAAGAAATGGATAAATTCCTGGATTCCGATAATCTCCCAAGGCTGAACGAAGAAGACCTGGAGTATCTGAATAGTCCTATTAACATCAAGGAAATTGAAACGGTAATCAATAGCCTTCCCAAAAACAAAAGCCCAGGTCCAGACGGATTTTCACTAGCAAATTCTTCCAAACATTTAAAGAGGACCTATTGCCAGTTCTTCTCAAGCTTTTGCAGGAAATTCAAGAAACAGAAACCCTCCCAAACATTTTCTATGAGGCTCCCATCTCCCTATATCAAAAGCAAACAAAGATACCACAAAAAAAGAAAACTACAGGCCAATATCCTTGATGAACACAGATGCAAAGATTCTCAACAAAATATTAGCAAACAGAATTCAACAACTCATCAAAAATATCGTACACCACGACCAAGTAGGATTCATCCCCGTGATGCAAGGATGGTTTAACATTCAGAAATCAATCAACATAATTCATCATATCAACAAAAGAAAAGATAAAATCATATAATCATATCAATAGATGCAGAGAAAGCATTTGACAAGATCCAGCACCTGTTTATGATGAAAACTCTCACCAAAATGAGTATAAAAGGGACCTTCCTCAATATAGTCAAAGCCATCTACCACAAGCTACGGCAAGCATCATCCTCAATGGGGAAAAACTAAGAGCCTTCCCTCTGAGAACATTGATGAGACAAGGACGCCCACTCTCTTCACTTCTGTTCAATATAGTACTGGACGTACTTGAGATAGCGATTAGGCAAGAAAAGTATATTAAGGGCATTCAGGTAGGAAAGGAAGAAATCAAGCTCTCACTATTCGCTGATGATATGATATTATACTGAGAAAACCCTAAAACCTCTACCAAGAAACTCCTAGAAACAATAGACTCATAGAGTGAAGTTGCAGCCTATAAAATCAATACCCAAAAGTCCATGGCTTTCTTATATGCAAATAATGAGAGAGAAGAAAGCAACATGATAAAAGCAATCCTGTTCACAATTGTGCCTCCAAAAATCAAGTACCTCAAAATCAACTTAACTAAGCAGGTAAAGGACTTGTATAATGAAAACTACAAAACACTGCTTAAGGAAATAAAAGAAGACACGAGGAAATGGAAAAATATCCCCTGCTCATGGATTGGAAGAATTAATATTGTCAAAATGGCCATTCTCCCAAAAGCATTGTACAAATTCAATGTGATCCCAATAGGGATACCCTTGTCATTCTTCAAAGAAATGGAGCAAGTGCTCCTGAAATTCATATGGAACAATAAGCCTCCACGAATAGCTAAAGCAATTCTTGAGAAAAAGAAAATGGGAGGAATCAACCTCCCCAACTTCCAACTCTACTACAAAGTGGCAGTCATTAAAACAGATTGGCACTGGAACAAAGGCAGAGCGGCAGACCAATGGAACAGGGTTGAATACTCTGACACACACCCCCAAATATATGATCATCTAATCTTTGATAAGGGAGCAAGAAATGTGAAGTGGAGCAAGGAAAGCATGTTTAACAAATTGTGCTGGCAAAACTGGACAGCTACATGCAAAAAATGGGCTTATACCTCCACCTATCACCATGTACAAAAGTCAGATCAAAATGAGTTAAAGACCTCAACATCAGACCAGAATCCCTAAGGGACATTGAAGACAAGTTTGGCAAAACCCTTCACGACATTGAAGATACTGGTATCTTCAAAGCTGACATGCCACTGGCCAAGCAGGTGAAAACAGAGATAAATAAATGGGACTATCTCAAACTAAGAAGCTTCTGCACCTCAAGAGAAACAGCAACCAAAGCACAAAGACAATCTACAGAATGGGAAAGGATATTTACACAGTACCCATCCGACAAAGGGTTGTTATCAAGGATATACAATGCATTGGTTGAACTCCACAAGAAGAAAACTGCCAACCCGATCAAAAAATGGGGTGATGAAATGAACAGAAACTTTCCCAAAGAAGAAATTCGAATGGCTCAGAGGCACATGAGAAAATGTTCAACATCACTAATTATCAGGGAGATGCAGATCAAAACAACCATGAGATATCATCTCACACCACAGAGACTGGCCCGCATCCCAAAAAATAAAAACAACCGGAGTTGGTGTGGATGTGGGGAGAAAGGAACTCTTCTTCACTGCTGGTGGGAATGCTGATTGGTTCAGCCCTTTTGGAAAACAATATGGACGATTCTCAAAAAATTAGAGGTTGAGCTCCCATTTGACCCAGCAATACCACTGTTGGGAATATATCCCATAGGAGCAAAAAAGTATAGTTGAAATGACATCTGCACTTATATGTTCATCGCAGCACTGTTTACAATAGCCAGAATCTGGAAAAAACCCGAGTGCCCTAGAACATATGACTGGTTGAAGAAACTTTGGTACATCTATACAATGGAATACTATGCAGCTGTTAGAAAAAATGAGGTCATGAAGTTGCATATAAGGGGATCAGCATGGAAAGTATCATGCTAAGTGAAATGAGTCAGAAAGAGAGAGACAGACATAGAAAGATTGCACTCATCTGTGGAACATAGAATAATAGACTAGGAGTCTAACACCCAAGAATAGTAGAAATAAGTACTAGGAGGTTGACTCTATGGATTGGAGTCTGCTCTCTCATTCTAGGCAACTCAGAGAAGGGAACACCAAGTAAAATGTAGTTGGAGGTCATGCGGGGCAGGGGTGATGCGTGCCGAATGTAGACTATAGACTGAACACAATGGCTGCTCAACACCTTTATTCAAACCACAACACCTATTCAGAGAGAGAGAAAGAAAGGGAATACCCTGCCATAGTGGCAGTTTGGGGTGGGGGGAGACAGGACTAGGGAGGGTGAGAGGGACGCTGGGTTTACTGGTGGTGGAGAATGGGCACTGGTGAAGGGATGGGTTCTCGAACTTTGTATGGGGGAAACATGAGCACAAAAATGTATAAATCTGTAACTGTACCCTCATGGTGATCCACTAATTAAAAATTAAAAAAATTAAAATTTTTTTTAAAAAATTAGAAATTGAGCTTTCATTTGACCCAGCAATACCACTTCTGGGAATATATCCTGGAGAGGCAAAAAGGTATAGTAGAGTTGGCATCTGCATTTCTATGTTCATTGCAGCACTGTTTACAATAGCCCAAATCTGGAAAAACCAACGTGCCCCAAAACAGATGACTGGTTAAAGAACCTCTGGTACATATACACAATGGAATACTATGTAGCTGTCAGAAAACATGAAGTCATGACATTTGCATATAAATGGATCAACATGGAAAGTATCATGTTGAGTGAAATGAGTCAGAAAGAAAGAGACAGACATAGATTGCACTCATATGTGGAATATAATATAACTGAGAAGTACAAGTTTTCAGTGATGAAATTTCTGGCAGATATTTCTCTGGACTTAGTTACTAAAATACTAAAATATAGAAACCCAAAACCGTGAGGCCGCTAGTGTGGTCACTCGACCTCATATTTCTTCATTCTCAGCAATGGAAAACGAATTATCAAATGCTTCCTTTTCAGCAGGTCCGACTTTAGGGGGGAGAAACTCCAAACAATAATAGTGAGTTTTGTTGAAATATTAAATGTAATCAAAGTGCAAGTAAAGTGAAATTTATCAGTTACACAGGCGGGGTGGGGGGCTAGAGGTGTGTGTGGGGGGCTAAGGGTGTAAGGGGATGCGGTGGAGCTATACTGTGATTCTTGATGGTGGAATATGTGCACTGGTGAAGGGACGGGTGTTCAAGCATTGTATAACTGAGACTTAAACCTGAAAACTTTGTAACTTTCCACATGGTGACTCAATAAAAAAAATTAAAAATAATAATAATAATAAATTAATAAAATGTGAATTAATCATCATTCTCAACTTAATTTACCTAATTAGCTAGTAATACATTTTAGTCATAGTCTGGGAAAATTAAAAATGAGTATCAGTTCAGTACTTCACCACAGAAGCAGCATTACTCTCTCAGAAGATACAGATAAAACAGAATGTACTCTGGTCTGATAAACAGAGCAAGTAAATTTGTTCTGTTCATCTTTCAAATAAAGACTTAAAGTTTCGTGCCTGCTCTTTGAGCTGCACCTGTCAACCATGTATTCCAAATACACAGTTTTAATTCCTTTTGAATATGCATTTAACATAAAAATCCATGACTGCTCATATATAACTTTTTCATTCTAAAAAACATTTCCCCTACTCCCACCAAACATGCTCTTCACTTTTCAAAACTCAAATTTCACACTGTGATATTTTCTTCTAAATTTTCCTCAAATCTCCAATGTAACTTATTTTCCTCCCCTCTGCACCACTGTCCAATGCTGTTATCTCATTCTTGCAGAGACAATGTTTCTTCAGTTCCCATTTTACACATATTTAAAAACTCATAAGTTGCATAACAATATAACACATATTTTAATTTATTTAGAAAACAAATATGGATATGCAGAAATTAAATTTTTGCTTTATTGACATTCAAAACTTGACAGCTAGACACTGTCAGTTAGCCTGCTCAATGCAATGTATATTGCTTAAAAAATAATTTCAATGATTGTATCAAACTACAACTCTAAGAGGTATGAAGTGTTGAGCACAACATGCAATGTTCAGGAATTTCTGTTAGTTCTATGCGAAGGGTGACTCCTGGTGTTAGTACCTGGGCCATATGCAGTGTCAGGATCAAAAACAAGGTGAGCAGCAAGACAATAACTTTGAACCCTCACTCCACTACCCCCACCCCCGATACTGTTTTTCTGTCCCTCCAAGAGATTTTCTTGTAAACCCTAAGTTAGAGACATTTTCTCTTACTTAAACAGAGGCATCCTTTGTTCAAATGTGTTAGCCACAGTGAACTAATTCTGAAAAGCATTCTTAGTTATTTTTTATTACCTTTCTTCATTCCCACTTGCATTTAATTTAACATTAAGTACATGTCCAGTATTTAGCTTGAATGAACCTTTAAGATTGCATAACTGTTGGCCATTTTTCAATCCATTGTCCAAAATAGAATTTCAGAATGTCACAGTTGGTTCAAGCTGAAATATTTGCCTGAGTTTGCCATGTTCTTTTCTCTATTTTCAGAATATAAGGAAACAACACATTTAAACTTTCTTTGAAATTATATGAGGGAAAGGTAATAGCTTTCCAGTCAATGACATGGACAATTTCATTTATTCCAAGTTAGAACGATCTCAGGAATTTCTCAAGCTTTCTTCTTCAGCTACTCCAGGTTGGGAGGATCAGTGCCCACCATGTGCTAGAGTTGCAAAATCGAAAATTCAATTGCCCTTGCTAAGACTTGTGTAACTGTGAAACTTTTAACATATCAATCCCTTAACACATTAAAAGTTTTCATTGTAATTAAAAATTTCATTAATCAAACAAATTAATTAAAATGGGACTACCTGCCAGGCTGTTTTCACTTGTGGCTCCCCTGAGGGGGGCGGATGAGAGCACTTTCTGCCCCAAGGAACCCAGCCTATGCAGCTGACCTCCACTACCCAACCACTGCCACACTCCAGGCTACTTTCCACATGCTCGGGCCAAGCCTCACACATGAGTAACATGAGTGAACATATTCCTAGAGACATCATCATAGAGGGAAATATATATATATATATATATATATATATATATATATATCAGGGAGCCTGGCAAGCTACTGAGAGTATCCTGGCAAGCTCCTCATGGTGTATTCAATATGCCAAATACAGTAACAATTAACAGGTCTTATTCCCCTGACCCTGAAAGAAGCCTCCAACTGTTGGGAAAGACTAATAAGGAGAGGCTGCTAAAATATCAGGGTTGGGACGAATGGAGATTGTTACTGGTGCCCGCTTGAATAAATTGATGAACAACGGGATGACAGTGACAGTGATACAGTGAATTAAAATTTTAAAATAATCTAGTTTGTTGAGAATAACACCAACATGTTCCAAGAATGCCATTCCTCTTTGGTGGTGTTGGCCTCCAAAGAAAGAATCAATGTTTTCTGTGAAAGAGCTGTCATGCACTATTTACAAAATTATTTCCATTGTCCACTGGTGTCTCTAATAATGCAGTTTATTACTGAGCTCATTCCTAACATTCTTGGTTTTCCTAGTTCAGGTGGTAGAGCTCTAGGGACACTTTTCTTAAATGTATTTTTATTTTATCCCCCCCCCTTATTCATCCCTAGTGCAGATGCACTATTATAACATGCACTCCTTCTATTAATATCTAGTAGTCACCATTCTCCTAGACTGAGACCTCTTGAAAAGCTGATAATGTGGTTTTATTATTATTTTTTATTCCCCCAATACTTTGCATAGTGTTTTTTTTATAGTGGTTAATAAAGTTTTGTTGAAGGAAGAAAAGAATCGAGAAACCATGCTTAAGCACAATATCCAAATGCAAAGATGACCCACAGTCACTCCAAAGGAGAGATTCCCTCTATCCAAGTGTGTTAAATGTATTCTTGTAATAAAAAAGCCAGATTACCCCATGCAGGAAAGCAGACTCTGATCCATTATCTTACCATTTCCTCCTGTTACATTGTTGTCTCTGTATGTGGGTGTAGAACAGTGCTTAGAAATCAGATCAACAGTCAGTATGTAACAAGTCCATTGAGATCACTGACACACAGAAATGAACATGCACAGAATCATTACAAAAATTCTATGCTCCCCTGCTTCTAAAACAAAAGCAAAAGTAGTTGTGTATGAATAAGGCATTGTTTTCAACATCACTTGGATTTTACCCACATTTTTTAAGATAGCATCAGTCATGAGGGCAAAGTGAACAAAATACGCATCATGAGCCCAATGTGAACAAAATCCCCAAAGGTAAAGTGAAATGAAGAAGGAACACAGAAAAGAGATTTGATCTTTGCTAAACGATTAATCTTGGGTCTGGTTTTTGCACCTGCAACATTGTAAGAACTAAACACCAAACCTTTACAACACTATAATTTTGTGACATTTTGTTAAAATGTTTATTTGCATGTAGGTCATAGATTTTTATAGCAACTAATTTTAAAAACTGCCATAACTAGGTTTGTTATTATGTTTATAATTATAGGCAGATTTCATGCAGGCTTCTAGAATGGGTAAAAAAAAAAGATCACATTTTATGCCAAGTCTTAAGGTTAGCTAGATGCACTATTTTTGAAAATCATATATAAACTGTTTCTGTAGAATATTAAAGATCATAGTTAATTTTGTCAATTATTTAGGATTTCCATGCCCATGAAAATAAAATAGAAATAGAAAAAATTAGAAAGCTTGGCTATTACCTTAAAATGATAGTGGCAAGTACACTCATGTTCATGTGAGTGTATTGCAAGGGAATTGTCACTGAGGGGAGAGAATAGCAGGCGCACTAGAGAAAGAAGACAAAGCAACACCGACTTCTGTCTGTGACTCTGTGTGTGGGGGGGGATAGAGGTGGGGGGGGCTGAGCAGGAGGGATTGGAGGGAACAGGGGAATGCCAAGATCCAGAGTTTGAATAGAAAAGATAAATGGGAACTATATTACAGAGCAAGGGAAATGAAATAAAAACTAACAAACATGAAGAATAAAATCAGAAATTCGTATTTGGGCTCAAAAACCTGGCCACTATGACATAAAAACAGGGCATATAAAGGGAAATGGGTAGTGACAATTGTGTTTGCTTCAAAGAATGTGGCTTTGAGCAGCCAGCTGGTTAGTCTCACTGTAGATATGTAAAAATCACTCAGTCTGCACTAGCTAGTGAGAGATTGTGGATTGGCCCAAAACCAAAATGTTTGATGGATCCTCAAAAATGTAGCAGATTCTACTTCCAGACAGTCTAAGATAAAATCCTCTGATGGGATATATTTCTGCTTATGCTTTATGCCTCATGTAGGCTTCATTGGTCTGGTATGCTAGAATTTCTCAGATTTTGCTGCAACTGTTAATTGTTCCCTGGAGATCCTGGCCTTGTGTCTGAGATTTTACTGATTTCCAACAAAGGGTTTGTGTTAAATTCCTGAGTTAGGAATGCTGTAAGGGTGCTTTATACCACCATCTGTCAATACTTGGTATGTGACAGTGCTATTTCTCTTACATAATATATCTAATATCTCTTTTTGAATGCAACATTTCCTGTAGTTCTCTGTCACAAAGTTTTAATTTAATGCTAACAAGGAAAAATCTATATTTTCCTTTTCTCTGGATAGCTACTGGAGGCTTTCTTCTCCTTTCTATAAAACTTAACAGGTAGCAGATGACAGATGAAATGTTTTCCAGTGATTTAAATTGAATTCCTGAAAAAGAGTTCCATTTTCAGGTACTCCTTTCGTAACTGTACGTCGAAGTTGTTTGCTCATTCCTTTCCACATTCCACTATGTTCCGGCCACACTGATTTTTCCATGCTTTCTTGTATTTACACACACACACACACACACACACACACACACACACAAACACACATACATTTTAGTTATGGATACTTTCAGCATTGCTCAGGGGATCACGCAGTGCCACTGTCTCAACCTAGGACTCCTGCATGCAACATAATCGCTGTAAACCTTTGAGCGATATTCCAAGTCATCTCTTACTTATTCTGATCTTGAATTATCTAATTTCATGCAGCATTTTGTCTAGTTCTGCTTTTCTTTCTAGTCTTTTTTCTTCTTCTCCTTCTTCTCCTTCTCCTTCTCCTTCTTCTTATTCTTTTTTATGGGGGCTAGTGGAGGGACACACCCAGCTGTGTTCAGTCCTTATCAGGGCTTACTTCCACCTCTACTGTCAGGGATTACTATTAGTGGTACACATGTAGATGCTGGGGATTGAACCCAGTTTGGACACATACAAGGCAATTATCTTACCCAAATACTATCACTTTGGTCCTATTTTCATGAGTCATTTTCTTTGTGAAACTCTAAATAATTTTCATTAGTAGAGTTAATTTTTTCTTTCAATGATTGTTTATGCTTTTCTACTGTCTTAGATCCTAAACTATTCAAAGAACTTTACTTATTTATCTATTTCTCTTCAATCCTAAATCCTTAAACTGCTTGTGCAGTAAAATAAATGTTAAAGAAAACAAAAAAACATATTCATGTAGAAATATTTTGAAAATACACCAATTTATTTCAAATTATGCTAATGTTCATATAGAGGTATTTCACAAGAAGTTAACATTTCTCACATAAATGTGGCAAAATTTGGTGGGGTTTAGCAGAATACTCATGGCCACAGGATAATTTCCTTAGCCGACCCAATGCCATTCCAACAGATGGGCTTCAAAAACACTAGCGAAGAAAACACATTTCCTATCAATGACTTGTGTGTGTGTGTGTCTTTGTGTATGTTATCACTACTCATTTGTGATGATTTCTTTGAAAGTTGATTTTAACCCTATCATCTGAGGTTAAGTGGTTAAGCATGGAATTGTGATATGACAGCAATGACTTTAGAACATTGAAAATAACATGAAAAGAATTTTGGAGATTATTCATTAGTGTCTTGGGAGCAAGATAATTTTTTTAAGGATGCTATTTATACTTTATAAATAATTTGTTTGCACACCGTGCTTATGCATCATCTCATATAAAAGTAATGCTTGTCATCCACGCCTTTTATTTAACAAACGCAGATTTTCGATTACTAAATGAGGCAAAAGGAGATATTAAAGTGACTGTAAAGTTGCCAGGACTGTGAAATTTTAAGTTGTGACCTTGTTGCTGACCGAAAGGACTACTAATTCATTTTTAGTTTATTTATTTTCATTTTATTGGTAGTATTCAACTATGCTAAAAGGTTACTTCTGCCTCTGCACATAGAAATTATTTTTAGTGTATGTTCAGGGACCAGATGGGGTGAAATGAATTGAACCTTGGTCAGACACATTCAAGGAAAGCCCCCACCCATTGTACTCTCTCCAACCAACCCCTGGAAAGATGATTTAGTTTTGATGTTTTGTTATTTATATACTGAACAACTGCAATTAAGAAATCCTAAATTAAAATATTAATTTTTTCTTCATCAATTCTCTTTTGTCCTACTTACTTTGCTTCCTATTTCTTGACTACCTACTGCATTACTTCATTATTTATACTTAAAATATTCAATATATAGTTCATAAAATAGCTATGTGTATATGTGAATGTATACATGTATGTTTTCTGCATTGAAGTAAAGTGTATATTATCTTAATATCACTGTATCACTGTCATCCCGTTGTTTGTCGATTTACTTAAGCAGGCACCAGTAACATCTCCATTGTACTAAGCCCTGAGATTTTAGCAGCCTCTCCTTATTTGTCTTCCCAACGGTTGGAGGCTCTTTCAGGGTTAAGGGAATGAGACCTATCGTTACTGTTTTGGGCGTATGGAATACGCCACGGGTAGCTTGCCAGGCTCTGCCATGTGGGCGGGATACTCTCAGTAGCTTTCCGGGCTCTCCAAGAGGTATGTATATATCTTTTACTGTATTTGGGATATGAATACGCCATGGGGAGCTTGCAAGGCTCTCCCATGAGGGCAATAGATTCTTAATAGCTTGTCAGTTTCTCCAAGAGGGAGAACAAGATTATTAGATGTCTGGAAGCCACAAAGCAGGAGCTTGGTCTTATAGACTCTGGATGTTGGCCATTGGTGGGATTACAGGGTGCCTGGGGCAGTTTGTGGGTGTGGCTGCCAAGCTACTGGAAAATGGAGGGTCTGGGTGGAGAAGGCGTAGTCCCAATCCAAACAGGCTTGTAGATCTCAGACCCGGGTCCTGCACACCTGCATTTCTCTGCACGTCCCTTCATGCGAGAGACTCCTCTGAATGTGTGTAGAGTGGCCTTGTGCATGGCTGCGGCTGTGTTCCAGAGGTTTTCAACTGTATATTATATTAATATACCCTAAACAAATTTGATGTAATATATACATATTTTATTATCCCTGATTCTAAACCCTGAGGCAAACATATCACGCACAACTCAATTTTGCATAGTCTCTCTTTTACCCAAGTCCAGGCAAGAGTGTTGAGTACTTTTTTTTTTAAATAACTAATGTAGGGCCAGAGCAATAATATAGCAAGTAGGGAGCTTGCCTTGTATGTCGCTGCCCCAGATTTGATAGATCCCTGTCACCACATATGATCCATAGAGCTAACCAGGAGTGATCACTGAGCTCAAAACCAGGTGTAACCCTGACCACCGCTGGGTACCCTCATCACAGCAAAAAAATGAAATCATTAATGTGGTAACTTAAAACATCTTTACTAAAACAGTATGCTTAGCATAGCCAATAACATAACATTTTTCTTCTGTAAAATGTATGCAAAGCATGGATTTATGAGTGTTCTACACATAATCAAAAATGCAAAATGTACAAGGTTTAATATACCAATATTTTAAAGATAATTTAATAAATATGTCAAAATATATCTCTCAGTATTCATAATCACTGTCACTGTCATATTGTTGCTCATCAATTTGCTCGAGTTGGCACTAGGAACATCTCCATTGTGAGACTTGTTGCTACTGTTTTTTGTCATATCGAATATGCCACGGGTTGCTTGCCAGGCTCTGCCTTAGGAGCGGGATACTCTTGTAGCTTGCCAGATTCTATGAGAGGGACAGAGGAATCAGACTGGGGTCTGCCACGTGCAAGGCAAATGCCTACCCGCTGTGCTATTGCTTCAGTGCCAGTATTCATAATGAATTTAAAAAAATAAAATTTTGCATCACCTAAAAATTCCTTGCATTGCATTCCTGATTGCTAACACTTTTCTGCTTAGCAAGAGATAATGGATCAAAGATCATGATTACACAGCCGAATATTACAATAAAACACACAAAGAAACCAAATGTCATAAACTATAAATAACAGAATAGAACAGATGCTATAATTAATTGATAATATTTTACAATGTTGAAATAAAAAGAAAAACTAAGTCATATAAAATATAACAAGCGGGGCCGGAGCGATAGCACAGCGGGTAGGGCGTTTGCCTTGCACGCGGCCGACCCGGGTTCGATCCCCGGCATCCCATATGGTCCCCCAAGCACTGTCAGGAGTAATTCCTGAATGCAAAACCAGGAGTAACCCCTGAGCATCACTGGGTGCGACCCAAAAAGCAAAAAAAAACTATATATATATATATATATATATATATATATATATATATATATATATATATAAAACAAGCTCTAAATATGATCAAGTTCTTGAGTAAAATCTAAATATAATACCTTTACATGAGAAAAATATAAAGATGAAATACAAAACCTCAGTAGAGAAGCACAAGAAATTAATGCAAGTTAACACAATCTGTAAAAACTATATAAAATATATCTAAATGAAACAGAGTTGGGAAATAAAGAAGCGAAATAAATGGAGAATGAATTAAAAGAGTGGGCAAATGAGTAGATAAAAGTATATTTAAACACAGAAACATCATAGAGTCACTAAGTTGGATCCATGAAGCCAGAGTTTTGTAATGTCTAATGCCATGCAGATTGTTTAGGAAAGTGACTACAAAAGTTTTGAAACCACTTAAGCTTTGGTACACTCTCTTCAATAAAAGAAGTACATTTGTAGTTATGTTTATGCTCTTCTAAAAATGAAATAGTTGGGCATCCAGATAGGAAGGGAAGAAATCAAACTCTCACTATTTGCAGACGACATGATACTATATCTAGAGAAGCCTAAAACCTCTACTAAGAAACTCTTAGAAACAATAGACTTATACAGTAAAGTTGCAGGCTATAAAATCAATGCCCAAAAATCCATGGCCTTCATATATGCAAACAATGAGGCAGAGGAAAGGGACATGAAAAAAGCAATCCCATTCACAATCGTGCCCCAGAAAATCAGGTACCTCGGAATCAGCTTAACCAAGGAAGTAAAAGACCTTTACAAAGAAAACTACATAACGCTACTCCATGAAATCAAAGAGGACATGAGGAAATGGAAACATATACCCTGCTCGTGGATAGGGAGAATCAATGTTGTCAAAATGGCAATACTCCCTAAAGCATTATACAGATTCAATGCGATCCCTATAAGTATACCCATGACATTCTTCAAAGAAATGGATCAAGCAATCCTAAAATTCATATGGAATAACAAACGTCCAAGGATAGCTAAAACAATTCTTGGGAAAAAGATGATGGGAGGCATCACCATCCCCAACCTCAAACTTTACTACAAAGCAGTAACAATTAAAACAGCATGGTACTGGAACAAAGGCAGAGCCGTAGACCAATGGAACAGGGTGGAATATCCCTACACACAACCCCAAATGTATGACCATCTAATCTTTGATAAGGGAGCAAGAGATGTGAAGTGGAGCAAGGAAAGCCTCTTTAACAAATGGTGCTGGCACAACTGGACAACCACATGCAAAAAAATGGGTTTAGACCTTGACCTGACACCATGCACAAAAGTCAGATCAAAATGGATTAAAGACCTCAACATTAGACCACAAACCATAAGGTACATTGAAGACAAGGTCGGCGAAACCCTCCACGATATTGAAGATAAAGGTATCTTCAAAGGTGACACGGAACTAAGCAATCTAGTAAAAACAGAGATCAACAAATGGGACTACATTAAACTAAAAAGCTTCTGCACCGCAAGAGATACAGTGACCAGAATACAAAGACTATCCACAGAATGGGAAAGGATATTTACACAATACCCATCAGATAAGGGGTTGATACCAATGGTATATAAAGCACTGGTTGAGCTCTACAAGAAGAAAACATCCAACCCCATCAAAAAATGGGGCGAAGAAATGAACAGAAACTTTACCAAGGAAGAAATACGAATGGCCAAAAGGCACATGAAAAAGTGCTCTGCATCACTAATCATCAGAGAGATGCAGATCAAAACAACTTTGAGATACCACCTCACACCACAGAGACTAGCACACATCCAAAAGAAGAAAAGCAACCGCTGTTGGAGAGGATGTGGGGAGAAAGGGACCCTTCTTCACTGCTGGTGGGAATGCCGACTGGTTCAGCCCTTCTGGAAAACAATTTGGACGACTCTCAAAAAATTAGATATTGAAGTCCCATTTGACCCAGCAATACCACTGCTGGGAATATATCCCAGAGAGGCAAAAAAGTACAATCGAAACAACATCTGCACATGTATGTTCATCGCAGCACTGTTTACAATAGCCAGAATCTGGAAAAAACCCGAATGCCCCAGAACGGATGACTGGTTGAGGAAACTTTGGTACATCTATACAATGGAATACTATGCAGCTGTTAGAAAAAAGGAGGTCAAGAATTTTGTAGTCAAGTGGATGGGCATGAAAAGTTTCATGCTGAGTGAAATGAGTCAGAAAGAGAGAGACAGACATAGAAAGATTGCACTCATCTATGGTATATAGAATAACAGAGTGGGAGACTAACACCCAAGAACTGTAGAAATAAGTACCAGGAGGTTGACTCCATGGCTTCGAGGCTGGCCTCACGTTCCGGGGAAAGGTCAACTCAGAAAAGCGATCACCAACTACATTGTAGTCGAAGGCCATGTGGGGGAAGGGAGTTGCGGGCTGAATGAGGGCTAGAGACTGAGCACAGCGGCCACTCAACACCTTTATTGCAAACCACAACAGCTAATTAGAGAGAGAAAACAGAAGGGAATGCCTTGCCACAGTGGCAGGGTGGGGTGGGGGGGAGATGGGATTGGGGAGGGTGGGAGGGACACTGGGTTTACGGGTGGTGGAGAATGGGCACTGGTGAAGGGATGGGTTCCCAAACTTTGTATGAGGGAAGTATAAGCACAAAAGTGTATAAATCTGTAACTGTACCCTCACGGTGATTCTCTAATTAAAAATAAATAAATTTAAAAAAATAAATAAAAAAAAATAAAAATGAAATAGTTGTAGGTACTTAGAAAAGCATGAAATCATCTGCCGTTATAGTCATGATGGAATCACTATTTTATATTAAATAGTGTATGGTTTTGGTCCATCTCAGAGAGCCTGGCAAGCTACCAAGAGTATCCCACCTACACAGAAGAGCCTGGCAATCTACCCGTGGCATACTCAATATGCCAAATACAATAACAATGATGGTCCTCATTCCCCTGACTAGAAAGAGGCCCCAATACGCCATCAGGCTACAATAGCATGCAACAGAGACAAAATGGAGATGTTACTGGCGCCCACTCGAGCAAATCTATGAACAACGGGTTGACAGTGATACAGTGATACAGTACTTATCTGGTAAAATTACTAGTGAAGTAAGAATGTGATGATAGCATGGATATGCCCTTATGAAGTCTGAGTTAGAGTTCTAATCTATCATCATCCCAAGTATAGTAGAATAAAAATAGTTTTTGTGATTTAATTGGCTACATGCCAATAGTTCCAATAAAAATGAATGTCATTGTACTAGTTATTAGCACCAAACCATAAGTAGTTACATAGAAGTTTGTTGATTATTGTCACTGATTTTTTGTTGGTAGTTTGGCTGCCACATTTGGCAGTGCTCAGGGTTGCTCTAGACTGTAATCTAGATTCACTCAAGGCAGGGCTCAGGAGACATATTGAGTGCTCTCGCCTTCTCGCTGATTTTCAAAATAAATTTAATTTTTTATTGAAACATTATGATTTACAATGTTGTTTATAGAAAAACTTCAAAAATGCAATCCCACCACTCCAAGATTCCATCCCTCCACCACTGATCCCATGTTACCTCCTTACCCCAAATCTACAGACTTGGTGTTAGGGTCGGCAGATCTCTGCCCGGGGGAGGCTCAGAGAGACAAAAGAACAAAACCAACACAACTCTTTCTGCAAATGCATGGGGTTTATTTAAGCCAATATAGCTATATTGGGACCTTCAATTGTGCCTCAATAGCGTGGCATAACTGAAGGCCCCGACCTCCAAAAAGCAGGCTGTATTTATACCCTTTTGGGGGAGAAATGAAAATCTCACATATCAAAGGGAATCACATAGGTCACTTAATTTGCATATCTAAACATTTGTTGACAAATGAAAATCTCACATATCAAAGGGAATCACATCTATATATCAAAGGGGATCACACATATTGGGGGAAAATTACATGTATTGAATCAAAGGAGAATCATACATATCAAAGAAAATCACAGGTATTGGATCAATAGGAAAACCATACAAAAGGGAAAACCACACCTATTTCACTTAATATGCTAATTTCAACATTTGTTGACGTTCAGAGCAGATGTTTGTTTACAGTTCCTAGGGGCAGTTTGTTGGCCCATTTGGTGACAGAGTCCTGCCCAGGGGTAGGTCCTGAAGACATCTTTCAAAGCAGTCAAGTAGTTACAAAGGGCAACTTCAGCGGTTAACCCTTAACCTGCCCTTCAATTCTTGACTCTTAACTTGCCCTCCTCTTCATTGGGAGATAAGTTTTAAAGTTTATTATTGTATTTTACATTATATGCTTTTAGAATTCACTAATTTTATCCTCAATTCAAATTTTCTTTCCTAACACTCTTAGGTCTTGAAGATTTGAGAGGCTGTGTGCTTTCCTTATAAGTAGCCAACAAAAGTTAGATTCCCCGTACCCCATGAGGTACCAAGAGTCACATCAGGAGTGATTCGTAGGCACAGATCCAGGAGAAAATCCTGAACACCACCAAGTACGAGACAAAACCCAAAAGAAGAAATACCAGATTCTAAAGTGATTCTAAAGTGATTCTACAGAGATGCTAGTGAAATATAAAGTGAAATATATACATGCTCAGAAGACACCAAAAGAAATTTTAAGTATAACCTGGAATGGCAAGTATATTCTATGCAAATGCAAAGGTAACATCCAAGTACGGGTGTATATGATTCACCAAATATTTCATGTACTTGTTAAAATGGAAAACTTTTTCACAAGCTCGCTATTGCACCTTCCAGGAATTTTCATACTCACAACTCTAATGCTTAACATTGCATCTGTCCCAATATTATTAAGATATCACATCTATTAAACCTGGAAATCATGAGGAAGATAGAACTGGCGTGGAATTTGAGCTTTAAGAAACAGCTTTATGACATTTAGCAGACTAGTAAGTAAAGAGAAGTCTCAGAGGCCTAGTCTACAAAATTGTAACCTGTTATTTCCTCCCACATAAATTTCTGGGGAATTAAATTAGGTAAATATAAAGATATACCATTACCAAGCTGTCATTACATAAGTATATCATTTATATAATGTTTATCTACTCATTAATATTGTGGATATTTCTGACGAGTCACTAACTCCAGAGTAACTCCTTTGCTTTTGCAATTAAAGTTAAACAGTTTATTAATTGTATATTGAAAAATAGTGGTTTTTTGGAAACAAACTCACTATCTCAGAGATACCTCTTTTTTCTTGCATGTATAATACTAAATGTTATGTTTCTCGTGTATATTATGAAGTATTTCTGTCCAAGGCACAGTTCTAGGTAACCTTCTCCTACTCTCATGCAGTTCCATCTATTTCTCTCATAATTATTGTCATTAAAAGAGCATGTTCTTTTCTGTTACGTTTTCTACTTTTCCCTCTGCCTACTTCCACTTATCAGTGTTTATTTCCCCATCAAATTTCAACTAGAGAACAGCAACTAATTATTTTTTTTACTCTGCTTCATTCTAATCTGAGCTGGCTCAATAGCCTTTATCTCTAAGTCATGGCATAATTTCCCTATCCCTGTCAAACTAGTTAAACCCTGTTTTACAGTGTTTTGTTAGCATGTGTGATTCACCCAGGTGTTTCATTTATTCTTATATCCCAGCACAAAGCATACTGCCTGATACAAATAAATGCTGAACATTGCATGGGTAAGTGTTGGGGCTGGACTGAGCTACCAGGGCGAGCCCATATATACTGTACTGTACTACGGATAGGAACATCGGGACCCATGAAAATGGACGAGACTTCTCCTGTGTCCTGACTGGTTTGGATGAAGCTGAACATTTTCCCCCTTCAAGCTGTCTTCAGAAAAATAATTTCAGCATACTGAAAAGAGCAGTTTTCCTTCTCTCACAGAAGCCTGGCTGGTCTTTGACATGCAGATGGTGTTAGCCAGGCCTGACCTTTGATATTGTAAATTGTAGGCTCTGGCCCAGCCTAGTCTTTGAGATGTAGATTTCAGGTGCAGGGCCCAGTTTTGTCTTTGGGATGTAAATCCAAGTGCTTTTAGCCCAAGGAAGGTTTCAGTTTAGGTTTTACATCTTCTTTCCAGAGGCCTAGATTACTGGCCTGCGGATACAAGGAAATAATGTTGCCTCAATGTTCTTCCTGTAACATCTTTTGATGCCTTTGGTGACGTCACTGTATTGCGCCCTTTAGGGGTACCATGATCAATAATAGGAGGTCCATGAGGCCCTCTGCCTTTGCTAAGAGCCAGAGCGAGCCTTAGTCCTCCAATCAAGGCATTTCTTCTGGGTTCCTTATCTCAGCGCCTCCGACAGCAGGATAAGTAAATACAATTTATTCACACAACAGATAAGTAAATACAATTTATTGCATATTCAAATAACACTGGCTTGTTAGGTAATGGAAGAGAAGTTGATGGATAGGTAGATGGAAACATAGAAGAATAAAAAAAATACATTCCTCTGTCTTTTCTGATGACAAGTTAAAGAAATATCAAGCTACCATTAGATGAGTCTGAAATAAAACTCACTCTGAAGATGATTTAAGATATTTTAATTTAATTCTCTTACAGTAATAGAGGTGCAATTGTTTTCATTGAAGTTGAATTGATTAATGAAATTGTGGACAGATTTCTTCACTTTTCCTTGCCAAAGTTATTCCCTGGTAGTATGTTAAAGCATTTAGGGACATGCACTGGCTTTTTCAAATCATCATTTAGTTCTGCAGCTGGCTTAAGCCAGGTTCTGGCACAATCACTTTCATCTCAGAAGTAAAACCATCTTTTAAATTAGAGGGTGCAGTGAACTGAGAGCCATACCCAGAGGACACAAATGGAAATCATTTAGAGTTGCCTGATCTTTTCTTTCACTCAAAACCAACACAAAACAAGCTAGTTCAGCAAATTGAGGTTATAAATAATATACAACACTTCATCATTTCAGTTACCTCTTTGTACAGCATCCAAGATGCCTACGGCCCTGGATAGAGAAGGCTTATTAGAACACCAATGAAAATGGGTAGCCACTAGCCAGCTAATCACAATACTGTCAAATTGCTACATCAAACGACTATAATTCACTGAATAGGGCAGTTATTAAAATTCTGAGCTCTCTCTATGATGTGACCAGAATAATAATAGCAATAGAATCAGGCTTTCTTGCAAACAACGAAACACATTAGGAACGACATGGGTTCCACTCTCTACAATATCTCTATCATGAAAACTATCCTCCAATAAATTCATAACATGATGAGTTTCATGTCTTTTGCGATTCGACAGCATTTATGCAGAAGAAACTGTCCCAATTCCCCTGAAAGCACCAATATAAGTTAAGGTCTTAATGTTCTATAAATCACACACAGAACTCTACACTAAAACCACCTTTCACAATTAAGAAAAGCAACAGCAAATTGCCTAATTAGCATAAGAATGTACAAACACTGTTGTCTCTTAAGTGCCATTATTAAGCATTCTAAATATAGTCATTTTGATTGTAAAATTTACAAATTTTTTTCTTATAATAAATCTCAGCACCCTTGTGACAAACCCTAGTAATCCTCACTAGGCAGAAAAGCCCTAAGCTAACATAAAAGGAACTTTTTATGAAGCCTATGAATCTAGAAAAAAAAAAAAGCAATTGAATTAGTCTTGGCACCAACCTAAAGCAAACTTCGATTAGAAAATTACCAAATGTAATCCAATGAAACTCTGTTATGGTTTAATGAAAAGCATTTCAAACAAGTTTTGAATTAATCTTTCTTCCTGATCATAGGAAAAAATACTCATGACAAACATAAAACTTCTTTTTTGTTTGTTTGTTTGTTTTTTTGCTTTTTGGGTCACACCTGGCGATGCACAGGGGTCACTCCTGGCTCATGCACTCAGGAATCACCCCTGACGGTGCTCAGGGGACCATATGGGATGCTGTGAATCGAACCCGGGTTGGCTGCGTGCAAGGCAAACGCCCTACCCGCTGTGCTATCGCTCCAGCCCCCGACAAACATAAAACTTCTTAACAATAATTAGAAAATTATTTTGTTCTGAAAACAAATATTTAGAAACGTATTACCTGAGATATAAATTGAAATTAGTTAAAAATGCTAGATATCATCCTGCATAAGGCAGATTGCAAAGGGAGTATCTGAGTACTGTTTGCACTGTAGATAGTGGCACTTGTGCCAATTCCAGCTTCTGAAATGTTACTTAAATTGATGAAATTAATGTCATTGTAAAGGTGGTTCATTAATTTTTTGTAAATTATTTTATCGGACTGGAGCGATAGCACAGCGGGTAGGGTGTTTGCCTTGCACGTGGTAGACCCGGGTTCAATTTCTCTGCCCCTCTCGGAGAACCCAGCAAGTTACCCAGAGTATCCCACCTCCATGGCTGAGCCTGGCAAACTACCTGTGGCGTATTCAATATGCCAAAAATAATAACAAGTCTCACAATGGAGGATTTACCGGTGCCCGCTCGAGCAAATTAATGAACAATGGGATGACAGTGCTGTAGTGCTATTTTATAAATATATAGATGACAAAGAATTCAGAATTATAAAATCATATAGTTCTAAGTTCTGAAAAGCTTCTTTAAATTAAAAAAACTATCGGTTTTGTTTATGTAGTGTGTTATAATAGTATGTTTATGGCTTTGATGTATAAGCTTACTGTAGCTTCACCACTATTTAAGTAGTAAGGCCCTCTACCACTTATTTTGCTTTTTTCACTTCTAGTCTGTATCTTCTTTCCCCTTCTCTCTCTTTCCCATACTATTTATAATCTCTGTTTTCAATCAAAGGCAAAGGGTTTGTTATCCATTAATACTGTCTATTCACTGGTTGAATTACTCTCTATTTTGAATACCTATTGTATTTGTCCTTCTACTTGTTACTTACTTTATATGATACATTTTGTTCCATCTTATATTTGTGGCAAACTGCAGCTTTTGTTATAGTTTCATAGTATTCTATTGTGCATATGTACCACACTTTTCTCCTATCATCTATTATTGACCATTTGTGTTGCTTCCATATCCTAGTGATTGTACATAAACTGCAACAAAAATATATGTACACATATCTCTCAGTTAATGTTATTTTGGTAAATTATCTAGAGTCAATCAACTCCCAAACCACAGGTTTGTCTTTTTAACTGTCTTCCTATATCCATACAAAACGCAAATGCTCTGAAATAATAACCATGCAAAGGATATTAAGGAGAAGAGAAAGACTATTTACAAGCCAGAGATTGATCAGGAGAAAAAGGTAATTGACAGGTTGGGGGACAATCAACAAACACAGGCTTCCAGCAGCCAGGGAGGAAGGGCAAACCAACCATTATCCTACAGGGTATTATAGCTTTTGATTTTACACTAGATGTAAAGCTATAGTCATACAAGCAGTGAGATTCTAGCATTTAAACAGACAATAGAAAAAATGTAGAGCATAATTACTAAATGTTTGGCATCATTCATCAGAGAAATGCAAACCGAAACAACAATTTGCTTTCACTTCACACTAGTGAGACTGGCACATGTCACAAAGATTAAAAACCATCTTAAGGTCATGTGAAAAAAATCAATGACATTGTATTTGGAAAATAATATTGTTAGAAAAATTAACTTTTTATTAATTTTATTAGTTTTATTAATTTAAAAAAACACAAAATTTCTTACCTTTCAATATCGCAGCAAAGTATCAAATCTTGCTTAATTCACACATTATTTATCTATGATTTTATATTACTACAATGTGAAAAATATTGCCAGCATGAGATTTTATTTCATATCATCAAATATTATTTATAAATAATTGAATTACTAACTTTATTTTAAACAATGATTTTAATATTCACAAACTCAAAAATCTAAATTTTATCATCACTGCTCTGTCTTCTGTCCTTTAATTGCTATAAATTGATTTTTCTTAATCCATTTACTAAATTGATCATTCTTAATCCATTTGATAAAGAGATGTATCTCTAAATCTATCTCCACTGCTTAGTTTTCCTTGTCTAAGAAGTAAAGATTGTGTTTTTTCATCAGTCATTCCTCTCAAAGTGTTTGTTGCTGTTGTTGTTTATCCTTCCATTGTACTCCACTGGCAAAAATCACTGCACTACTAATGTAAAATTCGGAGTCTGATTTCTCAAAAGGACATTGAATGAGCTGAGGCAGAATAGAACACATTCTCAAAATTTGAAATATCTCAAATGATTTCTTTCCAGCTAAACTGAGTCTTCACCACATCTTAGTGTCATTCTGTGATCCAAATATCCAAATAGTCATGATTCTTCTTCAATCATCTTTTCTTCTCTTTGTGATCCCATTTTTCTGCAGCATCTATACAGAATAATCTCTACTACCATTAAATTGTCTTCTCTATGCCTTCTAGTTCCCTTACACCCAGTAGTATATTCTCCTACTCCACAAAGTAAACAGTCATTAGAAAAATAGCTCCGTCTACACCACCTACCAATGCATGCATGAATATGCATTATGAGATAATTGCATCTGTCAACACTGTTTTTCTGCCTAACTTGAATTTCTCTGTCTATGCTAGATCTTCTCTTTCCCTCTTCTCTCTATTTCTTCTTCAAAAGAAGGATATTCCCTTATCCTTCTTATTTATAGACACTTTTTTTTTTTGCTTTTTGGGTCACACCTAGTGACGCTTAGGGGTTACTCCTTGATCTGCACTCAAGAATTACTCCTGGTCGTGCTTGGGGGACCATATGGAATGCTAGGGATCAAACCCAGGTCGGCCGCATGCAAGGCAAATGCCCTACCAGCTGTACTGTCTATCACTCTGGCCCAAACATCTTAACCTCTTCCATTTGCATTTAACAAGCCTGAATCTCAGTCTCTCTATTATTTTTTAATCTTATCGCTCAACTCCCTATGCTTTTACAAGTTATCCTCTACTTAAGAAACCCAATTCCCAAAATGCATTAAACTTACATACATTGTTTCCACTTTTGTATTTCCTATATACTCCCCAGCACTGGGATATAGCTTCTAACAAAACATTCAGTGAAAATACCATTGTTACAATCATGGAAACAAACTGGATGGTAATTTGAATGGACAAGGTAATTTGAATGTAAGGCTGGTGAAGCCTTACATTTATCTGGGAGACCATCTTGCCCAATTTGCAGCTCTGACACTGTACTTTCTAGTTGTCCTTTATTGTTGGTCTTGGGGTCTGTTCTCTATTTTCCCCAGAATTCTGGTTTTTTTGGTTTAGTTTTGTTTTGTTACTTCTTTCTCTAAAATGCAGCCTTCTTGGGATTGATCTTCTCTATTCAAAGAGTTCAGTTACTACCTGCCTTCTGATAACTTCCAAATCTCTATTCTTTCTGTAGATATTTCTCCCTTGCTCCAGACATATTTATCTCATTTTATGGAATATACCCTCTACAGCATCAAACAGCTTACTATGTTTAAAAAACAGAATATTCATCTTTCCGCACAACTCTGTCCCATTTTCTTAGTTCTGTATTTCAGTAATGGCTCTACATTCCATGAATTTTTCCATAAGAAACCTGGGTGATCTGTTTAATTTCTCTCTTCCTGAAATCTTGTCAGCCTACTGTCTCAGTATTTCTGAGTTTTGTTCACTTATATCTGTAGTTTTGCCTTCATATTTGGCCATCAACTTCTTTTTTCTGACTATGAATAAAGTACTTTTCTAATTGATGTCATTATTCTTTAGTCTTATCCTCTCTAATCAGTCAACCATCCATACTTCTAAAAAGCAGATATAATTATATCGATTATTAAGGAGATACTTTCCAACTCTTTGGTATGGCTTATAAGCCCTTCCTGATCCAGACTCTCTAGTCTCCTTCATCACACCTCACTCTTATACAGCAGGCATATTGAATTCCTGTCTTGTCTCTAAGCAATGCACTTACTTTTTGGGGGGTGAGGTCTGGAATGTAAAAAAAAATATCGAATCACAGTGACATAAGAATTACAAAGTTGTTCATGATTGGATTTCAGTCCTATAATGTTCTAACACCAATCCCTTCCCCAGTGTATATTTCCCACCACCAAAGTCCCCAGTTTTCCTCCTGCCTACCTACTCCTGCCTCTATAGCAAGCACTTTCCCTCTCTCTCTCTCTCTCTCTCTCTCTCTCTCTCTCTCTCTCTCTCTCTCTCTCTCTCTCCCCCCCCTCTTTGCTTTTAGACATTATGGTTTGCAATATGGATACTGAAAGGTTATAATCCCTTTACCTACTTTCAACATTCAGTTCCTGTCCAAAGTGATCATTTCCAACTCTTACTGTCATACTGTACCCTTCTCTATCCTAACAGCCCTTTGGCCACCCCCTCTCCCTCACACACACACACACACACACACACACACTAACACACGCACACACACACACACACTTATAGCAAGCTTCCAACCCTTTTATTCACTTACTTTTGTTTTAGAATCTTTACCCTCTGTCACTTGGCTATGTCTAAAATGCACTTTTTCAACTTCCTTTGTTTCAGATTAAATGCCAATTTTCTTCATAAGGTCTCATGATCATTCATTTATTACTCTTTTATAGGATTTGAATTTTCCCCTAAGGCACCACTATTATAGCACTTACTACAATGTATTTAATTGGTTGTTAACTTGCCTTCCAGTCAAGGATGATTTCTTTAAAGGGAGACACAATACCTTTTTTTTCCTAATTGTGTTTCTAGTGCTCACTACAGTGCTTAGTTCTATAGGCTATCAACACTTGTTTGATGATTGATGTTGGCCAGTTGCCCAGAAATATGTAAGATAATAGAAAAAGGACTTGTGACAATGGGGAAGAGTATTAGGCGATTCACGGCACCTACATTATGAAATTAAGTATAAATCAAGAAGGATTATTGTAAGATATTTATTGACTCGTCTGGTGAGAAGTTTTGCTGGGATCACCTTGATGGGATTTTTAATAACATCATATCCCAATCATTATGTGGATTCTAAAAATCACTATTTCCTGTAGTATAGATAATCTTAATGGCATCTTCTTCACTAACACCTAATTTTGAATGGAGGAGAAAAGTGCCACATGTATATTTTACATTTAAAAGTAACTAATTTATTTTAAAATATTTTATATTTTCAAATATTTCATATTATTTTAAAATATTTCTATTTTAAAATAACTAATCAATGCAATATATGTACATATATAAACATATATTCTGTTTCTTTAGCTTTGCAAATAGATCTAATGCAATGATTCTCAATTGTATTTGATGACACTAAACCTACATAGTTGGCAGAGAGGTACATAAAAACAATTTTTAATTTCACCTTCATTAAAAGATTTGGTCTTATACATAATTATTGGTTACAGTTAACTCAGAGCCAACCGTAATGAGGGCAGATTGTCAGAATCCAACATTTATTCATCTATTCAATCACCAACTTCAAGTTATACATTTTTATAATTAAGTTACATATAATGAATTCTTATATAAATCATGAATAAATTAGCTGTTCTACTTCTAAGCAGTAAAAATAGTATGTTATAGTTACTACAAAATTTAGATTTCAGAGAAAAATTATCATGTAAGATCATATTTAGGGAACATCAAATTATAGAGAATGTATATTAGAATTAAATACTTTTTTTCTCACCTCATTTTACCATGTTTTTAAAATAAGCAACTCATTCTAGACAATTTAGACAAGTTTTCCAAGAACTTTAGTAGCAATTCATTTTTTAATTTTAAATATGTATGTTTGACCTTTCCGCTGCTTCACGAGCATGATCCCAGAGGCCAACTAAACTACTTTGGATACCAGCAGCTCGCAGAAACGCCTCTAGACTGTGAACTGAGCCACTGCCCCATGTGGCACCAGGGGGGAAAGTTTTCTCTCTCTCAACCCTTCCTTCCCGGGCACAGCATGGCGATCACTGCTTTTTGAGCACAAAATGGAGGTACCAGCTGGCTGCTATGGGACGCGTGGGAGATCCCAGGGGCTGGGGGGGTACCAGCCCCACCCTCTGCCAAGATTTAAGCACAGCGACCACACATGTGTGGCCTTTCCGCTGCTGCACAAGCATGGTCCCAGAGGCCAACTAAACTACTTTGGACACCAGCAGCTCACAGAAATGCCTCAAGACTGTGAACTGAGCCACTGCCCCATGTGGCGCTAGGGGGGTAGGGTTCTCTCTCCAGGCTTTTCCATCTAATGAGCACCACTAAAGGGAAGTAAAAGCTTGCAGTGATGCAATTTCTGGCAGAATTTTCCCTGGACTTTATACAGAAATCCAAAACCGCGCGGCCGCAACAATTAAGAGAACTAATATCTCTTAATTGTCAGCAATGTGAAACAGTTCTTTTTTAGCAGGTCTGTCTTTGGGGGGAAACTCCAAACAATAATAGTGAGTTTTTTGTTGAAATATTGAAGGTAATCAAAGTAGCAGTCATGTCTCTAGACTGTGAACTAAGCCATAGCCCCACGCCGGCCGAGGAAATATCTTTCTCAGTTTTTTTCCCTTTTCGGGGGGAAGCAGGGTGGCATCAATCATATTATGAGGACTATTAAGCAGGTATGAACTTGGTGGCACGGGAAGGAGAAAAAAAAATTATGTACTTGGAACAGTGGGACGCATGAGCAGTCTTGGGCTGGGGCCGATACCGGTGCGTGCTCTGCCGAGACTCGACCCAGGTGGTCACACTTTTGTGCGGCTGCTGTGCTGCTGATTGACCATGATCTGGAGGCCAGCTAGACTACTTTTGTTCCCAGAAACTGCTTGCAGCCATGTCTCTAGACTGTGAACTAAGCATTTGCCCCATACTGCCCCAGGAAGGGAAATGATGCAATTTCTAACATAAATATCCCTGGACTTAATTATTAAAATGCTAAAATACAGAAATCCTAAACCACGCGGCCGCGGCTGCGCAACATCACATCTCTTCTTTCTCAGCAATGGAAAACTAATTATCAAATGCTTGCTTGGCAGTAGGGCTGTCTTTTTTCAAGGGGAACTCCAACAACAATAGTGAGTTTTGTGTTGAAATATGGAATGTAATCAAGGTAAAGTGAAAATGAAGTGAAATTTATCAGTTACGCAGGCGGGCGTGGGAGGTATACAGGGGATTTTGGTGGTGGAATATGGGCACTGGTGAAGGGATGGGTCTTTGAGCATTGTATAACTGAGACATAAGCCTGAGAACCTTGTAACTTTCCACATGGTGGTTCAATAAAATAAAGAGTGAAAAAAAAGTATGTTGTTGTGCTTTCATTATTGTTAAATAAAACTAACTACAAAGTGTTGCAAGTTTGTAGAACTTTTAGATAAAGAATAAAATCTGATGTGCTTTTTAATAGATAAAAGTCTCATTCAACACCAAATATACAGAGACAGTGTAATATGGGATATAGATGGCAGTGGAAAAATCATGTGTAAAATTTTTTCATTCAAATGAAGTTGATTGCTTTCCATTTCCATTTTTAAAAAGTAAGATAATTTCATGCTTCAATTATGAAGGAACCGGCAGAGGAACTCAGGTGTGTGAGACTCAGGGCTGATATCTCCAAGCCTGCTCAGATCAGGACTGGGCCTCCTCCACCCAGATTCCCCTTTTTCCAGTAGCTAGACAGTCACACCCACAAACGCCGCCCCCCGCCCCCACATCATGTAATCCCATCAACAGCCAAGATCCAGAGACTATAAAAAAAAAGCTCCCAGAAGACCTTTTATTGTCTAGTTCTCCCTCTTGGAGAACTTGGCAAGCTACCAAGAGTATTCTGCTTACACAGCAGAGCCTGGCAAGCTCTTGTGGTGTATTCAATATGCCAAAAAAGTAACAATAATGGGTCTCATTTCACGGGCCCTGAAAGAGCCTCCAGTGTGGCACCGTTGGGAAGGATGAGTAAAGAGAGCTTGCTAAAATCTGAGGGCTAGGCTGAATGGAGATGTTACTGTGCCAGCTCAAGTAAATCAATGAACAACAGGATGACAGTGATGCAGTGTGACAGTGAAGATAACTATGACACAGTAAATTTTTTCACAACTCTACAAAGGATTTGTAGAATTCTACAAATCCTCTGACAAGTGCTCTCTGAGTTGACCTGTATATGTTCTGGATTGGGCTTGAAATAAGGAGGCTACAGGGAAAAGTGATTTGATAAAGTTGAAAGTTACCAACATTAAGAAACTAAGTTTATAGTATCGACTCACTTATTTAATAATTGACTCACACAAGATAAAAGATTTTAAATTATTTTGCTTAATGTAGGTCTTATTACTAGTGAAATGTGTGAGGCAACTGAAGTTGTAGTTGGAGGTTTAATAACTTGATTATCTTGCTCCATAATGAAAGCAAAGAGCAAGACAGCATCAGCTTGCCATATTCCATGACAAGCAACCCAGTGAAATTCCAGGTTGATGCCAGCTTCTAACACAGAAACTAATACTCTTTGGGGGAAAGAAACGTAATTACAAGACTCTTCAAAGACATAAAGTGACACGTGGGAATAGGATTCTTTTCACAGAGAAAGAGTTTGATCCACTGACTGAGTCTAAAGTCCATTATGCAGAAATTCTCACAATGCCTGGGGAAATGTCTTCCTTAAAACTCCAAAGAGCCAAACTCCCTTATCTGAAGTGCTTTGAAATTTAGTGACCCAGATCCCAGAGTCAATTCCTCACCTTATGTTGTACTTCAGACTTAAGTGATTCTAGTGATCATTTTATTTACCCATGATACCTATTACTTGCTTCAACCTGCATTCTACTTAACATCATCTCTCAGTCTTGAAATATCCAATTCTAATTTTGTTTAATTCATTTTAAAGTTTTCCATCCATCTATTTCCACTCCTATACTACATGATATATTAAACAATGGCAATCTTTCTGATGTACCAGAAAGTATTATACAACCACACAGCAAAACATTTAAACATATTTTAACCTGTATATATCTTAGGGGAAATGATGGCAGAGGTAAACATAATAATATTGTAAAGTGAAATAAAAGCTCTCATTTTTTACTTTTTTTGGAGTTAAAGATCAGATTTAAATATGCATTAATACATTTGTGTTTTCCTTACTCTTTCTTTTTAAGAGTAACGTGGTTCTGTTAGCAATCGTGGTCGTGTGATTGATTGTAACCTGTCTGTGGCTCTCTGGGACCTTCCTGAAAATGAAATCGACCATCTTTGAGTGATAATGTCAGTGGGATAGAATGTGTCACTGGATAATGGTCTCCTGCTGCTGCATAAATGCCAAGGCAAGCCAAAAGTATTTATGGAGAAAAAGTTTATACTAAGATAAGAATTTTATTTTCAATGCAAAAGAAACTGATTTTGTGGTCAACCCTGACTATTATAGTACATTCTAGCTATAGATATAATATACATATATAACATATGATTAAGACAAACTATGGTACTAAGGTCATTGATTCTTTGTTTTGTTTTTTTGGGAGAGTGCAGGTACACCCAATAGTGCTGAGGACTTACTCCTGGTTCTGCACTATTGGATCACCCCTGACAAGCTCAGGATGTCAAATGGGGTGCTGAAAATCAAACTCAGGATGGAAGTGTACAAGGCAAACCCCTAACTGCTGTATTATCTCTCTGGCCTCTCAAGTCATTGATTCTTAATTTAATCCAACATTCTAATTTATTCGAAAACTTTAAATGTGTTAAAAAATAAAAAAATCTGGAAGAGACCATGAGGAGTGAGATGGATCTGAGCTGGTACAAAGCAGGGAATTCACCACTCTCTGACTAATCCTACACATCCAAAATATACTAACTCAGGCTTCTGAGAGTTTCCTGCCCACATGGGACAGCCTTGCAAGCTTCCCATGGTGTATTCATATGCTAAATCCAATAACAAACTGGATCTCATTCCCCTGACCCTGAAAGAGCCCCCAGTGTGATATCATTGGGAGGGCCAAGTCGAGATAGACTTCTAAGATCTTAGGGAAAGGACGAAATGAGAGGTTACTGAGCCCGCTCGAGAAATCGGTGATTAATGGGATATCTTGATTCGTGATTCGTGAGATGAAATGAAAAATTCACTGGAAAAGCTCAGGAGCAGAGTAACAGCTGCAGAGGACAGAACCAGGGAGCTCTAAGATGAAGTGTAGAGAATCACTAGACTACAGTAGAAATTGGAAAAGATCCTCAAAATAAACCAATGGATGACAAAGAGAAAATTAGGGTGAAACCAAGAAGAAAAACATAAGAATCACTGGAGTACCAGAGGGCAGGAAGAAAACCGTGATGAAGAAGCAACCATCAAAAGCTATCATTGCTGAGAAATTCCCAGAGCTGAAAAGTACACGTGCCCAAATCCAGGAGGCCTGAATGTACCAGGTAAAATAAATCCAAATAAAAATGTCCCATGACATATCCTAATCATAATTATGAAAACCACAAATAGAGATAAAATACTAAAGGTAGTGAGATCAAAAAAGGAAATCACTTATAATGGAGCATTCCTAAGATTAACAATAGAGATTTCCGATGAAACCCTCTGGTCCTGAAGACAGTGGTGGGATACAGTGAACACATTCAATGAAATGAAGGCCTCATCAAAAATACATTGCCCAGGGGGCTGGAGTGATTACACAGCGGCTAGGGCATTTGCCTTGCACACGGCTGACCCGGGTTTGATTCCCAGCATCCCATATTGTCCCCCAGCACCTCCAGGAGTAATTCCTGAGTGTAGAGCCAGGAGTAACCTCTTTGTATCGCTGGGTGTGACCCGAAAAGCAAAAAAAAAAAAAAAGTACATTACCCAGTCAAACTCTCACTTATATTTGAAAGAATAGTACACAACCTCACAGATAAAGAACAACTCTGGAACTTCATAGACACAAAACAATTGTTACAGGAAGAACTAACCCTGCTACTTAATTTAAAATAAGACAAGCCTCATAAATACACAAAACTCCTACACAAAGATGGCGGAAATCCCCATCACAGTAATCTGTATTAATGTCAATGGACTAAATGCATCAATCAAGAGGCACAGAGAGGCAGGATGAATTAGAAAATTGATTGCAACATTCTGCTACCTGCATGAAACACATTCGAACAATCAAAGTAAACACAGACTCAAAGTCAATGACTAGAAAAAAATCTCCAAGCAAACAACCCCCTCAAAAAAGCTGTGGTGGCCATACTAGCATCAGACCACATAGACTTTAGGCTGAAGAAGATTTTAAGATACAGTGAAGGTCATTTCTTAATGATCAAGAGATTTGTGCATCAGAAAGAACTCACACTCATAAATGTATATACAGTGAATGAGGAACCAGCCAAATATTTAAAACAACTGCTAATAGAATTGAAGTAAAATATTAATAGCAACACAATGGTACTCAGAGATTTCAACACTGCTTTGTCACCTCACAATAGATCAACCAGAGTAAAGCTCAGCAAGGAGATACTTTATTTGAGGAAATAAATGAAAGTGGGCAGGAGGGAAAATATATCTACATGACTTCATCTCCAAAAAGCTGAATACACATTCTTCCCAGTGCACATGGGATAGACTCCAAGATAGACCACATGCTGGGCCACAAAATATATATCCATAAAATTAAAAGGATAGGTACTATATAAACTATCATTTCAGATCATGATGCACTGATGATTAAGACAAACTATGAAAATAGAAGAGAAACACACAGAAACAGATAATCAAATCAAACACCTGCAAATAAAACAGCTCACTAATGAACAACTAGTTTGTTAGAGAGGGAATCAAAGATGAAATCAAAAGATTCCTGGAAACAAATTAGAATGAGGACATGAACTACTAGAACTTGTGGGACACAGGAAAAACAATGTTAAGGAAAATGTATAGTTCTACAAGCATTTATCAGGAAGGAAGGGCCCACATCAATAACTTAACCTCATGGCTTAAGACCTTGGAATATGACTAAGGAGGCAAAACAAATCAGGAAAAGGAAATAATAAAACATAATTTAGGAATCAATGAGCTGGAATCCAAAAAAACAGCCCAAAAGATCAAAGAAATAATAATTTTTTTGAAAAAACAGACAAGTTTGGTAAACCACTAGCAAAACTTACAAAGAAACAAGAGAGAAACCTAATAAACCAATTAAGAAATGCAAAGGGGTCATTACAGCAGAAACTATGAAAATCCATAGGATCATCAGAGATTAGTTTGAAGATTTTTACTGCATGAAAAGAGAGAACCTTGAAGAAATGGATGAATTTGTGGATACCTATAAACTCCCAAGACTGAACTGAGAAGATTTGAAATACTTGAACAGAACTATCACCATGAAAAAATCTGAAATATTAATAAAATACCTTCCCCAAAACAAAAGCCCAGACCCAGATGGATTCACTAGTGAATTATTTCAAACCTTCAAAAGGAACCTATGGCCAATCCTTTTCAAGCTTTCCAGCAAATTGAAGAAACAGAAACCCTCCCAAATAACTTATATGAGGCAAATATCACCCTGACACCCTAAGCAGAGACACCACAAAAAAGAAAATTACAGACTAATCTATCTAATGAACACAGATGCAAAGATCCTCAACAAAATACTAGCAAATAGAATCCAACAACTAATTAAAAATATCATACACCATGACCAAATAAGATTCATACAGGAGATGAAAGGATAGTTTAACACTTGCAAGTCAGTTAACATAATACAACATGCCAATAAAAGAAACAATAAAAGTCATATGATCATATCAATAGTTGAAGAAAAAGCAGTTGAAAAGATCCAGCATCCAGACATGATAAAAATGACCAGTAAAATGGGAGCTGAAGGAACTTTCCTCAATAAAGTCAAAACCATCTACCACAAGCCCACAGAAAGGATTACCCTCAGTGGGGAAAAACTAAAAGCCTTCCCTCTAAGATGAGGCACAAGACAAGGCTGACCACACTTGCCACTTCTATTTCATATGCTACTGCCAGTCCTTGCCATAGCAATTAGGCAAGATATCAAAGGCAATATAGATAGCAACGGAAGAAATCAAGTTCTCCCTATTTGCAGATGACATGATATGATACTTAGAGAACCCTAACGACTCCACAAAATAGTTTCTAGAAATAATATATATGTATATTAGAGTGGCAGGTTACAAAATAAATACCCAGAAGTCTATGGCTTCCTTATACAAATAATGAAGAAGAAGAGAGAATTATTAGAAAAACAATACCATTCACAATAATTCCTCAGATAATTAAGTACCTCAAAACCAGGTTAACTAAAGAGGTGAAAGATCTATACCAAAAAAAATAAAACACCATAAAACATTGTCACTGTCACTGTCATCCCATCACTCATCTATTTGCTTGAGCAGGCACCAGTATCCTCTCCATTGTGAGACTTGTTACTGTTTTCAGAATAACAACTATGCCTCAGGTAGTTTGCCAGGCTCTGCCCTGTGGACGAGATACTTTCAGTAGCTTGCAGGGCTCTCTGAGAGGGACAGAGGAATCAAACCTAGGTCAGCCACGTGCAAGGCAAATGCGCTACCCACTGTGCTATCGCTCCAGTCCTACTTCTAGAAATAAGACATGAGAAAATGGAAACACATACCCTGCCCATGGATTGGGAGGATTAACATTGCCAAAATGGCAACACTTCCCAAAGCATTACATAGTTTCAATACAATCTCTATTAGAATACTCATGACATTTTTCAAAAAAAATAGATCAAACACTCCTGAAATTCATTTGGAACAAAAATCCCTCATGAATAGCCAAAGCAATATTTGGAAAAAAGAAGATGGGAGGCATCACCTTTCCCAACATTAAACTGTACTATAAAGCTGTAGTACTTAAAACATCATGCTACTGTGATAAAGACAGAGCTGCATGTCAATGGAACAGAGGTAAATACACTGACTCTGTCCCTCAAATATATGATCATCTAATCTTTGATAAGGGAGCAAGAAATATGAAGTGGAGCAAGGAAAGCCTCTTTAGCAAGTGGTGCTGAAATAACTGGGCAGCTTCATGTAAAACGAACTCAGACCTTTTTCCAGGCACAAAAATCAGATCAACATAGATTCAAGACTTGAGTATCAGACCTGAATCTATAAAGTGCATGGAGGAAAATGTGAGCAGAGCCCTTCATGACATTGAAACTAAAGGCATTTTCAAAGATGAGACACCACTGACTAAGCAATAGGAAGCAAAGATAAACAGATGGGACTACATTAAACTAAGAAGCTTCTGCACATCTAAAGAAACTCACTAAGATACAAAGATAGCCCACAGATTTGGGAAAAAAAAAAACTATTTACCCAATACCTCCTGATAAGGGGTTAATATCCAAAATATATAAGGCACTTATATATTTGTAGAACTTCACAAGAAAAAAACATCCAACTCCATTAAAAATATAGAGAAAAAAAAACGAACAGAACCTTTCTCAAAGAAGTACAAATGTCCAAAAGACAAATGAAGGAATTCTCTACATTGCTGATCATTAGGGAGATGCAAATCAAAACAACAGAGGCATCATCGCACACTACAGAGCAGAAACTGGCACTGTGGATAAAGATCAATGGGACTCTGTCATTGTTGGTGGGAATGTTGCCTGGGACAGCCTTTATTGAAAACAATATGGATGTTCCTCAAAAAGCTAGAAATTGAGCTTCCACATAACTCAGCAATACCAAATCTGGGAATATACCCCTGGGGGTCTAAAAACACACAGAAGAAATGCTATCTGTACTTCTGTGCTCATTGCCGCATTCCACGTCTACCCAGTTCTACCATATGGCAAGGTCCACGCATGGTGGAAGGACATTCAAGGAATGTTTCTTCCTGGAATCAGAGAAGGACCTCTTCCCACCACCCCCAATTCTTCGAATCAATGTACTTATAATATGTGCATTGTGGTTGATCTGTATGTTTAGTCCCAGCAGTTCCAAGACAATAATGATTGGAGACTTGGCCCTTGCAAAATATGCAACACGATATAAACTAAATGGATTTGTGAGGAAATTTATGAATGCCTTACAGAAATATGAAATAACATTTACACAAATGCCTAAAAATATGTTAGGCAACCAGAAAGTAGAGGATAAAATAGAAACTAAAAAGGGACCCTACGAGCCCCAAATTAGGAGTACTGTAGTGCCCAACATGGTGACTAAATATGACCCTGCTTATATGATTAATAACAAAACATGGTACCCACCCAGAAGAAAAGTTTAAACAGCCCCTCATGAGCCTTTACCCTTAACTGAGGTATATGGCCTTGGGGGAAACAGACATGTAGAAATAAATGGAAAGCATGATAGAATATGACACATTGGACCTGTGGCAAAGTAGGCCATTTGGTGTTGGTTAAATATAAAATATAATATTGAATCTTTAAAGCAAAGTAGAACCTGAAATCATTGGTTGGGAAAGAGCTGGTTACAGTTTAATGACAAAGAATGAAGGGATCCAGGTATCCTGAAAGTCTTAAAAAGCATCCTAAGAGATGGAACAAAAAATATTATTGAAAATATAGTTAGATATATATCAATGTCTAATGAACCCTTTCTGCTAATTTGATGCAATTTATGAGTTGTATTTGTGAACACTTCATGCTATGTTTGAGCAATTTATTTTTAATTCTGTGCAACCATAACAAGCAAGACACAAAGCTTCTTGTCTAATCTCCTGCTGTCATGAAGTTATAAGTTAGATGCATACATAGAAAATGGATATAAACATAGACACAAAATGGAATATAGCAGAGCTTCTCCAATCTCTGAAAAAGACTGTTCCTGTTCTTATATTGACTCCCCCAGCCCATCTTTAGGATTCCTGAACCTTTGCTGCACAGCTAGACTGTGGCCACAGTACTATTCACAATAGCCAGAATGTGGAAACAGCATGAATGCCCCAGAACAGATGACTGGTTAAAGAAACAGTGGTTCAGCTACACAATGGAATACTATGCAACTGTTAGGAAAAATGAAGCTATGAAATTTGCTTATAAATGAAAGGTCATGGAGAATATCGTGCTGAGTGAAATAAGTAGGAAGAAAAAGGAATGACATCGAATTATTGGACTCATTTTTGGGATATTAATAAAAATCCAAACTTAATGTGAGACCAATATCTGATATAATAAAAACAAAGGCCAGGAAAATTGGTTCACATTAAGAAGCCCAACTCGAATGTTGAAGTATAAGCTAATTGGGATAGACAAGTGACCACAATGACAAAGATAGTTGGAAATGATCACTCTGATTAACAACTGCTTGCTTACAACAGGTAAAGGAACAAACATGATAACCTCTCCATACCTGCACTGCAAACCACATGTCAAAAGGGGAGAAAAAATAAAGAGATAGAGAGAGAGAGAGAGAGAGGCAAAGTGACTGCAATAAAGACAGGCTGGTGAAGAGAGGATGGAGGAGTGAAATTAGAGCCATTGCTGATAGAAATTTACACTGGTGGAGGCTTGCTTGGGTGTTGGAACACTGTATGACAAAAACTGGACCATGCTCAGCATTGTAACTCTATCTCACGGTGATTCAATAAAATAATTTTTAAAAATTCTTTATTATATTAGTTTCTCAGAAATTAAATGCTTGTATTAATATTGTTTTATATAAACATTTAAGTAATATAGTCTTAAATTATATTTGGCAATTTTGAAATCTCTGCTTTGTATGCTAGAATAGATAAATAATACTCAGGCAAACAGAAATTACATGGGTTCAGTTTACTCTATAATGAAAGTACAAGATATTTCTCTCAAACAAAAAATAATTTATATTATGTATAGCACAGTGGGTAGAATGTTTGCCTTGCATGCAGCTGACACTGGTTCGATTCCTCCATCCTTCTCAGAGAGCCTGGCAAGCTACCGAGAGTATCTTGCATGGAGAAAAGAACCTGGCAAGCTCTCCATGGCATATTTGATATGCCAAAAACAGTAACAAGTCTCACAATGGAAACATTACTGGTGCCCCCTTGAGCAAATCGATGAACAACAAGACAATAGTGATACAGTGATACAGTCTTGGGAGAATATATATATGTTATATAAATATGCACTATTTATGTTAAATTATATGAATGATTGATTATGATTAATTATAATATATTTCAAATAAAACATCTATTTAGAAGGGATATCTAACATATTAGGTGATATGATAAAGTTGTACTTTTTTTAAATTAGGATGAAAATTCTATTAAATATTTATTTTCCTCTTAACTTTTTAAGATAGGACTTTCTCCATAGGGTAAATAATAAGATGGAACAGATCCATAAAGTAGATTATATTGGTCAATGAGTTGTAAAGTGTATGTCTATGTTGTCATAGAACTTGAAGGTGGTTACATACCCAATAGACATAAACATTTTTGTTTTATTTTATGTTGTTCTATAAAATCCACTCTCTATGAGAGCATCATTATCTAGAAAAACATAGTATATTCATGTAACCTAATTTGTAAATATGCATTAATATGTTTAATGATAGAGACTAATTTGGCATGTCAGATATCTTTTATTAATACTAAAGAAACAAAGGGAGAGGTCATACTAAATAATTAAAATGATTGACTGAAAATATTCTCAAAGTTGAAATTAATAGAAATGAATAAGACAAAAGTTATTGGCACCAAGAAGATAGCACAGGTTAGGATGATTACCTTGTATGTAACATATGAGTTCCTGAGCGTTGCTGGGTGTGTCCTTGAAGGCCCCTTAAACTCCACTTGCACGCTCCTGATGGTTTCCAAAGTCACAGAACTTGTGCAGCACTTTAGCCTTTGTCCCTAACATCTTGGAATGGTGACCCAGATTCCATGAGCACCACTTAGAAGACATTCAGAAACATAAAAGAAAACAAATGCTAGCAAATTTACTTAAAATGTCAACCATTAAGGGAGCATTACTGTTTAGTGTATGCTTTTAGTAAAAAAAGAAATAGTTTGGCACACTCTCTTAAAAATAACTTTTTATGGCCAAAAAAGTCCAAAAATCTGTTAAAGTAACTCATTCCATCACGTTTAAATCACACAGGGAACCCTGCATTGGGTAGAATCTCAGCTTTGCTGCTCATTTTGGTCTTGCTCTGCTTATCCACCACCTGACTATCTGATTCTTGAAGTTAGACTGAGAACCTTAACACGTTCTTTACTATTTCAGTAGCACTTCTTTATTTTTTTTTTTTCAGAAATGGTTGAGTGCATAAGGAAATGTGCAGAGTGTATGTATTAAAATAATTTATTGGTCACCATCACAAGGAGACATTTCGTTGTTTCAAGTAAACACTTTAATATTAATAGTTAGCAGTAAGGATTAGAGCAATAGCACAGTGGGTAGGGCGTTTGCCTTGCACGCAGCCAACCCGGGTTCTATTCCTCTGTCCCTCTTGGAGATCCCAGCAAGCTACTGAGAGTATTCGACGCGCATAGCAGAGTCTGGCAAGCTACCCATGGCCTATTCGATATGGCAAACACAGTTAAGAAGTCTCGCATTTTTTTTTCCGGGCCAAAAGTTCATACCTCCTCAAAGGACCCACAAAATGTCAGACACCAAAAAAATAAAATGTGCTTTGAACTTGAAACAGCTGCGGGATACCAGGGCAGTCCCAGCCGGGGCCGGTGCTCGGCTCTGGCCGAGTTTCAGCCCGGGTGCCCATGCCTCGGCAGAGCCGGTGGATGTGGAACGAGCGGGAACCAGAGACAGCTTTAGGATTTGGGGTTCCAGCAAGTGCTTGCACCCATGTATGGAGACTGTGAACTAAGCTTTTGCTACATGCTGTTCCAGGAAGGGAAATGATTCATTTTCCAACTTAAATCTCCGCGGACTTAATTACTATTATACAGAAATTGTAAACCACGCGGTCACTACCGAGGCCACGCGACATTTTATCTCTTCATTCTCATCAGTGGAAAACTTATTATCAAAGTTGTCAATAGAGCTGTATTCTTGGGGGATAAATTCCAACAAAAATAGTGAGTCTGTTTTGAAACTCTAACAACAATAGTGAGTTGTGGGTTGAAATCTGGAATGTAATCAAGGTAAAGAGAAAAGGAAGTGAAATTATCAGTCTTGCACGGCGGGGGTTTGGGGGGTGAGGGGTGGGATGTATACTTTTTTTGTTTTTGTTTTTGCTTTTGTTTTTGTTTTTATTGGTGGTGGAATATGGGCACTGGTGAAGGGATGGGTGTCTGAGCATTGTATAGCTGAGATATAAGCCTGAGAACTTTGTAACTTTCCACTTGGTTATTCATTAAAATAAATTTAAAAAAAAAAAAAGAAGTCTCGCAATGGAGAAGTTACCAGTGCCCCCTCGAGCAAATCAATGAACAACAAGGGGATAGTGCTACAGTTAGCAGTAAGATACATATATTTTTTCCATTTTAATATGTTTGTGTCAAATTAACCCAAGCATATTAATTTTAATATTTTGCCTAGATTTGAAGGAAATCAACAAGTTTTCATATATCCACTCCACATCACCCTGTCATTTGCTTTTCATTACTTAACTGATCATTAATAAACTTGATGAGAGACAAGTTTGATGTTGTATGCTACTTTCATTATTCTTATTAAGATACCATACATTAGTAAAACTGTAAATGTTTGGGGTGTACAAATTCATGGATCTTCAAAGAATGTATTACCATGACACAACTATGACCGAACTATCAATTCTCACAGTGTAAGAATTATTCTTAATTTACTGCATTAAAATTTTAATACCCTGTAATTTGAATGTTTACATTTACTAATTTGAAACAAAATGTTCAAGTACATTAAAAGAATAATTATGATTTTTCTATTATTCTTGACATTTATGGCATGGCTCTGATAAATTAAGAGTACTTACACACTGTCAGATGTGTAGGTAATGGCATAAATCAAGTTCAGTGGCCCTTTTTAATCAGATGGAGTTTCACTGGTTTGAAGTATTCTCCAATTGTAAGCAAGTTTAGCAAAGAAAACTGGACTCTTTCAAAGTGATACTTTAAAAATAAAACACCCTAAGAATAAATGACCTTAAAGATAAAATGTGTCATTAAAGCATGCCTGACTCAGTTTTGATAACTGCAATTGTATAAGAGGCAGCCTTACCTCCAGGTGAAACAATTGAAGAAATGATTGATGAGATTTGAAGAGCATAGTAAAAAGAGATAGAAGTTACTAAAAATAGAAGTTCAGTTTCCTTTTTATCCAAGTCCTTTTTTAAAAGTGTAAAGAACTTTGTTGAGAACAATGTTAATGATATGTCAGAATCTATTTTGCTAGATATTTTTCTTGCTAACATAATTTGAAAATTAATTTATGGACTGGATCGATAGTACAATGGGTAGGGTGTTTGCCTTGCACGTGGCAGACCCGGGTTTGATTCCTCCATCCCACTTGGAGAGCCCAGCAAGTTACCAATAGTATCGCGTCTTCACAGCAGAGCTACCTGGTGTATTCAAATCCCAAAACAGTAACAAGTCTCACAATGGAGACGTTACTGGTGCCCGTTTGAGCAAATCAATAAACAATAGGACAGCTGTGCTACAGTGCTACAGATTGATAATCACAAATGTTAATTCTGGGAATGGTGGAGGTATGAGGAAAGTATGGAAAAACAAACAAAAATAAAATGGAAAAAGAGAAAGAAACAAAAAATAGTAGGCAATATGGCCAAAATGTAACCTAACTGGCTTTACTGATATGAAAAGTATTTCAAGCATGTATACTAGTCAATAACACCAATCTAAAACTGAATTTAAGATTTTATGATTTTTTTACTTTTTCTAATTATATTTTTCTATTTTTCTAACTGTTTTTCTATATTTATTTTCCTAAGATTTATTTTTAAGTATTTTTAAATAAAATTCGTAAACGTGAAAATAATATTCAAAACAACTGAAAAGTTTAGAAATGAATATTCACTACCTATACTAAAACAATTTTTGTGTCTAAATTTACGAGAATACAATACACTGGAAAGTACCTGGTCTCTGTAGAGATTGGACTTAGACTATAATCATCTATTTGTATGAATAAGGAAAGCATTAATTACCTTTATTAACAATTATAAGAGTTCATGGGCAGTTAATTTGTACAAATTGCCATTTTCATTTCTTATGTATTATTTTCTTGGATTGCATATATTTAAAATTCCCTATTAATTTCATGCAAAAATGCAAAAAAAAGAAAAAACAGCTCACAAGGCAATGCCTTAATTCTTATGACAAGGTAAACTTGATAGACCTTTTAAATGATGCAGACTTCTGTTAGCTTTGCCTCATGTATTTCTTCACATAAACCGCATATTCTAACACTTGTACCAAAGTCAAGCTGTTTCCATCTGTTTAGGCTACACATTGCATTACTTGGTAGTACAAAAAGAGCAGTATTTCTTAGATTCCTAGGGGTAAAAATCATACAGAATTCATGAGACATGCAAAGCATAGGAATTTGTTTCCTGGGTACAATCCCTACAATACCACATGGCAAAAACTAGTCTCATTGCTTATATAAAGAAGTCAAGCAACCTGCAGGGCTGAATTTCACCACTATGCCATGGCACGTGGAATTGATGACCCTGGGTATTGGGACAATGAAGGCAGAATGATCCTATTTATGATTCTCTATGTATATGTGCTACAAAAATTATGAAACAAGTATGTTTATTTCCCACATACTGAGATACTCTGATGAGAGCACTGGTCTTGGCTGCAGCAGGAGAGTACAACTGCCACTTCAGAGGGAAATTTGTTTTCCCAGGTGACTGCTGATAGATGGAGACGGACAAACATCAGTCACCTGATCCTTCTTCCACTTCATTTGGCTTCAAAGTCCAAAGGGTTATGGCTTCAGCAAGTTTCACCATTGTGGTTGCTCCTGCAACACGTTGTGGATCTGTCTTCTATGAAACTGGGGCATTCCAGGAGCAATGTCTACAAGAATTGTGCAACTGTGAAAACTTGACACTGAACAGTTTTGTATGCACAGCAGTCCTAGTGACTGTTATCTGCTGAATTGCAGAAGCCCAGGCTTATTAAAATTCCCAGGAATCACTCACTGGCAACGGCCACGTTTAACCCTTTGAGAAGTATTTTCAAAACAGTGTGTAGTAAAGTAATTTTTTATGCTGCAAGATAATTCATGCTTAGGAAGCTAAGGCAAAACCTTCAATTGGATAAAAAATTTTTGATACTCATTTTTAATGATTTCCCTTTCCTGTTATAAAACTTTTTGTTATCATCCCTTCTCCTCTGATTCCAGGGAAGGCTGCAATTTGGCACTCTAATAGTAACGACTGACTGTTCCATGTTATATTGAGATGCATGCATAGAAATATATAGCCATCTTTATAATTTATCATATGCTGTGACTTAGACTCCATAGAAGCCAACAATGTTTAAAAAGAATAATGATGTAAAGGAAATTAAAGAAAAATAAATAATAGAAGGGAAAAATGTTGGAATGAAAATGAAACTATAAAGACTCAATAACCAAACCATCTTAACCAATATACCAAAAGTACAACTAAGTTTGTACTTAGTTGACTATGTGCAAGCCATTTAATCTCAAAGACCTTAGTTCATGCCTCAAGATTTATAAATCGTGCACGTTTTTCTAAATTTATTTAAAAAGATGCTTCTATTAATTCAAGAAGATGTCAACCAGAACATGTATAGGAAAGCAAGTTTTCTCTTTTCTTTCACTTCTTTTATTCTTTCTCTCCTTTCTTTTTTCTTTTTCTTTCTTTCTTTTCTTTTTTTTTCTTGTTCAGTGAGGGGCTATGCCCATAGTCTTTAGAGCTTATTTCTGACTCTGTGCTCAAAATTCACTTCTATCTGTGCTTGGAGGACTATATGTGGTGTTGGAGACTGAAATATTACTTGCCTCAACCTCTGAAATATCACTATGGCACATAGATCTAAATTTCTGGTTAAAGATTAAATCTTATTCATGAAGTGTTCCGAATACACAACAAAAGAAGAGTAATTCATGTCTATATTAATATTTAAGGTATTATACTAATAATTACTTGCAATATTAATCAGAACTTGGTGAGAGTTTAAAATGAAGTTAGAGAGATGGTACAGAGGGCTAGGCATATGTTTTGTTGCATGTAAAAGACCCAGATTTGATCCTTGACATCACGTACAGCATCCTTAGCCCTAAAAAGAGTGATACTTAAGCAGTGAGCTAGGAGTAAGCATTGATCACAGTGGGCATGGATCCCAAAAAAGTAAAATAAATTTGAAAGGTTAAATTAGAACGAAGTCCACTCACTTTTCATTTGGGTGAATAAATAACGTGGAAATTATCAAACATGTTAATATATCGGGACTTTGCACCAGACTGTTTTCACTCAGGGCACCACAGAGAGGTACAGGTAAAAACCCTCCCCACCCCAAGGGACCCAGCCCCGGCAGCCAACCTCCACTACCGAACCACCGCCACACTCCAGGCCACTTTCCATTCTAAGAGACACATTATAAGACACTTCCTACCCATTTTCCATAATTACCAAATACCATATTTGATGGATTTCAGACAGTAGGCAACAAATTATAAAGAGAATATATATACATACACACACACAAACACACACACACACATGCGCGCGCGTGTGCACACACACATACCTCTTAGAGAGCCCAGCAAGCTACCGAGAGTATCCAGCACACACGGGCAGAGCCTGGCAAGCTACCTGTGGCGTATTCGAAATGCCCACAACAGTAATGATAGGTCTCATTCCCCTGACCCTTAAAGAGCCTCCAATCACTGGGAGAGAGTGGCTGCTAAAATCTCAGTTCTGTGAGGAATAGAGATGTTACTGGTGCCCACTTAAGTAAATCGATAAACAATGGGGATGACAGTGACAGTGACAGTTAATATATCACTTAAAGTTAATACAATATAGAAATTAAAAATATTCTCCATATTTTAAGATTTGAAATAGCTAGTTAAATGAACTACTTAAATCAAAGAGAAAATATTGTTCAATATCAAATAGATTATGCAGGAGATATAGTAAACTAAATAGATTAGGGCAGTTATTAAAAATCTATGAAATAAAAAAGAATGGTGAAAGAAAACATGTAAAGTCATGAGAAAAGTAGAAAAGCAGCAATCCTTAGAATTTTTTCATACTCTGACAAAAACCCTTGTATATGAATTTGTAATTTATAATATTACATCTCTATAGATTTGAAGTTGGCCATATGATTTATTTAAACTAATAGAATCTATATGCCAGGCACCAACAAGTATGGGATCTTTCCATTACACCTCTTATGGAACTGGATCTAATTTCCGTATTGTGAAAAGTGTTAACTTCCATTCCCATGCTTTATATCATAATATAATCTCAAGTTCGCATAATATATTCATTATAATTGAATCAGTTCCAGGATTTGGGGGATGAAGAATAGAGATTAAATATAAACTTGAGTGTATTATGTGGAAGAATTGATGCCCTATTTATTTTCCATGTTGTAAATAAAGAAAATAAAAACAGCTGCATTTGTATTCTCTGGACTTAAATAATAGGACATATATATTATCATATGATATACTGGGTTTGAGAAATAAACTGTTAGTTAACTATTGCCTTATTACAAAGTATTCCAACTTAATGACTGAAATATATTAATGTTTATATAAAAACAGTATTTATTATCTCGTATTAGTATTTGACTGGAATTTCATTGCAATTTACGAGGTGGTTCTGCCTAAAAATATCTTGTGATTTTCTATTAAAATGTTGTCTGGAACTGTATCTTCTGATGTCTTCAAAATCAGCTTCTAACAAGACTGATTTACCTGGCCAGTGAATGGAATTCCAAGTCTCTCATTGGATAGCTCCTCTGCATGCTGCCCTCTCTCAGAGCAACCTGAATCTTGTTTAATATCATTACTTCTGCTATATTCCATTAATCACTTAGATAAACTTTGTTACAATGTCTGAAGATACTACATTATAAAAAGTTATAACTCCAGAAGTTGATCATTGTGGACCAACTTGAAGGTTAAACAGTGGGGTATGAAGGAATGACTTAGGTACATCAAAACTACCTGAATAAATTTGGGGAGAAAGCTATTTAGATGAAAAGAATATTGAACATTTATTTGTTTCATAGATTCACAAGAAGTAGTTCCCGTTATCATACTATCACAAATCACCACCATCAACAACAAAAGACCCTATAGTTTATTATTAGTTGCAGGATAACATTGGTTTGTCCTTTCAGCCTTGATGCAGGGAACTTAGTTGACCTTAGAGCAATGTCCTTTCTGTATGGACCCAGGAAGACAGTTAATATTATGCTTTGTAATTTGGGAGCTGATTGACTCCAATAATATTTATTCCCAGGCATCTGCTTTTTCAACCCTGTTGCCTTTAGTTCCTAGAACTCCAAAAGCAGGGTCTCAAAGAGGGACAGACAGAATGGACCGAGAGCAAGCTGTGAGCTACGGTGTCATTGAAAAGGGGCAGGCCAAAGTTCCACAACACTCAAATATAAGTTGAGAGTATGGTGATAGACAAATGCTGTCATGATCCAAAAGTAACGACAAGACTAGGACCTTGCTGGTGTTAGGAAGACTAACCTGGTCTGAGGACCGTTGTCTGGAATATATAGTGAGAACCAAACTTTAAGTTTGATATATCTCTTACTGTGCTCATACAGGATGACATTGCTAGAAATATTAGAAGTAAATTTACTATAACTATTAAGTAGATTACTAGTTGAGGAAAGAAGAAAGCGACACACCCTGGATGGGATCCTGCCCTTAAGCAAATGTTTTAGTAATCTGGAGTAATCTCTTTAGATGAGATTTAGTCCTTGAGTTAATCTCCTGGAGTAGTATTACAACTTTTTGTTGATTTGTTAATCTTCAACCCACCTTTGTATCACCACCCTATGTGACTGCTATATAAACTAAGACTATAAGAGCAAAGAGAGGAGAATCCGAGTGAGAATCAGAATCAGAGTCAGAGTCAGAGTCAGAGTCAAAAGCAGCAGAAGGGCTCTGAGGGAGAGATCGGAAGAGGAGAGATCAGAAGAGACGAGAGGAGAGATGACAAAGACAGCGAGAGGTCGGAAGAGACCAGAGGAGAGACTACAGAAACAAAGTCAGAGATAAAAGACGGAAGAGAGCACAGTGGCACACACAGAAGCAGAGCACAAAAAAAGGAGCCATCCCAATCTGATCCATACACAGCGGCTTGAGAGCACTGAACTCGAGTGGGGTGAGAGAGAGAGAGAAAGAGAGCCACCTGAGAGCTCTTGAACACACATCACATCACCCTTCTGCATGTGCATGTTTGTGTTTTTTACAATTGGTCACCAGAGGTTACCCTGCTCATTGTTTGGTAGGTGTCCCTCTATAGATTCTTTAATATTTTCTCCAAGGTGAAAAATTCCCTAGATTTTTTGTCTCAATAGAACAACTGAAAAAATGTATTTCATATAAGTTTTGTAACATTTGATGTTAACTGCTGCAACTGGGAAAATCGTGTTTTGTTTTGTGGCCACATCTGGCTGCACTCAGGGGTTTACTTCAGGCTCTTTGCTCAGTGATCACTCCTAGCAATGCTTGAGGACCATACACTGTACTGTGAATTAAATCTGTGTTGGCATGTGCAAGACCCCAGGGTCTTTCTGGAATCTACTTGACTACGTTACTAGAATAGAGAAAGTTCACCATTTCTACATGGGAACATAGCATAAAGACCTAGGATTAAGCTCTGGGATTAAATTGATGATTTTTAATCATAGTATGATAGGCAGTGCAATTTTGAGGGTTTTTTTTTACTTCTATATATATTTTTTTAAATTGCTATTACAATAGCAATTAAAATATACTATATTATATATACTAAACTATACTAAAACTCTATTTGTATAGTCTTAGAACTCTAAAGAGTTAACATCTCTTAATAAGAATAACCCTAAACCATTAATGCCTGCTAAATAAATTACTTTTTCACGTGAAGTCAAAGTAATTCCTTCAGCAAAAATATTAATTTTTCTATATTCTTAAGGCTTTTGTTCAATTAACGTTTAATTATTTTAAAGTATAATCTACTCACCTAATTGTCACTGTCATTAATTGTTAGCTCTTATCTTGCAAGCATATGTTCTACTCGTTTTTATGTCCGTCTTATATTTATTGATTAGTGACTGGCTGGCAAGATGAATGAATAAACTTTATATTGTAGATTAACAAAATCAATAAATCCATTTGTAAGGAGTTATGTAAAAATTTTGGGTACACCAAAGTATTGAGGTAATAATAAAAGATCTTACTAACAAGAAAAAAATGTGATGCAAAATTATCCTTTGAGAAAGAATCACAAGTATTTCTATGGGGCCACTATACTTTGTGCTAATTTGATATGTTCTTTGTATTTCCTGTTACAGAACATACTACTTTATAATCTAGAGCAGTGATTCTCACCAAATGTATTATGTACACCTTTATGCCACCAGTTAAGTTCAAGAAGTGCACAAATAAAAGTTATATAAATGGAGGACAACAATATAAGACTAAGTAGAACTTGGGGAAGTGCAAAGGAAGGAAGCAAGGTTTAACAAAGACCAATTTGGGGAAGATATTGAGACATACTGATTCAGAGTATTGATTCTTTCCTTGTTGTTGGTATTGTGGGTCCTAATCAATGTGCAGCACACCCAGCAGCCCCATCTTCCATTCAAACAAATTATTTGCCAATAACAAGGTTTGTCAAGGCAAAGTTCATAGGATGTTATGCTGCCAGGGTTCTGTGGTAGCAGTGATTCCTCACATTCCACTGGCAGTGCTCTGGTCTTTCCATGGTACCCTTAGATATACTCAGGGTTCCTGTGATACCAGGGATTAAGCTAAGATTGGCTGACTGCAAGACCCACACCTTAACCCCTCTGCTACCTCTCCCACCACTAAGATATGTATACTTGTCATAGCAAAAGAACTTTAATCCATTGCTTATTCCCATATAATGCTATAGAGAATAATATTATGCTACTTGAAACAAAATAACTGTTTGTTATCATTAAAGCATCTCTCTGCAAAACAATAATTTCTTAAAATTACAAATCTGATTTTATTTCTGATATTTCAATAAAAAGATACTTCAGTTTATTGAAGGAAAAAAAAAACATTTCTGTAGAAAAGCCCTTCCTAAGAGAAATGATCATAGAGTATATGTAAAGATGATAACATTCTTTGATGACATCTCCAATCCTTCATTTTATTTCCTTCAGTGACTTTTTGTTGCAGGATCTTATCCTCTTAGCAGTTAGAATAACTACTTTACAACATAGTAGTGATCCTTCACTGTGACAATTTATATGTTAATTTACATATTTAACAGACATACTTACAAATGTAAGTTCCGATGAGCCTCATGAATGAAAGGACTGGCAAAGGAACCCGGGTGGGTGGGACCCGGGGCTGAGATCACCAAGCCTGCTCAGATTGGGACTAGACCTTCTCCACCCAGACCCCCCATTTTCCAGTAGCTTGGCAGCCACACCCAGAAACTTCCCCCTGGCACCATGTAATCCCACCAATGGCCAACATCCAGAGACTATAAGACCAAGCTCCTGGAAGAGAGCAACACAGAGTTTCTTGCCCCCTGCATCTGGCTGTCTTCACTGGGGCCCCTCGGAGGGGGGCTTTGGGGCTGCGCAACATCTAATAGCCTTGTTCTCCCTCTTGCAGAACCTGACAAGCTACCAAGAGTCTATTGCCCACACAGGGAAGCCTTGCAAGCTCTCCATGGCGTATTCATATCCCAAATATAGTAAAAGATATATGCATACCTCTTGGAGAGCCCGGCAAGCTACCAAGAGTATCCCGCACACACGGCAGAGCCTGGCAAGCTACCAGTGGCGTATTCCATATGCCCAAAACAGTAATGATAGGTCTCATTCCCCTGACCATGAAAGAGCCTCCAATCATTGGGAAAGACAAGTAAGGAGAGGCTGCTAAAATCTCAGGGCTGAGTGTAATACAGACGTTACTGGTGCCCACTTGAGTAAATCGACGAACAATGGAATGACAGTGATATAGTGATACTTACAAATGTCTTTATTACTATCATTGGCATTTTCATTTTTAAATAATCAGTATATAATACCCAACCATGGACTGGCATGGCTCACAAACTAAAGTCAGCCTGTCTGTCAAAGGAAAATGAAAATTTAGACAAATAATAGCAAGTGGAATGAGGCAAACCTTAATCTGAAGACATCTTTTGGAAGAGAACTTTCTATAGGTAAATCCAGAAATGGGATTAGATCTGTTCTATATAATCTACAGGTCAAGTAACACATGTATCAGTAATTAAACTTTTACTTCTGTTGCTCCAAACCAGATGCATACTAAATATCAATTCCTTCAAACACCCTCAAAAAGCAATTTTCTGAAGAGTGTCGTTTCCTATTGTGTGGCAGATGTGTTCACACTCATCAAAAGCAGCATGAAACTTTTTTTCAAGTTACCAATTTATTATTTATTTCAATATACACTTGGCAATACCTCCTGACTTAGCAAGATTTTTCCTTTAAGAGACAAAAAATTAACATGCATAGAGAGCAGGTTTCCCTAACCTATCACAGAACTGAAAGGCAGCTGGCAAGTGCCATAAAACAAAAGCAGCAACAGAATGGGGAGGGGGGTGCAGGAAGGAAGCACTTCAAAAACCCTACACTCTCTTAGCATCTCCCCTCTTCACATAAGACTTCAGACATCACAATAACAAGGAAGGTCATACTTTAGGAAAACTGAAGTGTGAGCTTTCAAAATGGTTTGGTTGAATTATATTGTTGTTGCATATTTGACCTGGAATATAGCAAAAATATCAGGTTATGCTGGTGCTAACCTAAGTTTCACAATTTGTTCAGTTTCTTGAGCAATTCTTTAAAGAAATTTAAGATGCAACTCCTGAAAATGAGGCACTGCATTTGGGGCGGGGAGGGAGTGAATAAGGGTAGGGATAAACACCACAGCACTCAGGGGCCATTCCTGGCTTGATAGTGAAGGAGCACACCTGGCTCTATGGCCAGGGCATGTCAGGCTATGCTCTGGGGCTGCGCCTGAGGGTTCTGGGAGGACCATTTGCAATACAACAATTCAAACCATTGTCACATGCAAGGTAAGTCCCTTAACTTCTGTACTGTCTCTTCTTCAGTCTCGGGTGTGCATAAGTATATGTGCGTATAGGTGGAGGGGGAGGGAAGGGAATGCTCAGAGATTGTAAAAGCAACCATGATATAGCAAATATTAAATATTTGGTTTAATGATTAGTATTTATTTTATACTATGTACCCAGAAAAATATATATTATATATTTGCTGATAACACCATATTGTTCAAAATTGTCATTGGTAATGATATTTATATGAGAGATTTTTTTCATTGTTTCCTGCAAAAATGCAAGATTTTGCAATTAATCTCTTGGGCAGAACATTTGAATGTGAAGTATTATTTCCATTAATGTAGTTAACTGTTTTAAGAAACATCTTGGGTGTTAAAAACTGTATGAGATAACACTCTACATTATGTAATATGAATACGAGGTAAACATGAGTAGAAGGTAAATCATTAGAATAGTCTCAATACGTGGAATAGACTTTAAATCCAATAGTATCTCTTATTATGCAAGCATTACACTGAAATCTCCCAAATCCTGGCTATGGGCAAAATGAGCAGGAATTTCTTAATATAGGGCTTCTAATTTAATGACTTATTATTTATATTAAACATTTAAAAAATTAACTTTGAAAATTTCAAAATTCCTTTTTACAAATATTGTTTCTCAAGATTTTATTTTTAAAGGCCAGGGATAGTATAGGTGTTAAGCTACTAATCTTGCATGCAGTGATCCAGTGCGTGTCTGGCACTAAATAGGGTTCTCTAAATATAGCCAGGAGTCATTCCTGAACAGAGATCCAGAAGTAATCCCTGATTACGGCTGGTAATGGCCCTAACACAAAATTAAAAATTTGTAATTAAAGTAAAGCAAGACTATTGGGCCTAGCCAAGTAGTACAAGGTGAGGATCTTGCCGTGCAAGTGGATGACAGGATTGATCACAGGCACTTCATTTTCTCTTGAGGACAAAGTCAGAAGTAAATCATGAGCACCAGCAGCCCTGGCCCTAAAGCACAAATATGAATAAAACATAAAACAAACTTTTTATTTACACATTCATTAGAGTAGAAATGTATCAGACTGTTACAGGAAAACTGTCAAAAACTGTATAGAATATATATATATATATATATATATATATATATATATTTCTAATAGATCTCTTAAAAAATGTGCTGCTCTGTTACTCACTCAAGTTTGTAGGTTGATTTTGACTAAGATTAGAACTTCCGGGCTGGAGTGATAGCACAGTGAGTAGGGTGTTTGCCTTGTGTGAGGCTGACCGGGGTTTGATTCCGAACAGCCAGGAGTAATTTCTTAGTGCATGAGCCAGGAGTAACCCCTGTGCATCACTACGTGAGACCCAGAAAAAAAAAAAACAAGATTAGAACTTCATACATGTGTACCCTAGGTTAAAATTTACATACAATATTCATCATATAGCAGTCTGCTTCTCTGTTACCGTAATAGCTGGGTACAAAAAATGGCACCCAAAGAAATAGGAAATAGAGGAAATATCTAAATTGCTGCTCACTAATAGAGTTCAGATTTAAGGAAGGCAACAAAATATCATCATCATTTCAAAGAAAAGATATCTGGTGCAGGGGACTTGTTGTTTGAACTTTGGCTTATGTTTTTCGCAAATTTGACTATTCTCTATTACTCAACAAATGTAAAATTTCAGATTTCTACACGTGGACAATTACAGCTTAAAATATTATGTCTTATCCTGTGAGAAATGACAGCTTGAAAATAAGCCCTCACATTAAAAAGAGAAGTCTGAAGACAAGTTTTTGACGATAGAAGATAGTTTACACATGTCTGAATTCAGCTTCTCCTCATCTCACTAACTGTGGACCAAACAAATGCTAAAATCATACAGTCGATGTTTATCCCTGAATGAGTGGTAACAACATTTCAAGCATTTTCAAAAATATTCTTTCTTACTCAAGGCACAGTTTTAAATTCTGATGAAGAACAGAATTGTCAGTTTGCTTGCTTAGATTTTAGCATTCACATTTGTAGAAACATAGCTAAATTAGATTTAGAAAGTCATAAAAAGTCTTGCACAAAGAATTTAAAATCAAATGGTTCTGGTTCTATTTTCAGCTGTCTACGTGCCCTTTTTTTTGTTAATAGTTGTCAAGCCCACTATGCCTTTTTGTAAAGAGAATGAAGAGAGTCCAGCTACCTTTATTCATAGTTCCTTCAGGCCTCACCTTGGGAATTTCTCTGTTCTGGCCAAGACTGAAAATGACTTTAGGGCTCTCTGCCAGTCGCCTTCAAGTGAGCATAAATAATAACCCTGGAGATATCATCTTCAATCTCCCTGGTGCCAGTGGGGCTTGCTTTCTATGTAACTGACATAGATGTTGATCCATATTATATTGAGCTGAAAGAAAGAAAAATGACCATTTGGGAATTTCTCAAATCTCTTTCACATTTAGAACACAGACATTTTTCATAGAGAGAACAAGAAGTTAGAGTGACAACCAAAGGATTTTGATATATACCGTATAATGTTATATGTGTGTATGCACTGGAACATCTCCCTCAGAGTAACTATTGCTATAGGATTGGAGAATCAGAAGGGTTCCACATACCTTGGCTAGAGAAAATGTGCTTAGAACAACAAATACTTCATGAGAATCTAGAAAAGAAAAGTAAATGTACAGGGAATAGTAGCTGGGAGCTTAGGAGACAAGACTTGACCTTTGTGGTATATGAAAAAAAGTAATTTTATTTCTGGCTTTGATTCCTAATGCAGTGCTATTAAAACTCTTATTATTTATTAACAAGCATACTAATGTTGCCATTTGGTCATTTACTCCAGTACCTTACAGAGGACTTTGTAGTTTTCAGAATGTTCATAAGGTGACTAGGGGTGGGTTCCCAAATGGTTTCTGGATGAGGGCTAGTGATCAAAATCACAAAACCATGATTAGTTTGGTATTTCCAGCTCTGACCCTTATTCTCTAGAACATGAGAATTAAAAGGACGGGGTTGAGAATGAAGGCAACAACAAATTATGCCTAAATTATGCAACCTTCAGAAAAATCTCCGAAATAGAGAATCCAGAGAGTTTCCAGTTAAACACAAATTTTCATAGATGGTTTATACACCCAAGTCCAGGGAAACAAGAGCTTTGGTCTTGCCACTTTCCCTCCTCATGGACCATACAATATTTCTATCTGATTCTTCACTGGTAGGTATCATTTATCGTTAATTTTAGTAAACTGGTAAACATAAGTGCTTACTTGTGTTCTTTGAATAACTTTAGAAAGTAAATAAAGACTGAGCAAGGGGTTATATACACATTACATTTGTGTAAGCTAAGACAGAAATTTTGAGTATTATGAAGCTCTATTACTTTTAAAGATATCTGAAATCGAGAGGAAGTGGTTGTAGATGACTGGGCTTTACCTGTGGTATCTGATACTTTCTCCAGATAATATCAGAATTGAGATTTATTGTAGGGTATTCCACTGGTGTCATGGAGAATTGACTGGTTTGGAATAAAACTACAATTGCAACCAAAAGGCACCATATCTTGCAGAAAAATGATTTTTTCTAATATAGACTATGCTTATTTTAATTTAAAATAATTAAAAAACCCTGTATGTCAGTCACTTTTCTCAAAATATTGTCATGTGGTATTCCAACTAACAGAAAATATATGATATTCATTTTATGATTAGATATTAAAGTATACAAAGAATTTTTATTAATATATTCAATATACTTTGCCATTTTTTTGAATCTTCATTTATCCAAACTTCTCCAAAAAAATTTCTGGCTTATAGTAGCTGATTTAGGTTAATGTTTAAATTTTGTGATTTTGAATTCAATGGTTTTTAAATTAAACAGGGAAATCTTATTTATTTACCTATTCAGATTTACTGTCTTTCCCTATAACACAATAAATCCCATTCCAAAACACACCCCACCTTCCTAAAAATACAATAACAAAGAACTAACAGAAGAGCATCCCGTTTTTTAATACCTACTCAATGACACCCTTTAGTAATGAAGCAAACCATTATCTGTGTGGTGAAAAAGACAAAATGAATAGAAAATTGCATGATCAGATCATTCCACCTGCATTTTTAATTTCAAAGTCCCAGTCCTCATGCGCCTTTTCCTCTGGCTCCAAGCTTTCAGGAACAATAGTGACTGACACACTTTGGCATAAGACTATACAAACTTCAGGATAGAGGACACAGGCTAACTGCTACTTATTGATGGTTTGGTGCCTGAGTAATCTCTAACCCTCTTGTCATAAGCACAAAAGGAATCAGAGGATAAATTGCTTGTATTCTAGAAACCTAAGGATAAAGAAATGAGAAATTTTCTATTTTATTGTCCAAAGATAAAGAGCATCTGAAGTGAAATCACTGTATTTAATCAATTGATTAAATCAGAACCAGTTATAACAGTTAGAGGGTAGCTAGAATATCACACACATACACACACTCATGCATACACGTGCACACACACACGAGCATGAATGCACATGCACACTTACACAGACATACATTAACACATATAAATCTGGTGGACCTATGCCCAGGGAGAACAAGGCAATAGGAATAACAGCATCTAGCAGCAGGGGGATATTTGTATGACCTTTGTATGCAGCTAACCCTGATTAACTCCCAGTCACCACGTGTCCCTGCAAGCATTTCTAGGTGTATCTCTAGAGACTCCGTGGACACTGTTGGGGTGAAGCAGGAAGTCCCTGATGTTGAATTCAGTGCCACGGAACACCACATCCCAGGGTCCTTTGCTAGACATTGAACCACAGCCCAGTTGGTCAAGAATCACTTTCTACACCCCTATCTCCAGAAGTGATTGGGGAGTTCCCCAAATAAATTTAAAAATTAAAGATATTTACATTGGATCTGATCTAACAGAGAAAATACTGTGTCAAAATTGATAGGGACTTTATAATGATCTTTTAGTATGCTACACTAATTAACATACCCTTTAGAATGGCCATTATCTATAACTGCTTTGGGTTCAAAAACTGTTTAGGAAATCTGAAATTGTGAATTCTGGGTCAATGGAAATGACAGCCAATTAGGAAGTGTGATGTGTTTCTGTTTAAAATTGCCAGTAAGAGAGCTTCATATGAGCACCATTTACCACTGACAAATGCAAACCTGAATACAATGACTGCTGGTTTTCAAAAGAATCCTTGTCACATGGAACTGCTATCCAGTAAATTTCAATGAATGAATGAATCATTTGTTTGTTCCAGCTCAAAAGTCTTTTTTCTGATAAATTCTGGTTTTGTCTTCAAATATTTCATTGATTTTAACCCTATATGTATCAAAGTCTTCCAAGTTAAATGTCAGACCACCTATACAGAGCACTGTGCAATAAATCAAATTTATGCACATTATCCCACCATTCACTTCCAGCCAATAAAACAAATTTGTGAAGATAAGTGAAGGGTTGGAAATCAAAAATAGAATTTCTTTGGAATGTGTTGTCAGAACAATGACTCATTTTCTTTGTCTATTTGCCTTGTGAGGCAGAGTGATGCTCCCTCTTATTTTAAGCCAATGAAAAACCGTTCAAAGCTGTCTCTGAAAACTTGTTGCAATTTTTGAAGTGATGTAATTTTAGAACTGGTTCAACCTGAGAAATGAGAAGTGCAAAATCGTGTACAACATGACTTGTTAGTACCAGAGGATCAAAATAAGGGGAGTGATCACATTCCCATTAATTGACTAAGGATGTTTCCCATGAATCACATGTGGAGATAAACAGTGCTGAGGATTATAAAATTAAAATGTTTTCCTAAGGGGTATTGTGTCTGTATCGGTGTGTGGGCATTGATTTCAATTTTCAATATGGTCACTGCCTGCATATTTGTTCAAGCAGGTGAGACACTTCAGTGAGTTCAGTGTGAAGCTCCAAGATGCAGTGCTGACCTAGTCCTACCATGTTGGGGACAAGTAGGGTGACTCCAATAACACTCAGGGTCCTACAGACCATGCAGTAAGCAGAGTAGAATGGAGATTGAATCGATCAATGCATGTGGAGAGCCTCCATGGAACCGTGCTTCGTGAACACCTGTTTCTTGTTGGTTGCACCGTGCTTCGTGAACAACACCTGATGGGGAATCAGGATGTCTTGTCACGCTCACAAGTTATGGCTGGTTTATCAGCTGCAGACACTTGAGGGCAAACAGGCAGGGAGAAGTATATAAGGGGGGAAGTCACCTGGCTGGTCGGTTCTCCCTCATGCGTCCCCTTTTCCTCCTTACTCCACGTCCCCGTTCCTGATTTTTTCTCTAACGCATGAGAAAGTTCCTGAATAAATCGCAGCCAAAAAGAATCTCCGAGTTGCGTGTTTCTTCGCTGGACGAAGCGGCGCGCGACAGCTGGTGGCCCGTACAGGGAACCCGACCTCCAGTACCCCCCCGGTAGATTCAGAACTTGCTGCGATTTATTCAGGACTAAGGTTCACGAGAAATCGTGACGATCCGGTTCCTGTGGTAAGTCAGGACGAGAAGTCGCGACGATGAGGTTCCTGTGGTAAGTCAGGACTAAGGTTCACGAGAAGTCATGACGATCAAGTTCCTGTGGTGAGTCAGGACAATGGTATCCATGGATGTGTATGTTTCGTTTGTTGGTTGGATGTTTGTTTGTCTTTCCCTTTGTCTTTTCATTTTTGCTTTCTATGATTACTTTAAGGATCAGAAGTGCGATAAGGCCGTACGATCAGGACAAGTAGTATTAGAAGACACAAAGAAGGACAGAGGCAGCCGTCATGGCATTGTAGCCTCTGAGCCAGAGGAGGATTCGGACGTGGAAAGTGAGGCCTCTAGGGGAACCCCGCTGATGGAGGGACGCGCCCCAAAAAAGAAAGGAAGGCCCCAAGAACCATCCATGACCCGTCCGTCTCTTTATCCCTCGCTACGTCAATTTCAGCAGGGACGGGCTAACGGGGATTCTGACCCCCCTATTGAAGAGGAAGCTGCGATACATGATAGTTACCGCTAAAGGGCTCTAAGGATGATCCGCCCCCTTACTTTAACAAAGCGGAAGGCGGACTTTCTTTTGCAAAACCCGGGCTCTGGGCAGAAGTTAGGCGAGAGCTACAGTTAACTTACCCAGTTTTTGAAGATAATAATCAACAGCGATATCATGAGCCCCTAGATTTTAAAATAATTAAGACCTTGGCAGAATCAGTAAAGACTTATGGAGCCAACGCCGCATTTACTATAACTCAAATAGAAGGCTTATTCAGATATTGTATGACCCCAAATGATTGGCAACAGGTGGCTAGAGCGGTGTTGACGCCTGGACAATACTTGGACTGGCGCACCTTCTTAATGGAATTTGCAAATGAGCAAGCAGCAACCAATCTAGCCCAAGGAGGGGCACGAGCAGTCTGGGATAGGGACATGTTATTAGGACTTGGCAGATTCGCCAATCAGCAGACCGGGTACCCCCCAGAAGTTTATACGCAGGTGAACCAAATAGGATTGAAAGCGTGGAAAGCTCTACCCAACAGAGGGGAAGTCCGAGGCAACCTTACTAAAATAGTTCAAGGGCCCCTGGAACCGTTTTCCGAATTTGTTGCCCGTGTAATCGAGGCTGCCGGAAAAATCTTTGGAGATTCGGACACTGCGATGCCTCTCATAAAGCAGTTGGTATTTGAACAATGCACTGCAGAGTGTCGCAAGGCTATCGCCCCCTATAAGAGTCTGGGACTGGAGTATTGGATGAAAATATGCCGAGAAATAGGGGGTCCCCTAACCGCCACAGGCTTAGCTGCGGCTGTCATGGATATTACCAAGAAAGTTACGGGACTCGCTGTAACCTGCTATACGTGTGGAAGGACAGGGCACCTGAGGAGACAGTGTCCTGTCAATAACCAAGTTGTAGGATCTAGACCCAGACTTTGCCCTAAGTGTAAAAAGGGAAGACATTGGGCAAGTGAGTGTAGGTCAGTGAGAGATGTCCACGGCCATAGGATATCTCAAAGCAATATAAGAAGGGATTCAAAAAACGGCTTACGGGGCCCACGTCCCCAGGGCCCTCAAATATATGGGGCGGCGCAAGTTTCCGAGGAATGGCCATCTCTGCAACATCCCAGGGACTCGGGGGAGCCTCTAAGGCCTCCCCCGCTGTGACCCTACAAGCCGTCAATCCCATGGTCCTCACTCCGAGAATGGGAGTACAGATTTTAGAGTTAGGGAAACTAGCCCCTTTACCGAATGAAGTTATAGGATTGCTAATAGGCTCCCCTGAAGCAGTTTTGAAAGGCTTGTGTGTATATCCTGGTATAATTGATCCCAACCATTCTGAAAGTGTTAGAGCCCTGATTGAGTCTCCCCGTGGGATTACTGCTATCAGCCCAGGGGACCCTGTTGCCCAGGTTATTCTCCTTCCCGCCGTGGGTGGACAGACATGCAATGGTAAAAGGGCTTTAAATCAGGAACAAATTGAGGGAGCTTTTCTTGCATTAGGTATGCATACCAGACCCATGATGCAATTAATAGTAGAAGGAAAAAGGATCATAGGACTCCTTGACACAGGAGCAGACCGTAGCATAATAGCCACTAAGGATTGGCCTTCTGCCTGGCCCACACAGGCTTCTGCTCAGCAGTTACAGGGCCTGGGGTACCTCAGTACCCCAGAAGTAAGCGCACGTCACCTCACCTGGAAGGATGACGAGGGACACCAGGATAGCTTCCAGCCCTTTATACTTAATTTGCCCTTTTCCCTTTGGGGACGAGATGTTCTGGCTAAGATGGGAGTTAGGCTTTGCACTTCTTCGCGCCCTACTGCTGTTTCTGCTGACCAAAATTTATTGTAGGGGCCGCTGTGGAAATCATCCCCCTAACATGGTTAACAGAGGACCCGGTGTGGGTTCCACAGTGGCCTTTGTCCTCTGAAAAATTAGATGCAGCTGAAGCCTTAGTTAATCAACAATTGTCAGCTGGACACTTACGTCCTTCTGTATCCCCTTGGAATACTCCTATTTTCGTAGTTAGAAAGAAATCCGGTAAATGGCGTTTGTTGCATGATCTTCGAGCTGTTAATGCTCAAATGCGCGTGATGGGGCCTGTACAACGTGGCCTGCCTTTATTAGCCACTTTACCAAAAGATTGGCATGTAATTGCCATTGACATACAAGATTGCTTTTTCTCTATCCCGTTACATCCACAGGATATTCCCCGTTTTGCATTTACATTACCCTCTAAGAACCATGAGCAACCAGATAAGCGATATGAGTGGGTAGTCCTCCCACAAGGGATGACAAATAGTCCCACTCTTTGCCAGCTATACGTAGGTTCCATCATAGCTCCTTTGCGAAAGTGTTTCCCGAAAGTACAATGTGTGCATTATATGGATGATATCCTGCTGGCAGCAAAATCCGAAAACGCTCTTAATAATGCCCTACTCAAATTAACCTCACTCTTACAAAGTGCCAATTTAATTATTGCCCCTGAAAAAATTCAGAAAGGAACAGTTGTCCAATACCTAGGCGCTAAGATAACCCCCAAAGCAGTACATCCCCAAAAAATTACGCTTCGGCTTGACCACTTACACACACTTAATGATTTCCAACGTTTGTTGGGAGACATTAATTGGATAAGGGGATACCTCAAATTACCTAACTATGAATTAAAACCTTTATTCAATATGCTTCAAGGTGATCCTTCTCTTTCTTCCCCACGGACTATCACACCCGAAGCTAGAGAAGCCCTTTGCAAAATTGAGCAAGCTCTTACTGCTGCTGGCAATACACGCGTGCAGCCTGAGTTTCCTATTTTACTTTGTGTGCTTCCAACATATGGGCAACCTACTGCAGTCCTATGGCAGGAGGGACCCCTTCTGTGGATTCATCCTAGGGTCTCTCCGGCAAAAGCCGTGGAATTATACCCTGCAGCTGTAGCCCGTTTGGCTATGATTGGTATTCAGGACTGCTTGCAATACTTTGGAAAACTTCCAGATACTCTTATTACCCCCTATAATTCCACTCAAATAGTTTCTTTGTGTAACTTACATGATGATTGGGCGATTCTCCGATTTTCTTTTCCCAATGTTATTGATAATCATTATCCCAAACATCCACTAATGACCTTCTTTAAAACCCATCCGGTAATTTTCCCCAAAGTCACCTCTTATGTACCCCTTCGGGATGTTCCAAACATTTATACTGATGGTTCAAGTACAGGCTGGGGGGCTTATATGATAGAGGGTCAAGATTCTATTCGTATGCAATTTCCAACTACGTCTCCTCAAGTTGTGGAACTCCGCATTGTCTTGACAGTGTTTGAGCATTGCCCCTTTGCTTTCAATTTGATCTCTGATTCGCGATACGTTGTAAATGCTCTCTGCTCACTTGAGGTGGCAGGACCAATAAAGGCCTCCAGCTCGATAGCCTCTTTGTTATCTGCTTTACAGCAAATTCTTTGGACCCGTGAAAAACCATTTTTTGTCACACATATCCGCTCTCATACAGGCCTTCCGGGTCCCTTAGCAGAAGGCAATGCTTGTGTTGATGCACTCACTAGACCATCTTGTTTTGTTATTCAGTCTCCTTTACAATTAGCAAAAAATTTTCATGACCGTTTCCATGTTTCTTCTCGGACCCTTCAACATAGATTTCAAATCCCTCGAGCCGAAGCTCGAGCAATTGTTTTACATTGTCCACACTGTGTCCCTTTTCTCCCTGCCCCCTCCATGGGCATAAACCCTCGTGGTCTTGTGCCTTTACGCATTTGGCAAATGGATGTTACACATTTCTCGGAATTTGGCAGGCTCAAATATCTCCATGTATCTGTGGACACGTGCTCCGGTATCATTCATGCCACTCCCCTTTCTGGGGAGCGGTCCGCAAATGTTATCTCTCATTGCCTTGAAGCATGGGCAGCCTGGGGCATTCCAGCCCAACTGAAAACAGATAATGGTCCGGCATACACCTCTGCTAAATTCACCGCATTTTGTGCCCAGATGGGAGTCTCTTTATCTCATGGCCTCCCATATAACCCACAAGGACAGGGCATCGTTGAACGTGCTCATTCCACCCTTAAAGCATGCCTAATAAAACAAAAAGGGGGAGTTGGCCTGGGACGGCCCCCTCGAGAAAGAATCTCTATTGCACTTTTTACTCTAAATTTTTTGATCATTGATGATAAGGGCACCTCCTCTGCAGACAGGCATTCTTCAAAGATTCCTGTGTGCCAAGGATATGTTAAATGGAAAGATATCCTTTCTGGTGAATGGCACGGCCCGGACCCCGTGTTAACCTGGGCCAGGGGTTCTGTTTGTGTTTTTCCACAGGACAGGGCAGAACCAGTGTGGATTCCTGAACGTCTGACACGAAAGACCGCACCTCCAGTAGACCAAGAGGTGGAAACTGGTGCTCCTGCTCAGCCTGGTTCCTGTGATGATAGGAGCTGAAGAAGCAGCTTTTTGGGCCATTGCTACAACTTGGCCTGCTCTAATCCCTTCCGTTCCCACCTTAATATAGACCTGAGTAGAAGTCCCCTCTATTTTATCAAAGAGTGGGTGGAGGTGGGAGTAGTACTATCCTTATTGCTTCTCACTGCTTTGGTTTTTGCCTGGTGTCTATATAATATGCAGCAAGTACAACTATTTACAAGGGCGTGATATTTGCAGGTATCCCGGCCCTGGAGGCACAGCAATCCCCCAAGCTTTGGCTTGCAACTTTGAATCAATAATCTCGCTGAGAACAATCAAGTCTAGCTGGATGTAGCAAAGGTATTGTGCAGCTGAGAACCCTTAACTGCAGGGGACCTCCTGTAGTTGAGGAGTTTGAAAGGGTGCATTATACCCACCTGACCCTTGGACCAACCTAAGACAGGGACCTACAAGCGAGAGGGCTCCCAATGACGGGTAAGGCCAAGGGGGCCGAGGTCGCTACACAGACTTGCTGTTCTAAAACAAAAAGGGGGAACTGTGGAGAGCCTCCATGGAACCGTGCTTCGTGAACACCTGTTTCTTGTTGGTTGCACCGTGCTTCGTGAACAACACCTGATGGGGAATCAGGATGTCTTGTCACGCTCACAAGTTATGGCTGGTTTATCAGCTGCAGACACTTGAGGGCAAACAGGCAGGGAGAAGTATATAAGGGGGGAAGTCACCTGGCTGGTCGGTTCTCCCTCATGCGTCCCCTTTTCCTCCTTACTCCACGTCCCCGTTCCTGATTTTTTCTCTAACGCATGAGAAAGTTCCTGAATAAATCGCAGCCAAAAGGATCTCCGAGTTGCGTGTTTCTTCGCTGGACGAAGCGGCGCGCGACAAATGCATGCACCCATAACAACTCTGCTAGCTCCTGTTTCCTAAAAGTAATGTTTCTTTCCCTTTTGGTGGTTAGAAGCAATCACACCCAAAGGTGCTTAGGTCTTACTACTGCCTCTGCAGTCAGTAGTCACTCCACTTGCCACTTTGGGGATCATAAGTAGTACTGGGGATTGAAACTTTTAGCAGCTTACAAGGACTGTGCTTACTTTTATACTGAGTCTGGGAAAAAAATAGCTCTCTTTAGATGCACTACACCTCCTATGAAATTCTGAATGGTGGCAGATTGTTGAATCAATAGGCAAAGAAAAAAGGCATAATTCATCTCTAAAACTGTAATTGGAGAAGAATCTTTTGTGACTGTTGTCTCTGAAAACCTCACTACCCACGAACTACCTATGAGTGAAAGAGTTACTCTAAAAAATCTACTGGCCTGTATAAAGTAAAATTTATAAAAAAGTGAAAAAAAAACCATTCGTTTTAGAATTCTACCATCTCTAACTTTTCCTTCCATTCTTGCATTTCCCACTTAGAGGTTAAGAACCTAGCATTGCAAATACCAGTCCACTGAAAAACATATCCTCTTTGCTATTGCAAAATCCCTGCTGCTAGTACCTGGCGCAAGTGAGCAGAGGGGACGGATTTTGAGTGGCATTCAATTAGTGATAAAATTATAATAAACAAAATTATTGTTAAGTGTAAAAGGAACTTGAAGACAACATATGTTTGGAAAATGATCACTGGCTTCTCTTAGATTCTATCAGAGTTTAGGACAAACAGCCAAGAACATTAAAGATATCACTGTCACTGTCACTGTCATCCTGTTGTTCATCGATTTGCTAGAGTGGGCACCATTAATGTCTCCATTGTGAGACTTGTTGTTACTTTTTTTGGCAAATCAAATACGCCACGGGTAGTTTGCCAGGCTCTGCTGTGCAGGCGGAATACTCTCGGTAGCTTGTCAGGCTCTCCGAAAGGGACGGTGGAATCAAACCCAGGTCGGCCGAGTGCAAGGCAAATGCCCTACCCGCTGTGCTATAGCTCATTGAAAAATCAATTTTGCTTTCTCTTCCATTTCAAACGCGATTTTTTTTACATGAGTCACAACTAATTCTCCTTCAGGTTTTGATACTGGCAGTTCATTTTCACTCCTTTTATTTAAGTGGTACATTTGATGTATTCTAATCTAGAAGTGAGACCTGAATGAAAGCAGATTACCCATGGCTCAGTTCCTGGGGGGATGGAAAGGATGGGGGACTGTGCACCATTTTGTTGGGGGGCTGTGATATCACATGGGTAAAGAAAAGCTGTCCTCAGTGTAGAATAAAGGAGAAAGGGTGGTAGTACTTCTTTTAAAGATATTGTAGAAAAATACCCACCTTGCAAAAGAAATCATGAAATTTACATGCATCATTAAATTCCATTCTTTAAATAATGATATCTAATCACAATATTCCTAAACTGGTTATCATTTTACCAGGGCAGGAATCAAATTTTTTGCCAGTGGACTTAGAACTTTCTGTCCAAAAGCCTCATTTTTTATTTCACATAAATCTTAATAGTGAGCTTCTATTTTTCTTTGCAGACTCAGAGTCATTGATCAAGTGACATCATCTGCTACCGAAAAGCTACTTTATACAATGACTGACATAGAACTTATCACTTGATCTAATGGGTGCTGCTTGAGTAGGGTGATAACTCACCTTTATTGGACCTCTCTAAATTTTCATTGCTTTAGGTGTGATATGTTATACACTTTATCTAATCAGAAACTCAGCCAAAGAGACAGTTTGTTGATGTTTTGAAACAACATTGGTTCTTTTGGGGAATTATTTGTAGAGACTGAAAGCTCTTCTTTTAATGGACATTCATTTCCTCTCATCACATAAAACACAGTGACAAAGCTTTAAAATATAAGTTGGCTATCTCCTTTCATTTCCCCTTTCTACATGTAAATATAGATTCAGACAGATTATTACTATGACAACGTTGAAGCTACATTAATCTTGTCACTTGGCAAAGCATTCTTCATTGAGAGAGTTTGGCTTCTATTACTCATTTGTCACTATTACCTAGTTCTAACTAAAATGAGTTATACATGAATAAATCATTTTTCTCAATAAATTATGTTTAGTAATTATCCAATTTTATGAGATGTATACACTTAAGGTATAAGTAATTGACACATATACAATGAAATAATTATAAGAGTATTTTAGTAAACATGTATAACTTCATATAGATAACAAAGAATGATTTATTCCAGTGATGAGAATTAATAATTTGCAAGTAGTCCATATCACACTGATAATTATAGTCACCATGGTTTTCATTTCATCCCCAATACTTATTTATCTTAAAATTGGAAATTTGTACCTTTTGATCATGTGTATCTAATTATTTAAATACTAAAAAAATGTTAATGTATACCCTAATAATATATAGTTAGATATAAGCATACATGTTAAATTATATTTTGGTTTTTAAAAATTATCTCACTTAGACCTATTAAGATAGTAGAGAAAATAAATTCAAATCAAACTACTGCCAATGTGCATTTTTTGGTTGCTATATTATTTTTAATAAATTTCAGAAAAAATGAGTTCATTTAACAATAATTATCAGAATAATTATTGATTATGGGAGAAACACATGAAGCATTGGATCACTAGCTGTGTGGGAACAGATTAGACAATGAAAAGCAACACAAAAGCTGAAGAAAAACTGCTTGTCTAGTAGCTTATCCCAAAATGGTTTCCTTTAGCTGAATATAACTCTAACCATAGATCCCAAACTATAATTTGTTGGAGTCTACTTTTCTCTCTTATAACCATTCTTGGTCTTGACTTTTGGGCAAGTTTACCCATTATTCTTAAATCCTAGTTGAGTCTTAAAAGTAGTGCAGTCTTGGGGTAATACCAAATGGATCTAAATACATTCTTTGCCAATCAAAGGCTTGACAAAAAACCATATTAGACAAATATGTCAACCCTTCTAAACTTCCATTTACCGAAGGATAATAACATTCAATTTTATTATTATTTATGATACAAAATTTTATGACTTTTGTGAGTATTAAGTATAATAGTACTCAATACAGGTTTAGCAAAGAACTTAGTTCATGACACCTGTTCAGGAACTGTAGGAATTATTAGATTTTTCAGGGCCATAGACAGAGTGGAGAGAAGAAAATAGTGTTCTATCTATTTCACAGATAGAACACTGATCTGTGAAACAAAGATGAGAAAGAGGTGGAAGAGACACTTGAAAGAGTATCAGTGACATAAATTAGACTTGCTCATAGTGTTGGTCTTGTCTTAGGTGCATCAAAATACCAAAAACTCTTTAGCTGCCATTTCATGTTCAAAGATACCTGTAAAAATTAATATAATAAGGGATATTAAAGGGATTTATCCCAACATTTATGTCAATGAATCAATTAAAATGTATCCTGTTACTGAGATATCTAGATATCATATCTTTCTCCCAATCCACTCCTATCCATCAGTGAGATATTTTCTAGACAAAGAGATCATCAGCTCCAAGACCTTTCATCACCATGAATGCTAGCCTTAAAACTTTATTTTTATGGAAGAGGCACACCTGGTATTGCTTAGGCTTACTCCTGACCTGGCACTCAGGGATAAATCCTGCAATACTCAAGGAATTTTTTGGGGGGAGTGGGGGTCAGGGGGTGGTTACATCCGGCAATGCATATGGGTTACTCCTGACTCATGCACTCAGGAATTACTCCTGGCAGTGCTCGGGGGACCATATGAAATGCTGGGAATCTGCTACATGCAAGGCAAATTCTGGGTCTACATGCAAGGCAAACGCCTTACCCTCTCTGCTATCATTCCAGCCCCTCAAGGAACCTTATGTGTTGAGGACCTAACTGGAGTCGGACACTTGCAAGGCAAGGACCTTATCACCTGAAATATTTCTCTAGACCTAAATATTAACTTTTCACATTAGTTGGGGGGAGGGGAATGAGTACTAAATTAATTAGAAGCCAAATAAGAGCTCCTGTTAAAAACAAAATCACAAATTTCATTATTAAAAGTAATTCATTCAAATTTCAGAAACTTCAGAATTTTAAAAAAACGTGCTTAACATGTATCTTTATGAAATTTATAGACAGTTTGTGCTTAAAAGACTAACTTTTTATAAGCACTGACAGTGAGATGATCTTTAAAGAATGCATATATATACACCTATATAAACATATCTACTACAAATTAAAATGTTTAATAGATTTCAAAAGATAATTTTCAAAACAATGATCATACCTATAATTTTTAAAACAATATCATATATAGTATCATAAACAGTATCATAAACAGATCCCTTCTGGGAGAACTTGGCAATCTACTGAGAGTCTCCTGCCCACATGGGAGAGCCTCGCAAACTCCCTATGGTGTATTCATATGCCAAAACCAGTAACAATGCTGGGTCTCATTCCCCTGACCCTGAAAGAGTCTCCAATGTACCTTAGGAATTCTGGTCTGATGTTGTTTACAGTAGCCAAAATCAGGAATAAAACAAGTGCCCAAAAACAGATGACTGGTTAAAGAAACTTTGGTACTTCTACACAATGGAATACTATGCAGCTGTTAGAAAAGACAAAGTCATGAAATTTGCATATAAGTGGATCAACATGGAAAATATTATGTTGAGTGAAATGAGTCAGAAAGAAAAACACATAGAAAGATTGCACTCATATGTGGAATATAAAGTAGCAGAGAGGTACTAGTTTGCAATGATGCAACTTCTGGCAGAAATTTCTAAGGACTTAGTTACTAAAATACTAAAATACAGAAATACAAAACCTCGCAGACGCTATTGTGGCTACACGACCTCATATCTCTTTATTCTCAGAAATGGAAGACAAATTATCAAATGTTTCCTTTCCAGCAGGTCTGACTTTGGGGGGGAAACTCCAAACAATAATAGTGAGTTTTTTGTTAAAATATTGAATGTAATCAAAGTAAAGAGAAAGTAAAGTGAAATTTATCAGCTACACGGGGGGGGGGGGTGGGGAGGGAGACTTACTGTGGTTATTGGTGATGAAATATGTACACTGGTGAAGGGATGGGTGTTCAAGCATTGTGTAACTGAGACTTAAGCCTGAAAGCTTTGTAACTTTCCACATGGTGATTCAATAAAAAAATAACAATAATAAAAAAGAAAAAAAAAGAGGACCATGATCCAATATAAACCTTAAGGACAATAAATAAAGTGACGTAAAAAGAGTATTTAAATAAGAATAAATCAGTTAAAGGCATTACAATTATAAAATCAATAGAAACATTTAGTAATAGTTTATGTGTAGTTCTTGGAAGTGACAGAACAAACTATCAAAGTAGATTTCATAGAAATGGATCAAAATAATATAATTTTCAGATAAAAAACAAACATTGTAGGATAAGGTAACAGAAATATCTGTTTCATTCTGTGAAATTCAGAGATATGCAAATAGAAATCAGAAGCATAATTACAAATCGTAAAAAAGAAATAAGTGCTGGAGACAAAATGTCACATTGTAACCGAAATACTGAATGATTTTATTAGAATACCTTGCTGGTGTGTGTTAACAAAAAAAAAAAAAGAAGAAGAAGAAAGAAAGAAAAAGAGAAAATGCCTACATACTGATTAAGAAAATCCATTGTATTAGTCAGAAAGACTAGAAGTGGAAGGGTTGGTATGGAAAACAAAGTCAAGGACAAGAAAAATTATTTCCAGGGAGGTATGGTAGAGTCTTGACACTTTTATCCTGAGACTTTCTTTTCTCATTCTTCGGCACAAATTACCTGCCCACTGCATCACAGTTAAATACAATCACTGAATTGGTTCCTAGATGGTGGAATCTGGCAAAACTGATTTATGCCACTCATACGTAGGTCATCTGTATTTCTCCATTTATCCAACTGGATGAAGCTATAGAGCAATTTTGGTAACTTGTTGAAGGTGATCAAGTACTCGGGAGAGCTGGATTAACCTGGGATCAAGAATAAAAAATGTGGAATTAAGACACACATCTTACCATCATCAGACCTAAATCCATACCTGTATTTCCATGAGTTCATTGTATGCAACAATTAAAATTCTTAATGTTTAACTGCTTCTGAAATTCTACAGTTTGTTTGTCATAGCAGTGATCTTTCATTAACTGATCCTGAAAACAATTTATCTTCTAATTTGAAGATGAAGAAGAAGCCTGGATATACAATGTTCTTTTGAGAAACAGTTTCAGAATAATCATTAGAAGAAACCTGTTCTTTGGCAGTGATTGAAAACAAGAGAAATGGAAACAATCAACACAATATTTGAAATGAAGATTTCAGACTCAACAGAAAATAAGAGACAGGACAATTATCTGAGCAGTATCAGTGATCAGAATCTTTTTTTTTAAAGATTCGTGTTAGGATCATATCTAAGTAATAGACAGGAGGAAGGAGTCAATGAAGGTGAGAGAGTAAAAATATAAGAGAAAGATTGAGCAAGTTAAGCCATGAAAGGAAAGAGAGAATATTAAGACCGGTGATGTAGTCAGTCTTTAAAAAAGAAACAGTGCCCTTATTCTGTGATAAACAGGAACGAGATAGTTTAAGAAGAAAGAGTGAATGACTAAAACGGGTTTGAATTTATCATGTAATAAGTACTTTATAAGCACAATTCAGTCGAGCGTGTAAAAATGTCAAGTTGCTCTTCAGTTTCTGGGGTTGTGGAGGTGAGGAAGTTCTGTAAAAATAATAAGTCTATCTAAAGAAAACCTTAATCGCATTGTTGATGCTTTGGAAAATCTGACAAGTTCTGCATCCCATGCTAATTTGTGCAGAGGGTTCTATTTATAGGGCACAATTTGACTGTTTTTTTTTCAGGATGTTTAATCATTAAATGAATAATTCTTGAGTGTTTAAGTTAGGAGTACGGACGCAGTAAGAGAAAACTCATTAAATAAGTAAACAGATAATTATAGATATAAATTCTATGAATGAAACTAGATGATAACTTAAAGAGAACTTAAGAGTTACTGTATTGAGGACTAGTCATCAGTTTGCTCTCCATCTTGTATCAGAAAGTATTTTTCTTATAAATTATGTAGATTATTATTGAGAACTATAATCATTTTAAGGAGTGTTCTAAGGCATTTTGCTCATCCATTCTAATTTCTGGCATCATATTTATAGAAAACTCGGTTTCAATTAGGTCATGTTTAATGTCTGTACAAATATTTTAAATTGCCAGGGGGTGCTGGGCTCTGGTTCAAGTCTAGGGCATAGGTGTTGCCTGCACTAGGCTGGGGGGTTCAAGCCCTGGCACTGCTTGCCCACAACCAAGAGAAGTCAAGTGGACCCTAGTGGTTCCTAGTATTGCCAGACCTGACCAGTGTGAATACCACTGAGATTGGCTTACAAAATAAATAAACAAGCAAATTAAATGCTTAAAAAATCAGTTTGGCAGTTTGTTTCTTAAATATCTTCATTGTATCATAGAAAGATCTTACAAACAGTTTGATAACATTAAGAACTGCCTCGATAACAGTTTAATATGTTGAGTTTTATATGTGTTGACATGTATATTTAATGTAAATATTAATACACGTTAATATTTAATACTGGATATGTGTGACTTGGGCAATAGACTTGATTATAGCAACCATTTTTATCTTTGGGAAATTATTGTTGGGGTGAATCTCCCCAACTCAGGGCTGAGCTGGAATAAACCGGCCATGTGCATGCCAGGATGTCCACCAGCCCTTTGACCATCCCAGACTGTAAAAATTTCTTTTAGAAAATTTACTAACAATCATTTATTTTACACGATATTGCTCTCAATGAATATGAGTTCTTGAGAAAATGCTTTAGACTGACAGTTTCACGGTACATTCTTACTTCATTTACTGAGAAAAATTATAAGAGATAAATCATAACAAAGACAGAAAATAAGAAATGAATGATATTCTATGTGCAACTGATTTACTTTTTATCTCAGAAGCTCTATTTTTCCTTTATCAGCTGTGAAGCTTTAGTCAAATGGCCAGTAATATAAAGTGTTTACGGTTTTCTGGATTGAAATTATAGTTTCTTGACCTACTGATTCAGGCTAGATCCTTGTCACAGTTTTTCATTTTAATGAATAGAGAAAACTTTTGAAGATGCTTAGATTCTGATTTCTCCTTTATACTGGAAACTCGGGGAGTTTTAAATAAAAAGAAAAAAACGCATTTCTCTCCCAAACATACCTACAACTTCACACAGATTGTATTCATTTCCATAAAAGAATAGAGTGTACTTCAAAGTAGCACTCTGATTTTCAATGGAATAGAATAATGAACTATTTTCAGAATATCTCCAATTTTTATATCACAAACTAGCTTCCTTACCTAGACTTCCCAAAATAATATGCAAGAAGTCACTATAGAGATAACATCATCTGCTCTTCTCTTATTAAAAATCTTCTCCCTGATTTTTAAATGTTATAATTTGAAAATGAAAATCATTTTCAAATGTTAGATTAATTTGCTGTTTCAGGTTTTACGATTTTCATTTTACTATGAATACTTAAAATAATGTCATTTTACATTGATATTTTGTTTGCTGTAGTTTCAACCTCTTTAAATACTAATTGTTTTTCAAAACATAACACTCAAATGAGGGATTTAATATTTGTTTTTAATCATAAAAAATAAGGCCTTTCTGATTTTGAACACAAAAGGGCCTGTTATTCTTTATTTTATTTATATATATTTATTAACAATAAATATAGCTCCTTATTAGCAAAATATTGCTTGTCATAGCTTAAATTAAATCATTTTGTAGCAATTAATAATATAAATATTGCATCTATATGTATATTTAAGTATATAAGTACATATATATTTTGCATCATAAACTATTATATTTAATATATAGCATGCATGCATATATACACTAAATTATATCCATATTCATAGCTAAGTAATAAACATAGTATTGCATTCATCACCAGTAAACATTTTCAAGGGGAATTATAAGCCTTTATACATAAAGCCCTAAAGACACATGGTAAACTAGCTTATTGAAACCTCTATAATTTTAGAACCAAAAGAGAAATTAAGCTAATGACTATCATACAAATTTAAATTTCTTGTAATCAGATTTTAGTTATTGTAAAATATTCCAGATTCTTTGGCTTTTTCTTTTTAGAAAATCTGTAAATTTGAGTTTAAAAGGTTGTCAAAAAGCAATGTATATGATACTTAAATAAAATGCATGAATTGAAATAAAATATTGAAAGATTTTATATTCTCTCCTACTGTAGTAAAGTATAGCTTAACTCTTTAATTGTTTATTTTTGTTCATTTGGGAAGGGGTGATATACCTGGTCGTATGTACGAGTCATTGCAGAGTAGATGCAGTGGACCAAACCAGTGATTTTGGTATGCAAAGTTAAACTCCAACTCTTTGAGTCTGCACAACCCCACTTAAACTACTCTTAAGTGCATACTTCTCTCATACAATTCACCTTCACATACCCAAGATTTTTGACTAAAGGATAGATTATGCAAGAGCGATAGCACGGCGGTTGGGAGTTCACCTTTCACGCAGGCGACCCGAGTTCGATTCCTCCGCCCCTCTTGGAGAGTCCGGCAAGCTAGCGAGAGTATCGAGCCGGCAAGCTACCCATGTGTATTGGATATGACAAAAACAGTAACAATAAGTCTCTCAATGAGAGACGTTACTGGTGCCTGCTCAAACAAATCGATGAGCAATGGGATGACAGACAGACAGATTTCACCAAATAAAATATTAGCAGGATTGAAATGAATTTGTCCTGTTGCACTTCTCCTTTAGCATTTAAATCATTTCTGTTACCCCTAGAACTTACTAGTTCCAAATTTTGAAAGATCACTTTTTGGGAAACTGGGACAGGAGCACATTCAGCGATCCTTAGGATTTACTCCTGACTCTGAGCTCACATAACACTCTTGGCAGGCTCAGGGGACCATTTGGGAATCTGAGGATTGAACATGGGTAGGCTGCATATAAGGCAAACACCCTACCCACTGCTCTATTGCATTGTCCCTTAAAGACATTTTGAACAGACTTAAATCCACTCTGTAACCTAAATGCCAAAGTGTCAAGCCCTGCTTGGATGTCCTGAACTACAGCTAAACTGCAGCCATATGAGTAAAAGTGAATTTTGTATTTTGTGTAGCACTGAGATTTTGCAGTTGTTTATTATGTAGAAATAGCTATTTATACAAGAACATTTAGGAAAAGGTGACCAAGTCATAAATTGCAAAGAAAAAGAAAATAGACAGACCTATTACTACTGATCTTCTTAGATCTGAAATTTCCTTTCAAGTTACTCAGATGAACGTTTTTCTTTTACATATGCCACTGACTCTCTAAAGTGAGTAATGCAGATACATGTGCTATTTCTAATCCTCCCTAAAATGCTTCTTATAATAAAACATGACTGCAATAGAGGAGGAAACAGTCTCAAAACATTCACAGGACAGCCCTTGTCTACAGAAATGACAAGGCATTAAACTGCCAGCCTAAATAACCTAGAACTTAGTGAAAATAATGTATAAAACTCAAAAGAGGAACATATAGAGTGAGGAAATGGACATAGATAGTAAATGCAAAATAGCACCGTCTAGGTGAGCATCCCATTTTTTTTGTCTAAGCTAACAAAGGAGAATGCTTAATCAAATGACATCAGTGTTTATCATACTATCATTGCTCATGATACTCTTACCTCTTCCTTCCATATATCTGCAAATCATGACATAAGCAATGAGAAGATAATATTATTGCAAATAAATATGTAAGGAATAGAAAGTGTTTATAATTTTATTCTTGAATACAAATTTTTCACAGTCTAATTCTCACTAATTATGTAATTGCTTCTTTCTGAATTTTTGCTCCTTTTCCTAACAGGCCAATTCATCTTAAATTCTCTAGTCTAAACTGTGAAAGGATGTATTCTATATGGCTTAGTGAACTACCGCTGCATTAATGATCAAAATATTGTAATAATTATTTTACACTTGGGAAAATAATTATTTGATAAAATAATTAATAAAATAATTATTACCAGATTCCACTTGGGAAAATCAGGTCTAATTTGAGTCATAGTTGGCCAGGTTATGAGATAATACAGAGTTTAGGACACTTGCCTTGCATGCGGCTCACCTGGTTTCAATCCTTGGCACCCTTTGGTTTCCTGAGAGTGATTCAGGAATGTTCCCTGAGTGCAGAACCATGAGAAAGCCTGCCACAAAAATGAGTTATCTTTGGATGAAGAATAATTTTGGCTGCAAATTAATTGGGATACTGTGGGCAATAGAACCAGAAAACTGAATGAGCACCATAGATACTAATTCAGATAGCATACACAACTGTCATGACTAAACATCACACTATCCTGGGGCTGAGAGATGGTGCAAAGGTCAAAGCACCTCTTTGCACATGGTCCAGTCATGTTTCATCCCTGGTGACTGAGCAGCAGGTGTAGTCCAGTTGAGTACCCTGGTGGAGGGCATAGTGTTGGAACGCTGTACCCAGAAAACCATGCCAGTAATGTGTTGTAAATCACGGTGCTTAAAATAAAAACAGATAATAAAAGAAAAGAAAAATAACTATCCTACGGATGTACAGGTGGTTCTTAGTCCACATAAATAAATGAGTTCAGGAAAGCTAAGAAATTTTCTCCAAAAAAATCAGAAAGTAAACATCTTGCTTCACTAGAGTATATGTCATAGGTAAATCAGAGTTCCTACAAAATTAGGATTTTTGAAAGAAATAATTTCTGAATTTTTTTTTATTTTGACAGTTTCAAAAATACTCATATTTCACCAAAACTGACATATTTTCAAGAACTGTTCCATGTAAAACTCTTTGATGGGCGGGATTCCCAGTGTCTAAGGAAAAAAGTCCTCAATGGCCGAGCCAATGCTTCTGCTGCTTGTCTCTTTAAGTCTTCATCAGATGCTCAACAATTAATTTGCCATCAGAGCAACCAGTAAGGATTCATTTACCGAATAATGATTTTCTAAATTAATGATTTATCATGTTATGTACTGTCACTAATTAGGTAAAACTATAATTTACAAGGGTGGAAATCCTTTAAGCTAATCAAAGTCATTGGTTTGAGTAGCTGGAGAGAAAATTAATATTTGTCAGAACAGTACAACCTACAGTGTAGAAACAGGACTAATATGAAAACCAGGGTCACATCTGTTCTCCTGTCATAAAAATTGCCTTATGAAGGACTTTTCTTATAAATATGAAGCTCTAAGTGGTATGAAGAAAAATATAATCGTGACCTATATGGGTATGAAAGTGCATAAACATTTTGAAATATAAAATAGGAGCAAAATATAAAATAAAGAAATAGAACAATGAATGTTGTGAAAAGCCAGTTCAGAGGAGGAATTTGAGTGGCATTTGATCTAAAGAATTTTAATTTATCCATAGCCCATGGTTCATCATATTCATAGGTGCCTTTTAAAACCACAAAGAAAATGCATTATGCTAAGAAATCTAATAACCAGTGTTATAAAAGTAAATCTCAAGTCAGGCTATGGATGGCCTTTAGAAGGTACAAAAGTTCTGAGTTTTATAAAGTTCTTTTGATCTACTACTTTTCTAAGAGAATAAAATCAAAAGGTGCCACAACTAAGGAGCACAGGTGAGCTTGTGCTTCAGTCATCTTGGGAAGAGCGACTGGGCTTCTAGCTAATCATAAGCAGTAATAAAAGATACTGGAAAACATTTAAAAGGCCATGAAAAAGCATGATTAGTAAGTTCACAAAGGACATTTCTTATACATGTTCATGTACCTATGCTATGAATAAAGGAATGATACCACATATTTTTGCCAAATTTCTGGAATATATGCTATTTTAATGCACTATATTAAGATTTATTATGGACACTCTCAATATGTATGTGTATAAATGGGGAATGTTTTAATAAGTAAAACATTATAGCATTAAATTTGACTATTAATCCCCATTTCTCCGCGCCCGCACCCCCAGAATGACTGACGAAGAGGATGGAGCTGCTTGGGACACCGGCAGCCCACCAGCAACCTGCAGTATGTGACTTGAGAGTCTCCGCCAGGTCCCCCGTGCGGAAATCTCTCTCTCTCTCTCCTTCAACTTTTTCCCTGGACTTTAGACAGAAACCCAGAACCGCGTGGCCGCTGCCGCGGCCGCGCGACCTAATGTCATCTTAGTATCAGCAGTATGTAATGGTTCCTTCTTAATGGGTGGGACTTTGGTGGGTGATCCTAACAAGAATAGTAAGTATTTTGTTGAAATATTGAAGGCAATCAAAATGGTAGCCATCTCTCTAGACTGAACTAAGCTATATCCCCACGCCGGCTGAGAAGAAATATCCTTCTTTCTCGGGAAGAAACGTGGCGTGGTGTCAAACATAGTGTGATGTCCATTTAGCAAACAGACCTGGTGGCGTGGGAATGGGAAATAAGGGGAAAAATTAGGTACATGGACCAGCGGGACGCTGGTGGTATCTCGAGCCGGAGCCGATATCAGCGCAAGAGCTTTGGTTCCAGAAACTGGTTCCAGACACTCTACTAGACTATCAACTAAGCCAGAGCCCCACGCCGGCTGATGACGGGAAATAACCATCCTCTTCGGTTTTTTTCCCTTTGTCAGACAGCGTGGCGATTACTAAACAGGCGTGAACTCGGTGGCGTGGGGCAAGGGGGAAAAAGAAAAGTTATGTAACAAACAGCAGGACTTAATATCTCTATATGCTTAGTAATGGAGAATTATCAAATGCCTCATTGGCAATAGGACTGTCTTTTTCTTTTTGGGGGGAAACCCCAGCAACGGTAGTGAGTTGTGTGTTGAAACATGGGATGTAATCGAGATAAGCGCAAATGAAGTGAAACTTATCACGTACAAGGGTGGGGACTAGGGAGGTGGGAGGGGGCGGCAGATATACTGGGGGGGTTGGGGATGGAAGATGGGCACTGGTGAAGGGAGGGGTGTTTGAATATTGTATAACTGACATAATCCTGAGAACTTTGTAACCCTCCACTTGGTGATTCAATAAAAAAAATAAAAAATTAAAAAAAAAATTTGACTATTAAATACTATACTAATATTCATGCAAGTATTTTTATTGACAGTTTCATTATTAAAATAAAATTAATGATAATTTTACTTTGTTTTATGTGATTTTAATATTCTGCCAAATTCGACTTGAGACTTAAATTGTTGTTTCTTACGTTTTAAAATCATGGCCCCTTTTGAATATGATTGGTTTATGAATAATTCATGATACACTGAGAATTATATTATACATCAGTATGAGACATCCTCCCTACTAGTAAAACTGTCTTTACTGGTATATTCTTTAATTATAAGAAAAAAATGTGTGTTCCACTATGTTGTCTAACACAGAAATAATATTTTTCTTAAATCTATAGCATACTACTAAATAGCTTTAGCTGCATATATTGCTAATTATTTTAATAATCTTATGTTTGCCCCAAAGGAAAGAATTTCACATTAAAAATTCCTATTGGAGCAATGTGCAATGTTAAATGTATATCTCATAAATGTGCTTTATGGACATCATTTCCAGATTATTAGATTTTATATATCCAAATTTTATTACACAGTTGGAAAAATTAATCACAGACTCTTTCTGGATACATACACTATGTCAAATTTTGTGACTAACAGTTATCAAGAAGGTGCAATATCTATTTAGTATAGTGAGAAAGACAAGAGGATTAAATACAGTATAATGTAATGGAGTTACAGAGGCTAGATATAAGAACTTTTAAAACCCAATATTAGAAGTCTTAAACTGTGCTGAGGTGGGAAGGAGAAATTATTGGGAAGGAATCATAAGTGGTATTTTTACTGAGTTAAGATTGGTAATTATAATTTATTAGATAGATATGGAAGAAGAAATTCTGCATAGACTGTAGCCTAGAGAACATTACAAAAGCATGATAATAAAAGCACAAGTTTTGGAGGAGAAAGATTTAAATTTTATTCCAGTTTTACTCATTTATTCTTTCTGCCACATTGGACAGCCAATGTGCCCTCTCATAGCCTCTATTTTTTTTCTTTTAAAATGGGGACATATAAAATATTCTGCATTTATATCTCATTTGATCTGTAAAGTTGAGGAAAGATTAAATGAGATACAAATGCAGGATATTTTATAAATCTCCTCTACGATTATTCTTTAAAAGGCATCTTCTAGACCAAAAAGAGATACCAAGCAGGGAATATAGCTAGAAAGCTTCAGAATAGGTCAGTACAGAGTGGATACTATGAGAAATGAGCACTAGAATGTTGCCAGATATGTGGATGTTTGTGGCAACAGAAAGGAGTGAAAGGCTTCAAATAGAGAAAGATGCGATCAGATTTTTGTTTTAGAAATCTATGGCTGTTCATAAAATGATCATACGGGAGTTGAGTTAAAACATTACTGTTAAAATAATAAAAGGAGTGAACATAGGACATATCCATCTGGGTAGCATGTTCACCTGACATAAAATATGACGTGTGTGCAAGAGAAAAGAAAAGTGATAAGATTTAAGAGAGTAAGAAGTTGACAAAATACCTCAAAAATCTGAATCAAAAACTTAATAAAATAATGAATAGGTAGTTATACAAAATAAAGAATAAAGAACAACCATATGAAATTCTAATATAGGATCCAAGCTACAAGTGATTACTAGAGGCTTCAGTACAAGAATAACTTCACAAAAGAGTGTGATCATGAAATAAATTATATATATAATATGATACCTCATTGTAGTTTTAATTTTAACTTCCCTGATAGTAATGGCAATGAACAATTTATAATATGTTTATTGGCCTCCTATTTATCCTCTTCACCGATGTATCTGTTTATATCCTCTCCCCATCTTTTGATATTGGTTTATCTTTTACTGCAATTTATGGATGCCTTATATACTTTAAATGTAATTCTTTTATATAATTTATTATTCTTTTATACAATGAATTATGTGCAAATTCTTCTCCAAATTTAGGTTTGTAGCAAAATTAAAGAGCAGATACAGAGATTTCCCATATGCTGTGTGTTCCCAAACATGCATAGTCATTATCATCAGCATCTGGCATAAAAGCAATACATTTGCTAAAATTAATGAATCTACATGAATATATTATGACACAAAGTCCACAATTTACATTATAGTTCAATCTTGGTAGTGTTTTGTAGGGTATTTTTTAAAAACTAAAACAAATAAAGAATCCCCTCCCCAAAAAACTAGTTAAGCTAATTATTGATTTTTTTTAAAAAATTATTATAAAAAATAAAATATTTTTGGGTTTTATTCTTATCACATACTGAATTGTTTCTAGATAGACAATGATAGTTTTTATTATTTTCTTTGTTTTGCAAATTTAATAATTTGTTGTAATTGTACAGATTCATTACAGAATCTTTATAGATGGACTTTTCTATAGTTAATTAAATGTATGTAAGTTTCTTTCTTTTTTTGGCTTGATAACTCATTTTTTTAGCATTGTATATTATGAATAGTTTTAGACACAATTATATAATTTTGATGACTTTTCGAAAGTTTATATAAATTCCTTTGGTTAAAGAGCAAAAAGCATACAGTGGAGCAAGGAAAGTCTCTTCAAACGGTGATGCTGGGAAAAATGATTAACCACATGCAAAAATATGAATGCAGACCCCTTCCAAACCCTATTCTCAAAAGTTAAATCAAAGCAGATTAAAGCCCTCAATATCAGACTTGAATCCATTGTTACATTGAGAAAAACAGGTAGAACTCTCTATAATATTATAGCTAGAGGAATCTCTAAGGTTCCAATGATGTTAGCTAAGAAACTAGAAGCAAAGATAAACACATTGGACTACTTTATATAAAGAAGCTTTTGCATATCAAAAGAAATGATGACCAGAATACAAATACACCCCACAGACTGGCAGAATATATTTGCCTACCACTCATCTGATAAAGGGTTAATATTCAAGATATGGAAAGCAATAGTAGACTGTTACAAGAAAAAAAATTAAAGCACATCAAAAAATAGGGAGAAAAGATGAAGAAAAACTTGCTCAAAGACATACAAATGTCCAAAAGGTGTATGATTAAATTCTCTATATCACTAATCATTAAGGAAATGCAAATAAAACAACAGTGAAACATTTTACCATACCAAAGAAATGACACAAATCAAAAGGAACAAAAATAACAAGTATTGTCATGGATATGGGATAAAGAAATCCTGGAGAACAATAAGGACACTCTCCAAAACGCTAGGGATTGATCTTCCGTATGACCCAGCAATTTCACTCTTTGGAATATATCCCAAGGGTCCAAAAACACAATCCAGGAAAGACATTTGTACTCCTATGTTCATTGCATCTCTATTCACAATAGTCAAGATCTGGAAACAACCCAAGTGCCCAAGAACAGATGACAGGACTGAAAAAATAATAATAAAAAACACCTGGTACATATACACAATGGAATACTGCTCAACGATATGAGAAGATGAAGTCATGCAATGTGCTGCTATGTGAATGGGCCTGGAGAGTATCATGCTGAGTGGCTAGTCAGAGAGTAAGGGAGATACACAGGATGATATCTTCACATTCAAGATATAAAGAAACAGAATGGGGGTAACAAACGTCCAAAGAAAATTGAAATGTAGAGCATGAAAACTGGTCTTTAGTAGGAAGCTTGTCACTGAGGAGGTATTGGTGGGGGAGGGTAGTTTAAGGGGTGCTAAAATGATATGCACAGTGCTCAATCAGTCACAATGTTTCAAAAAACAGTCTCTAAAAAGGTGGTGGGGAGGAGCTGCCACAGAAGAAAGCAGGGGAATGGGAGGAAAACTGAGGACAGGAAAACTTAGGCCAAGGGATGAGTGTACTGGTAAAGGAATTGGTGTTGGAACACTGTACACCTCAAACTCAATCATGAATAATTTTGTAATTCATGGTGACTCAAAAAATTTGAATTGAAAAGTAAAATTGGTTGTAATTTTTATCTGTCACTGTCACTGTCATCCTGTTGCTCATCGATTTGCATGAGCGGGCATAAGTAACATCTTCATTGTGAGACTTGTTACTGTTTTTGGCATATCTAATATGGCACGGGTAGCTTGCCAGGGTCTCTGAGAGGGGCGGAGGAATCAAACCCGGGTTGGCCGTGTGCAAGGCGAACGCCCTACCCCCTGCGCTATTGCTCCAGCCATAAAAATATTTTTTGCATTTTGTTGCTCAAATTTTATAATAAAGGAACATCATAATATAGGTTACATTACTTAGAGAAATAATTGATGAATTGAAGAGTTCATTAAACAAAAGTCTAGAGCCATCACAATACTTGCCTTGCATGTGGCTTATCCAGATCTGATCCCAGACATTTTCTATTATCCTCACAGCACTGCCAGGAACCACTCCTAGGCCCAGAGCCAGGAATAAGTCCAAGCATCACCAGATGTGTCCAAAAACAAAGAAACAAAAATACACTTTAAGGTGAGTCATTTCTTCTAAACTATTGTGTTATTTAAAAAAAATAAAATAAAATAAAAGTCTTGGGACCTTGGAGTGTCTATACTATCTCTTTATCTCTTTTTTTTTTTTTTTTTTTTTTTAACCATGGGGTCTCCTGACCACTGCTTGGGAGGGCCCCAAAGAGCAAAAGAAAAAAATCCCAAAGTCCCTCCAGATCAAAACGATTACCTCAGGGTCATATTATATTTTTTTTATTTCTAATTTTTTTATTAGTCAATCACTGTGAGGGTACAGTTACAGATTTACATATTTTCGTGCTTGTGTTTTGGTCATACAATGCTCGAGAACTCATCCCTTCACCAACGCCCATTCTCCACTACCAATGATCCCAGTATCGCTCCTAACCCATAATCCCATCCCTGATCCACTTATAAGCAAAGGTCATGACTTCATCTTTTCTTTTTTTTTATTTTATTAGTTTATTTTTAATTAGAGAGTCATCATGAGGGTACAGTTACAGATCCATACATCTTTGTGCTCATGTTTCTAGATAGTACAACAGGTAAGGTGTTTGCCTTGCAAGTAGCCAGCCTGAGTTCTATTCCCAGCATGCCGTACAGTCCTCAGAGCATTGCCAGGAGTAATTTCTTCGTGAAGAGCCAGGAATAATGCCTGAGCATGCCAGGTGTGACCACCTCCCCCCCACCAAAAGCAAAAGAAAACAAATTTAAAAAAATCAGCCTTCAGAATAAAAATAGTAGATAGAGCAAAATGTTTCCCATTGCTGCACACACTTTAACTTTGGAGTAGAGTTAAATTCAGATTTTTTTCTTGAATGAGATTCCATTTTAAGTTAAACACAGGAGAAGAACCACAGTAGGAAAGAAATATCATTTAAATATCAAATTATATCAAATCCTGTAAAATAATCTGGTTTGGATTCTCATTTATTTCCACAAAGGATGGAAGACTACATCACTCCTGAATATGTTTATTAGACTAAAAAGGTTTTAAGAAGATTGTTTTTGAAACAATTGAAAAAAGATTTTTAAAAATAGAATAAAAATTATTCTTTTGTAAAGGAAAGTGTCACTTGAAAAATGAATTGCAACTTCTTAGGGTTCTTTTTCTCTGCACCAGCACAGAAGACTAAATCACAAGAATTTCTTATTAATAAAGAAGGCACCGTTTAAAATTTGCAGGTTGAAGCCTAATCACTTTACCACACATTCCTGATATCTTCAGAACTGGCCTTCCCATCCCACACTCTCCTCTCCTTTATACTGAATATAGTAAGTGGACTGGAGCAATAGCACAGCGGGTAGGGTGTTCGCCTTGCACGCGGCCGACCCGGGTTCGATTCCTCCATCCCTCTCGGTAAGTCTGGAAAGCTACCAAGAGTACCCTGCCCGCATGGCAGAGCCTGACAAGCTACCCATGGCATATTCAATATGCCAAAAACAGTAACAACAAGTCTCACAATGGAGACGTTACTGGTACCTGCTCGAGCAAACAGATGAACAATGGAACAACAGTGCTACATTTTTGTAGTAAGTGGGCCTGAATTTTATGTAACCCCCGCGAGTTATCCATTTTTACTATGAGTAACTCCCTGAAAATATGAGGTATAATTATAGATACATTTTTGTTTTGTTTGTCAATTGTTTTTTGATGTTGTTGTTACTGCAGGGTAGTAGCAGAGAATTTCAAAGTGTACAGAGGGCTGGTGATCCTTGCAAGAGCCATTATATATGATTTAATATACAAACTATAAATCTTAGTGAAAGATATGAAAGACTTATTAGTAGGCAACAGGCATATGCAGGTTTCTCAATGTGCAAGTGTTGTATAGATATTTTTTAAATGACCTATATTATAAACTCAGAAACTTAACTGCAATTGGCTCTCATTCACATTTAGCTAGCACTTTTTAAATGAACAATAATGCTTTGAACACATTCTGATTTTTAATCTCATATTTCTTACAACGGTGTTTCTGCCAGTGAGTGGTACATATCCTCAGATCAGAATAAAACATATTCTTTCTAAAATATGTAGAAAAGGGGGATTCAGCTGTTTTTCAGACTTCAGAAATGTGAACAGGAATAATAAATGATTGGAATCACTCTAATCCTACCACATTTTTTTTTAAAAAATATTACGTTATTTTCTGAGAAAATCAGTCTAACTTTTAAACACGTATGTGTTCTTTAGTGTCATTATAGCATACAATTCTAGTTTCTAATGGATTCTTTTCAAACAAGCAAGTTTAATTTTTAAGTTCATTTAATAATATGTTTTATCGGGGAGGGGTGCAGAATCTCTTGCCCCCATGCCAGGCTGTCTTCACCACGGCCCCCTCAGAGGGAGATGGGTTGAGCTTCCCTCCCTGCCCCAAGCAGAGCCCCGGCAGCCAAAAACCTCCAGAACCTAGCCACAGCCATGCTCAAGGCCACCCTCCACATGCCTGGATGAACCTCAAGCATGAAGGAACTGACAAAGGAACCCAAGTATGCGGGACCTGTGGCTGAGATCTCCAAGCCTGCTTGGATCAGGACTGGGCCTCCTACACCCAGATCCCCTGTTTTCCAGTAGCTTGGCAGTCAAACCACATACTCCCCCAGCACCATGCAATCTCATTAGCGGCCAAGATCCAGAAACTATAAAACAAAGCTCCCAGAATAGAGTAATGCAGAATCTTGCACGGCAGAGCCTGGCAAACTACTTGTGGCGTATTCAATATGCCAAAAACAGTAACAGTAATGGGCCTCATTTTCCTGAGGGACAAATAAAATGTGACAGGGACAAATGGAGATGTTACTGGTGCCTGCTCGAGCAAATTGATGAGCAATGGGACTACAGTGATACAGTGATACAGTGATTGGGAAGGGATGGTTTTGGTTGTACAGACACACCAATTGTGCTCAGGACTTATGCCTGGCTTTGTTCTCAGGGATCACCAGTGGCAGAGTGTTAGGGTCTATGTGTGGTGCTATAGATTGAACCAAGGTCAGTTGCATCCAAAGGAAGCACATTCCCTGCTGCACTCTTCCTCTGCTTTCATTTATTAAGTATTTGGCCTTAGGTTAATACCTCTACTTCTACCACTCTTCATAGCACAAATTTTGCATGTATCAACACCCAATTTTTGAGATATAGCCTAAAGTCTATTAATTTCATGGTTTTCAATTGCATTGTTTTTACTTTCTGTTTAATCCATTAGCATTTAATATTTTCTAAGTTCCACAATTTCATTTTTTCAACTCTATTTAGTTCAGTTACATTTAGCCTGAAAAAAAATGATTCTTTGTAAAAGGTTGTTTAACCACTATCATGTCACATGATAGTGTGATAGCTCCAGTTTCCCTCCCCACCCCAATCAGAGCTCCTGGCGGCCGAAGACCACCAGAACCTAGCTGCCGCCATGCTGGAAGCTCCTCTCTACATGTGCTTACAGGCCTCATGCATGAAGGTACCGGCAGAGGAACCCAGGTGTGTGTAATCCCATCAACGGTCAACATCCAGAGACTTAAAAAGCAAGCTCTCAGAAGCACCGCAAGCGGTCGGTCGCTGGATATCTTTAGCCTACCTCTCCCTCTAGGAGAAACTGGCAATCTTCTGAGAGTTTCCTGCCCCCATGGGACAGCCTTGACAAGCTCCCCATGGTGCATTCATCTGCAAAATCCAGTAACAGGCTGGATCTCATTCCCCTGACCCTGAAGAGCCCCCAGTGCAACATCGTTAGGAGGGCCGAGTCGAGATGGACTTCTAAGATCTCAGGGAAAGGATGAAATGAGATGTTACTGAGCCCGCCCGAGAAATCGGTGATAAACGGGATATTGTGTGATATTGTGATCATGTCACATAGCACAAATGTCGAATAATGTATCTACAGATAATTTTGTTTTAAAGATTATATCTATGACTAGAATTTGAACACTGTAAAACTCTTTGTCTTAATAAAATTGCTATTCCAAAGTGTAATATTCAACTAAGTCCAGCTTTTCTCCCAGTTCCCAAGTAATTTTGCTCAAAATTGTAATGGGAAAACAACTTACTTACCAACTGTTGACAAACTGCACTACATTATTTAAATTTTTGTTTTAAGACATATAATTTCTTTTTTTTTTTTTTTTTGGTTTTTGGGTCACACCTGGCGATGCAAAGAGGTTACTCCTGGCTCTTCACTCAGGAATTACCCCTGGCAGTGCTCAGGGGACCATATGGGATGCTGGGATTAAAACCCGGGTTGGCCACGTGCAAGGCAAACACCCTACCCGCTGTGCTATCGCTCCAGCCCCCAAGACATATAATTTCTTTTCTCATAGAATTTTAGGTTGTCCTTAACTGTTTCCAAGTATTGTTTGTTATACAGGAATCAGCAGCTGTCCTCAACTGTCTATAGCATCAAGTACAGCACCAATATATTTTTAAAGTCATAAAGCAATGCTTCATAGCATATTTTATTTTCATCATTCCATTCCAGCACATGTAGATGGAAATTTGTGAATTTACACTTGGGATCAGTGAAATGAAATTATAAACTTGAGCTATCATCTCACATGAATAAGAGTTGGATAATGTTGATGTGTCCTTGCTCCTCCCACAGGGAGTTTAGGTTTATTGAGTTACTCTGACAACAGTGCTCCTGAGATACACCCAATTCCTTCAGCAGGAGTAACCCCTGCGCTTTGCTGGGTGACCCAAAAAGCAAAAAAAAAAAAAAAAGGACTAGAAATATTAATAAGAAGTAAATTTACTATGATTGGCTAAAAGGATTACTAGTTGAGGAAAGGAGAAAGCAATACACCCTAGATGGATCCCACCCTTGAACAGATCTCCTAGTAATCTAGAGTGCTGAACTCTCAAATGAGATTTTGTCCTTGAGTTAATCTCCTGGAAGAATTTCCCCAGAAAGAGAGATTTGTACATCTCCTTGTTGCTATGATAGTGTTCAACCTCACCTATGTGTAGCCCCACCCTACATGATTTCTATAAAACTATGCTGTAAGGAGGGAGGGGGGGAGACACTGAAAGGGGGAAGAGATGTAACTATGCTGGAGAAATTACACAGGGGAGGAATAACTACTTTGTAAGAGAGAAGCTGTAAGAGGGGAGAAGGAGAAGAGAGAGAAATAAACTAACTACCAACCAGCATGGGGCCCTATTCGTCCATTTCCCTGTTTTCCATTCCTTCATTCATCTGTCACCGTGGACCAGCCAGGTGAGGTGGTTCTCACCATCAAACACATGTATCCCGTGCACCCACAGTTTGAACTCACAAATAAGAATGGCAAAAATCAAAAACAAAAAATCTGGCAGCAACCATTATTGAAATTTAACCCTCATGCACTGATGATAAATATTTTGTCTCATTCTGCTCCTGTAGAAAAAAAAAATAAAGATATCCACAAAAAGAAAAACCTGAAAGATGGTAAAGTGGGTGTTTGCCTTCCACAAAGCCTACCCAGATTTGATTCCCGACAGCCCATGTGATCCCCTGAAGTTTCCCAGAAGTGACCACTGAGCACAGAACCAGGAACAAACTCTGAGCACAACCAGCGAGACCCAAACTCACTCTCTAGAAATATAAGAATGGACTGCTCCTATGATACAGTGATTTCATATTTATGTATTTGCTCCCTAAATCCAAAAGCATTAATGAAAAAGACATATGGCATATCTGTGTTCATTGCAGCACTTCATACAATAGCCAGGATATTCGAACAACTCAAATGTCCAATGATAGATAAATGGATAAAAAAACTGCAATATATATATATATATATATGTATACATATATACACAACAATATATATTCCAGTTATGGGAATAAAATAAAATTACTAAGTTTACTGCTGTCACTGTCATTCTGTTGCTCATTGATTTATTTGAGTGGGCACCAGTAACGTCTCTCATTGAGAAATTTATTGTTACTGCTTTTGGCATATCCAGGCTCTGCCTCTAGGGCTCGATACTCTCGGTAGCTTGCCCGGCTCTCCGAGAGGGGCGGAGAAATTGAACTCGGGTTGGCCCGTGAAAAGCGAAAGCCCAACCGCTGTGCTATCGCTCCAGATTACTGCTACTTGTATAGAATTGAAGGGTGTCACTTTGAGTGAAATTAGCCATGGCGGGGAGTAATAATGTTGATCTCATGCATCTGTGATATCACAGAGACACAAAAGAAGGGTATAGACGATCTTAATTAGTAAACAAACCTAGGTACTGCATTACAAAACAGAGAAAATCAGCCTAGGTAGATGAGTGAAGGAGCAAATTGATGGGTTGGACTTGAAGTAACATAAGAGCATTTGTGAATGGTTTTGGGCACTTTTTTGATGGTGAGGTAAGATGTATATTAAATGTAAGTAAGATCTACACTAATATCATAAATGTCAACAAACTGTTAACAAGTAACGTAAATTATAACATTTTATTTAAAGTGTTGGGTTATTTGGTAGTAATCCAAACACTTTCTACATCAAAACGAAAATGTTAATAATGATGCAACTATGCTACTTACACTATAATTTTATAAGCTCTTTTATTGCAAATGAAATAGTATATATTTTTGAACCTAAAAATAGTAGTCTTAATTAAAATCAAATTCAAAGTGATGAAGAGCAATAATGCATTACCTATTAAATTCTTTCTTTTATATCATATATATTTTAATTTAATTGAAAAAGATATTTTCATGCTGCAAAATGATTTTAGAGGAGCTAAAAATATATCCATTATCTGAGAAATTAAAAAGTCGTTGAAAAAATATTTTAAATGAAGCTTTAGAAACAAGGTAAAATAAATGCTAAATGAATGTTAAATCTTCATTGGAATCAGTGTTAAATGAATGTTAAATCTGCATTGGAATCAGTTTTATCAGCAAATCACAGAACTCTAAAATGAACTATATTGTCACTTGCTTAAAATTCAGGAGAACTTTTAGCAGTCAAAGTTTCATTCAGTGCCTTTTATATAATACAGTGAGAACTTCATTATAATTTACTGTTGAAAACATTTCCGAGATACAGAAATTAGTCCCAAGTTAGAAAAAAATGTTATTTTGCTGTTAAGTTGACATTGAAGTTGATAAACAATTTTCAAATTTTTTTTTTATTTTTCAGTGGTATCTGACTCTGAAACTGCTCTCATTTATTTCATTAAAAATGTATTGTTTTGAAATCTAAAATTAACCAACTAAAAACATTTACAATTAACAATATAAATATACTTTTTTGATCAGTAGCTCATTATCTCTCAGGAAGACTCAATAACATCTACTAATGGATCTGCTACCTCAAGCTTCCTGCAACTCCAAACAAAAAAATGCTCTAATGGGACAAAAATTGGTGACATTTAAAAGTAATCCTTATTTGAATATGCTAAATTAGCCAAGATAATTTTGATTTATGTACCAACTGTTCAAATTTTTTTTCTGTATGAATTTTATTCCTTTTGGTGAAATTCTGAGCAGAAAAAATAATCACCATCACTTATTGAACACATTTAATTTTATTTTCTGCATCAAACACAGCAGTATTATTTGTTCATCTACATAGAAAATGTACTGATCTTGTAAATCTCTGCTTGCCTGAGTTTCCATAGCTATCAATTAATGAATGACATATTAAAGACAAATACTCAACTCTAAAAATTTTGTAATTATGCATGATAGAATTGCAGAGTTGATCTATAATATTTCTTTTTGTTTGGTAATCATATAGATAGGATAATCTTCTCATACTTAAGACTACAATGTATATTCATTGTACTAATCTTTATACACTGTTTCAGTAGTGATCATTGAACACAGAGCTAGTAGTCAGCCAGGAAGGAAGGAAGGAAGGAAGGAAGGAAGGAAGGAAGGAAGGAAGGAAGGAAGGAAGGAAGGAAGGAAGGAAGGAAGGAAGGAAGGAAGGAAGGAAGGAAGGAAGGATGGGAGGGAGGGAGGGAGGGAGGAAGGAAGGAAGGGAGGGAGGAAGGAAGGAAGGAAGGAAGGAAGGAAGGAAGGAAGGAAGGAAGGAAGGAAGGAAGGAAGGAAGGAAGGAAGGAAGGAAGGAAGGAAGGAAGGAGAGAAGGGGGAAAGGAGGGAAGGAGTGAGGGGGGAGGGAGGAAGGAAAGGAAGAAGAAAGAGAAAGAGAGGAAGAAGGAGAGGAAGAAGGAGAAAGAAAATGACGGGAAAAGGGAAAAGAGAATAGATCAGCAGTGAAAATTGAACTGAAGAGTAAATGTATTTAACAAATACATCTGGTATAAGGAATCAGCTAAGATAAATATCAAAGTTTCAGACACATTTTTTTTCCATGCAGAATTGATGTTAAACACAAATCTTTAAAGGAAAATTTCAAGATTGAGAAGAGAAAAAGCAGTATGAACAGAAAGTTGGAAGGTGAAGGTTACTGGAAAATGTTAGCTAGTTCTTTGTGTTTGAACATAAAGCCTGCATTGAATATATGACCATACTCTAAGGATCAGTTTAATACAAAATAAGAAGTCTTCACACATTTTGATTAAGTTATTAAGTTAGTTTGACGTAAAATTTTCAAAAGTACTAATATGAAAGCATTATAAAAGATGAATTTAGAAGAAAAGTGAGAGGCTTAGATAAGGGACAGAGTAAAGTGGGAAATTTATTTAATTAAGAAAAAAGTAAAAAGATATAAAATGGATAGATCAGTGGATCTCAAAACAAGAACACAACAGTATGAAAATTTTCAGTAAATAATAAAAAGACAAAATATAAACTTCTTAATAAAATATAAGAAACCTTGGGGCCGGAGCGGTAGCACAGCAGGTAGGGCATTTGCCTTGCACGTGGCCAACCCGGGTTCGATCCCCGGCATCCCATGTGGTCCCCCAAGCACCGCCAGGAGTAATTCCTGAGTGAAGAGCCAGGAGTAACCCCTGAGCATCACTGGGTGTGACCCAAAAAGCAAAAGAAAAATAAATAAAATAAAATAAAATAAAATATAAGAAACCAGTCTGAGGTTTGAATATTCAGAATATATATTATATAAAGAGGAAGTGGCAATGGACCAACAGGCAAGAAAATAATTCATAAAATCTCACCAACACAAAAATCTCCTATATAAGTACAAAACCCTTGCTGGGAATCCAATAAAATCAATTTTAATGGGATTCAAAATTAGGAAAACAGTTCCATAAAATATTAGTATGTATGAAATAAAATCAATAACTGAATGTTTTAATAAATTAAGAGTAAGACCAGTTAACTGATCCCTCAAATGTAGATCATGATAAAGAATATCAATGAATTTCCTGTCAGAATCTGAAGTTGGCAATAATGATCAATAATTTTTAAATTATGACAGAAAAGATTTCCAACCAAAATTTTTACAGGTGTAAATTAATTACAAATAATGATAATAATAACTATACAGCAACATTTCTCTTTGATCCACTACTACTAAATATCAAATGGATTACTTACTATAGTTTAATTATAACATTAATGTTAAAATGATTAGTTTGTTGCAATTGTAACATTTAAGTGAAGAAGAACAGCAAATCTAACATTCCTTGAAGACTATTATTATCCTGCTACTATCAGGACTGGTGATTCTCTAGATCCACTTAAAGAATGCAGCCTCAGAATTTTCCCTCACCATACTCCTGTCCATGCTTTTTCTGTATTATCACCGCCAAATTACCTAAATTTTAAATAGGAATTTATGTTGTTTCCATGTACTGGCTATTCTGAATAGTCCATATATATATGGACCCCTATGTTCATTGCATATATATATATTATATATTGCATATATATATTATATATATAATAATAATTTTAAGTGTCTAGGAATGGAAATCCTGGAAAATATATGATTGTATTTTTAATCTTTAAAGAAAGACCTGTAAATTTCTTCATGGTTGTTATCACTCTATCGCTGTATCACTGTCATCCCATTGCTCATCTTTTTGCTCGAGCAGGCACCAGTTATGTCTCCACTGTCAGACTTGTTACTGTTTTTGGCATATCAAATACGCCTTGGGTAGCTTGCAGGTGAGATACCCTCGGTAGCTTGGGGGGCTCTTTGAGAGGCGTGGAGTTACCAAACCAGGGTGGGCCGCATGCAAGGCAAACACCCTACCTGCTGTGCTATCACTCCAGCTCATGGTTGTTATATCATTTTATAATATTACCAACTATTTACAAAGAATATTTTTCTCTACCTCCTTATGAACACTATTTAGAGTATTTTTGGAATAAAATATTATCAAAGGGATGAGGTAATATGTCATCATAATTCTCATTTGCGTTTCCATAATAATAAGTGATGTTTGATATGATTTTATGTGCCCATTGATTATCTATGAAGCATTGTTTTCACTGGAAAGTATAATACAACAATTTGACCTTTCAGATTATTAATGTGTAAACTTTAAAGAAATAATTAAAGATTATTCATGCTTCCTGAAAGAAATTAGACAGAAATTATTGCTAAAAGAAAGACTAATGTCTTGCAAAGAATATTTAAAAGCGAACTAAATAAGTATACAATGAAGTTTTTATTCTGTTCATGAAAAAAATCATACATTCCCCCTGATACTATAGGAATCTCAGCAAAAGTTGCTTAGTGGACCATGTGGTGCCTCATTCTAGGGAAGTATTCTACAGCCTGGGGCACATCTCTATTGACATCAGAAATTCTTAAACACGACTATATTTAGGGCTTAGTGAATGAGTTTTCTAATGATATAAATACCACATTGAATGTGTTTTTCCCTCTCTCTCTCACACACTCTCTCTCTGCCTTTCTCTCTGTCTCTTTGTCTCTCTCTACTCTTTAGAGTACCTAAATAAAACTATTTCACTTCAAAAGGTAAAGAATAGATAAAGAAAAATCACAGTATAACTGTCATCTCGTTGTTCATCGATTTACTCGAGTGGGCACCAGTAAAGTTTCCTTTTGTCCCAGACCTGAGGTTTTAGCAGCCTCTCCTTACTCATCTTTCCCAACGATTGGAAGTTCTTTTCAGGGTCAGGGGAATGAGACTGTTATTGCTACTGTATTTGGCATATCTAATATGCCACGGGGAGCTTGCCAGGCTCTTCTATACAAAAAAAAAAGAAGAAGAAACATGAAATTAAACTATGTTATAGAATCAACATGTTATAAAAGTTATTGATTTTAGTTAAAAATTTTGGGCTAGTTGGATAAGAATATGTAAAAATGGCAATTATCCTTAAAAGATGATTTAAAATTGAAGTACATGTTACAAGGAAAAAGCACTATCCAGGTATTAGTCTTGCTCTTAATTCTTTCTGCAAGCTTAGAGGTTCTTTAGAAATACTTATCACATGATTCATATTTATAGTTTCTTTGATACTGTAAATAAATGTAAATTTATTGTTAGTGAGTCAACATTAAGATAATTGTTGTATAACATTTGTCTCCTGTCAACACTTTTATATATTAACTCTTATAACACCACATATGAAGAAAACAATAACTGAATGTTAACTTAATAGTAATAGTTATTTGGGAGTGTTGTTTATTTCCTTATCTATATTCTATCTTATTTTATGAATTATTTCTAATATAGATTAATTGCAATAATCTTTATTTAAAATAAATATGTCAGGAAAAGATAATGAAAACATTTCTGTAACATTAAAGTAAATAAGAAGATTATAATTCAAATCTTCTCTTATGGAGGTTAGAGAAGTTTTCTGGAAGAGATGCAATTCTCTTGTCATTAAGTTCCCCTTTTGGTTTTGTCTTAAATGTTTGCACCTTATCCTGGATCTGTTCATTCTCTGTACAATAGATGACTCTGCTCAAATTGAAAAAAAAATATCATTTCCTCTGTATGTCACATATCTCCACTTTCTCAAGGTGTCTTAATATCCTTTTCCTTTATTTTATTTTTCTTATTTATTCTATAAGACTAAATGCTACTGAATTTCTAGTTTATAAGAACTTCATTGGGCTGGATCGATAGCACAGTAGATAAAGCATTTGTCTTGCATACCGCCAACCTGGGTTCGATTCCTCCACCCCTTTCGGAGAGCCCGGAAAGGTACCAAGAATATCTCACCCACACAGCAGAGCCTGTTACGCTACCTGTGGCGTATTGGATATGCCAAAAACAGTGACAACAAGTCTCACAATGGAGACGTTACTGTTGGCCACTTGAGCAAATCAATGACCAACAGGATGACAGTGACAGTGAAGCAATTCATATTATCCCATTACCCACTCTAGTTATTTCATCATCATCATCTTCTTCTTCATCCCATTGATCATTGAATTTCTCAAGCGACCTCAGTAACGTCTCCATTTGTACTAGCCCTGAGATTTTGGAAGCCTCTCTTTACTCATCCTATCCAATGGTGCCTCATTTGATGCTCTTTCAGGGTCAGGGGAATGAGACCCATCATTGTTACTGGTTTCGGCATATGAATACACCATGGGGACTTTGCGAGGCTCTCCCATGTAGTCAGGAAACTCACGGTAGCTTGCCAGGTTCTCCCAGAGGGAGAAACAGGTTATAAGATGCCGCATGGCTGCAGGGTCAATGAGCTTCTGGACGGTTGGTTTTATAGTCTCTGGATGTTGGCCATTGGTGGGATTAAACGGTGCCAGGGGTAGTCCCTCGATGTGACCACCTAGCTACTGGAAATGGGGGATCCAGGCAGAAGAGGCTTAGTCTTAATCTGAACAGACTTGGAGATCTCAACCCCAAGTCCCACACACCTGGGTTCATCTGCTGGTTTCTTTATGCATGAGGCTTGTCTAAGTTTGTGGAGAGTGGCCTTGAGCATGGCTGTGGCTGGGCTCCAGAGGTCTTTGGCTGTAGAGGTAGGGGCTCTTTTCAGGGCAGGGAGGGAAACTAAAGTACATCCCCTTCAAGGGGCCCCAGTCAAGACAGCCAGGCATGGGGTAAGAGACTCTCTAGTTATTTGTCACTTGTCACTTGTCATCCCATTGATCGTCAATTTGCTCGACCGGGAGCCAGTAACATCTCCATTTGTCCCCGTTGCGTGCTAGTGCAGCCTAATGATATCTGCTTGCTCCAGGCATACAAAGAGCCTCAAATCGTTCATTCAGGGATTTGATGAAGAAATCTGACCATCTAGTGGTGGGCGGCCACGAGGTCTTCTGACGTCCCGTGGAATCCAGTCGGTAACAGCTCTAGTCCAGCAGTCCTCTCAGAATTGCATTACATGACCGGCCCATCTGATTTTTGATGCCTTGGCAAACAAGAGAGCGTCCTGATTCTTGACCATCGATGGAGGTCAGAACTCCAGATTCCTTCTCTCACTTGAGTTAGATGTGATACTCCTAGCATAGCTCTTTCAATTCCTCTTTGGGATACCTGAATAGCGTTCTTATCCTGTTTGCGTAGGGCCCAGGTCTCTGAGGCATATGTTAGTGCAGGAAGAATGGTGGGATCGAAAAGGTTTGCCGGGAATCGAAGGTTCTTCATTCTCTTAACCACTTCTTTGATGCTCTTGAAGGCATTCCACGCTGCTCTCTTCCTCCTGCGCAGTTCTGGCACCAAGTCGTCCCTCATGTTGATTTCTCGACCCAGGTACACATAGCTGCTGCATTCAGAGATGCTCGTTCCATTGAGAGCAAATGGAGCTTCGAGGACCAGTTTGTTTTCATGAACATCGTCTTGTTGAGATTCAGCTGCAATTCGACCTTTCCACACTTGTGGTTGAAGTCAGCCAGCATTTGTGTTGCTTGCCTAATACTTGGTGTTATGAGAACAATGTCATCAGCGAAGTGGAGGTGGTGTAATTTCCAACCGTCTATCTTCACTCCCATTCCTTCCCATCCAGTTGTCACATGATGTTCTCAAGGGTGGCACTGAAGATTTTCGGTGAAATGGTATCACCCTGCCACACCCCTCTCTTTACATCAATGATCACTTCCTTGTAGAATGTTGAGATCCTGGTAGTGAATCCACAATACAGCTCGCGGAGGATTTTGATATACCTCAAACTCTAGTTATTTATCCAGACAAAATCAGTGCCCTTCCAGTCAACTGTTTCTTTATCCTCAACTCTCCTTAATAGTTAAGTCCACACCCAAATCCACTTCTGTTATCTTGGTTGGAAGTTCACATTCTGACAGTGCAGGAATGCTTCCTTTAAGTTTCTTTGATCTAAGGATCAGTGCACCCATAGACTTGATTTGTGTTTAGCCTGTGTCTGGACACTGAGGAAGCTGGATAGCTTCTCTCTCTGGTACTCTCAGGTAGAGAGTACCACAAGTAATTTCTGAAATGTCTGTGTGCCAAATAAAAATAAAAAGCGTCATTCAGTTAAACATTTTTATAATTAGCCAAAATAAAAAAAAAAACTACCTCCATGAAAGGAATGAAGACTTTGGCTGGAGTTGATATCACATTTTACACCATCATAGGGAAAGCTGTAAATTTAGAATAAAAGTAGAGGCCACTGACTGATAGGGTAGATAACAAAGACAAGCATAAAAATCTAGTTAGAGCTTCTAATCTTGGTGTTTAAACATGTAAATTGGGGGTGAGAGACATAGTCCTGAAGGTAGAACACTTCCCTTGCAAGAATCCTCCCTGGGTACCCTCAGTACCATATACGGTTCCCTGAGCGCTGCCAGCAGTAATTCCTAAACAAAATCAGGAATAAGCACCCAACACTGTCCGGTGTGGCCCCCCAACACAAATGTGCCAGAAATGTTATAATTATCAGAAGTGGCATGACTACATGTAGACTATAGTGAGTGAGAAATAAAAGGGAATAAAATGTATAGTCATCATAATGAAATGAGTTTTTGTGTCGCAAGAGAAAGTAGTTTGAACTAGAAAACTGACTATTAATTCTGTAATCTGGAAAAAACAGGCTTGTTGAAACACAATTTTTTGAAAAATTATAGAAACCAGCAAAGTTTAGAACATTTGAGGAAAGAGGAATATGTGTCACTTTATTTGTATTTGCTTCTTCTGAAAAGAGCCATGAAAGTTATCAGCAAAATTATCTTTATATTAAAGGCCAACATGACAATTTGAATAGAACTCATCTGCATATATTCCCAAGTCATATACCCACATAGAACTAGAATCTGGTGTTTCTTTGTTAAAAGTGTAAGATATATTTAGAGTTCTTTAAGGGTAATAAAAGTTATTTTTTAATTATTGATAAAATCAGTTTAGAAAACAGTTTCCATGTTTTTTTCCAATATGATCTTTGACACTTTATTTGTTTATTTATTTATGTTTTGCTTTTTGGGTCACACCTGGCGATGCACAGGGGTTACTCCTGGCTTTGCACTCAGGAATTACTCTTGACGATGTTTGAGGGACCATATAGGATTCTGGGAATCGAACCCGGGTCAGCCACGTGCAAGGCAAACACCCTACCTGCTGTACTGTTGCTCCAGCCCCCAACCTTTGACACTGTTTATTGATTGTGTGATGTGCATGTTTCATTGAGAACAATTTGTTCCTGTTGAGGATGTGGATCAGTAGTTGAAAATGCTTCAGATGCATAAGATCTTGGATTCAATCCCAGGCACACTTTTCCTTAGCAAAAATCCATTTCTTTCTCATATAAAGGCTAATATTTTACAGTTATATTTCCTTTTGAGTCTTTAGATTGCTCCAGCAAACAAGAGCTTGGTATAATCAAATTATTATCTTTGGAAATTCTTTGGATTGTCCAAGTTTGAATCATGAGGAAAAAAAAGTAAATTTTAGAATTTTTCAAAGTTTCAAATTCCCCTGCATGAGTCAGACCCAGTTTACATCTCTGGTGCCCCGTATGGTCCTTTGAACACTACAAGAAGCGGTTCTATGCACATAACCACCAGAGATAAATCCTGATATAGCAGGGTGTGACCCTGCCCCACCCCACCCCTGAAAAAACCCTATTTTTGAGATTTTCTCTAGCAGCCATAGGGGAAAATTTACCATGATTTGTTATAAAAGAAAAGGCACTGGAAATAACATTTTTCTCTATTTGTATTTGTCCTATTATGTTATAAAAAGAGTTACTCAAGCTATCTAGAATAAGTTTATATTTTTCATATAAAAGTTATTGGCAATTTTTGAAAATTTGGCAATTCCCTTGTCTTGATAAGTACTTATTCGCAGGGTTTATGTTAATCAAATTTTATGAACGCTATGACATCTCAATGCTGAATTTACTTTTCTGAATTCTTGTAGTACTGATAACTGAAAAAATTAATTAGTGTTTTTTGTTTTGTCTCTCTTAAAATATAGTTCCTTCCTTTTGATATCTTTCTGAGTATTCTAAAAAAATAATGTCAAGAATTTGTCATGATCTAATATAAAGGACATTACCAGCTGCTCAGCATGGCTGTGGCTAAGGCTTCGGAAGTCTTCAGCCTTGGGAGCTCTGCTGGGGGCAGGGAGGGGAGCTGGAGCCCATCCCCTCTGAGAGGCCCCGGGGAAGACAGCCAGGCACAAGGGTCAGAGACTCTGCATCGCTCTCTTCCGGGAGCTTGCTTTTAAGTCATTTTTTTTTTTAAGTGACTTAAAAGCAAGTTCATTGATGGTTAGAAGGAAAAAAAGTTTCTTATTTAACATTTCCAAACTGACACATTCTGGTTTTTTTGTGGGATTCTGTGGGGGATGGGGTGGTCCTTGGGCCATACCCAGCAGGGCTCAGGGCTTACTCCTGGTTCTGCTTTCAGGAATCACACCTAGCTGGCTTCATATGGTTATATGTGGTACAGAGGATCAAACCCGGGTCAGCTGCATGCAAGGTAAGTATATTACCCACAGTACTATCCCTCTTGCTCTAAGCTGACACACTTTAGGGAGTTTTCAGAAAATACCATGTCCTTTTCTCTTTCTAAGGTCACAGACAGAAGATAAATATCTGTGATGCGGAAAATAATTTCTCAAAAGAAATGAATATATTAATAGTTTGATTTTTTTTAATTTTTGCCACCTATTTTACAGCTATGGAAACTCCCCAAGTTATAGGGAAATATCAAGGGAAATAGAAACAAATGCTACTCCAGAAAACACAGTGCAAACTCAAAATTATGTGATGACTCATTTTTTTACATTTAAACTCAGTTGAATTCCCAGATAACTTCAAGCAAAAAAAAAATATAGATATAGATATAGATATAGATATAGATGATACAGATATAGATATATCCAGCCTAGTATAGGCAACCCACAGAACAAGAAGATCCAAAATAGTGTTTATTGGAGCACTACCAGGAGTAATTCCTGAGTGCAGAGTCAGGAGTAACCTCTGATCTTCACCAAATGTGGCCCCAAAACCAACCAGAAAAACAACTTAAAAATCCATTTAGACCTAATACACAGTGCATGATAGCATGAAATAAGATAGAAATTCTAGTGATTTTTGTTTAAAAATTTAGAGATTAAAGAAATCAGAGTTAAAATTGCCATATAATACTACTATTAAACTTTCTATTGAAACTGTATTTGTTTAAACAACTCTGTCAGTCTCTACCACCAACTATTACTCATATAACAGAGACCCTACGAACATAAATGCTCTTACTCTAAAAGTCTTTTCAATCATAGTCCTGATGAGAAGATAAGTGAAGGTTACCAAAAGAGTAAATTATTCTTTAAATAAAGGGAGTAAGATGCTAAGAAATAAAAGAATATGCATAATTCTCATAATGAAGTGGCTTATGGCATAAGTGAGATATGTTGCAAGAACAAACATACTATCCATTTGCTTGAACAAAATTCATAAGGCATAAAATTTGCCATAAAGTCTTTTAAAGCTATAATTCAATAAATCTAAAATAAAATAATAGTTTATTTATCTACATCAATTCATTATTTTAAATTAACATAGTATTTTACCTACGTGATGTAGTTCAAGGAATTTATACTAAAAATATGCAGGCAAAATATTTTCAGAATGCACTTAATAAATGTTTTGTGATGCTTTGTTACAGAATTAAAAATATAAAATAATAGAATCAGAATACATTTATCAAAGCTTATTTCCAAAAAAATTAGTCCTATTTACATAAAATGGAGGACTGGAGAGATAGCCCAGCGTGTAGGGTGTTTACATTGCATGCTGTCAACTGGGGTTTGATTCCTCCACCCCTGTCGGAGAGCCTGGCAAACTACCAAGAGTATCCTGCCCCCACAGCAGACCTGTCAAGCTACCTGTCCGCTTTTCTGATATGCCAAAAACAGTAACAACAAGTCTTACAATGGAGACATTACTGGTGCCCGCTCGAGCAAATTGATGAACAACGAGATGACAGTGTAGTACTACAGTGCTACAATTTTTGTTTTGCTTTGCTTTATTTGGGGGACACACTTTGTGATGCTCAGGGCTTATTACTGGCTCAGCTTTCATAGTCAACTCCTGGTAGGTTCCAGGAGTTGGGGGGCAGGCGTATAATTTGGGGTGCCAGGAATCAAACATGGGCAAGTGAAGCAAATGCTCTACCTGCTGCACTTCCTGTACTTCTTATATAAATATTTAATCAACCGAAATTTACCTGATTTGGAAAGAGGAGTCCATGTTTTTTCTTTGGTATTTTTTTACATAAAATAAAACTAACTGAATAAGATATGCAGCTAATCCTCTTATATAATATCATGTCAAGGTATTTTTTCATACTCTTCTCAGTATTTTTATAAATATTTGCTTAAGTTGGCTCAGGATGTGTTCATATTTGACATGGCTCTAATAGGGGATGGAAATAGGTTTTCAGTAAAAAGATTCTTACATAAAAAACAAAAATGTCTATCACATAAAGATATTGTATGTCAGATTTAAGGTAGATTTTTAGACACAGTACACTTAAAGAATATATAGTGCAGATATTTTCAAAAGCAAGGCATGTTTGTGAGCAAAATATGCTTCATATAAGCTTATTATATGCTCAAGGAAGCATGCCTTTTCTATGGTTACAGGGGGTGCATCTATGAGTATAAAATCAATAAAACAGATAAATGTCACACTATCAAGTGTTGACAATGTAATTAAAAATGTTTGGACTATGCATTTATTTATTGATCCCCTCATTATGTAAGAACTCTTTGTGTGCTTATCTCAGTTTTGGTTTTCTTCACACCTTTATACAAAAACTTGAATAAAATATATAATATTGGAATTTATTCCAGGGACACTGTGAATAAATGAAAAGATGGCATAGATGAGGAAACAGATTATATAAAGCAACATTAGACAGTGACTTGGACTCAGTTTCTTTCAAGATCCCTTTTTTTTTTTTTTTTTTTTTTTTGCTTTTTGGGTCACATCTGGCAATGCACAGGGGTTACTCCTGGCTCTGCACTCAGGAATTACTCCTGGCGGTGCTCAGGGGACCATATGGGGTGCTGGGATTTGAACCTGGGTCGGCCGCGTGCAAGGCAAACGCCCTACCCACTGTGCTATCGCTCCAGCCCCTCAAGATCCCTTTTAAAGACTGTGGAATATACCTCAAGTCTTTTTTTAAGAACTTGAAAACTACAAAGTTAACTAAATATTAGTATATCAATAGAAAATAGTGAAAATCTGTCACTGTCATCCCATTTCTCATCTACTTGTTCAAGCGGGCACCAGTAACGTCTCTCATTGTGAGACTTATTGTTACTGTTTTTGCCATATCCAATACGCCACAGGTAGCTTGCCAGGCTCTGCCATGTGGGCATGATACTCTCGGTAGCTTGCCGGGCTCTCTGAGAGGGGCGGAGGAATCGAACACAGATAAGCCTCGTAATAAGCAAAACACCCTACTGCTATGCTATCGCTCCAGCCCAATGAAAATCTATGAAAATAATATGTAAATCAATGCACAGAATACTATTTGTTACACAAGTGAAAGAATAATGGAAAAACAAGAAAAAAGGATCTTGGAATGGAGAATACTAAGGAGTTTAGTGGAAACACTTCAAAAAGACAACAAACATGGAAGAACCTGGGGAAACTTTGAGTTATGGAAATCTGGATGAATTTTAATTAGAATTTTATCAGTAAAAATGAACAAAACTTAACAAATATTTCTTTAATGGTCACTATGTTTTTGCTTTTGTTGCATCTATTGTGTATCCTATAAAAAATCAGCAATGCATCCCTTTCATTACTGGTACCAGAATGACATACAAGATCTATAATATAGGAACCTAGATCTCAGATCAAAGTCTTAGGGGAAAAAATCAAAAAATCCATTTATTGTAGAGAAAAATTAAGGATCAATAAGGAATTGACAAATAGAAAAATAAGGACGATTTAAATGTTGGAAACTAAGTAACTAAGAAACTATTGAAAGAATTTGATGACATCAGAAATCGAAAGGTACAGCATGCTCATGGTTCGAAAGAACATAGAATGAAATCCTACAAAAAGCATTACACAGATCCAATGCAATTCGTACCAAAGTTCATACCTTCAGGGACTTTGAATTAGCTACTAAAATTTGTATGGAATAGTAAAACTTTGAATAGTCAAAGCAATTCTGAGGATAAAGAAGATGGGAGGAAATGCATTTCCTGAATTTCCTGAATTTAAATTATGCAATAACCAAAACTCCGTGGGAACTAGATAGATAGTAAAGAGCACAAGGTACTGAATGGAAAAGAATTAAGAGCTGAGAGATAAACTGAGGTATACATACAGCTCAGCTATGACACAGGAACTGGGTACATGAAGTTAGGCAAAGAAAATCTCTTCAACAGATGATGCTGGAAAGCTAGATAGTCCTATGCAAAAAGGAGTAGAGCTTGGTCCCTATGTCATCTCATAGCAAGTATTTATTAAGAGTGGATGAAAGGCAGACTTCTGACAGCTCCTGTCTGACTCAGACGGAACTTCTGGATCTCCTCCCTGTCTCCAAAGTATTTGGGATCTGGAGTGAATCTCTGTCTCTGCAGCCTTGTCCCCAACGTGCCTGAGACTAGGATGGTTTTTATCCCACTTGGCTCCAACCTACCTGAGGGATGGCACTGCTGACGACCCTCTTTCCTCTTCCAGCTTTGTGTCCAGACCTGACAACCCTGAGCTGAGACTACGATGCTCACTCAATGCCTAAGAAACATCACATCAAGAGACTCGGGTTTGGGCTGCAGTTAGCTGGAGGTGAGGGTATAACTTGGAATATTGTGTTGGTTCATGAATGTTCTTAGTCAGATTTGCTTATATACATATATATATTTATTTGCATATACGTATATGTGTATCAAATTTTAGTGATGATACTGATTGTGTCTATTGTTATTCACTAAATTAGAAGGGTTTAAGCAAAATTGGAAAGTAAAAAAATAAAGTGTATTAAAAATTATAAAAGACATTGAATAAAACAAAACTGTCCAGATTATGGATTTCAAAACTATCTCTAACGATTTAACCCATTGGGAAGGATAACAAAAACAAAAAATGAAAAAATGTGACTGTGAGACTCCCAGTAGGCATATAAAAAAAATCGCAGTCACATATGTGACAGATGAGAGCCATTTATTTCATGTGTATACCCAAGAAAAAAATTTACAAGGACTACAGCTAGGAGGAAAGCAAGCAACTGTGCTTGTTACAGAACTGAAACACGGGCCATCTCTTGGGTGAGAGCGTGGGATCTGTAAGTAAGAAGCACCTCTCATGAGGCATTGTCTATCTTTTATGTGCTGTGAGCTTTCTGCTACCTTTTATCCTAGATTTTCACCAGCCCATGAATTAAACTTTTTGTAGAATCGGAGGAGTTTATTAGGAATTGAGTCCATCAGCTCTTGCTCAGTACCCATAATTCCAAGTAATTGTTCAACAAAGAGAGGAAAAACCCATGTAATTACTGCTGTATTAATTTATCATAATTAATGTATAATGAGCTGGAGGTCTATTCTCAGTTGCAGGTGTAGCAAAGTTATAAAAAGGAAGGAAAGAAGGAAGAGAGGAAAGGAGGAAGAGAGGAAGGGAGAAAGGAAGGAGAAAATGATGGAGGGAAAGGGAGGGGAAGGGAGGATCTGTAAAACTATAGACCTTTAATAACAAAGAAGCTTTTTAGAATATATGAAAATAATAATGATGACAGCGGATCTTAAGTAAAACAATCAATGTCAGAATGTAAAGAAATAATAGGTTGAAATACATAAATTTCAATGTGCAATTGTGTGTACAATGAATATGTATTTTAAGGTTAAAGGCAAAATGAAAGCATTTCAGACAGCAAAACTAGAGTCATCAAGATACTTTAAAATTCTACTTTAGATAGATTTTTTCAAATGGCCCTGAAATAAAGATACAGTGACTTGCTTGGAAGATGGTGGTAAACATGTTTGTGAACTAAAAGAACATTTTATGAAACAACAGTAACGACACAAAATTGTTTGAGAATAATGAGACCCAAAATACTAAATTGCAAGAGAATGCATAATGGTTCAAGGTAATTAGAATTATGCTGTTCTAAATTCCCTGCATTTTTGAGAAGATAGCAATAAGTTTGATTGTTATATCATTTTTTAAATTATGTATATTAAAATTCAAAGATAACAAATAAAAGAATATAAATCAAATATTTAATATGCAAAAAGCAAAATTTGACTAAAATATTCAGTTAGTCTGAAAACATGTACAAAGTAAATAAGTGAGGCAAAAAATGAAAAAAGAAAGCAAAACAGCAGTGTCAAGAAGATTTCTAATATATTATTTATAATGTTTCTTATGACTAAAAATATGTTAGGCAGATATTACTGGCTGGATTAAAACTGAAGTACAAACATAGGCTATGTTAATGCTAAAAGACATGCAAACCTTAAGGACGAGAGACATTTTGTTTTCTAGAAAGTATTTTTTTAAAGAAGAGATAAATTAAACAGTCACTTAATTGGATTTGTGGTTGTGGTGGTGGGGTGGGGAGTTGGACCACATCCTGAGGTGCTCAGAGTTTACTCCTGACATTGTGCTTTCAGATTGCTCCTGTTAGTCTCAGAGCCCATATGAGGTGCTGGTGCTGGGGATTGAACCTGGGTTATCTGCACGCAAAGCAAGCACCCCACTTACTGCACTATTGCCCTAGCCCAATAACACATTTTTTTAATCTTGTTGGATTTCGTTTGATAATATTTTCTTAGTTGTCTAATATATGTCTATATCCTTATGTCTCTTTATTTCTATTTTTCCTCTCTTCTCACATCTCTAGTGATGATTTTTTTTTATTTTACAAGCTACCAACTATTCAAGAAATAGACTATTTTAAACATGTACACAATATTCCACAGAATTAATACATATTCACCAAATGATTTTACAAGATTAGGATTACCTTGTTATGAAAACTAATTAAATATATATAATTAATAGAAGAATTATTTGGATTTACACAGTTATTTATAGTAGGGTTTCAAGCATACAATCCCTCTGTTCTTACCAACCCATGACCCCATTCCTTCACATAACACCCCAGTTTGCCTTCTACTCCTAACTTGAATATTTTACAGATATTATATATGTATGTATATATATATATATATATATATATTATATAAATTAGTTGCCATAAATTACAAAGTTATTCATGATTGGGGTTCAGACATCCAATGTTTCAGCATTACTCCCTTCACCTACTTTCCTCCACCAATGCCTTGCACACAATCTCTATGCAGTTTGCCTCCCACCCACGACTCTGTCTCTATGAGAGGTGTTTTTATGTTGCTGTTTTCTTTTCTGTTTTAATTACTCTTGACACTCTGATTGATGGTACTGCTATTGGTAGGGTTTCATACATTATACCTTATTACCCTTTAGCTCCTCCTTCTCTTTGAAATTTAACACTTCCTTCCACCTCTGTTGTAACCCATTCCCTGTCTATACTGTCCCCTCCCATTCCAGGGAGTGGCATGCTCCCTACTGAAAACCAGTTCTCATTGTCTTTGTCTCCATTTCCTTTGTGCATTTGTTATTCATCATTCTGTTTCTTTATATATAACATATGAAAGAGATCATTTTGTGCTGATCTCTCTCCCTCTAACTTCATCAGCAGGATGCTATACAGATCCATCCACATCATAGCAAATTGCATTATTTTATCTATTTTCATGGCCAAGTAATATTTCACTGAACCAGAATTTCTTAGGCCATTCATCTGTTCTTGGAAACGTGGACTGTTTCCAGATTTTGTTTGTTGTGGGGAGTGCTTCAAGGAGTATCAGAGTGCAAATGTCTTTTCTACATTGTGCTTTTAGGCCCTTGGGGTAAACTACAAGAAATGGAATTGCTGGGTAAAATGGGATCTCAATTTCTATTTTTGTAAGCAATGCCCACATTGTTTTCCAGAAGTAGTCAATATTCCCACCAGCAGTGAATGATTGTTCCCACCCCATACATTCATGCTATATTGGTTGTTTTGTTCTTTTTACATGTATATGCATATATATAATATATATATAAATTATTGAATCACTGTGAGATAGACCATTATGAAGCTGTTCATGATTTTGTTTCAGTCATGCAATGTTCCAACACTCATCCCTCCAACTAATGCATTTTAACTGTAATTTAAGTGCAATTTTTTGTAGTTTGGGTTTACTGGTTTTCATAGCATTGGGTTTAGCGTTTTAGGTATATTCAGATGCCTTGGTTCTCCTGTCGGTGACACTAAGCCATGATGGTTCAGTCCTCAGGCCTGGTAATAAAGTGATGCTCAAGTAGGTTTTCTGGCTGCTAGCAAGGTCACTCAGAGAACCACATGGTGCCAGGTGTTGATAGAATTCTGGCCCATGTAAGATATAAACTCCAGTTTTTTGCACTATATTCCAAATCCTTAAGACCATTCTTTTGATACATGTACTTTTAGTACATAATAAAATAGTATAGCATTCAGCTTATAGATATATTGAAGGTGAGGATAAAAAAATTGAGATAATTATGTTCTAAAAGTTTTTCATACATAACACCCTTTTTTCCTTAGCATAGTTTTTGAGTATGTGGTCGCTCATATTATTTTTACTTAAGTTTTAAATTTAGAATTTATATTATCTTTGTGTTTTACTTACAATACATACAAAAGGAATGCTAAGATTATTGATTGAATAAACTATATATGCACATATAAGATTATTTTAATCAAATTAATTATATATGCATATATACATAAAATCACAAATGTAGATTTAATTTTTTCAAGGAGCTATTTCAAAAGCATTGATTGGCACATTTCTCATTACAAAGTTCATTTTGTATACATATAATTGTGTTCCTGCTGCTACCTGCATTGTTTCATTTTATCTAACCATCAAGTGGAGTAGAAAACATTCAAACCCTGTTATATGAATGAAGAAACCTAATGTAAAAGAGTGAAAGCCATTTGATCAGCATTCTTAATAACTCTTCTATTCAATTTAAGACTATCATGACCTCTTATCTTCTAGATACAGAATAAACAAATACATCAAGTCAAAGAAATAACTCAATAGAATGAATACTTGCTTTGCAAGCAAATGGGCTGAGTTTGAGATACCAAGTACCCCATGGTGCCTCAAGAAATAAGCCAGGAGTAGACATTGAGCTCTACAGAATGTGTCTGAAAACTTTTAAACATATAAATAAATTTAAAATACACAAAAAGATTTCAATTTGATATTTTGTACTTGAGTCTTAATAAACCATGCATCTGGATAATCCTAATATCTGTCATGAAAGAATATATACACTTTTATTAATTACAAATTGCCAGTTAACCAAGATAGCATTATTTAAATAACATAATATTTATCAATGCTCAATTTATCAATTAATCAATTATTACTATCATTTATCAATCAAAGTAAATAAAATGTAAAAACCTAAAGAAGCTTTAAAAAGTACATTTTAACTTTCAGGACATTGCCATGGATCACAGAAAAAAAGATTATATTCCAATTAATATTTTCAGTGAAGCATTTGAAAGTATGTATTAACTGAGGTTATTGGGAAATACAGCAGATACTTTCATTCAATTTATTCTGTTAAAACACTAATAAAAAAAATTGAGTCCCTGCCAGGAGCACTCACAGGCTAAAATTTGCATATTTATTTTTCTTCTGTGTATTTCTCTAAGTACTCATATCATCTCAAATCCCAAAGATGTTCATGTCTAGAAAGTATCATGTGTATGCATATGTGTGCATGTGTATATCTGTGTGGGTGCATTCTGTCCAAGGTTAGTTTATTCCTTGCACCCCAAGATAAGCTACAGCTACTGGGGACCCTGTACTAATATAAGAAGATTATTAAATGATTAAGTTGTTAATATTAGTTAATATTAGTGTTTGTGAACTCTGTTTAGAAGTTTCATAATGTTTTTGTGGTCAGATGTATGTAATAGAAATCCAAATATTTTTTATTAAACTATAAAAATTGCTTTCATACATTTTTTAACTTATATTTCCCATTTTCAAGTAACTACCAATTACTATAATAAAACATAATCATGAAAATTTGTAAGTCTGTAACTGTATCTCACAGTGATACATTAATTTTTTAAAAAAAAATTTTAAAAAGATACATATTTGGGGCCAGATTTATAACACAGTGGGTAAGGCACTTTCCTGGAATGAGGTTGACCCAAATTTCATCTCTCTCTTTTAGAGCACTGTCAGGAGTGATGCCTTTGTGCAGAGCCATGAGAGTAACCTCTGGAGTAATCTTAAGCATTTCCAGGTGTGTTTCCGAACAAACAGGAAAACAAACAAAATACACACACACACTTTTATTTATTTGCAGCTATTTATTTTAGTTTTTGTAATTGCTTACAAAGGTGTCTATTTTTCCACAAAACAATATATTTTATTATTTTTACTTCCACCTCCTAAACATTCCTTCACCCAACATTTTTTATGAAAATCCTCCTCCGTTTACACTTTTTCCTCACTACCAGAGATATTCCAAATATCACAGGGAGTCATGTATTCATTTGTGCAATACTGAATGGCAAGAGTTGACTTTAGAAAGCCACTCAGCTGCTGTGTGAATTTTAGTATTCACCTCCTGGTACAAATCATGTTTATTTGGACTCCATGACTGCAGCATATGTGGTCCAGATACAAGCATGGAACATTGCCTTGCACACTTTGACATAGCAATGGGAAATCACATGCAAATACTAATTTGTCCTCTGGGGATTTTGCTACGAGATTTGAGTCCTGAATGCTTTTATGGGATGCATATAGTTTTTCTATATATATATATATACATACATATTTTGTATATATATATTTTTTCCATGATAAAGCAAGTCACATCTTTTGCTTCACAAAACTCTCTATAAATCATGCAAATTAGGACACACTTTTAGGTTAGGCACTTGACTAGGATTGGAGAATTTTCCTGTACATTCAGATTACTGTACAACTAAAAATCGTTATTCAGTTTACTAGTAATCCAAAATTTCCTAATTTTTTTAAATTTCATCATCATCATCATCATCATCATCATCAACATCATCATCATCATCATCATCATCATCATTCTGTTGATCCTCGAATTTCTCGAGCGGTCTCAGTAACCTTTCCATTTGTCCCTGAGATTTTAGAAGCCTCTCTCTAATCGGCCTTCCCAACAATGCTGCATTGGATGCTCTTTCAGGGTCAGGGGAATGAGCCTCAGCTTTTTACTGGCTTTGGCATATGAATACACTATGGGAAGCTTGCCAGGCTCTCTCATGTGGGCAGGAAACTCTCAGTAGCTTGCCAGTTTCTCCCGGAGGGAGAAGTAGGTTATAAGATATCGCTTCTGGGAGCTTGCTTTTAAGCCTCTGGATGTTGTCTGTTTATGGGATTACACACACCTGGGTTCCTCTGCTGGTACCTTCATGCATGAGTCTTGTCCGAACATGTGGAGAAAGGCCTTGAGCATGACTGTGGCTAGATTCCAGAGGTCTTTGGCCTCCGGAAGCTCTGCTCGGGGCGGGGAGGGAAGCTGTAGCCCATCCACTCCAAGGGGCCCCAGGGAAGATAGCCAGGAATGCGGGCAAGAGACTCTCTTAGTGGCTCTCTTCCAGGAGCTTGCTTTTTTGAAGTTAGTGATTGGAATTGCTTTTTTGAAGTTAGTGATTGGAATTGATCGCAAAAACTGTTTTGTTTTGTTTTGTTTAGTCATTCTGCCTTCGATCTTGCCTATGGATAACTAGTGTAGTCATAAATGCCATGTATCCAAATATTTTAAAATAATAACAGTCTTCCAAGAAGCAAAGACTTCAAATTGTTAGTGAGGACACCAGTACTTGATGTCTGTATTCTATAGAACACCTGATGCAATACTACTATCTAATCTTAGAGAACATTTAGAAAAACATAGAAAAGTCAAAATAGCTATTTATTATGTTCTTAGTATATTATCTTATTGCATGATAGCACAGTGGGTAGAGCCATTTGCCTTGCACGTGGTCAACCTGGGTTCAATTCCTCGCTCTCTCTCGGAGAGTCTGGCAAGCTACCGAGAGTATCTCGCCTTATGGCAGAGCCTGGCAAGCTAGCTACCAGTGGCATATTCAATATGCCAAACAAAGTAACAAGTCTCACAATAGAGACATTACTGGTGCCCACTCAAGAAAATCGATGACCAATGGGACAACAGTGCTATATAGGGCTATTATCTCATTGATAACTGTTAAATCAGAATGTTCTGTCTAAAACCCCACCTATTCATCTTTTTTTTATAACTCCATGGTTTAAAATTTTTACCTCATTATAATTATTCAATGCATGCCTCCTTTAAGTTTGGGGGGTCACCCCACTTTCACAATGTATGCTTTCTTAAACTTTAGGAGCTCTGTAGCACTATAGCACTGTCATCCCATTGCTCATCAATTTGCTCGAGCGGACACCAGTAACATCTTCATTGTGAGGCTTGCTGTTACTGTTTGTGGCATATTGAATATGCCACGGGTAGCTTGCCAGGGTCTGCCATGTGGAAGTAAACTTTAGGAAGTAAACTTAAATGACAAAATGAAATCATTGATTTTATTCAACCTAAATGAAAATGCTAGCTGACTTATTTTATAAAAATAAAGGCTAATGATAATTAAGAAAGATAAGTTAAGGAACAAGATTAATTGTTAGTGTGTTTTACCCATATAGATTTCCAAATTTTTGTGTGGTAACCAATAAGTGCTAACTTTCTTGTTTGTATGTTTGGGGGAAATGCTGAGCAGTGCTCGGGAATTATTTTTTTCTATGAGCTCAAGGATCACAATTGGGTTCAGGGGTCTATATGAAGTGCCAGGGATCAAATGTGGGTCAGTTTCATGCAAAGCAAATACCTTCTCCATTGTACTATCTGTCCAAGAGCTAGCTGCTCAAGAGCTAATTTTTCAAAACAATAATTCAAAAGTCAACTATAACCCCAAGTTTAACAGACAGTCCTGAAATCATGCTTAATATACTGAATGGGAATATAGGATTTACATATATTACTAAAATATTCTTAATTTAAATATATCACATGTCTTCTGAGGTACGTTTCATTTATTTTAGTTTCAAATATAGCTTTGTTAAATTAAAAAATGAAAAAGAGGCAGAGCCCAGTGCACATGTGGGTGGAGAGAATATTCAAGTTCAATTACTTCCTATTGAATCTTCTGTTTAAGAGTAGGAGAAATGAAAGGAAAGTAGTTTACAACAATAGTGCATTCAGCCATGTTCACACTACCTTCTCAATTTCTAATAGACAAAATAGTTACATGTATAGTATTATGAATTCCCTATCCATTGGCAGTCCCGCCTACTTCTTTCTTTTATTTTTTTCCACTGAAACAAGTGAAGGACATTACTTTCATTCTCACTTAGCTAACTTTGTCTGAAATAATAGATCCTAAAGGATACTTATATCTGCTGCATAGTTTTATTATGTTCTCATCATTTTTTCACTGCAGAATCTGTCAATTATAAGAAGGCCATTGAATCTTTTAACTTAAAGGTGGTTTCAGCTATTTCTCCTTGCACTTCTGTTTGATTTCATGCAGTTTAACTCTTAATGGGAGCATACATGTTATGGATTTATATGTCTTGGAGAACTGAAGCTTTGTTATTTTATAAGTCCCTCTTTTTCCTACTTTTTTGGTATTTCTATATAAAATAAATAGATAATTTGTCTTTTTCTTTTTATAAATGTTAGCATATTATAACTTTTCCTGTAAAACTATGTTTGTGTCATATGGCATAGTTGGATCTTGTGTTTTCATTCTTTCTATTTCAATTGACACAGTTAGACTCAACTGTGAATATGATTTTATAGTTGATTTAGTAACTATCATTAGTGGAACTGCCTCAAATTCATTGAATTTGTTCTTTTATCATTATTAAAAACACTTATTAGTTTACTTCTCTGAATTGAATTGAACATATTATATAATTCCATGGGGCTGGAGCAATAGCACAGTGGTACGGCGTTTGCCTTTCATGTGGCTGACTCGTGTTCGATTCCTCCGCCCCTCTGGGAGAGCCCAGCAAGCTACCAAGATTATTGAGCCCGAACAGCAGAGCCTGGCAAGCTACCCGTGGCGTATTGGATATGCCAAAAACAGTAACAATAAGTCTCTCAATGAGAGATGTTACTGGTGCCCGCTCAAACAAATCTATGAGCAACAGGATAACAGTGACAGTGATATAATGCCATATTTTCACCATACTGTCCCTTTGGCCCAACTCATAGTTCAAACTTGGGTATAATTTGAACCCACTCATTTAGCTTGTTTCGAGAACTTTCTGGATATCACAATAGAGTATGAAGGAAAAGAGTAACTGAGAATGAATAGGGATCAAAAATGCAGCTAGGGGCTGGAGTAATAATACAGTGGATAGGGCATTTATTTGCCTTGCACGCAGCAGACCCTGGGTCAATCCCCAGCATCCCATATGATCCCCTCAAGCACCAAAAGGAGTAATTCCTGAGTGCAGAGCCAGGAGGAACCTCTGAACATTGCCTGGTGTGACCCAAAAGCAAAAAAAAAAAGCAGCTAAATAATTACAATGTACAGGATAGTTCCCAATTACAAGGAATTATCTAACCCAAAAAGCCAATAATGCCAATACTGAAACATCTTCTAGAAGACAATTCAGACAACTCTTCCTAGAGAATAGAAAAAAATATTAAATTACTACACAACCTATGAAATAAATGTTAACTTTAAAATAAAAGTATAAAAAATGTCATGAATAATTGTTGAATTCATGACCAGTTGGGTTTCTCCCAGGAGAGAAACTTTTGTTTAGTATTAGACAATTCACATTTAAAATATTTATTAAGAGGTATAAAACTTTTGACAACAAAGATTAGAACCAGCTAAAAAATAATCTAGTACAATTTATCCAGAATTTAGCAAGCACAGATAGCAAAAACATAGCTGGAAAATATCCATATTATTAAGATATATCAATATATTAGGTGAAAATTAGCTAGAAAATATTAATAGCTATTGAGAGCTATAAAGATAGATAAAAAATTGACATTGTCTAAGATTTCTAGTTGGTTTCAAAAAAAGAGAAAACTTTATATTGGAAGATGCAGTGGCTAAAATATTTCCAGAAATAATGAAAGACACTCAGATTTAAGAAGTCAAGAAATACCAAAATGGTTAAGTGAAAAAATTCATAGCAAGACACTGTAGAACACCAAATAAAAGTTCTATAATAGCATCCTGAGATAATGGAGAGAGAGAGAGAGAAAGAGAGAGAGAGAGAGAGAGAGAAAGAGAGAGAGAGAGAAGCTTTTAAGTAGCAATAATTAGACTGCTGACTTCTCAACAACAACGGAATCCAGATACTAAGAGGAAATTATTGTCAACCAAGAATTCAATAGCTGGGGAAAAAGATCTTTTACAAATAATGGTAAAAATTATGGGATATTTTTCAGACAGACAAAATAGTTGAAAATTTCATAATTTCACCCAAAAGGAATTAAAGTGGGCATAAAATAATGTGAAAATATGTTCAGTTCTGAGGCAGAGGCAGGGGATTGCAATCAAACAACAAATAAGAAATAAAACACTTGCATATCCAACAGCTCAAAATCACTCTATCACTGTATCACTGTCATCCTGTTGTTCATCGATTTATTCGAGTGGGCACCAGAAACATCTTTATTCCTCCCAGCCCAGAGTGAGAACAGCTTGACGCTCAAAATACATAAAAAAAAAAAATAGCGTGTTATGTATCAGTGAAACTCTAAAACATTTTATAGCAAGCCACACATTCAAATATGTAAATAATTAATTTTATAGAGCATTAAGAAAAGTAGCAGCATTGTTTTATATATGTGAAGATATACATATTTCATGACCCCACAATTCATATATGTTGACATAGAACTTTTTGCATGTGACTGCAAGATTGATATGAATGTTTACATGTATAAAGTGGTAATAGAAGCATTCTTATAGCTATTAAAGATAAAGTGGTTTAAATTCTGAATTATTCCTTGACAAAATAACAAAAAAAGTTGGGAATGGATAAACTATAGCTTTACTGAATGTAAAACTAAATGTTAAAACCAGAGGCCTGAGGGATAATGCATGATATAAAACACTTGCCTTGCATGCAGCTAACCTGGTTTGATCCCTAGCACCATTGTGTTTCACAAGAAGTGATCTCTGAGCACAATGACTGAACACCAAAACCAAAATCAATCCACCAATATGTATAAACAAATAAATTCTGGACTTAGGTACACATAACTGCTGCATTCAGAGATGTTCATTCCATTGAGAGCAAATGGAACGTCAGGAACTAGTCCATTTCTCATGAACATTGTCTTCGTGAGATTCAGATGCAGTCCAACCTTTTCACACGCACAGTTGAAGTCAGCCAGCATTTGTGCTGCTTGGCTAATGTTTGGTGTTATTAGAATGATGTCATCAGTGCAGAGGAGGTGGTGTAAAATATGTGGTGTGAATGGATATTGATAGATAGATAGATAAATAGATAGATGAGGAAAGGAAAACTTGTTGCAGAAAGACACAAGAATAATTTCATTTAAATAAAGAAAAAAATTATTAAAATTTTTAGAAAAATTGTATAAAATTATAAAATCCAGTAATAGAAATAATATACATCCAGGAAAATCACTGTTAAGAAAATTAATTATAAGAAAGTAAATTGAAGATGATAGTCATCTATCAATAAAAAAGAAGTTAATTGGAAAAGGAGTTAATTGACCACTTCAAAATAATATCACTTATTTCTAGAGCTATGATATAAATAAGGTTATTCATTGTACCATGACATTTCATGTCATGCTATGTAGTATACATTATATATTATATATATGGTATATATTATATATATCTGTTTCACTTGTGTCATTTGTCATCCTATTGCTCATCAATTTGCTCGAGTGGGCACCAGTAATGTCTTCATTCATCCCTGTTGCATGTTAGTGTAGCCCAATGGCATCTGCTCAATCCAGGAACATTAAGAGCCTCAAACCATTCGTTCAGGGTCTTGACAAAGAATTTTGACCATCTTGTAGGTGCGCAGCCAGGCATTCTTTTGTAGTCCCATGAAATTCAGTTGGTAACAGCTCTTGTCCAGCAGTCGTCTCCAAATCATATTATGTGTCTGGCCCATTTGATTTTCAACACCTTGGAAAATGAGGTAGTGTCCCTTATTCTCAATCATTGATGGAGGTCAAAACTCAAATTCCTTCTCTCACTTGAGTTAAACATGATATTCCAAGCATAGCTCTTTCAATTCTTCTTTGGGTGACCTGAATAGCATTCTTATTCTGTTTTCATAGAGCCCAGGTCTCTGAGGCATATGTTAATGCAGGAAGAATGGTAGAATTGAAAAGATGTGCCTGGAGCTGGAGGTTCTCTGTCCTATGAACAACTTCTTCGATGCTCTTGAAGGCCTTCCAAGCCACTCTCTTCCTCCTGTGCAGATCAGGTTTGTTGAGTTCTGGACTTAGGTATGCATAACTGCTGCATTCAGAGATGTTCTTTCCATTGAGAGCAAATGGAATGTCAGGAATTAGTCCATTTCTCATGAACATTGTCTTCATGAGATTCAGCTGCAATCCAACCTTTTCACACTCACGGTTGAAGATAGCCAGCATTTGTGCTGCTTTGCTAATGTTTGGTGTTATCAGAATGATGTCACCAGCGAAGCAGAGGTGGTGAAGTTCCCGACTATCTTCACTCCCATTCCTTCCCATTCCAGTCATTGAGTGATGTTCTTGAGGGTGGCACTGAAGAGTTTCGGTGAAATGGTGTCGTCCTGCCAAGCCCCTCACTTTATGTCGCTGATCACTTCTTTGTAGAATGGTGAGATCCTGGTGGAGAATCTGTAATACAGCTCGCAGAGGATCCTGATGTACTGAGTTTGAATGTCCTGTTTGGTTAGGGCTTCGATGACTGCTTCAGTCTCAAGAGAAGTGCAAGGCAAACTCCCTACCTGCTGTGCTATCGCTCCACCCACAGCTGGAGCAATTCTTTAGTTGCAGAGCCATGTGTGATACATAGCATCATTGGGTGTGATGTTTCAAAAACAATGAAGAAACAGAAGGGGAGAGAGAGACAGACAGAGAGAGAGAGGGGGGAAGGAAGGAAGGAAGGAAGGAAGGAAGGAAGGAAGGAAGGAAGGAAGGAAGGAAGGAAGGAAGGAAGGAAGGAAGGAAGGAAGGAAGGAAGGAAGGAAGGGAGGGAGGGAGGGAGGAAGGGAGGGAGGGAGGGAGGGAGGGAGGGAGGGAGGGAGGGAGGGAGGGAGGGAGGGAGGGAGAGAGAGAGGGAGGGAAAGAAAAAATTTTTGGAAATCGCATGCATATATAGATACACCACTTAATTATTTTTATCCCTTCTAAAAGAATTCTTCTGGATCAAGTAAAAATAAAAGGAGGGAGAAAAAAGGAAAGCGAATATTGCATATTTGAGAGAACTTGGATTCTCCAGAGGTGAGAGAGCTGAGAATAGATATCTCAGATTGAATGTAAGCAAATACTGGGATGGGAATACATATCTTCACTCCCATAAAGCAAAAGTAAGTATTCCATATCTCACATTGAGATGCAGATTGCTCCCAGAATGCAAATAAAAAAATACTCAGCAAGAAGTTTTATTTGTAAGTTTTAATACAATAAATATGCTACAATATTTGTTAATTATAAGTCCACAAAGCTATAAAAAAACTAGCTCAAATAACAATATGATAGATCATTAAAATCATTTAAACACTGTATAAATATTAAAGTGCCAGTATTTTTTGTTTTGTTTTATTTGGGGACCACGTCCAGCAGTCTAAGTGCTTACTTTTGAATCTGTGCTCAGAAATTATTCCTGGCAGCACCTGGAAAACCAGTTATATTTGATTCCAGGGATTGATTCCATGGTTTAGCAGCACACAAATGCCGCATCTGCTGTACTATGTCAGGTTTTCTTAACTAAGGATTTCATGTGTATGCCTTCATAACACTACCTAAACTTTGTCTAAATTCTAAGGTATTTTTTCTACTGAAAAAATTCTTAGCTTCATGAAAATTTGAAGAGTTTTCCTACATTTAAATTCTTATAACTATTACATTTAAACAGGCCCAATATACGTATCACTTGGAGAACTGTTCATAGCGTGAGAAAACTGTAGATGATTTGTCAGATTTATGAATTAAAAATATATTCTCCCATGATAGGTGTATTTGTCTTTTATAGTGTTCTCTTTCTCTCTAATTTTTTACAGTTTCATGTATGATCATTTATTATTTTTGATTTTGTTTCTTTTGCCATAGGAGTACAATCTCTAAAAACATTTTTGTGGCTGGTGTTCATGAATATCAGTTATAATATTCTGTTTTTTGAATTTTAATTTAATTGAGGTAATACTGATTTGCAAAAGTGAATATGTTTATGTTTGAGAGACAGAAAACTATCTCACAACTTTCATTACCAGTGTCAATTTACATCCTTCACAGTTCACTGGATCTTTTCAGATACTGCTTCCATCCTATTCCACTGCACTGGGTAAACTGAGTTTTTGTCAAAGTTGAGGAGTTTGTTTTCATTTAAAATTTTGGGGTTGGATTTTTTTGGGGGGAGTGGTGCTTTCCGGTCACATCCCACTATGCTAAGGGGCTACTCCTGGCTCTGTACTCAGGAATCATTCCTGAAGTTGCTCAAAGGACCATATGAATTGGTGGGGATTCAACCCATGTTGGCCACATGCAAGACACATGCCTACAAACTGAAATATTGTCCCAGCAACCTATTTTCAGTGGAAATTGTCTCTTCTACAACCTACATTCTTCCTCTTCCACATATGACTGTGTCGTTCAATAGTTGCCATTTTCTTCTGACTTTGGTTAACATTGTTGGGGACCGGAATCTTGAACGCTGGAACTCCTTGATCAGGTGCTCCACCCCCAGGGGATCTCCTAGAAGATATTTTCCCTGAAGGGAATGCTTTACATCTGTTAATATTTATGTTCAACTAAACCCATTTTTATATTTATGTTTAACTCAACCTGTTTATATTTGTATTGGATCAATGGCCAATGCCCTCAAATATGTAAAAGTCTAATTCAACTCAACAATGTTTGTAGTTGTCCTGGTGTTTACTGGTTCTGAGCAATAAATACAGCAAGCTGAGGAGAGTCAGGTCTCTCAGTCCATGAGGGAGGCTGCTAGTCCCTGACCCCATGCTTTCCCTCTCTTATTTTCATCCCTTTTCTTAATCTTACTCCTCCTCTGTTTTAGGTCTGTTCACCTGAGACTGGTTGCTGGCAAACATGATCCCCTTCAAGTCTATTTGATATATATATATGTATATATATACATATATATGTATGTATGAATATATATATGTGTGTATGTACATATATATATCGATGAGTATTAAATCTGCTTGCATTGGTGTATCAATTCCTTAATAAATTTATCCTTGTTTTACTAATATTCTAAGGTGGTGTTTTTTGTCTGCTTTCTGACCACATGCCTGTCGGGCTCAGGACTTATTCCTGAAGGGATCAGGGCACCACATGCAGTGCTATGTGCCAGGCAAGCACCTAACTCACTATACTACTACTCGGCCCCAGTATCTTAAGTTTTATAATTGATTTATATTTACTTATAATCATTCCTGTATATTTAGGATAACACTTGGCTGCATAATTGTTTTTGAAACTTTTACATTGAGCCCATTTTGTTATCAGAGTTTGAGTACATCTTCTGTAAGAGTCCCAGATACCTTGAGCATCACCAAGGGTGACTCCATAACACTAACACTGATGCTTGTAGTCTTCATAAAATTATGGTTAAATATTTTTAAACAGTGTAATATTTATTATTAAAATGTATTTTAAGTTATTGTATTATATTTTGCTATTGTTACTATATTTTGTAATTTAGTAACAATCTTAAGATTGTTACTGATTATTGTTCCCATGAGTGTAAGATAATCATATCCCACCCTTTGTCTTCTCTCAACTTTGTATTCAGCTACTTCATGATCTTGGTAACAAATAGGAACTTTACAATCACTATTACTAATCATTCTTTAGTCCATCAACTGGTTCTGAGATATGTATCTTAGATTTCCACAATATAACTATTATCATATTTTTCATTTGTCTTTATATATTTTATACATTGATGTTGATTTTTGTATATATTGCAAATTATAGCCCCTTGTGAAATGTCTTTGCTTATTTAACATCTTGCCTTTATTTTTACTCTCTACATATTGTTTTTATATTTATTTCTTACTTTAATATTGGCTGGAGCAATAGCACAGTGGGTAGGGTGTTTGCCTTGCACGGACCTGGGTTTGATTCCTCCGCCCTTCTCAGAGAGCCCGGCAAGCTACCGAGAGGATTCTGCCCGCATGGCAGAGCCTGGTAAGCTCCCCGTGGCATATTCCATATGCCAAAAACAGTGACAAGTCTCACAATGGAGACATTACTTGTGCCCGCTCAAGCAAATAGATGAGCAATGGGATGACAGTGATAGAGTGATACTTTAATACTATGTGACATGCTATGTCATCATAAACCACATGCAACTTTAGCTTTTCTCATTATGATAATTTCCATTCCCATCTTTCCATAGAAAAATAACACTTCAACACAATTTTTCATCCTTATATTGTTGATAGAATTCATGGATTTATAATTTGTGTGAAATATATTTTAAATTATCATTTTGAAGTTCTTTTTAATTTTTTTCTCATAACATGCTGTCAAACTAGAATGTTTCCTTCCACATTACACATAAATTAGTACTGTGAACCATAGAGAAAAAAAACAGATTTTTTTCATCTTGAAAATACATCTTAAAACAGAGTGACAGTTTTAATTAGAAGTGTCCAAGTATCAATAATTCTCCAGAAACTCCTTCAGTCTCAATGCTGATTTTTACCAAGAGAGTAACTGCTTAGGTTAGCACTATCGCTCAGGCTAATTTAGTAACTCCACTGCCTATCTGAAAACTGGCAAACAAAAAAAATCAAAGCATTTTTCCCTACAAGACCTCTTTCATCATTCAAACAAACCTTTCAGAGATGCTGTATTGAAGATAGTTTTCACAGCACCATTAAAGCAGCAATGTCCTAATCATTTGAACTACAATAGTGCATGTTTTAAGGATATTGTCACTCCTTTGAGCTTTCCCTTACTTTAATATGTAATCTATATTCTGAGTCTCAAAGACACATTTTTTTATATAAACGTGAGGTTAATCTCACTGCTCTCTGCAGATGTATTATAACTGGCAGCATGAATTATATATTTAATCCTGTGACCCAGTAGTATTAATTAGCATTACATTTTAATTCACACATCTAGAAACTACCTGTACTGTGAAAAGCTTTTCTGCCTAGGGTGCAAAAGAAGTCTATCCTTCATAAACTAGAATTAAAGCTAGTTTAACTCTGCAAGGTTTTTTCCTCTTATTGTGCTATAAATGTGTTTCTAGGCATGTAGTTTATTACTGTTACAGTTCCATAGATTTCTTTGTGTTACAGATTTTTCTTTCAACAATAAACTTTGTCAGAAAGCCAGTCATGATGTAACAATGTGACCAAGGGAAAATCTGGTCACTTAAACAGCTATACCTAAAATTCCTCAAATGTATGGGGATTCTTTAATGATGCATAAGATATTCTTTAATGATGTGGAAGGGTTAAATGCCCTTTTTTCTATTCCAAACTGTCATACATATTTCTCTCTCCACATGGGATGTTAATCACTTTATTAATCTGGATGACTGCCATAATTATTTTGAAATTCTGCTCAATATGTGTATATATATGTGTGTATATATATTTACATATATATTAATACATATAGTTACATATATACAATACATGTTTATGTATATATGTTATGTATGATATCTACAGATAATACATATAATATGTATATATAATACATCACTGTATAGGTATCATTGTCATCCAGTTGTTCATTGATTTGCTCGAGCGGGCACTTTTAATGTCTCCATTCATCCCAGCCCTGAGATTTTAGCAGCCTCTCCTTACTCATCCTTCCCAATGATATAATACATACTATATATAATACATATATAATATGTATTGTATATATGCATATATATTATATCACTGTATCACTGTCATCCCATTGCTCATCGATTTGCTTGAGCAGGCACCAGTAACGTCTCCATTCTGAGACTTGTTGTTACTGTTTTTGGCATATTGAATACACCACGGATAGCTTGCCAGGCTCTGCCATGCTGGTGGGATACTCTCAGTAGCTTGCTGGGCTCTATGAGGGGGCAGAGGAATCAAACCCGGGTCAGCCTTGTGCAAGGCAAACTCCCTTCTAACTATGCTATCACTCCAGCTATATATATATATAATATATAACATATAATATATATATTTATTATATATATTTTCCTTTCTAACCTTCCCTTGCATCTAGGAAGTACTTTACTAATGACCTGTGGCTAGTGAAAACTGGAATTCCCTTCAGAAGAGATCTAATGGAGAGAGTATGGGGTAAAGGCAGGATCACTCAGTGGTCAAAACTTCAATTTTGCCATCAAGATACCATACTTCTTATACCTCTTGTCACCACATGCATTGATACTGGTAGCTATTGCTTTTTGAGCCTGTCAGATGTTATCTGTCATCCCCAGAGCCACAGTGGCTCCCAGCTGTCAAATGCTTTGAATGTTGTGCAAGTCAATATCTAAGAGGTGTGATATCCAGGAAGAACTGAATCTAGAAAGTTGCATGAATACTCAATGTGACCTTCAGCAAGCACATGTGGGAGCAGGACAGTGACCCCCCCAACCCCCGTTGCAAAGCCTGACAGCCTGGGGTAATATAAGAGTATTACCCCAAGGAACATGTACAAGCACAGCGACCATTGTGACCCCAGGATTCTCACAGACAAGTGTTCAAGCACTACCACAAAAATGTGCTCTCCCTGGCAAATTACCGGACCAAATATGAGAACACTGCAAGCAGGAGTAGGTGTGATCATTGAGCATCAAGACAGCAACAGAGACAAGGGAACAAGGAATACATCGATTTTTTTTTTAAATAAAGAGTAAGAGCAGATATTGTGAATTTTATATCTTTGGAAATGAACCAAATCTTAGAATACAGAGAATGTTTAAAATCAATTAATAGCAGGGCAATGAATACATGACTATTCACATATGCATAAGCACTATGTATTAGGAGCATATGACTAGGATATAGTTTTGGCTAAGCCCATTTGCAACATACCAAAAAATTTAACCTAGTGGTTGTGTCTGCATTTGTGGGTGATTCAGAATTTATATGTTTGCGATTCTCAGACACTAGCTGTTTTTGTTTGTTTGTTTGTTTGTTTAACTAGCTGAGGGTTGACTCAGAGAATAAAAAGGAAGAAAACATACCATATAAATAAATACATAAATATATAAATAAATGTCTAGTGCTAAGAAAAATTAAATGAAGACTAAGTTTGGGTCCTAGCCACATAGCTCAAAGGGCTGGAGTAGAGATGGGGAGTTTGATCCTGGCACCACGAGAGGAGAGGAGAGGAGAGAATAAGCATGGGTCTACATCAATTGAGAGTATTCTTCTCTTATCACAGAAATAATAATCAATGACCGATATTTTCAAAGTTTACATGCATGGTCATTAGTGCAAAGAGACTGAGGTGTGAAGTCTTTTTCAATGAGAAAAATAACTTAAAGTCTGCAGTATTTGTCTAAAAATATGCTATTGGAGAAATGACAATTACCAGGACATTATTTTAAGTCAGGAGTTTTCTGGAAACATCCCACAATTTATGTACATATACTTAATTTTATATGTCATTCTGAATAATCTACTTGCCATGATCATGTCCCTAACAACTGATATTTATACAGAGAAAAATCATTTATTTCACACAAAACTTTCCTTAACTTTCTTATATTAATTATTAATATAAAATCACTTAAAAGGTAAACCGCAATTATATGTTGCAGTTAAAATCATTTTACAAGTATCATTTTATGGTTGCTTCCAATTACAAACAGAGAACAATTTCAGTTGGGACAGGTGCAATCCACTTGATATTTATAAGACATTAAAGATAAGAAGGAAACAAAGTAATCCATTGTTGCTAACTGAAAATAAAACAATGGTTTAATAATTTTAAATATATATTAATCAAGGCAATATAAAAATAGATATATACAACTTGGAAATAAAATGGGATTATTAATGTTGACAGATTCATCATACTTATATTATCCTAAGTATTTTAATAGCATTATAAATTCTGATTGCTATTCAGAGGCATATTAATATTGCCATTAGGAATCACAATCTGACAGCCTCCAGAGAAGAGAAAATTATGCAGACTAACAATTGTAATAGAAAAATCTATTGTCATGTTGATATCATTGGCAATATCAAATTAAAGTTACTTCTAGAGTTTATGATGAATACATTGTTCACCTTTTTGGCAATTAGAATTTCAATTAACTAGAGCTAATGATTTAATATTAAAATAATCAACACAATTTATTAATTACAACATGAAAACTCAAACCTTTGATTGAGTAGTCCATTAGATTTTAAAATGACATTTTTGTATAGAAAGTATAAAATTGGTGTTATGTGGTAGAATTTTTTCTAAGTTTTTATTGCTATTTAGAATAATTCAAATTCTATCAAGGTTTCTAGGAGGTTAGACAACTAGCAAGTTAAAAATAGACATTAAATAGGTCACCATTATCCTTAGAGGGTTGTATTATATATTATTCTATGTATTTATTTATTTTTGAAATATAGTATTTTCTTTAATAGTACTTTTTGCATGTTTATAAAAAAAGGTTAAAATTTCTTTGAAAAATCTTAAAAATCTATTTCTGGAATGTTTTTGTTAGTTTTATTGTGCCTGGTAAGATAAGGACAATGTTCAAGTTCTTTGTTCCCTTCTGGAGTTGTGAACTCCATTTTATAATGAAACAAAGATATCAAAAATTAGTATGGCTCTAATGAACTCTTCTCCTTGAACACTTATTATATATTTCGTTTTCATTATGACTTTGTGTTATTTTTACTAATCAAGATATCATTGTTGATTTTGACTCACATAGCTGTATGTAATTATGTAAAGGTTCAGACAAGAGTTTCAAAACCATTTTAGCAATGTATTTCTCTGTAATTATTTACATATATAAGATTCACTTAGAGATAGGAGTGAGGGTAAGATATAAGATAGCATTTCATAGGTTAGCTTTCATCTTTGGCAGGATATTAAAATTCTTTTAACAGACGCAATGTGTAGCTCAGGAAACTGATCTGGAATTTACTACAAGAGAAGACTTTCCTAAGTAAAATAAATTCTCTAAAAATACAAAAGCATATTCTTAGGAAAACTTAAAGAATAAATGTTGGGACTGGAGAGAGGGTATCTTCGGTAAGGCACTTCCCTTGGATATTTTTGATCCATGTTCTATCTCTGGCACTCCATATAGTCCCTGGAGCCAGCCAGGAATGATCCCTGATCTTTGTATATCACACTGCAGAGCCAGGGCTAAATTCTGAACAATACAGGAAGAAGGAAGGAAGGAAGGAAGGAAGGAAGGAAGGAAGGAAGGAAGGAAGGAAGGAAGGAAGGAAGGAAGGAAGGAAGGAAGGAAGGAAGAGAGGGAGGGAGGGAGGGGAAAGAAGGAAGGAAGGAAGGAAGGAAGGAAGGAAGGAAGGAAGGAAGGAAGGAAGGAAGGAAGGAAGGAAGGAAGGAAGGAAGGAAGGGAGGGAGGGAGGGAGGGAGGGAGGGAGGGAGGGAGGGAGGGAGGGAGGGAGGGAGGGAGGGGAAGGAAGGAAGGAAGGAAGGAAGGAAGGAAGGAAGGAAGGAAGGGAGGGAGGGAGGGAGGGAGGGAGGGAGGGAGGGAGGGAGGGAGGGGAAGGAAGGAAGGAAGGAAGGAAGGAAGGAAGGAAGGAAGGAAGGAAGGAAGGAAGGAAGGAAGGAAGGAAGGAAGGAAGGAAGGAAGGAAGGGAGGGAGGGAGGGAGGGGAAGGAAGGAAGGAAGGAAGGAAGGAAGGAAGGAAGGAAGGAAGGAAGGAAGGAAGGAAGGAAGGAAGGAAGGAAGGAAGGAAAGAGGGATGGAGGGAGTGAGTGAGGGAGGGAGGGAGGGAGGGGAAGGAAGGGAGGGAGTGGTGTAAAGTGGTGGTGTGCATTTGTCTAAACCACAGAGCCAACACGCTAATCGTGTGAGATTTCAGGGCTGGAGTAATAGTACAGTGGGTAGGGCTTTTGCCTTGCACGTGGCCGACCCAGGTTCGATTCCCAGTATCCCATATGGTCCTCTGAGCACCGCCGGAGTGATACCTCAGTGCAGATCCAGGAGTAACCCCTGTGAATTGCCAGGTGTGACCCCCCAAAAAAAGTAAAAGTATGAGAATTATACTTTACAATGTGACTTAAGGTATGTCTATCAAGGAGGCAGTCTGGTGTTTGAGCGGGGACCCAACAAAATTGGTAGAAGATGACAACTGTGATGGAATATTTTTTAGAACATTTTATGACCAAATCTCAACTACAAATAAGTTGGTATATCACACTGCTTTAATAAATATAATTTAAATATATAAACAATAATATAAAATAAATATAAAATGCATATGCTAACAATTGCACAAATAATCTTACTTTAAGAATGAAAGGTGGGGGCGCTAGAGTGATAGCACAGTGGGTAGGGCATTTGCCTTGCATGCAGCCGACCGGGGTTCGATTCCCAGCATCCCATTTGGTCCCCTGAGCAAGGCCAGGGGTAATTCCTGAGTACAGAGTCAGGAGTGACCCCTGAGCATCGCTGGATGTGACCCAAAAAGCAAAAAAATAATAAAAAGAATGAAAGGTGGGAAAGAAATCATGCAGAATTGGGTGACAGAAATTGTATACAAATTACATTACAATAATTACAAAAATGTTAAATACTATGCAATCCTCAGAAGGAAAATTTAGAAAAGTATTCAAAATCCTTAAATGTGAGATATGGGGATGCTGCGAGTTACATATACTGTGATAACTGGAGAAACGACACACCTGTTCTGTATAACATTTTCCTCACTGTTGACTATACAATATTTTTTCTTCCACTTTAATCACAGCACCAGATTTTTCAGCTCTTGGTTAAAACAATTATTTGTTATACATATGTATGTTGCAATATATTATCTTTATTTATTGCATTTTTTCATTTATTCATGCAATAAAATATAGATGCTTAAATTATTTAAAGTTAGTACAGGGTAAATACTAGTAATTCTGTCCTAAATTTCAGCACAAATATATCATAATGTAATCTATTTTTAAACTATTTATTACTCGCATATCATCATAAAAAGAATAATATGCCTCAGCATTGCTCACACTGGGATTTTTTAAAATTGCCATTTATTCAATTATGAGATTGAGAACTGAGCAGGATTAATCTCTGATATTCTTTTCTCAGGGAATTTTGTTTTCCTTCCCTCATCTTTGATAATAACCTCTGATTCGATTTCATAATGGGATTGAAAGGAAGCGACTTTATAAACTGAGAACAAATAATTGTATTATTCTTTAAATGAGTCCATTGAAATAGCAAGGAAGGGACATTATAAATCTTTTTTACTGGGATAGAGATTGAGCTTTCATAGGCCTGAGTTTGTGAAATGCTACACCATATTACCATTTTCAGGATCCCACTGAGGGCTACTACAGTAATAGTAATCACAATAATTATAGACGTAGATAGCAACTCTCTTCTAATCAGTCAGCTGTCTCTAAGCAACCAGGTTTAACAAGGCTATCAATTGCCACCTCATATATTCATGTAAAAGTAAAGCTCTCAGAATTTAGTCATTACAGAACTAATGCCATAAGCCCTCCAACCTCTAATGGATTTGTCATTTATTTCCAATGTCTGAGATTTAAACTAGCTCTTCCAATTCTTAGTAGTAACTATTTATTCCCTTTGTGCCAGATACTTGATGGCTCATTCAAATGTAATTTTTACTGAAAGTCAGACATGGGGCTTGTTAAAATCGTAACAAATCATTCTTCCCAAATATAAGATTTCTATTGGGAGGTAGAATATATATAACCATATGCCACAGCATGGTTACCATATGACACAAGTTAGCATGCTTTCCAATTTTGTGTCATGAGGATCTATGCTTTAAGTCATGTATCTATATCATTTTTTTCTGTGCTATCAACAAAATTAATAGTTAATGAAACATTTTTAAAAGATCATTTTTATGTACAATGTCTTGGAGGAAGTTGTTAGCACATTGCTGACAAAGTAGTTTATCTCCTTTAAAATCTGGGATCAGAGGTATTCACTGTCACTGTCACTGTCATCCCGTTTCTCATCCATTTGTTCAAGAGGGCACCAGTAACGTCTCTCATTGTGAGACTTATTGTTACTGTCTTTGGCATATCCAATATGCTATGGGTAGCTTGCCAGGCTCTGCAGTGTGGGCGCTATACTCTCAGTAGCTTGTTGGGATCTCCGAGAGGGATGGAGGAATAGAACTCAGGCCAGCCGCATGAAAGGCGAACGTCCTACCACTGTGCTATCATTCCAGCCCCAGAGATATTAATCCTAGAAATTATATACATATCTTTATTATCAGTTGAACATACATTCATATAAAGCTTTATTTATTTTTACTTTTTTCCCCACATGAGAATTTCATTTGATTCCAAATCAAACCTATCAATAAGTAGGTTAAGATCTTTACTGCACAGATTTCCTCTGAAGAGGTCATGTGGTTTACTAGGTCTGTAAATCAAAGTTAGGATGAGGACACATGGGCCAAACACTATTATTTCCCGAAATATCACACTAATTTCTATGGGATATGGACAGAGGTCAAGTGCTAAAGAGGGAGAATAGAATCAATGTTTTGAGAATATATCAAGCGGTTACCTTTTCTTTCAGAATTTACATAAATCTCAGTTGTTCCTAGAACTTTCATGCCAGATTGAAAGATTCATGTTTAACTAACACCTCCCATTTTCATCTACAAGTCTACCTAGCATTGTATTACAAAATGTCTATGAAATAGTTCTTTGTGTAGCATATTTGGACAGGTCTACAGGGATCTTACTTCTTATTACTGTTTTTTTCTCACTGAGAAATGCCTTTATATTTAGCTTGCACTGTTCATGATCTATGTAAGTAACAGTCACATTTGGCTAAGAGAAAAGCCATCGTTTTCAACTACTTTTTCTATATCAATATAACCATATCCATTCAAGGGAAGCCACACTATGTCACTCCCAGTCTTGCTCTGAATTTCACTCCACTGTATATTCTCCAGGACGGTGAACTCAGCAATCTGTCATCAATTTGGCAACTGTTCGATGTACATATGTGTACTATAAAAAATATGCACAACGTACACCTGAACTTTTAACAACATATAACATTTTGTATTTACACTTAGTATCCATAACTAAATGTGACATGTGAATTATGCACTCCATTGTCCTAGATCATAGACAAGGCAAACTTGGCATGGAGAACATCATAATTTAGCCATAAGGAAATAATAAATGAGAAAAACAGATGAACAGAATGAGTTCAGCAAAATCATAGATTATTTGGAAGTGCACTAAATTTTAGTCATCATAAAACCTGGAATGCAGTAAAATATACCCAGGAGATTTTTTAAAATATTATTTCTGGGTTCTACTAAAAAATTAAAACAATAAACCAAGAAATTAAGAATATGGGGCTCAAGAGTCCATACTCAACAGTAACTTTATCACTAGCCTGACCAGATTTGGGAGCAATGATCTAGGTTTTTATACACATTTCATTATTTTTTGAAATTATTTGTTGATCTCCTAATATGTATCAGACATAGTATTAGATACCTAGCAACATAGAAAAAGCCCCTATTATTGTGTAGCTCACATCCTAGTAGTATAGACAAATACTACTCTAAGTGCAACATATGGATTAACCAAAGTTTTCTCTACTAAATCTTATCAAGTCTTTATATCCCATCTGAGGAAAACTTAGACATGAAGAGTTCAAATAATTAATCTAAGGTTACCTAACTTGCAGAAGGGGGACCTGGAATTCTCAAATGTGATCTAACTCCAGAGCTCTCAAGCGTGGCCAGCTACATAATTCGCAGGCCTAGCATAAAATGCAAATATGGGGACACATATTTAAAAAGAAAGAAAAACTGCTGTAAAAGGTAATAAAATGTAAAATGTTTCTCTTTCTTCTGTGGTCTCCTTTTCAACTTGTAACTTTTTTATTTGCTATGGAATATCAAATTGCTAATATTATATTGTTGCTATCATTTATTTTATATAGAACAATGTTGTTTTTTTTAAATAGGGAACTTAATTCATATGGTATACAAGTAGTATTTCTAATTTATATATTATTTAAAAAAACATAAATATTACACACGACCTATTCAACTGTCTTTAGTTTTGGAAAAAGAACTATCTATTCTTTTTTGTCTTTGTTTCGTTTACTTTAGTTTATTTTCTTTTTGCTTTTTTGGGGCTATTAGTGGCTGTACTTGGGGTTTATTCACAATAGTGGGCTCAGAGGATTATTTGGGCCTTGGGTACTAAGTCCCTGATGTGTTACTGCAAAGCAAATACCTTGTCTGCTTTACTATCTCTCACCCTCTAGTTTACTTATTGAAAGGTATATGTTTTCTTTCCATTTAGAAGAAATGCTTTCTTCATGTTTAGATTGTGAAAGCAAAAGATGGAGTATAAAGAGAAATCAGAACTAGTATCTGCAATTTCTCTGCATTTCCTTCCATGCGATTATTTTCAGTGTAAGTGGTGTCTAATACAGGGCAAGTAATATGATGAGAAAATCTATGGACTCATTTTGTCATTATGTGTTTAAAGTTATTGTCTTCTTCCTGTCTTTTATTCAAATAGAAAAGGTGGACTATCTTGTCAGCACCAGAGTTTCCTGCTTCCAGATATAAAGAAAATGCTGCAATTTACTTACTGTGAGTATAAGTAAAATTTCACACATGGTAGGTTTACCAGAATTCTGTACTCGTGTTGCCGTAGGAATGTAATGTGGGAAAGAAGTAGACAGGAATAGCAGTATGCATATTGTGAATATTATCTCTATACATATGCATGCACGCTTTACTATAAAGCATAAATTCAACCAGACAAGAGTTCAAATATGACCCTGTGTAGAATTCAAAATACCTACAGGAGAGCTATGAACAAAGCATCTATTCTCTGTACCCTTCAGTTTAATTGGACATGCCCGTGGTGTCAGCCCTATCTACCCTTGAACATCCCTTTATATTGAATCCTACCAGGTAATTTCAGGTTGATCCACCATCCTTACCATTTCAGTCTAGGCTCATTCTAAATGTCTTAGAGCATAAGGACTATGATTGAATGCAATACTGTAGATATGGTGTTCTCATAATATTAAAGCATTATATCTTTACCTATATGCTCATAAGTGCATTCTATGTTTGGAGAACTTCAGTGTTCCAACTCATTCCCTTTTCACAGCATCTATCTTCTCACATATCATAATGCAAGTATTACTTTGTGCCAGGTATTCTTCAGCGTGCTCTGTTAATGCTTCCTTTAAGCCTCATAGTGGTGCTACAAATTATACTATTTGAAGTGAGCAGAGTAATAAGGCCCAGAATGTAAATGTCCCAATACCCAGAATTTATTAATATACTATGTTAATAACAAAAGGCAATTTTTTGCAGATCAAATTCAGCTTCCTAATAGCTGATAATGTCACATCTCAAGGTACCCAAACATTAATCAATTTATTTTAAAATAGAACATTACAGGGGGCTGAAAAGAGAGTCTAGAAAATAATATATTTGCTTTGCAATAGCCAACCAGGGTTTGATACCCAGCAACCCACATAGCCCTTTGAGCACCAGTAAGAGTTATCTTTAGCTCAGAGTCAGAAGTAAGCATGAAGCACAGCTGGGTGTGGCCTAAAAAACAAACAAAAGATTATAGAATTTCCATTAAAAATTTTACCAACACCTATATCTCAGCTCAATGAGGCCTACAACAAACCCTTATCTCCCAAATACATACCAACTCTTCTATTTCTAATAAGAAGTGCCTTATAAAAACATTGCTTTATAAAAAAATTGAAAAAATTCACTCTTAACAAATAGAATTGTTGGGGCTGGAGCGATAGTACAATGGGTAAGGCATTTGCCTTGCATGAGGCCAACCCAGGTTTAATTCCCAGCATCCCATATGGTCCCCTGAACACCGCCAGGGGTAATTTCTGAGTGCATGAGCCAGGAGTAACCCCTGTGCATCACCGGGTGTGACCCAAAAAGCAAAAAAAAAAAAGAATAGAATTGTTGAAGTATTTTTAATTAAACAATCTCATTTAACACATATTTCCACTTTTCTAAGAAAGAACAGCTGTTCTTTATATCCCACAAAGTTGCAAGTTCATTCTGTATTTGACCTTCTCCTTAAGAATTACTTCACTCAGGGAGTAACAAATGGCCATGGCAAGAAAGCCCAAGAACTACTCCACAGAACTGAGCACAGAAAGGTGAAAGAGGAATACAAATGTTGGTGGGAGGCAGGGGTCATCTGGTAGAGGGTGTGGTGTTGAAACATTGTGTACATGAAACCCTTTTATTAACAGTGTCATAAATGATAGTGCTTAAAAAAAAACTTTTTTTTTTTTTTGGCTATTAGGTCATACTTAGCGACTCTCAAAGTTTACTCCTGGCTCTGCACAAAGGAGTTACTCCTGTTAATACTCAGGGGACCATACGTGATGCCAGGGATTCAACCTAGATTTGCTGTGTTCAAGTCAAAAGCCCTACCCACTGTACTATCACTCTAAATGAAGTCTTTTTTTTTGTAAAAAATTCAAGTAGCATGAGCCATATCATGTTCTGTTAAAATCACAGCATTAAGCTCAGATTAGAACTTTCTGGATATTTTGCATAATCTTTGTCAATTTTTTCTTGTTAGTCTTTTTAAAAAATTACTTATCAATAAAATATTATATTAATCATTCTGAAACATAAAATATTATATGTCACTTTTAAAGAGATCATGTAGGTCTTAAATATATTCATCATTTTTTATGTATTACTGCTTTTCTGATGCATTACTGGAAAACTGTTCAAGGAAGAAAATATAATACATGAACACAAGAAAGAAAATGCAAAATATGAGCAAGTCTTCTTAATGTTAGCAAAGAAAATACCACTAAGAGTATTTGACTTTGTTATAGACCAAGAAATTAACTACACTTGAAAAATTATTTATTAATATTCTTATACCTGCCAACATTGTAGCCCAATTCTCCAGATAAGTGACAGCATATATTTTCTCTATCTATACGTTTGCATGTTCATATTTTTGTGTCTTCCAGTAGTCTATGCAATACATATTTTTTATGTCTCTTGTTCATTTATTGATCTCACCTCTGCCAGGGCCTGGAAGTGAATATTCAGTTTTCACTATAAAGAAACTGCCAATCCAATATTGTCTGCATAATTTATATGGGCAGAAGGGTGAAATTACCAGTATACTTTCATTGTGTCGTTTACATTTTTCCTCAATTGCTCTTCCCTAAAGGCAAAATTTCCATTTCCAAACATTTTCTTTTCTGCCTCTTTCATTTCATTCCCTACTGATGCGTTAGGTTATGTTCCCATATCCAGGAGGTCAATCCGAAATCCTTTTTGAACTAGGTTCTGATCAGTCTCTTACTTTGCTGTCATATCACATGTTAGCATAATACATAAAAAGAACATGTTGTAAGCAACTGTCAGTCCTTGCACTGTAAAAAAATATTGCAAAATATACAAGTTCTTAAATTGCTTTCTGCAGATAATAATGGAACTTCTTCCCGTTAATAACTGATGGTTTAGGTCTTTCACATTTTTCATATTAATCGCTACAACCTTTTTTCTATACTCTTTTCTACTTTTAAGTATCCTTGTGATTAGAATGGGTATCCCCAAATATTACACAATAATATTTTTATTTTTATATTTGTTCATACTCTTACTGTGTTTGGCATATCAAGTATGCCATGGGTAGCTAGCCAGACTCTGCCGTGTGGGCAGGATACTTTTCGGTAGCTTGCCAGGCTCTCTGAGAGGGACAGAGGCTTTTGGGGCAGCCAGTAACAATGCCTGTCCTCATTCTCCCTAACCCTTAAAAAAGCCCCTAATAAGCCACTGGGCTACACTAGCACAAGACAGGGACAAAAGGAGACGTTACTGGCACCCGCTCAAGCAAATAATGAACAATGGCATGACAGTGATACAGTGACACAGTGATATTTATTCCTATATCATAATTTAGTCTTAGATGTTGAGTTGACAAATATATTCCCTTGAGCATTATGATCTTTTCAAATCATATAAACATAAAAGATTACGTCATATTAAGAAATACTAAACTTAGCTAACACAAATATATGGTTAAGAATTGAAAGAATTTAATATGGTAATTTTAGCAAATACTTTTATTTCTTGCTAGCTACCAGAATTTATTCTAATGATAGATTTTCCATAATTATTTAACTTTCTATAAAATTAAAAATTGATGATGTCTGTATTTAGTGAAAACAGAAAGTTAGAAACAACCAAGTTTGGAAACATATGTGGTACTGTTTACTAGATTCATTAATTTTGGGAAAGTGTTCTTGAAAGTCACTCCCAGTAGTACTGAGAGAACTAGGCGGTTCAGAGTTGAGCACAGGCCATTTCCAAGCACGGCATATACTCATCCTGTTGAAATTTTTCTTTAGTTCCTCATTACCATTTTAAGTTTCTCTAATATTTCACATTAGAGAAATGTTTTATAATATTTCATATTCTCTAATTTTTTTTTAGTATTTAGGTTTACACACCTTTGGGACACACCCAATTGTGCTTAAGGCTTACTCCTGACTCTAATAAATAATCATGCCTTATAGGGCTCAGGGGACCATAGACAGTGTTGGAGATCAGCTTAAATAATATATTATCTCGCTAATCTCACGTGTATTATTATTATCTTTTTAATGAATCACCATGAGATATAGTTACAGACTTACAAACTTTCGTGATTACATTTCAGTCATACAATGATCGAGTACCCATCCCTCCACCAAAGCCCATTCTGCAAACCAATGTTCCAGTTTCTCTCCCTAGTTTCACTTTTATGTTTCAATTTGTCCTTCCCTTTGGTTTTAGAAAAAAAAATAGTGCCAAAAGGAATGCTTCAAATAAAGACACAAGACTGTAGAAAGTTGGTGCTGCAGTGATAACACAGAAGGTAGGGCATTTGCCTTGCATGCGGCCAACCTGGTTCGATTCCCAGCATCCCTTATGGTCCCCAATGACTGCCAGGATTAATTTGAGTGCATGAGCCAGGAGTAACCCCTGTGGATCGAGGAGTGTGACCCGAATAAAAAAATAGTAGAAAGTTGTGTTTTTCTTTTCAAATTTTAACAGGTTTTAATGAAAGTAAGAAAGTATAGGATAACAATAATTTAAAAACTAGTACAATTAGAATGCTAATGAACTTGATCACCTCTGCACATAAAAAAAATAAAAATTTAGAACCAAAAATATAAAATATATTTCTGATAATTAGATTGCTTTATGATTCTTTCAATTAGTATCCAGAGAGTTTCTACTGCATCAAGAGATAGAGAACTAGGGAAGCAGAGTTGACAAATTACATTTCCTGAATTTATTATTCTTGTAATGGTAAATGTTAATTTCCATTTTTATTCAAACTAGCTTTACTACGAAGTTTAATGGGAATATATTATTTATGGCAGTTTGAAGCAGTTGGAGATACAAAATGAAGATAGAAAATGGATAGAGAAGAAAATTAAAATAATAACCAGGGCACCTAATAAAACCTAGGTAATTCAACTTATAAGTGAAGATGACTAGTGTTGATCCAAAAAGCTAGGGCATTTTACCAAAGTCATTCAATAAAATCTTCATTGTTTTTGCCTGCTCAACATTCATTCCTCTTGCATTTGGTAATGGGGTTCTAATCTTGCTTTTTGAAATTACTCATTGCACACTGGCTATAATCTTGTGGTAACTGCCAAGGAAAACTGTTTTTCTCAACTAAGCACAGCTATGCAACCCAAACCAAACAACAAATAATCTATACTGGTAATTTGTAATTGTTGGAGATAATTCATTTCAACCCTTATTCTTAAGAAACTTGCTGTGGGCTTAGATGTCATAAATTCAAAAAAATAGCATAAATACTTGCATCTCTTCCCAATGAGATGTTTTTACTACTTTACCTTGTCTTGTGACATATTGTGCTCAAGAGTGTGTGTCTGACATGGTGACATTCAACTTCTAAAGCTAATCATCACAGAAAGTTGCAGCTTCCACTCAGACTATTTTGGAATATCATCCCTTCTGATATAGGTTACTCTTGAGGGCTTGTTTGGAGGTTCTAGTGGGAAGCGTAGCTACTTGTATACCCTCTACTAAAGACCAATCCATCTCTATTCGGGGATGGCTGTCTTCTTTGTCCTCTTCCACCAAGTGAGCAGCTTCGGGAGGGATTGGACACACATGGAGTGGTGAGGGAGGAAGAAGACATCCGCCTACCCAGCCAGATCAGACAAATCAAACCTGGAGATCAATGGGGTGAAAGATGTCCCAGCACATCCAAGAATACTAGTCCTCAGGATTTAAATTACAAGAAGTGAATAACTCATCTGACAACCACCACCAATACCAGATGATGGAAGTTTTATTAACTCAATCTACCCAATGCCATGGCAGCTGCTATCACATGTGCTCCCTTGGACAAGTTGAAAGAGGTGACGATTCTAATGAGCAGCTAATGCATTCATTTCCAGGTTGGATTATCTCCAATTTTTAATTTGGACTAAATGAAAAATTGACCAAATTAGGCTGTCTTCTGGTAGACTGTAAAATATCGGTGACAGAGCATCAGTACATTTTTTTAGCAAATTTCTAGGAAAGGATTTAAATAAATTAAGTCTAGACCCAAATCACTGATCCATAGAATTATGAACAAACAAAAATGGTGGTGGTTGTTGTTTGAAGCTACTGAATTTGATTCAGCTTCTAATTTTTCTAAAATGCTCATCAGTTATTCAATCTTCCTCTCTCTACTCACATTTTGTTCTCTTGTAAAGAAAAATCATTTTTTATTATAAAAAGTAACATAAAACACAGTCAGATTAAAAGGAATTACCTCCTGGGTTTCCCAGTTGACAATGCAGGATTCTATTTAAAACTTTTCTGTTAATGTTCCTGCCAAATTCAGAAACATTGCAGAAATCTGATACATAGATTTTAAAGAGCTTTTTGAGCAAAAAGGGATGCAGTAACATTGAAGTAACATAACTCAGAGATGTGCTATATTAGCCCCAAAGTCAACATGAAAACCACAGGACTCATTTCCATTAAAGCTGGCACATCATGATTTTGGTGGACTCCCATATGAGACAAATGCACAAACATATTTTCTGTCTAAGAAAAGCTGACAAATCAGAAATTATGTGCTTCTCAAATATCTACAATAGTTATTTGTTGATGTCCATGTGTTCTTTTTATAAACTAACAGCACACTGTTAGTTTATAGAGAGTTTCCCCAAATCTTGCACACCCCCCGTCCTTTCCTAAGTTGCTGATCAGCATTGGGGATTCTCTACAGGGCCTTTGTCCCATCTTTGCACATGGCCTAGAATTATGTATCTAGGTGGCTTTCTGGGACCCTGAGAAGGGTCTTTAGTAACAAAGTTCTTCAGGCCTTTACACTGGTTCTAGGCTCTAGACAGTTACTTTCCCCAACACACAGTACAAGGCCCCGATCTTCTTGCCTACAACACTTTCATTGGTATAAAACTATCTTTACGAGGTCAGAGAAATAGTATAGTGTTAAATTGCTTGCCTTGCATGTAGCCAACTACAATTTGATCCCTGTCATCATATATGTTTCCATGAGCATCTCCAGGAGCAATTGCTGAGCACAGAGCCAAGAGTAAGCCCTGAGAAAAGTCATGTGTAGCCCAAAACAAAAGCAAATAAAAACAATTTTTATAAACTTGATTAAAGTCAGACACATAAATAATCTATTCAAAAACCTCTAGGGACTAGAAATCTATGTTTCAATTTATTATAAACAATTGTATTCTATTTAGCTGAAAAGACAGTACTAATTTGTTTTACAGTTCTAATTTTTTATTATTGGTATTGATGGACTAAATAGTAAGGAAACCACCTTATGTGCTTGCAAGTAGCATGCAAGTAAAGAGAATTTATTATGTTAGCTAATTTAAATCATAAAATTTAAATCATAAAAATTCAGTACTTATAGCACAGTTACTCACCTAAAGGGAATTATTGAGTCTTTGGAGCAATTAAGAATTTTGTAAACGATGCTTCTAAACTAATCAATGTTTCCTTATTATTCTGCAAAATGGATTCTAACTATTCACTCCTTAATGCATTTTGTCAAATGCAGGAAATGGTTAATATTTGTAATGAAAATATTGGGAATATATATGTAAATACATGTATGTATATATATTATATGTGTGTGTTAACTCTAATTTCTATATGTCTTTTCCCTTAAATTGTATAAACTACCAAATAAGATGCTGAATGTATGCACTTTTTATTACTAACCACATTGCATTTTATTTAAATTGTTCATGGGTTAAATTCCATTGTATAGTTTAACCCTTTTTAGACCTTCTCTTTTCCCATACAAAAATCTTCATGGTTAACCCTTGTGGTAAAACAAACTTTCATGCTCTCATGCCCTGAAAAGCCAGCTATATAATATATGCAACTGGTACATAACACACATAAAAACAATTAACATACTATTGATACACTACGAACAAAATTTCTCTGGATCTAATAGCCTGGTAACTGCATGATCATTTTAGATTTTTTCGAATACTGCTTCTTTGTTATTTTGTTTTTGTCTGATGATCACACATAGCAATGCTCTGTGGTTACTCCTGGCTCTGCACTTAGGGATAATTCCTGGAGGGCTCAAGGGACATGATGAGTTCCTGTGGATCCACCCTGGGTCAGCAGCACACAAGGCAGGGGTCCTATACTCTATACTGTCTCTCTGGTGCCTAGATCACTGCTTTTGTTCTATAGATTGTTACACCATGTCTTTGTTCTTCAAATTGACCCCAAAAGAGCTAATTCTAAGTGATGGTGGGGTAAGGCAATAAAAATTATGCTTTCTGCTTAAATCTTGGAGATTTTAGGTATCCAAAAACTGAAGTACTGGGTGACAGAGAGAGATAGTGTGGCAGGTAAGGCACTTTGCCTTGCATGCCGCAGCCGTTTGTTTGATCTCTGACACCTCATTTAGTCCCCCGAGCACCACCAGAACTAATTCCTGAGTGGAGACAGGAGTACGTTCAGAGTACCTCTGGATGTGCCCCCCTCCACAACCCACAAAAAATACTATTTTAAATTATCCTCTATTTGTAAATTTTACTCTCAATAATATCCAAATATCAAACTCATCATGATCCTGAATACAAGAAGAATACAAAACAAAATGTCAGAATTGAACTTCTACCAAAAAGGAAGAGTTTTTAAAAAATATTCCATATTGCATATGCATTTTTAATTCTTAAAGATTTCATGTTGCTTAAATGAGGGAATAAAATATATCTTTAAATTCACGAATTGATCAAGTTAGATGTTCTTCAAATTTGCTTCAGATGAGTAAGTCGTAAAACACATAACAGGTAATTAAAGTTGAACCTGATTCTCATAAGTATCTTTCCTGATCTCATGTTGCTTCTTACTATCCCGCAAAAGTCATTCTAACAAATTTACATGGGATTAATTCATTGGCTTTTGCCATACACATATTTGAAATAATATAATGATGTTAACTGTGTGCTTTTCAATGATTTTTTTTAGTTAAGAAGAACATGGAAGCATAAACATGCACGTGAAAGTGTTTGTTCTTGTGGGTTTCAAAAATTACTATTGTTGGGGCTGGAGCAGTAGCACAGCAGGTAGGGCGTTTACCTTGCAGGCAGCTGACCTGAGTTCGATTCTCAGCATCCCTCACGCATGAAGGTACCAGCAGAGGATCCCAGGTATGTGGGACCTGATGTTAAAACGTGGAAGTCTGAGACTTCCAAGCCTGCTTGGATCAGGAAAGGGCCTCTTCTTCCCAGATTTCCCATTTTCCAGTTGCTAGGCGGTCACACACAGGTAACTGCCCCCGGTACCATGTAATTCCACCAAGAGCCAATATCCAGAGACTTAAAAGCAAGCTCCATGAGAAATTCGAGGATCAACGGGATGATGATGATGATGATGATGATGATTGTTGCTGTTGTTATTATTAGTATAAGGATTTTCAGAGTGGTGCTCTAGAGGCATAAGGCCACTGATTGTGATACTTGGTTCAGATACTCAACAACACTAAGGGGGATGAAGTGTCAGGTTTTGAACTCAGGGTCTAATATGCTGGATATGCTATCTACCACAAAAGATATAGCTAGAGCTCTTTTTTCTTATTTCGGGTTAATACTATTGACATATAACTTTACCTGACTATATTGTTTAATGTTGTCTTTTAAATTAATGCATATTATATATACCTCTCTACTTAATTTGTTTTAACTGTTATGTGAATATATATTTTAGGTATCCTTATGTGAATAAGAAGTTATTCCCAAGGTTAATTAGAAGTATGATATAAATGGTATAATGAATATTATTTTATATTCCCTAACACCTCACGGCACACATGTATGTTATAAGTCATATATCTTGAGTCAAATATCTAGGATGGAGACTACATACAACTGAAAATCCAATAGGCATAGCCAATTTGCTTTACTGAGTAGAGTAAAACTTTACAAAGAAGTTTATGAATATCCCTTACAGAAATTTGCTAGAATTGGTACTATTTACCTTGTTATTTTAAATCAATATCTAACTACCATTTTATCTTTGTTCTTCTCATTGCTAGCAATAATAACCATAGAGAATTCTACAATGTATTATAGTCTATTCTTTTTTGTCTAAAATTTTTGTGACTAACTTGCCACTTTATATTTTTATACTATATATAGCTGCTTCCTTATCTTCTATCATATAAAATATCTCATCTTACTTATGATATCTAAATAAAGTGTCAAACACATATAAATAAAGTGACAAAATAGTCACAAAAGAATTTTAGACAAAAATGTGTCCTGAGCTCTGCATAGTGTGGCCACAAAGCCAAAACAAACAAAAAAGCATGATAACTTGCATTATTTATTGAATATCATATTTTCCACAAATATGTCAGTATACATTTTATGTCTTAAATCCTTCATAGATATGAAATTGTTGTTTGTTATATTTTGATACCTCTATTTAATATGGTTAGTCTCTGTGTCCCTGAATGAATATCGTTTGTCTAAATTGCACTTTTTTATTGAATCTAACTATCTAATTGGGTGAATTTACATGGATTTATTTTTTACTTTATGTTTTGTAATCATCTCTTTTGTCTTACATAAAAAAAGTATAGTCGAAATGACATCTGCACTTATATGTTCATTGCAGCACTGTTTACAATAGCCAGAATCTGGAAAAAACCCGAGTGCCCTAGAACAAATGACTGGTTGAAGAAACTTTGGTACATCTATACAATGGAATACTATGCAGCTGTTAGAAAAAATGAGGTCATGAATTTTGCATATAAGTGGATCAGCATGGAAAGTATCATGCTAAGTGAAATGAGTCAGAAAGAGAGAGACAGACATAGAAAGATTGCACTCATCTGTGGAATATAGAATAATAGACTAGGAGTCTAACACCTAAGAATAGTAGAAATAAGTACTAGGAGGTTGACTCCATGGCTTGGAGGCTGGTCTCTCATTCTGGGCAACTCAGAGAAGGGAACACCAAGTAAAATGTGGTCAGAGGTCATGCAGGGGAGGGGTGACTCGTGCCGAATGTAGACTAGAGACTGAACGCAATGGCCGCTAAACACTTTTATTACAAACCACAACACCTAATCAGAGAGAGAGAACGAAAGGGAATACCCTGCCATAGTGGCAGTTTGGGGTGGGGGGAGACGGGACTGGGGAGGGTGAGAGGGATGCTGGGTTTACTGGTGGTGGAAAATGGGCACTGGTGAAGGGATGGGTTCTCGAACTTTGTATGGGGGAAACATGAGCACAAAAATGTATATATCTGTAACTGTACCCTCACGGTGATTTACTAATTAAAAATTTAAAAAAATAATAATCTTTTAGATTTTTTAAAATAACTACTTGTGATGGTGAACAGTTAAGTTTTGCTAATGTAAACTAATGTTGAAAATGATGTTTTTAAGATAAACTAATGGGATTATTTGAAACTAAGAAGCTTCTGCACCTCAAAAGAAACAGTGACCAAAGTACAAAGGCAGTTTACAGAATGGGAAAGGATATTTACCCAATACCCATCCCATAAGGGGTTGATATCAAGGATATACAAGGAACTGGTTGAACTCCACCAGAAGAAAACTGCCAACTCAATCAAAAAACGGGGTGATGAAATGAACAGAAACTTTCCCAAAGAAGAAATCCGAATGGCTGAGAGGCACATGAGAAAATGCGCTACGTCACTAATCATCAGGGAGATGCAGTTCAAAACAACAATGAGATATTATCTCACGCCATAGAGAATGGCCCACATCCAAAAAAACCCAAAAGCAACCAGTGTTTGCGTGGTTGTGGGGAGAAAGGGACTCTCCTTCACTGCTGGTGGGAATGCCGGACTGGTTCAGTCAGCCCTTTTGGAAAACAATATGGACAATTCTCAAAAAATTAGAAATTGAGCTCTCACTTGACCTATCAATACCACTCCTGGGAATATATCCTGGAAAGGCAAAAAGGTATAGTAGAAATGACATATGCATTTATATGTTTATTGCAGCACTGTTTACAATAGCCAAAATCTGGAAAAAAAAACAGAGTGCCCAAAAACAGATGAGTGGTTAAAGAAACTGGTACATCTACACAATGGAATACTATGCAGCAGTTAGAAAAGACAAAGTCATAAAATTTGCATATAAGTGGATCAACATGGAAAGTATCATGCTGAGTGAAATGAATCAGCAAGAAAGAGGCAGACATAGAAAGATCACACTCATATGTATGTGGATTATAAAGCAGCAGAATGGAACACTAACACCCAAGATTGGTAGAAATAAGAACCAGGAGGTCTGCCCCACAGCTTGGAAACTGTCCTCACATGCTGGGGGAAAAGGCAGCAGAGACAGAGAAGGGAACACCTAGTAGAGAATGTTGGGAGGACCCACTCGGGTTGAAAGCTGTGTACCAAAAGTAGACTATAGACCAAACACAATGGCCACTCAATACCTCTATTGCAAACTACAACATCCAACAGGAGAGAGAACACAAGGGAATGCCCTAATGCAAAGGCAGAATAGGGTGGTAGGGGTCGGGATGTGGATGGTTGGAGGAATACTGGGATCATTGGTGGAGGAGAATGGGCACTGGTGGAGGGATGTAAACTAAATACAAACATGAAAGTTCATAAGTTTGTAACTGTATCCCATGGTGATTCACTAATAAAAATTTAAAAAAATAAAATAATGTTTTTGCTATATTGTGTATTCTTATTCACAAAGATCATATTTTACTTTATATTTAGATCTTTAATATTTTGGAAAAGAGCTTTGTAATATTTTACTTAATGGTTTGCATATTTATTGTTGGAATTATTCACAAATATGTTAGAATTATTATAGACGTGATTATATTACACTGACTTAAGTATTATCTAATTATATTGGATCATTTTTAGATTAATTTCTATGCCATTCACATATAAGGAATATTTTATAACTACCATTTAAATTCACACAGCTCTTCTTTTCCTTTTCCTTGTTTTTTTTCTTTTCTTTCTTTTTTTCTTGGACCACACTTGGATTCCTCAGGAATTCCTTGTGATTTGCACACAGGAATTACTCCAGAAAGTGCATGGGGCAACATATGGAATGCCAGGTCAGTTCCATGCAAGACAAGTACCCTGTTGCTTAACCCCCTGTTTTACTTTTCTTATTTTGCTGCCAGTCTCCTGCCTGGCTGTCTTCACCGGGGCCCCTCAAAGGGGTTGGATTGAGTTTCCCTCCCTGCCCAGAGCAGAGCCCTAGCAGTTGAAGACCTCCAGAACCCAGCTACAGCAATGCACAAGGCTAGTCTCCACATGCTCGGATGAGTTTCAAACATGAAGGAACCGGCAGAGGAACCTAGGCATGCAGGAACCGGTAATATTTCCAAGCCTGCTCAGATTGGGACTGGGCCTCCTCCTCCAAGATCCCCCATTTTCCAGTAGCTAGGCAGTCACACCCACAAACTGCCCCTGGTGCCATGTAATCTCATCAACAGCCAACATCCAGAGACTATAAAACGAAGTTCCCGGAAACACTTAGTGACCTCTAATTCTCTATTTCTCCCTCTCTCGGAGAACCCATCAATCTACCGAGAATCTCTGGGCCACAAAACAGAGAGCCTGGCAAGCTCCTTGTGGCGTATTTGATATGCCAAAACCAGTAATGATAGGTTTCATTCCCCTAACCCTTAAAGAGCTTCCAATGCGGCACCATTGGGAAGGACGGGTAAAGATAGGCTGCTAAGATCTCAGGGCTAGGATGAATGGGGATGTTACTGGTGCTCGCTCAAACAAATCAATGAACAACAGAATGACAGTGATACAGTGATACAGTGATTTTGTTGCCTAAGTTCTTTAGATCTTTCCTATGTAAGATTACTGAGAGGATTTTCCCCAGTTCTAAATTTAATGAGATTTCTAATATTCCTCCATGAGTTTGATGTTTAGCAATACTTACAAATATTCATATGCTTGGGCTGCAGTTAACTTGTACCACAGTTAAAGCTGCTTGACTTGCATGCAGTCAAACCTGCTTCAGTCCCATGCACCACATTTTATCTCACAATTAGGAATGATTCCCAATCACAAAGCTAGGAGTAAGCCCTGAGTATTGCTGGGACTGGCAAGCCAAACAACATATGCATGCCTAATGAAATTATTTCTTTTTTCCAATGTTGATTTGGAAACTACTGTCATCTTTATACATGTGTCTGTTTTATCTTCATTCTGCCACTAAATATTGTTTTAGTGAGTCATGAGAGAGATCAATCCTTAAGTTATACAATAAGCATTTCTCTAGGACTGGAGCAGTAGCACAGCTGGTAGGGTGTTTGCCTTGTCCTCGACCGACCCGGATTCAATTCCTCCATCCCTCTGAGAGAACCCAGCAAGAGTGAGGATGCTGTTAACATTATGACTAAAGAATATTATATATATGTATACATATGTGTTTATAGACATATATATGTATATAAGTCTGTATATATATCACTGTAGCACTGTCGCAGTATTGTTGTCCCATTGTTCATCAATTTGCTCAGGTGGGCACCAGTAACATCTCCATTGTGAGACTTGTTGTTACTGTTTTTTAGCATATTGAATACACCACAGGTAGCTAGTCAGGCTCTGCCGTGCGGGCAGGATACTCTTGGTAAATTGACAAGCTCTACCTTCTGTGCTCTCGCTCCAGTCCATGTATATGTACATATACATATAATCCTGAAGCTATACACAAACATAGTAATATATCCATTACTATGTTTTTGGCGCATTCTGCTGTCTTCCACTTTCTGATGTATTTTGCTGCCAAAAAATGTCCCTCTGCTCATGTATGAATTTCCATGTAAAGTAACAAATTCTTTTTTTTTTATTTTTAAATTCATGTGCTAAGTAAACTGCATTTAAATAGTGATGAATGAAAGTACCTTACTTATGGGACTGGAAGTACAGCAGTTAGGGCACTTGCTTATCCTTGCCGAAACTGGGCACAATCCCAGGAACCTATGTGTTCACCAAAGCACCGACAAGAGTGATCTCTGAGTATAACCAGGAGAAAGGCTGCCAGATGTGTTCCAAAATCAAAAGCAAACAAGCAAAAAATAAATTAACTTAGCCAACATTGTATGTATCTCAGAAAAACTTAGAACTAGCAAGTGTGCCTAATTGGATAACTATGAAACTAACAATGATTTTTTTATCTTACAAAAAGATTGCCATGAATAACGTTAGTCAGTTATTATTATAGAATTATCTTTTACCTTTTTATAACAATAGTGACCATATGAGAGTCTGTTATGCTAGCCAAGCTAACTTATATTTTAATAATAAAAGGTAAATTTGATTACTTACAATAAGAAAGGAATTTGATCTTTTTGGTTAATATCTTTCTGTAATATTTCCTTTATGGGGATCCCTTCAGACTTCAAAAAGAGCTCATTTGAGTAAGCTGAGTATGTGAATGCCCTACAGAGCCATCATGGAAGAAGAGGTAATTTCCCTTTGCCCTTTTCCACTATTTTTTATTATAGCTTTATGAAATGTTATAATATTCCTAAAGACAGAGAGAGATGCTCTGAATAGTTGAATTACTGAGCACATAAAGATTTAAAGGTTAGCCTTATGGGATGTTATAACACTTCAGGTCAATAATGCCTACTAAAATTTCCCATGTCTTTTGAGAATAAATAAAAGTTTTATAATACTGAATCTTGTTCAAACTAAAAGTTTGCAAGAACATGTGCTTTGAGGTAGCAGTTTGGGAAAGAGTTCTCTGGAGAATTTTATATGAGGAGACCAAAAGACATATGGAAAGCCAGCAGTTTCCCACAATGTCCCTAGTTTAATTTAGAAAAAAAAAAATAGTTGCTGATGGGGCTTTTTCTCCCAGTGAAACTTTCCAGGATAAATCAGCTCCCAGCCTGGTTCCTGTCGCCTTTTAGAGTGGCCCATTTTGGAACAGACTGTTGATAGAATTGCTCATTTTATGGGATTTTTTTGAAAAATACGTTTAATAAAAAGGAAAGTTATTATAGCTCGGATGAGCCACTCTGTACTCTTGTCCAAGAAACTAACAAAGAAACTATGTCCTACACAACCTGCCTTACCTTATTACAATGTGACTTCCGAGCAGGCACATCTGGGATACCAGTTATGTAAATTTGTAATTTGGTGCTGTCCAAAGAGGGCAGCTCAGATCAAGGAATAATCGAAAGGAAAAAAAAAACTCTTCTGTTTGGCCATGGGCTGGAGCCATAGCACAGTGGTAGGGCTTTCTCCTTTCATGCGGCCGGCCAGTGTTCGATTCCTCTGCCCCTCTCGGAGAGCCTGGCAAGCTACCGAGAGTATTGCGCCTGCATGGCAGAGCCTGGCAAGCTAACTGTGGCGTATTGGATATGCCAAATACAGTAACAATAGTTCTCACAATGAGAGAAGTTACTGATGCCCGCTCGAACAAATCAATGAGCAACCGGATGACAGTGACAGTGACAGTGACTCTGGCCACAGGGAACAAGACAATTCTGAGTCTGTTTCCTCCTTACTAAAGTATAGTCCTGAATAAAATGTGGTTGAAAGAGACTTGTTATAAGATAAACCTCTGTACTACATGAATGCAACTTCTTTTGGGTTTGTTCGCTGTTTTATGTGAGACAAGCTTGGGTAGTCATGGGTGTGTAAACAAAACACAAAAGGGGCAGTGGCGCTATGTCTCTCTCCCACTGCCTGTGTTCAGTCGTCTCACACGGAGGCTGATGGCGATGGGCAGGCGAAGGAAGGAACGAGGGCCAGTCTGGTTGGTCTCAGTTGCAGTTTATTCCATTCCCATCTCCATTCTCCTCTGATTCTCCTGCTTCTCCCTCCCTCATGCTACTTCATTCTTCTCAATCTCCCTTCATTCTCCTTCTCCCTCTGGAATCTGAATCTGGATCTGGATCCCCAGCCCTCTCTTACAGCCTAGTTAAATCCCCAAACATGAGGGGTTGGGGCTTATACGGAGCTGTGGTCACAATCAATAGGGGAAAAATTCTTTCCCTCAAGGGATGTTGCTTCTAAGACAGATTCTCATATTCCACCATTTCGATGCCAAGGTAGCTCACAAGCTTACCCTGGGTCCACTCAGTCCCTTGTCAGGACCCTGCTTTGGGGGTGCTAGGAACTAAGGGCAACTGAGGCTAGGTTGAGAAAGCAGATGCCCGGAACTGAATAATATTCTAAGCCAATTAAATCCCAAATTACAAAAGTATATTATGAACTGTCTTCCTGTATCTATACAAGAAGGACATTGCTTAAAGTAAACTATTCAAAAGACATAAAGAGAGGAGAAAGGCAGTATTGAACTCATACATATAAAATGATAGATTTCTGAGAATCTGACCTTATAAGTTAATAGACTCTGATTAGGGGGAAAAGGCGATAGACTGGTTGAGGAAGAAAGCATAGAGAGGAGTTTATAGATAAACGCAGTGGAATGAAAGTGCCTCAGGAGCACTGTGATAAACCGAAGCTTCCTGTGGCAAGGGGAACAGCACATACGAATGTTGTCTTAAAATGTTTAGAGTTACATTCCAATAAACACAGAAGACTGGAGGTGATTCAGGAGCACGGTGATGGGTATCACTCGAAAAACCTAAGCTCTTTGTAACAAGGGAGAAAAACAAACCAATGATATCCTACAATGGAGTGACCAGATATAGCTACGGGGGCACCCATATATAAACACTGAGACATATGTGTTTCTAAGGTCTCTGAGACAACAATGCATGCACATTATTTGGTCATTTACAAGAAATGCTTGATGGTTTCTGCTAGCAAATAATGGTTTACTTACTTCACATTTATTCCTTCTTTCTAGTTGGCCAAGTTACAATATTTAAGTTCTATCACCCCAAAAGGATATATCTTAACAGTTTATACTGATTGCTTATTCTTTTTTATGCCCCTTTGAAAATATATAAGCATGCTGAAATCAAATTTTAGTATATGTAAGATTAACTAAAATTTTATCAAATTGCTTTTACTGATATCTCTGCCACATAGGAGGGTGGGGTGGGGGGATGGGATTGGGCAGTGGGAGAGATACTGGGTTCATTTGTGGTGGAGAATGAACACTGGTGGAGGGATGGGTTTTCGAACATTGTATGAGGGAAACACAAGCAAGAAAATGTGCAAATCTGTAACTGTACCCTCATGGTAATTCACTAATTGAAAAATAAATTAATTAATTTAAAAATATGTCTCTGTGGATTGTAGTCTATTTTTTTTTTTTTGAGCAGTATCATGTAGTCTTTTCCATAGGAATCCAAGACAGTTGAGCTAGGAAAAAAACTTGTGTTTCTTACTGACTGAGATTTATTAAATAAAATCTTTGTTTGAGAAGTTTTTTTTTTCCTTTAAAATTTAACAAGTGTGAAAAATACTGCGTGCCCTTTAAGGTGGAAATTCGGGCTAGAAGCAAAATATGTAAGGAAATCTCCAAGAATCTGGACTATAACTAGTACTTGAGAAAGGGTAACAACATTACATTCTTGGATTTTGTCACTGCATCACTGTATCACTGTAACACTGTAATCCCATTGCTCATCAATTTGCTAGAGTGGGCACCAGTAACATCTCCATTGTGAGACTTGTTGTTACTGTTTTTGGCATACCGAATACACCACAGGTAGCTTGCCAGGCTCTGCCGTGCGGGCAAGATACTCTCAGTAGCTTGCCAGGCTCTCCTAGAGATGTTTTTATATATTTAAACCATTTTATGATAACAAAACATTAAAGTAAAAAAATCTTATTCTATGCATTCTGATACAAATATTCAATTTCTTCTCAGCAATAATTCATGATAATGTTAAACCCAAGAGACTGAGGAAATGATTCTGCTTTGTCCTGGATTGCTTTATTTGTAGTCCCGTGTCTCTGTGAAGAGGCTTTACTTAAGTTTCCTATTATTAACTTCAGGCAGTCTGTGCCTTAAAAAACAATGCATTAGGAGGAGTCCTCATCTCTTGATGGCTGCTGTGGAAGGCTTTACTTCCCACCAATAAACTCCACTGGGCACTATTTACCTGATTTACCTGTTATCCAAAAGCACTATGTGATTCTCCAAGTTGCTTTTGTTAATCTAAACCCTCTTTATCTGCTTTCTTTCAGATGAGAGACCAGCATGTGGTGCTGCTATGATGATTGAAGAGATATTTTAAGCAACTCTAGGCTTGGAAAGTCACTTCTGGATTCAAATCTAAGCTGAAAGAGGTGTGCCATGGCACAAATAAAAATTCTGGCAACATTACACAGTGAAATATTTCCCCTAAAGCTACTAAGAAACATAAATGTTAAATTACCTCTACTGAACATTTGAATGCCAAACCAACAAGTAGCTATTTTTCTATAGATAATAATGTTCATTTGTATCCATATGCCTTTGGCCAAATTTTTTTTATATTTCTGGCTTCATTTGGAAAGGGTCATAGTTGTTTACATCTTGAGCAGTATTCTGTGGAAGAAAGACAAAATAAATAAACATCAAAGGCACCAGATCTAATAATTTACGATAGGAATGGTTGGTTTGTCTGCTGCTCGGTCGCTTGGCTAGTTTGGGTTTTATTAAAATGGATGAGTAATCAATATAATACAATGCCTGAGGGAATATCTCAGGTTCTATCTTTCAACCTCTATGAAAAAACAGGTGACAAAAGAAAGCTCCACTCATTTGGCTGAATACCCACTTCTTTCTCAGTAGAAAGCAGGATGATTCTCTCTGATTTGGCTAGGACTGCCAGACTAACACCACAGCATGCTCTGCTTCCTGCCCGTGGATACAGCTTCCTTTGCTTTGACAAAGGTTTAACAATAGTTAATCTCTTAAAATAAGCTGGTGGCCCTTGCTTCTACTTCTTCTATTATTGCCAAAGTCCCCCTCTAGTCACTACCAATTGCTTTCCTGTCTGATTTGGCAGAAGCCCAGAGTTTGACTTCATTTCCATTCCTTAACAGTTCTTACCAGTGCCTGTCATTTTACATGTTGCTTTTAGAGTCAGTGTCAAAACAAACAAAAACCACTGAGCTAAATTCAAATTTGAGACACCTGATACATATGATGTTTTGTTGTTGTTGTTTTGGGACCACATTCAGCAGTGCTCAGGGCTTATTATAATCTCTGTGCCTGGAGGTCACCCCTAGTGGTGCTCAGGAAACCAAGTGATGTCACGGATTGAACTAACCACAGGCATCTTGCAAGCAAGCCTTGCCTCCAGCCCATTGAGCAGTGTCATAGGTCCAGGACATTTACAAAACTCAGATCTTATCTTTGTGACTGTATTCTTCATCTCTATTCTCTATGGAATCTGTAACTGAGTGGCTAGCATGAGAGACAGGCCTTCACTCCCTTAAGTTTATATAGGTTACTTTCTACATTTTTGTTTTTCTATTTTCAAGTTGGAAAAAAATTGACCTTCTCCTACGAAATCCTCAGTGTTTGTTTTTCATTTCATAATTTCTGAGGAAAAGTATTCTATTTCACATTTAATAATTGCCTTTTGTGTGATTAAACACCTGGGTATTCCAAAAAAGATTATATGGACTTACTTTCTCCATCCAACATTTCTTGAGAAACATAGATAGGGAGTATAAAATTGCCATTTGCTCTCTTTTCTGTTTCAGTTCTTGGTTGTAAATTCCAACTGAATATCTCCAACTATAATCTATACTTTTCTTGCAGAGCTTACTGTAAACAGAAAGCACACTATGAACTATAATTTTTCACAAAGAAAATGTGCTATGGGAGATATACCTAGGTCACATTAACTTAAAAATACTTCAATAAATACCCAAGACCTGCTAAAACTAATTCACAGGTTTGCTTAGAATTAGAAGTTGAATAGATTATTTCTCATACATTTATTTATTCCATTTATGTGTAGAAACTGTTTGGAATACAGAACCATGTAAAAGGAGAATGATTTTTAGAAAATAAAAATTTTATTACTAATTCTCCTGTATCCATTTTAGATAGTGAGAGTAAGAGAGTAATATTAAATGACTATACATATATCCCTATTATGACTTGTACATGTGTTATTAACCTTTTTCTTTTTTGACTAATGTATATTACTTTAAAATGTTAGTTTATTAAGAAAATATGCTTAGAATCCAATTTGTTTAAGATTGACAAGAAATTTTCTAACTAGGAGTGAATATGCATTTCTTGACCAATATTCTTTACTAAATAAAAATTAGAAAACATTTTATATTTTCATGCAGAATATGAAAAAACCTAATACCGGTAAAACATTTTATTTATTTATTTATTTATTTATTTATTTATTTATTTATTTATTTATTTATTTATTTTGCTTTTTGGGTCACACCCAGCGATGCTCAGGGGTTACTCCTGGCTTTGCACTCAGGAATTACTCCTGGCAGTGCTTGGGAGACCATATGAGATGCTGGGAAATCGAACCCAGGTTGGCCGCATGCAAGGTAAACGCCCTCCCCACTGTGCTATTGCTCCGGCCCCTACCACTAAAACGTTTCAATACAATCTATACACTATACATGGTAATTGCCATTGGAAAGATATTCAAATTGCATGCTACACAGATAAAATAGATTGAAAAATTGTATACAATGACTTCTCTTTAAGCTTAAACTGTACGTGTGAGATAGTAGAAGGCACAGAATAAAGTCAGGAAAATACACTAATATGCTTTTGGTTTCATTGTTATGCTCTGGTTAATGTAAAGTATCACTTCTTTCCTTCCATTTCCCCTCCATGTATTTTCATTAACACACTTCATAAGAGTACAAAATAAATACTGCATTATATTGGGGGACCATCCAAGTGGTTTTCAGGTGGCCCTTTCTGTAGTTCATTGAAAAAAATTCCGAGGATGTGGTGCTGATTAGACCCTGGTGTGCTAAGAATGACCTGGGACCTTACAGAAGTACTTGATGTCTCCACATAAAAACACCGCAATTTCCTCCGGGGAACATGTGGTGCTAGGGATCAAACCTGGGTTTCCTGTAAGGCACTAGCCTTAACCCCTACAGTGTCTCTACGGATATTATGTTTTTACCTCCATTCTGTGCTTTTAAAATTTTCCTATAAATAAAAATTTCATATTTTATTTCATTCACATATGACTAAATATACATGAAGAGAAAACATTTTCAGCTTGATATCCGCATTAAACTAAGATTTTTGTTTTTCTTTTGGTGGTAGTAGTAGTTTAGTGGCCATAACTGGCCACATTAAAGGCTTACTCCTGTTTCTGTGCTCAGGAATCACTACTGGAGATGCTTTTAGTACCAAATGAGGTACCATGTTTGGTCACATGAAAGCCTCATCCCCTCCACTATCTCTCTGGCCTCTGCACTAAGTTTGTAAGATATATCAATGCTCACACAACAGTGTCAGTTCTCTGCCTTATGCACTCTTTGTTTTTTTTAATCCTGTTATTTATTCTCTGATTTTTAAAAGATACATTATTCTCTATTTTCTTCTATTAAACAACACTGCAGTAAAAAATCATGCACTTCTTTTGTTACATTGTAAGAGATACTTCGAGATGCGATACTTAGAACAAAATTGTAGAACATAATGCATAATTTTTCAGATATTATTGCTAATAGAAAAGTGACTAAAATGGATACCTATAAACTCTATCGGTTATTAAAACCTACCTATTTTCAATTTTTATCAATTTTGTGGCTCTAAAATCCATCTTACTATTGTTAAAGACTGTGATTTGGGGAGCATAGGAGAGCCTAGCAAGCTACCCATGGCATATTCAATATGCCAAAAACAGAAACGACAAGTCTCACAATGAAGACGGAACTGGTGCCTGCTCAAGCAAATTGATGAGCAACGGAATGATAGTGATAGTGATGGTGGTAGCAAGTAAATTTATTTTATGCATTTTATGTTTTAACTAAAATGTGCTATAAAATATGACACATATTTATTTTCTTTTTATTTCTCTCCCTTTAATTTCAGTAAGCTTTTATTTTGGCATTGTTTTGATTGCTACAAACCTAAATTTAAAGAAAATTAATTTTTCAAAAGTTGTAGTCCTTCCCAACAAATAAACATCTTTCTGGAGATGTATAAGGTTTGCTAATATTCACTTTTTGCCTCTCTTCCTTCCTTCCTACCTGTCCTGGATGTTGTGGTCTTCAGTTATGATTTTAAACAGAAAACTCATAATGAAAAATAACATTGGTTTCCTTGTGGTTTTTTTATTTTAAATTTTGTTCTTGTTTTGAGCCATACCTGGCATTGCTTTCATTGTGGTGCTTCGGTGACTCATAGTGCTGAGAAGGAACCAGTGCTCCAGCATTTAAATTAAAGCACATGTTTCTCCCCAACCCTTGTTTTGTGACTGTTTCCCTCTTTAAATCTTCATCTCATTAATTTGACTTTTTTGGGGGGAGCAACACCCAAAGTTGTTCAGGTGTTACGCCTGACTCTGCACTCAGGAATCATTCCTGATGGTGCTCAGGAGACCATATGGGATGCGAGGGATTGAACCCGGGTCAGCTCATACTCATTAAATGATGTCTTTGGGTACAGTTTCAGACATAGAATCAGGGTAAAGTGGGAAAGGAAGCTGACTGCAACATTCTATTGCAAAATAACTTGGTTGCAAGCTTCCCTAGCAATGATAGCACATAGCAAGCCATGAACGTATAAAACAGCCGAGGGGCGTGTGCACTCTTGAGCTCTCTGGGCAGCTGTCTCACCACCAGTGTTCGGTGCTCTGGAGCCACTGTGTATGGGCTGGATCCGGACGGCCATTGGCCAAGGACAGGCGAAGGAAGAACAAGGACCAGGCTGGTTGCTGATCAGTTACTATTTATTCAATCTTCCATCTTTCTCATCTCCCACACTCCTAGCTCTGTCCTCTCTCTGGATCTACCGCTACCCTCTAGTCTCTCTCCTCCCATTTTTCTCTCGCCTTTGCCCTTAGGCTACACACAGCCAGGTAGCAAAGTCAACATAAGAAAGCCCTTCTGAAGGCCAGGCATTCTGAAGCCCTTCCTGATTGACAGCAGGTAAAATACCTCTTAAGGTTTTTCTCCTTTCCTCAGTCCAAGAACTTATTCACATCTGAACACTAGTTATTTTTGTATGGACATAGCAAGAGATACATTGAGGCTTGCAAGGCAGCTCTCCTGGCAACATCTTGCCAGACTCAGACTACAGCACTCAGGCCAGATTAATCATTCCTCAACCTAGCAGGGTCCAAATCTTGTTATCACTGTTTGGATCATAACAGCATTTGTCCATGACCAAGCTCTTAACTTATAGTTAAGCATTAGGCACTTTGCTTAACTAGTAACTGGTATCATTCCCATCTTGATACCAGGGTAGCACACAACTCACCGCTTGCCCTAGGTCCATCCCTTCCCTCATCGGGACCCTGCTTTTGGGGGTGCTAGGAAGTAAGGGCAGCTGAGGCTTGGATCGAGAAATGCCCAGGAGGAAAATATCATCTAGAGTCAAATGACTCCCAGGTTACAAAGCATAGCATTTGCTAAGTCTTCCTGTGTCCATACAAATAGGACATGGCTCTGAATAAACTATGCAAAGGACTCAAGGAGAAGAGAAAAACAATATTTACAAGTCAACAAAACACAAAGAAAGAAGTTACAAATAAACATAGAGGAATGGGAGCACTGTGACGGGAGTTACCCAATAAACCTAAACTATCAGAGGCTATGTTATTCTACACATGATGAAACAGCTCTCTGCTTTATCAATTTCAAATTTTATTCAATTTATTGCTATTTCTGTTCAGCTCAATTAATAAAAGAATTATGTCTCAGGTAAATTTGGATTGTCCTAAATTATGAAAGTCATATGTAGTTCAACTGAACACAATACGGAACTCTAAGCAGGATTTATAATTTTTTCCATATTCCCTGTTCTAGAAATTAGTCCTAGTAGTTGTCTCTCCACAAATACACACACATAGCTTGTAAGAAATATATATATATATATAAATATATATATATATATTATGGTAAAGATTTTTATTTACCTGTTTGGGGACCACACAGTGTTCAGGGCTTATTCTTATTTCTGCACTCAGGGATCACTCCTGGCAGTGCTCAGGGTGCTGGGAATTGAACCAAGGTCAGCTGCATGTAAGATAAGTGCCTTACTGTACAATGACTCTGACCCCTATAGTCAGCATTTTGACAAACAGAAAGATTGTGTTTTTCCTCAGTGGCACACACACATACACACAGAAAGAGAGAGAGAGAGAGAGAGAGAGAGAGAGAGAGAGAGAGAGAGAGAGAGAGAGAGAGAGAGAGAGAGAAAGAGAGAAAGAGGGAGTCCTTTTTCTTAAATCAGTTTGGAGTTTCTGTATATGAAGCTTAAAATTGAAAATGCATCTCACAATACCAGTGACTTGCTGAATGCATTTCAGTCAGTAAGAAATAATAGATAAATATAGATATGGATCAGGGGGATATGTTATTTTTCTTTGATAAAAAATTATTTGATGATGCAGACTAACAAGAAGATATGTTAATTATTTTATTGAAAACATATTTGTTAATCACTCATCATGTACCAGTCAAGTATTTTAAGCAAATAATTTCTTACCTACCCAAATAATAGTGCTGATATTGGTTTTATTAAATTTATTTTAAGGTGATAAAAATAAGTAAGAGTATTAATTAATATTATCCAAGTTGCTCATCTTTTAAAGGGCAGACCTGTTCCAAAGCTTGTCTTAATGCTTTAAGCTATATATTGCAATATATTTTTATAACTCTAATTTTTAGATCCACAGATATGAAAAGCTATAGTTCTCCAGAGAATAACAAAACAGTGTTCAAGTATCTACAATTCTAGAGCATAAAATCCCAAATGATCTCATTAATGAGTGATTATAATTTAATTTTTTTAAATTAAAGGTCTTCACTGACTTTTGCATGGAAAAAAATTACTACACACGGGAATGTTTGTTGTAAACTGGTGATATCATTGAGATTTTTTCAGAAAAAAAAATCTAAGCAATTGTTAGTTCATCATAGAGCTCTAATAATACTGCAATTGGAATGCAGCATAGCTGTTACTGCCTGTTTCCATGAAATCAATCCAACATATATGATGAATTGAAAATGTGTTGTCAAATTTGGTAGCTTTGTCCTCAAAAAAAAGGTATTTACTTAATTTTTTTTGTCATTTGGAATGTTTCACATACATAGCTGATAATTTTCCCATTGAAAAATAAATAAATAAAGCCACTGGTTATTGTGAAAGGTCACCTTTCTAATTGGTGTAATAAAGCCCAGCTGGTGAGCTGATCGCCGGAATAACTGGAGGCTAGAGCAGCAGTGGCAGAGTGAAGAATGTATTTGGTAAGAGGGGAATGATTTTAGCATATGTCCTTTATTCCCATATTTGTAAGTACCAAGTACCAATGTCTAGTTTTACTTAAGGTAAATCATCTTTGAATGTTCAAGTGATTTATACTGCATCCCGTGTCCTCATGCTAAACCAATAATAAAAAAAAAAAAAAGTAAACTTATCATGATGAATGTAGAAAGGGAAGTAATTGATTCTTTGGTCTGAATTTTCCTCTCGGTTAATAGATCTCCCCTTTAGCAACAACAAGGCAAAATAATAAGGAAGCATACAAGATAACTTAAGTATAGCTTGCTTTGGCACTGCCAGTCACTAAAAGCTTATCTAGCATTTCCAGCACTCTTCATGAATGCTCTTTCTGCTCTGTGTTTAGAATAATAAAATCTTTAGCTCCAAAATGTGAACTTCATCTTGTAGGAAAAATCATAAATAGAAATTTTCCACAATGCATGATTTTCTGTTTAGCTTTATAACATTCAATTAAATTGTTATAAGGATATTTATCTTGCGATAGATGTGCAACCAGCTTTAAATCGTGATAAAGCTTAATAATTATGAATATAATTCTGTATCCATATCAAAGATGATCCAAACCATTTCAGACCACAGTATGTTTAAAAATTACTCAAGTAGTAATGGTAAGTTTTATTAGTCTTGAAAATATTTTGGAGAGACAACAGCAAAAATACCTTATATGTACAAGAAGACATTATAATATTCTTATCCAGAATATGGTTTATATTTATATTGACAAAGCTTTTTTTTCTACTCCAATGCTAGATTCATGATATTTACATGCATAAATTTATTGAATACCTATGAATACTGCAAATAAATGTAAAATGGGACTATGAAACCTGCATTTCAGGGGAAAACATCATTATTTGCATATTAGCTATTATTTACTTTTGGCAATTGTATCAAACTACATGTGCATCAGATCACAAACAATAATGCTGAATAAAAATCTAATTCATTGTGCATTATTGGCATGAAAAGTAGACACCAAAAGATTCACTTTTAATTTTTTATTTCCCTGAAGTCTCTAGTTGCAACCCTGTTCACTCTTGATGTCAATAACATCTGGTTCAGCTTCTATTGAAAACAGTACAGAGGATTCTCAATGATTAAAAATTAAACTGATGAGAGTCATCCCAATATTAGTAATATATTCAAATAATTAAAATTGAATTATTCCAAAAGGTATATGGACATATATGTTTATTGAAACAGTGTTTACAGTAGTTAAAATCCAGAACTAAGCCCCCAGCAACAGGTGACTGAATAAAAACAAAATTGGTATGTAAAAATGATAGACATCAACTCAGTAAAAGGAAAAATGAAATCTTCCTCTTTGTTACAACATGGGGGTGTCATGTCAAACAAAGTCAGAAGGAGAAGGACAAATTTCAGCTGATGTTATTCATTGTGGTTCGTAAAGAAGCAAAGCCAAAAAATGAAGTGTTTGGGGAAAACAAATCCTTGGACACTGACAACAAAATTGAGATGACTAAATAGGGAAAAGAGTGGTGAGAAGGGTTTTTATGAATTGTGGTAAAGAGATTTTGGTGTATTAGTGATGGCCTTGATGTTGTAATATTTTATCCCTAAGACATATAAACATTTAAAATCTTTTAAAAACATATTGTAAGATTGTTTGAATATATATATATACATACATACATACATATATATATGTATATATATATATATATATATATCACAGAGGGTAGGGCGTTTGCCTTACATGTGACCAACCCGGGTTCGATTCCTCCAATCTTTTCAGAGAGCCCGGCAAGCTGCTGGGAGTATCCCTCCCGCACAGCAGAGCCTGGCAAGCTACCCATGGCGTATTCGATATGGCAAAAACAGTAACAACAAGTCTCCCAATGAAGTTGTTACTGGTGCCCACGCAAGCAAATCAATGAACAACAGGATGATAGTGCTACAATGCTACAATGCTACTGTACCACAGTGTCTGTCTATCAATATATAGATGGGCTATTTTGAACAATGCCCTATATGTCTTATACCACATGATTGATAAAATTTTAATAAATATTAATTTTTTGTACCTTAACTGTAAAATTTAAGTAATTTCACATTAATTGTTAGCTTTTGGTAATTTTATAATTGCTTTTTATAATTAGAATAATCACTGTATCGCTGTCATCCCATTGCTCATTGATTTGCTTGAGCAGGCACCAGTAACGTCTCCATTGTGAGACTTGTCACTGTTTTTGGCATATCAAATATGCCACGGGTAGCTTGCCAGGTTCTGCTGTGCAGGCGGGATACTCTTGGTAGCTTGCTGGGCTCTACGAGAGGGGAGGAGGAATTGAAACTGGGTCGGCCACGTGCAAGGCAAAAGCCCTGCCACTGTGTTATTGCTCCAGCTCTCTAATTAGAACAATAACTTTAAAAATAATTCTACTTAAAATTTTATTCTAATGGAGGCAGGAGAGATGGTACGGAGAGTAGAATGTCTGATATATATATATATATATATATATATATATATATATATATATATCACGGGTAGCTTGCCAGGCTCTGCCTTGTGGGGGAGATACTCTTGGTAACTTGCCAAGTTCTCTGAGAGGGGCGGAGGAATCAACCCAGGTTGGCTGCATATAAGGTGAACGCCCTAGTGCCGTGCTATCACTCCAGCCCTCCAAAATTAAAAAAAAAAATGTTTGATAGATTTGTGAGAATGTTTGGAGGTTAAGGGCACATGTCCCAGAACCAGGTTCAATTCCTCACATTGCATGAGACTCAGAGCACTTGCAGGTACAGACTTGGAGGTCCCTGCGTACCCCTGGGATAATCTTGGTATTCCATGCAACACATAGATGAAGCAGCATTGCATCCTTTGAATAGCATGACCTGTTTAACCCAGTATTATTAAGGTTGCCTGAGCACATCTTGGAGATGTCCATATTTAAAAATATTTACCCAGGATATCAAGACCACAAGGTGATAGCTTTTGCTGTCACATAGTAATAGGCAATTTCAAAACTAAGTTTTTCTCAATAGAGAAGGTATTTTCATTGTTTATTTAAATCCAAACAAAAGATGGTTTCAAGTATCACAAACTTTAACATTTACTCAGGTGAATAGAAAACACAATGAATAAAATGAATAAAACCATTCCAGATGAAACTGGTATATATGCTAGTTATTTCAGTCATAAACAGCCATAATACTGATTCACTAATCAATAGCAACTTTCATCGCTTTAAGATTTACCTCTATAGTGAATATCTGGGTAAGAGTAACTGGAAATCCACTTGTATTATATTCTGGGATGCAGTTAAATCTGTTGTATCTTCTATAGGTTTGGCAAGTAGAACAAGTATGCAAGAATATAATGATGGCAGGGGCCGGAGCGATAGCACAGCGGGTAGGGCGTTTGCCTTGCACGCGGCCGACCCGGGTTCGATCCCCGGCATCCCATATGGTCCCCCAGCACCGCCAGTAGTAATTCCTGAGTGCAAAGCCAGGAGTAACCCCTGAGCATCGCTGGGTGTGACCCAAAAAAAAAAAGCAATATAATGATGGCAATAGAATTTGATCAGCACAATCTCTATTTCATATCCACTGCCTTCCATATATTGATAAATATTTCCATTATTTTCCATTTATATAAATCACCCACAATGGCTTCACTAAATAATTATAATCTTAATTGAAATATGCTTGCATTAACCACGTGTTCATAGAAGATTATGGTGAGATAGTGTAGAGCAACTAATTTGAGTCTTGTCCTTACAAATATTTTCACAATGTTAGACAAATATATATACACAACAACTGGTATATATACTTTTTGTTTGTTTGGGGGCCACATCCAATTATTGTCAAGGATGACAACTGTCCCTGTGCTCAGTTATCACTCTGGATGGCTCACAAAAGACAATAAGCAGTGCCAGAGATTGTATGGATATTGGTTACATGTAAAGAAAGCTCTTAAATCCTATACTATCTCTCTGGCTTCAGCATAAATATAATTTTCTTAACAACTAAAAATTGTAGAATTTTATTGTGACTATCCAAAGAAAATAATTAATATATGCCATAAAATACACTTATAGAAAAGCTAGATTTTATATTATAAGAATGGTCCAGTCTCTGAAGGATTGTCCCTACCCTTAAATTTCATGGAATCCAATTCTAAATTATCTTTTGCCTAATTCTTTCACCTGTAAAAAAAAATCATGAAAATGTCATCAACTTTCAAAAAGTGTGATACTTATCATTATGTCTATGCAACGTGTCTCAAAAATAATATTCCTTTAACCTTTGGTATTTTGAAATGTGAAAAAAAACAAAAATGTACTTTGTTTTATCTAAAGGTTTTCACACTTTTAAATTTCATGCTATTAGCAGTAGTAGAAATAGCAAATAGGGTTAGAAATAAAAGAATACATCTAGCTCTACTTCTGAAAATCTCCATTCTCATAATTATACAATTCCCAAATAAACATTATAGTTAAAATTCTATTGCATTTTTCATGAACATAATCATTTATGTAAATTAGATTATTGTAAATTAACAGATCTTATTACATGTTCAAAAACATGAAATGTTCCTTTATATGCCATTCAGCATCCACATTATATTTTATAAAGTAATGATGGAATTAAGAGAAGAATAAGTATAAAAAAATAATAGTGGGCAAGAGAAATAGTACAGGGGTTAAGGCCCTTGTCTTGCATCTTACTGATCCCAGACCTAATTGCTAACACCACATGTGGTTCCTTGAGGACCACCAGGGTCACCTTGCACATTGATTCAGGAGTAATACTTTAGTACATCCAGATGTGGACAGCTAGCTTCCAAAAAAATATAGGAAGGGGGTGGATTGTCCTAGGTTCTCTACTTTAGTAGCAATTGCCAATGACATAAATTAATTGACACAAGAGAAGTTTCCTGAATAATTGCTTCATTTACACTTGAAGTTTATAGGAGAGAGAATATCATTGATCAATTGATTTCATAAATAGGTCTAGTTATATTATGTACTCAGTCAACATCATATTAAAATTGGGCATGTTGGGGCTGGAGTGATAACACAGCAGGTAGGGCATTTGCCTTGCACACGGCCAACCCAGGTTCAATTCCCAGCATCCCATATAGTCCCTCAGCACCACCAGGAGTAATTCCTGAGTGCAGAGCAAGGAGTAGTCCCTGAACATCGCAGGTTGTGACCCCAAAACCAAATATATATATATATATATATATATATATATATATATATATATATATATAGCATGTAGAAGCATATATATATATATAGCATGTAGAAGTGTAGAAACATCACTGATTCAGGTAGAGAGCCATGGTATTTTTGTTCTCCATCTATGATGTCATGAGTTCTGTGAATTACAATTCATTCACCATAAAGTATTAGCAATACAAGCTTTTTAAATCCATTTTCATTAAATAGTAAAGCACTGTTTTGCATAATTATTCATAAATGAGTGTCAGGAATACCATATTTCAACATCTGTTCTACCACCATGTTGACTTGTCTCCACCAATGTCTGCATATGCCTTCCATCCCCTAATCTGCCTCCTTGTTAGGCATATTTTAAGTTTGTTTATTGTAGTTTTGATCTCATGCTTGCAGTATTGTTGTCTCTGTAGTTTATATATGTATATCTATCTACCTATCTATATTTATATGTTTACCACATGTGTACATTATAGATACTTTAGTTGTCTGTTGTCAAATGTTAGTGAATTGTTTAACCTGTGCTTTGCACAAAAAAAGCACTGATACATAATCCAATTTATTTGTTACTATTACTAAACTGGTGACTTTTATTTATGGTATTTTTGTTTATAGATTTACCACTAACACTAAGTAAGGGAATTCTGATGATTCCAATAACAAATGAATGGTGAATCTCCTGTGAACTTCTGGACACATTTCTGGCAAAAAAAAAAATGTCATTCTTATATACATTCATTTGCTAATATCTTGATAAAATAAATCAGTTTCAAAACTGTGGAAAACGTGTATTTAGACATAATCTTGTTTTGGTTTAATAATATTTAGTTGGTAAGGTCTATCTTTACTAGTTCTGGTTTTCATATTTTAAATTCCCCATTCACCAATGTCTACTAATAAACCACAAAACAACAATTGCAGTAGTTACATTATTCAGGAAATAAAAAAATGGGATGAAAATTAAACAATGTGATTTCTTTGCCTCGTCTATTTCCATATTCTGAACAGATGCACTTTTTGCTATTGTTGTATTTGTTCGTGCTTTTTGCATTTTATGCATTTAATTAGTAACGTCACTATTTAAATTGTCCCCAAAACTTAAAGCTCAAGTACCATAAGTATTCTTATGCATAAAACATTGATGCCTTATAGGAAATACACATGTGACAGAGCCTTCCATTTGATTACATGTTTCTGACTGCTTTAGATAAATACGTTATTGAATATAGTTAGAAACCTTATACAATTCTCACAGGTATCTTCTGGACCTAAAAATTCATGAGAATTTTGAGAGGATTTTAATTTATCATATCAACTTTACAAACGTTAGAAGTAGATGTCATTTCCTCTGTTTTACAAAGGAACATAGAAAGAATTTGGACTAATATGTTTAAATATAAATGCTTTTCTGGATATAAGGTAAAGACAAAGATAAATTATTTCACTGCATGAGCCTTCCCTATAACTAGATAGAATTCTAAATGTTATATGTTAGATATGTGCTTACTTGAAAGAGATAGTGGTGAGCACATTGTTCTACATTTTGTATCTATCAAAATTATATTTCAACAAATTCACTAATCGGTAATTCTCAATTATCTGAATATTTGAGAAGAATTATTATGGTTTAAAGGAAAATCTGTTTTATTTTAAAATAACTTATATAGTAACAAAGCTATTTTAAGAGTTAAGTAGAAATTTTTAATGCCAACCATTAATCTCATTTTAATTCTTACAGAGAAAATACAACCTTGTTCTGTCTTTTTATCTGACAGTTCTTCCATTCATTTAGTGTAGAAGCTTCCAAATACTTTTTTCTTCATTTCAAATTATTTTAATTACTAGAAATAAAAGTAAAACAAAATATAATATTTTTATCAACTTAAAATCCATGTAGTTATGGAAATATAGGTACAACTGCAACTTGGCCTACAATATATGAGATATGAGTAATAAATATGTCCGAAGATTCATGAAAAATTCCATTATTAAAAGGAATCTCAAAAAATTAATAAATAAAAGCGATCTCAGGGGCTGGAGCGATAGCACAGCGGGTAGGGCGCTCGTCTTGTATGAGGCCGACTCAGGTTCGATTCCCAGCATCCCATAAAGTCCCCTGAGCATCGCCCGGGGTAATTCCTGAGTGCAGAGCCAAGAATGACCCTGTACATTGCTGGGTGTGACCCAAAAATCAAATAAGAAAAAAAAAGCAATCTCAATAAAATTTCAATTTTTTATCAAATAAATACGTTTGATACATGAATTAAATTTTGAGTCTATGATGAATAACTATAAAACATTGGCCTTATAAATTATAAATGATAAAACAGTAATCAGTAAGAGTTAAAGGGAGAGGAATAAAATAGGGGAGGAAAGGAAGGGAAAGACTAATAATTAGAAAGAAAAAAAACAAATGGGAGAGTTGGTGGAGTGGAGAAAGGTAAGAAAAGGAAAAGTCTAAAAGTTACATTTCAAGGTGGAACAAAGTTCAGGTGTCTTTATATTAGTAGATAGTCATAGAGACTTTGATACATAAATCAATAAGTCTTATAAAATGTAGTAGAGGAATACAATGCATATTTCATATGAACTTTGATGCATGAATGCTTCTTCATGTCAAAGGTCTCATCTCCTGTCAGTCCCGCGCAGTGTAGTTCTCTCACCTTGAGTATAGTGTATGCATAATAACTCCCATCTAATAAATAAAATGGATCAAGTAATAGATGTCACTCTAACAGCCATTAGAGGTTATGTGCACACGTGCACACACACACACACACGCACATGCACACACATATATACATCACAAATGAGTTATCAGAAGAAAATTGATCCTTGAGCAAATTTTAGCTTTTAGATGTTTTTAAATTCTTTCCTGTTAACAGAAAACATAAAGTGTAGATAAATACAATATGTTACTGTAAAATTTTTCTTCTTTCTAAAGATTTTCCCAAAAACCACTCTTTTTTTATGTTTCTTTGTCTAATTTTATTCTAACAATACAGTATGTAATATATTTTACATGCAAAATATGTGCTAATCAAATATTTTGTTATCAGGAATCTTCTATTTAACATCAGGCTACTAGTAGTTAAAGTTTAGAGAGTCAAAGGTCATAGTATTTTTTTTTCTCTTTGATCAGCATCTCAACCCCTAAATGTTCAGGGTCAGTGTATTTTCAACATCATTAGATATTTAATAAAAAGAAATTAGAACAATGATGGTCTACATGGTTTAATTTGAACAGATAGAAGAATGAAGATCATTTACTGAGTATTTGTGTTTATGTATCTATTTCTGTATGTGCATTTTATAAAAATAAAAGGAAAATTCTGATTTATTTTGTCTATTATTGGAAGAGAACTGTTTCTGTGTGTGTTTGTGGGTTTATATTTCTGTGGGGATTGAGTTATAATAATAATGTAGCACATTCTTTAATTTATGAAGATAATTTCCCAATATTTTAATATTTACTTAATATACCATATAACCACTCAGTGTTTTGATTTGAGTTTGGTTAGTACTTGGTTCTGGCCACTACTCAAAAGCTGTTCCTACTTCTGTTCTTCGTGGTCATTCTTGGTGGTGCTCAGGGTATTGTATCGGATTGGAATTCAGGGTTTCTGCATGCAAATTATGTACCACAACCTGTTAAATTATCTCTCTTTTTCAAGTATATCACATTGGAGTCTATCTCTCCCAGGGTTAAATAGAATAAAACTAATAAAAGACTCAGAAATATTGCCATCTGAACATTGAACTGAAAGTTCAGAAAGGAGGGAAGGAGGAAGGAAGCTTGGGGTCGCAGTAGGGGTTATTAACACTGTGTGTGGTGGTAAAGTAGCATTTGCAAGTATAAAACAATGCATAAACTGTTTCAAACCACATAACTTTAAAATATAAAAAAAAAACAATTTGAAATTATCAAGTTCAAGTTGTACCTGTCTAGTTCTTCAGCCTTATAGAGAATATTCCATTTTCAGATCCGTTTTATGTGAAGTTGCAGTGGCACCCACATTTCTTTGGACACAACTTAAGAACAATGAAGGAAATGCATGTGAAATTACATTATAAATAGTAAAGTGATATACACATATAAGATGTCGCTACCTTGTGAGTTCTTACCCTCTGAATTACTGGTGGCTCTCTGATAAAACCATAATCAATGAAGGCAGGCAACCTGGTTTCACCCTCCATTGAATTCTAACATTAATCAATTACTGCTCTTGAGTAATTCTAATTTTGAATGAATAGCGAATCCCTACAATTCATTAAAATTTAAAAGCACAAGTTCTCTGAATCCTAGCTCCACAAATAAGACACATTCTAAATGGGTCATTAGAGAGATGTATCTTACAAACAAATGCTTTTATTTCAGTGTTTATATTTATTTAGTATTTATTTCAGATTTAAAAATAGATAAAGCTACATGTGTGCTATTCCCCACAATCCTAAAGTATAGGAACCTTGTTTTTGCCAAGTAAATTAACTAAGGAAATTTAATATAATGAGTAGATATTAGAAATGGAATTATTAATTCTAGGGCAGTGTACTTTGTTGACTATTTACATAAGTGCTAATAATTACAAATAACTGGAGGCAGATATGTCTAAACATAGGAAGTTGCATAAACAAATAGTGTACCCATAAAATGGAATAATCTATAGTTATCAATAATGATTAATGAAATGATGGGGGACTGAAGAGATGGTACAAGGATTAAAGCAATTACCTTGAATGTACCTCACTCAGCCTCATTTACCTACACCACAGTAATATGTTCCTTCAAGCATCATTAGAAGTGATCCCAGAGCACAAATCCAGGAGCAAGTTCTGATTACTTCTCGCGTGGCCCAAAATATAAAGATGTAAAATAAAATTACAATTAATAGCAGTGCACTGCAATATAGTAATGTTGTCCCATTGTTCATCAATTTGCTCAAAGGAGCACCAGTAATGTCTCCATTGTGAGACTTGTTGTTACTGTTTTTAGCATTTTGAATGCTCCACGGGTAGCTTGCCAGGCTCTGTCTTGCGGGCGGGATATTCTTGGTAGCTTGCCGGCTCTCTGAGAGAGACAAAGGAATCGAACCTGGGTCAGCAGCGTGCAAGGCAAACACACTACCCGCTGTACAAATATTTAATGATAACTGTTAGTATTCCCTCAGAAAATTAACTGCAGATGAAAAGAAATATCAGCACTGGAAATGGCTAATATTACATTTTTTCAGTTTTTCTTTTCAATTTTCAAGTCTTATTAAAATAGCTTTAATGTTTATATCTGTTTTCAAATAAGATATTTTCCCAAAATTGTCTATTCTTGGCTCACTTTAAATTTTATGTAAACCACCTCTCCATTCCACCTGTGCTTTGGTATTTAAAGAGGAAATAATTTGCAGAAGAATCTTTGCATGAAATATCTTTCCAAGACAGCATAGTTCCCAGCAAAATGATCCGAAATTAGTCTTCTGAGAAAATGCTATTAAAAATATTAGAAGAGAAATTCTTTTTATGGCTTATCAAGTTGTTTCAATAGCTGGATTCAATACGTATTTCACTAAGAAAAAATGTAAATTCTGTTCTTAAATATCTGTTATTTGATTTCATCACTAACTGTTCTTAATGGGTTTTTATTTTACCAAGAAAGGCAATTCTATTAACAGGTAAGTTTCTGAATATGTTTAATTTAGAGGTTTCTTCTTCTTTATACCTTTGAATACTTTTCCATGCAAAATGGTCATTTTCCCATTTAAAATGCACACTTAACTGTATAAACAGCTGCTCACCTTAAAACAGCAGAGGAGATTTGTTCTGAGGGGAAAGGTTTTATACTTACTTTATTTTTAAGATGTTCCTTTCATTGTTTTTTTTTCTTGGTTTATTAAAACATCCGCTTATGATGGTGATACCCAAAAATAAGGGGACATGTAGAGACTGCTTCACCTGCCCTAAAATTCACTGAATTTTGCAGCTCACAAAATGACTGGTAGTAAAGATGTCTATTGCTTTTGATTCTAACTTGGAAAACTGAAGTAATTTCTTTAAAAACCTGAATATACTGTTCACCCAATTAAGAAAGTGTGTTCATTTTCAGTCCGCAGTATGAGAAGGGACAGATAATTGCAGCTGTCTGTGTCAACCTTGTAAAGAGCTTTCTAAAATCATTAAGCATTTGGAAATTTTATTCAGCTTGGAATTTTTCTTTAACTGCACTCACACTTATTAAAGCCACTCCCTGACCATTTCACCCACTCACACAGCACTTCACATCATTATGTGAGGATCTGGCAGCCATTTCTCTGCCATAGATAATATTTTTTCTCACCAACATAAATTTCCATCAAAATCATGATTAAGAACACTAGAAAACTGTCTCAGAGTATGTTGAATTTCCCTCAGAACTGTATCATATCTAGACAACATTAAAATATCCATTCTTTTATATATATATATATATCTTAATTTTAAAGTACATATGCCATGCAACTAATTTTATACATATTTTCATGGCAATAACAATTTGTGAGGGCACGGTAGAGATATAGCATGCTTTTGATATCAGATCTCTCTCTTTAGTTCTGTTTTACCAGTGCTATGCCTTGGCTATGTTGTCTAAAATGATTTTTTGTAGTTGAGTCTTGTAGAGGACATAATAGGGAAAAAATCACAAATAACTAAAGAAACAAATCCTTCCCCATATTGCAGGATGTGCCTCCTCTCTTTACCAGATAGATATCCATGCCTACAAGAGAGTTCCTGCAGTGGCAGCCTTTGTCAGCACCATCAGAAGCTCTTTATTTTGTGCTTGTTGTGCTGGGGGGTGTTTCTTGTCATGGGAGTTCCGTGTACTTTTCCCCTCTGGCAATTTTACTGCACTGAAGCTGACAAACACCTATTGTTAAAAAAGCCAGAGCTGCAGATTTCAATTCAGTGCCAGTGGTAATTCTGAGAGACATTTGCTTCCCAATTCTAAAGTCCTTATTTGTGTTTCTCACATTAATTTGGTAATTAAGTTAAGAAGGAAAACACTAGAATTACTTTTACTGCAAATTATAAACTTTAAAAACAACCAGGACATGTCCAAATGGCCTCCAAACTGCCATGATGTTAGTTGTCACTGTGCACACAAGTTCTGCTGGGCCCTGCCTAGACGCTCTGGATATCTGTGAGTAGCAACATTTAAAATGCACACAGTTCTATCCAGAATTGGTCATTGCTGGAGTTGCTGTTTTCAGAGCAGAGCGCAGCAAGTTCGAATAATGGGGCATTTTCTCCTGCTTGTGAACTGGAAATGAAATCTGAAAAGAATGCTTTCTCATTTTCCAATGAAATTTTTAAAACAGGACATTGTTCTAAATTGGGCTCCACAGAAGACAGTATAGTAATATAATGCATTGGAGGCAAAACTCTGACAACAAAAATCAAAATTGCACAAGGTGTTCCTCAGAGGTGAGGCTGTTGGTAATTTCTGAGATGGCGGCAGAGAGGGAAAGTAATGATTTAACGGAAAGGTTTAGTGATTTCTTTTTTACATAATACTTAAGCCAAGAGAGCAACTCTGTTTAAGTCAGGTTTTTTTCCACATTGGACTACCAAAGGCAAATGACACATTCTTCTTTTCTCCGTAAGGAAGTCTATTTTAGGAACAGTGGAGAGGCCTCCCCAACAGTGCTCAGGTACCTTGCAGACCAGACCATGGATGGTAGGGTTGTAGGCATCTGATGGCTCAGGGCCTGAGATGCACTGTCAATCATATCCAGTAGTGGAGAGGTTTACCAGAGCTTCATCTTCTTTGCTCAGGGGAGGACAAGCCATGTCAGGGATCAAACTCAGTGCCTCACAGATACAAGGCATGTGTCCCAACCATGTAAGCTGTCTTTTCAGCTCTAAGGTCTGTTTTGAAAGTAGAACTCTTTTTCATTAATCACTTCCTGTAGTAAACTGTGAAGCATCTTACAAAGAAATTTATAGAACAAATGCCATGTAGGAATAAAGCACAAGCCGTACAAGAATGAAAAGCAACCGATATGTTTCAAAGAATAAAAAGGCTTTCTATGTATGAACTGAAAAGTCCTATCACCTAAATTCCCTCTGAATTGTAGTTCAGTATGGTAGATGCAGAGTTACACCACAACATCAAATAATTAAAAATAAGAGGCAAGCAATGACTTTTGTAACTCTGACCTTTACTCTCTGAAATACAGATATTCATTGTGAAGACTCTACGTTGCTTAATAAAGATCAGCTAACTTTAATTACTCAGTCTGATTTCGTCCTCACTGATGTTCACAACAAAATGCATAGATGAACTGTGAGATTCATCACCATTTTGGGGGGCCAACAAAAGAAGAGTTTTCTAAAGATTTTCTGAGGACCAGTTCAATGGTGGGGACTTGCCACCGAGTACAGGTTTGTAATCTAGCCTAACCCACGCTGAAGAACAAAATGTTGCCAAAACAATGTGCCGACTTACAGGGTAGATGTTTCATTGCAAGACCATCAGCAGTCTTGTTCCTCAAAGACCAGCTGTTGAGTGGCCTATTTATGATAGCAGCAAAGAACAGGAGGCTGTACCAAAAATGATTAAAGAAAGGAAGTGCCAAGAAACTCCATGCACAGCAGCTGGAAAATGGGCTAAAGGACTTTGGACCAAGTAGACAAATCCTTAGAAAAATACTTAATAAATGCTCATATTCCAAGCTTAGAATTTCAGAAGGAAGAATGTTGGATAACTTTGGGTTTTCCTTGCTTCTCTTATAGGGAGCTTAAGGCTTATTGAGCCATTCCCACAACAGTGCAACTGAGGCACACTCAATTCCATAAATAACTAATAATCCTATGTTGCTTTCCTCTTTCCTTTATGTTTTTTGCATTATTTATTTAACAATGTCTTTTTTATAGAGACACAGGAAGACAGTTTATGCTATGATTTGTAACATGGGAGTTAATTAACTCTAAAATAACATTTATTCCTGGGCACCTATATTTTCTTGACTTAAGCCTCAGTATCCCTTAGTTCCTAGCACTCTAAGAACAGGGTCCTGAGGAGGGAATGGATGGACCCAGGGTAAGCTGTAATTTACCTTGGCATCTACATGGGCCAGGCCAAGCGCCATAATACTCAACTATAAGTTAAGAGCACAGTCATGGGCAAACTCTGTTATGACCCAAAAAGAAGTAACTGAATAAGGCCCCTACTTGTGTTAAAAAAGACTAAGTTGACTTGAGGAGTGTTGCTGGTATATGTAACAAATGTCCCCAAGAAGAGCCAACCTTTAAGCTTAACATATCTCTTACTGTGTCCATAAGAAATAAATTTACTATGACTGTTTAAATGGGTTACTAGCTGAGAAAAAGAGAAAGCTATATACCCTAGATGGAAGAAGCTACAATGAAGGAGAGGACTTAGAGGTCTATGAGGAGACTTGGATGATGACTGAACCTACATCAAAACGATGACCATAACTGCACGGTAAAGGGAGAGATGGAACTACGCTGGGAAGGGGAGAAAAATAAACCGACTACCATCCAGCCTGGGGCCTGGTTCCTGTTTCTCCATTTGCCACCCATCCTTCGCCAGTATTCTGACCTGGGAGGCAGCTTTCGGCCAACAAATGCAAGAGTCCCCTGAATGCACGCCCACCACACCTCTTCTCTTTGGAAATTTACAGAAGAGGACCTTGGCAATCTTAAAACTCCCTTTCAAAAGTTAAGTTAAGGAAGTACACTGGGAAATACAGCATAAGGTAAGAGTAATAGCTTACCCTTAGAAATAATAACTTACCCTTGCCCATGGAAATACAACATAGGGTAATAGCTCCAGGGGCTGAGGATTGATTTTGCATGAAGGGGGCCCACATTCAAGTTGTAACTGCATGGTCCCCTGAGAACTGCTAGGAGTGAGCTCCTATTCCAGAGTCAGAAGAATCCCTGAAAATCATATTATTTGATTCAGGAAACAAACTATTCAAAAGAGACAGTGAGTTCTCTATATTCAAATCCACTGATTTTTACACTTACCGCCCTTCTGTTTGGCGGGAACCTACATGCTCTATTCCATTGGAAGTTACCTTTAGTGTGGAAGAGCAGCAGTTGTTTCAGAACTCTGGTAAGGGACATGGTAAAGGTTGACTTGAGCCACACTTGCACACGACAAATGAAATTCGTGGCCAGTGTAGAGGAACAGTCACTTCAGTGGAGTGCCCTAGTTAGAGCTTCTGTGCATCTCAGTAGGACCATCCCTGAGAAGACAAAGGGAGAATATTTTTTTTTAAAGAGAAGAGATATCTTATTTTACCATAGATCTTGTTCACTTTTTTAGGTCTTATATTTATTTCCATGTGTTTTAAGAAAATGTTTCAACTTTTTATAAGTGTTAGATGTTTCTCCAGCATTGATTTGTTTCCTGACTAGACCTTCAGTATGACTTTACTGGATTGTCAACCACACTGCTACTCACCTCAGAGAAGGTAACTGTAGTCAAAGATAGATACCTCAGGGCACCTGATGTTCACAGTGGAGATGAATATAAGCTGTTTTTTCAAACCAAAGGTACAAGGATTAGGCATTTGTGAAGGAAATGCCTTTGAGTTGGATGGTTTTAATGTACTGTCCGTGCCAGTTCCGTTTGGGTGCTTCTCCTTCCTTTGTTCTAACTTCTCATAGCATATTCTTCCACAGTATATATAAATGTGTGTATGTATATATATATATATATATCTGTATATATCCTCATACAGTGTTATATAAAACTTCAGCCACATCATTTTATCTAATTGGCTGATAGTTAAAGTTTATAGTGATTATTAATTGAGATTGTTATTAAATATAGAGATTTTTATTAAAAGGGACAAAGAGTAAGTACCCTACCTAACAGTAAAACATGTATTATTCCTTCATTATTTCTGATAACAAGCAATTATTTGTTCCCGGAAAATAAGGAAAACTTCAATGCAGCAGTAGATAGAAGTGACAGAAGCTTAAGACAGTAGAACGGGCACAGTACTTCACTTACATGCAGCTGACCTGGTTTCAATCCCCAGCATCCTATCAGGTTCCCTGAGGCCTACCGAGAGTGATCCCAGATACATTGATTTGCTAAATAAATCACAAAGGCAAGTATGTGAGCTATAGTCTAGCTGTTCTCCAAGAGAAAGACAGCATATCTACATGATCTATGGGAAAGAATACTTAATCTCAAATTCATCTCTTATTTGTATGTGACTAGAAAAAAAATCAGGGTTTGTTATAATCATTATCTCACCTTCGTATTTCATTTGAAGTTATTTCCACTAATTTTTTGGAGGGAGGACCATCAATGGAAGATATTTTGCTACATGAATCTAAGCAGGGCAAACACCACTTCAACTAACTAAAATGAAAATTTCTAGGTGTGCTTACCAATCATATGCTCCGCAGGTTTTAACTTCTATGTATAATGACAAATGAAAAAGTGGTTAAATGGTAAATTTTTCTCCTTGCTATTCAACATCTCTGTGCTTAAAATATCCTTAAATGGAAACAGCCATATCACTTCTAAATTCTTACTGATTAAACCAAATAACAGTAGATTGGAAAATTTTAATACTGGCAATTTTCTAATATAGGAAAGGGAGGAAGCATTTTTACACAAAGACATAAAGAATTGTAAAGTAATTTCTAAGACTGTTACAGTAAAAATGTTGCTTACATATGCTGATATATATTGCCCACCAAATTAGTCATGTGTTGTTATGCAAAATGCTATGTTCATAATGAAAAGACTCTTCAGGAAGCTTGATCAAGGGCATTAAATATGAAAATAAGGGGAAAACATTTAACATTGTTGAAAGGTAATTAAAAATATATTTCACCATATGTCCCGCCGTTGTTAATTCATTTCAGCAAACAACAAATTCCTAAAGCATTTATTATCCCCTATCATTCTTTTAAGAGCCTTAATGTTCACATATGTTACTAGAGCTACACAGTAAAAATGAATCCGTTTTGAGATGAATTGGAGAAAATATATTTGTGTGAAATTAATAGATTGTATATAGTAAGTCAATATACATGGACTTTTCCCTTTTACAAGGCAACTGCTGAAAAGAATTGTCTCACATATGGATTACATAACTATATTCACGAAGGTCATTTAGAAGGCAGTGCAGTCTGTATCACACCTTTAATTGTGTGAAACATTGTGTAATAATTAGAAAGAATTCAATTTCATTATTAATGCAAAATCAAACACATGATTTTTATTTAAAATCCCATAAAGTATCTCACCTATATATTATGAGATAGTGTATAAAGTATCACATAAATTCCCATTATCTGAGCTTCACTTAAAGTTTCATATAGTGAAAGAGAATTTTTTTTTTCTTCCAGTTGGGCCTGCATTAGCCTGGCTAGACCCCCGCCCCCTGCCTGCCTCCCTGCGTCCACCAACACACACTTAGAATAGCGTACACACATCACGTCCCTCAGGCCTGCCGTCTCCTCAGTGCTGGAGATATTCATTTTAGTACTTTACCCATCATTTTTTTTAATTTATGGAAAATAATTGAAAAGATTGACTGCTTTAAATGACAATAAAGATACTACCAAATAATATGCTATTGCTAAATTGTAAAACAAGGCTAACAAATATGAGAGGAGTAATTATTTCAAAATATGAGGATATGTAAAACCCACTAAATCGAGATAAAATCATCTTAAGACTAATGTGCCTTGCTGGATGGATCAAACTTCAATTTTACACTGTTGTTACCATAATGAGGTCCTGTTCAACTTGGCTCCTGATCTTAAGTTTGACTTAGAGCTTAGGCTCCAAGAAGTTATGCTGCCAGTATGAATCCTAAGAGTGTTCTGGCTGTGTAGCAAACATCAGCTAACATGACAGAAAAACTATAATAACTTATTGAAAAAATAAGTTGAGTGATTACTAACCTCAAAAGCACATGCAAATCATTAGAAACCTTTTAAAAAATCACTAAAAAAGGTAAAATATTAATAAGGATTATTAAATACCTTAAAATGCCTTTCACAAGTCTATATATGACAGAGTTATTCTTCAAAAATGAGAAAGGACCATATTCTCAAATAAGAAAAGCAGATGGAATTTGTTGTTACTAAATCTTCATTACTAAGACACTGGACAGTAACTTGAGGAGATGAATAATGAGTTACATCTCCAGTGAATTTAATCACTTGTATCACTTGTCACCCCGTTGATCTTTGATTTGCTCGAGCGGGCACCAGTAACATCTCCATTTGTCCCTGTCTTGTGCTAGTGTAGCCCAATGGTGTCTGCTCGCTCCAGGAACATGAAGAGCCTCAAACCGTTCATTCAGGTTTTTTGATGAAGTCTGACCATCTCATAGGTTGGCGACCACAAGGTCTTTTGACGTCCCTTGGAATCCAGTCTGTAATGGCTCTAGCCCAGAGGTTGTCTCTAAATCGAATTACATGTCCGGCCCATCTGATTTTTGACGCCTTAGCAAAGGAGACAGCATCTCTGATTCTTGACCATCAACATCAACGAAGGTCGGAACTCCCTCTGCATTCCTTCTCTCACTTGAGTGAAACATGATACTCCAAGCATAGCTCTTTCAATTCCTCTTTGGGATACCCAAATAGCATTCTCAGCCTGTAGGGCCCAGGTTTCTGAGGTGTCTGTTAGTGCAGGAAGAACGGTGGAATCAAAAAGATGTGCCCGGGGCCAGAGGTTCTTTGTCGTCTTACCCACTTCTTAGATGTTCTTGAATGTCCTGTCCCACAGGACTTGATCAACATGGGTAGCCTGGAGAGGGTGCATGAGTGAAAAGGAGACAGACACAATAAGAAAGGGACAGACACAGACAGACACAGAAGAATGCGAACAAGCTCCAATTTTATTTCTCTTAAGCTAGTTTTTTTATAGTTGATTATATGAGGAAATGGGCAGAATGGGGGAATAGCAAAGAATGCAAAAGTTTAATGAAACTGGGTGTGGGCCCTGATGGCAGTTTCTCTGGGCAATGTTCTGCAACCTTCAAAAGGTACTTTGATATTTTTCCCAAGAAGCGTTTGTTCCATAGTTACAGGTCAGGTTGTACTGACATATTGGTTCCTAGGCATTGGCTCCCAGCACTTGAAGGCTCTCCACGCTGCTCTCTTCCTCCTGCACAGTTCTGGAGCCAAATTGTTCTTCATGTTGAGTTCTCAACCCAGGTACACATGGCTGCTGCATTTGGAGATCTAGTTAATTTTTTTGTTATAATAGCAAACTTTTAATTTCCTTCAAGATTTAAAAGACAAATGCAATAACAAGGTACATAGAAAAAGATTTTTAAAGGCAATTGAAATTGTTATTGTTTAATTTAGTTTAATTTTATTTTTTCAAATCTGTGATTTTATCTAAAATATCAAAAATAAATATTTTTAATTAAATTTTGGGACCATATCCAATGATGTTCAGGGCTCAGTACTGGAAAAACTTGGGAGATTCCCAGGATAGGAAGGAACTTGCTTGACTTGTAAGGCGAAACTTTTAAGTGCAGTACTACTTTTTGCCCTGTGATTGGAATTAGATGAGATTGCTGTCAGTTAGGATTATTGAAGGTTGTTGTTTGTAAACATCATGGTAATACCAAGGAAAATATCTAAATAATATCTACTGAGAGAATTTGAAATAAATTAAAACAGCACAACTATCACTGTCACTGTCATCTCGTTGCTCATCAATTTGTTCGAGCGGGCACCAGTAACATCTCTCATTGTGAGACTTAATTGTTACTGGTTTTTGGCATATGGAATATGCCACGGGTAGCTTGCCAGGAAAATACAAATAAATTAGAATTTAAAAAGTGTAATATAAACAGAAAACAATAAAATAGAATTCAAGAATTCCTTATCAAAGGACCAGATGCGATAGCTCTCAGTATCTATATTGCAAAACATAATGTCCCAAAGTAGAGAGATAGTATGGGGGAAATTGCCAAAGAGGCAGGGGGATGGGTGGGAGGGGGTTGGGAATACTGATGGGGGAAAATGTGCACTGTTGGATGGATGGGTGTTCGAACATTGTATGATCAAAACTCAAACATGAAAGCTTTGTAACTATATCCCATGGTGATTCAATATAAAAAATAAATTAAAAATTTAAAAATATAATTTCTTATTAATAATTTGCAGTGGAAACTCTCATGGGAAGAAGTTATAACTTCACTGACCAAGCAAGTGGAAGCAAATGGGACTACATTAAACTAAAAAATTTTTGCACCTTCAAAGAAACAGTGATCAAGATACAAAGACAGTCCACAGAATAGATATTTATCCAATACCAATTGGATAAGGGGTTAATATCTAAGATATATAAGACACTAGTAGTAGAACTTTACTGGAAAATAGCACATATTAACACAATCAAAAAATGGAAAGAAAAATGAAGAGAAACTTTCTCAAAGAAGAAGTACAAATGGGCAAAAGAAAAATGAAAAGAATCTCTACATGCCTAATCATCGGGAGATGCAAATCAAAACAACAATGAGGTATTATCTCACACCACAGAGACTGGCACACATAAAAAAGCACAAGAGCAATCAATGCTGTGATAATGAAGAGAAAAAAGTGATTCTTCTTTGTTGGTGGGAATGCGACTGTTTCAGCCTTTATGGAAAACAATATGAGCACTCCTCAAAAAAACTAGAAATTGAGCTTCCATAGGATCCAGCAATATCACTTTTGAGAATATACCCTGGGGGGGGGGCAAAAACACATAGTAGAAATGATACTTGCACTTCTATGTTCATTGCATCACTGTTCACAATAGCCAGAATCTGGAAACAACCAGAGTGCCCGAGTACAGATGGCTGGTTAAAGAGACTATGGTGCAGCTATGGAATACTATACAAGTGTAAGGAAAAATGAAGTTATGAACTTTGCTTATAAATCAATGGACATGGAGAATATCATGCTGAGTGAAATGAGTCAGAAGAAGAGAGACAGACATAGAATGGTTGGACTCATTTGTGGGATATTTAAATAAAAAATAATATAGGACCAATATTCAAGGACAATAAAAAAAAAGGCCAAGATGATTAGTCCATAGTCCATAGTCAGAAGTCTACCTCAAAAGCTAAGAAAGAAGCAGTTGGGATAGAGAAGGAATTACCATGACAAAGATAGTTGGAAATTATCACACTAGATAAGAAATGTATGCTGAAAATAGGTAAAGAAACAAACATGATAACCTCTCAATACCTGTATTGCAAACCACAATGTGTGTGTGAGAGAGAGAGAGAGAGAGAGACAGAGAAAGAGAGAAAGAGAGAGAGAGAGAGAAAGAGAGAGGGAGAGAGAGAGAGGAGGTGGGAGAGAGATAGGTATAGCACATACAAAAACAGAAAGAAGGAAAGTGTCTGCCATAGAGACAGGCTGAGGGGAGGGTAGTGGGAGGGGGTGGGAAATGTACACTGGTGGAGGGATGAGAGGGATGAGTGTTGGAACTCTGTATCACTGAAACAGGACCAGGATCAGCTTTGTAACTGTATCTCCCAGTTATTCAAAAATAAATATTAAAATTTAAAAATAAGAAAATTTAATTAAAAAAAAGAAGTTAGAACTTTGACAAAATTAGTGTCTCTTCTACAACTATTCTCTTCAGTCACAGTCTCTCAGAGGAAATTAGTTTTCAGTTTGTTTTTTATTCTCAGCTATCCAGAGATAAACAGATGGTCAACAGACACATGAAGCAGAGCTCATCATCTCTGATTATCAGGGAAATTCAAATAAAATTGACAATGAGATACCACCTCATACCAGTGAGGATAGCCTCTTTTGAAAAGGCCAGAAATAACAAGTGCTGGAGGGGCTTAGAGAAAAGGAAACCCTTCTTACACTGTTGATGATGTTCAGTCTAAATAGAAAACATTATAGAAAAAAATTTAATTAAAAAAGTCGAATTTGGGGCGGAGAGATAGCACTGTGACTAGGTGCTTGCTTTGCACACAGTCAACTGGGTTCAATACCTGGCTCACTGTATGTTTGATCCCCTCAGCCCACCAGGAGTGATCCCTGAGCACAGAACCTTGAGCACCACTGAGTCTCGACCAAAAACAAAGCAAACAGAAAACCAAACATGTGAGCCAGCAATTTTTCTCCTAGCTTTATACCCAAAGAACACAAACTACCAATTAAAAACATATCACTTATGATTAGGGAAATGCAAATCAAAACAGTGAAATAGAATGGCACATTCCAAAATAATTGGGGCTATAGTGAGAAAGAAATCATCCACTGTTGATTAAAATGTCTTCTGATCCAATCTATAAGGAAAACAATGTGGAGATCTATTAAAAACAATGAATTGAACGACCAAAGATCCAGCAATATCACTTCTTGTCATCTATATCCAAAACACAAAAACATGAATTCAAAAGGACATATGCACACCTCTGTTTATTGACACACTTTACAACAGTCAAGCTATGGAAACCATACAACGGCCCAATGGTGGATGAATGGATCAAGAAGATGTGGCATATATACAAAATGGAATAAGATGTAGCTCTAAGAGAGAACAAAATCATACAAGTTGCAGTAGCAACATGGATGGAACTAGAAGATATTCTGCAGAGTGAAGTCAGTCAGAAAGAAAAGAATAGATACAGAATAGTTTCTAGCATATGTAGGACTTAAACAGCAAGGTAGAAACAAAATAGGAGAACTGATTCACCAACTGCACTGGGAGTGGGGGAACTTGGGGAGGAGGGGGTCTTAGGGTCCTTTTGAGAGAAAGGTAATATGCTAATGATGAGTTTAGTGTTCGAACTATATACACATGATACAAAACACTCATTAATAATATTGTAAACCTCATATGCTCAACTAAAAATTAAATAATACATTTTAAAGAAGCGGATTATGCAAAAACAAATCTGCTCCTGTTTATTGCACCTCTATTTTCGTTTCTTTCCCTTTCTTTTCCTTTCCTTTCTTTTCCTTTCCTTTCTTTTCTTTTCTTTTCTTTTCTTTTCTTTTCTTTTCTTTTCTTTTCTTTTCTTTTCTTTCCTTTTGTTTAGAGTCCACACCCAATGGTGCTCAGGATTGTTACTGGAAGGCTTGGAGACCATATGAATGCCTGGATCAAACCCTGGTTGGCTGTTTGCAAGGAAAGCACCCCTCTATCTATTGTACTATTGCTCTAGCCCCTGTATCACTACTTTCAATAGCCACGATCTTGAAACAACCATCTGTGAAACAGTAGATCAGAAGATGAGGATGTGTTATATATACATAATGGAATACTACTTAGTTAAAAAACAAAATTAAATGTTTTTTCTTTAATTTTGTTTTGTTCTTGATGCAATATGAATAGAACTAGAAGATGTCATATTAAATAAGAAGAAAAAAGAGAAATCCTGGGTGAGTTCATTCACATATGGCATATATATTTTTAAAAAAATTGAAGGACTAAACGATAATTAATGAAATAAAATTATTAGACTATGACAACAGAATTGATATTACCAAGATGGGGATGGGGGGGCTATCCTAAAGGTGTCCAATAAACTGAAATGAAGAAATATTTATTAGCAATTTGATGGTGGGTGTGATTTCACCATATAATCATATACCCCTAAAACAAATATTTATACTTTGATAAATCAACATTATTACATTTTTAAAAAATGTTTAAACAATACCTGATAGTTCAGTGAGTATCCTGCTGTGTATGTTGCTAACCCAGGTTCGGAAGAAGCAGCTTATCATAAGAGTTTAATTTTGCCATATTATAAGAACAAAACTTTGAAAAGTGGACAGAGAAAATATATATATATATGCATACATATATATATATATATTCCATTCAAGCAGTAGTTCTGCTCCTTCTAGAAATGCCTTTCTAGCAAATACTAGATATTAACAGTGATAATACAAAGTCTATTTTGTAAATCCACAGTGATTAAAAAAAAAAAGATAGAGAATGCATGGGTAGAGAAATCTGTTCTATTTAACAGTCTTCAATAGATTTTTATTTTTAAGCATGGGGTTGCTTTGATCAGAGGTGAACTGAGTAGCTAAACATTCTCATTTTACTGAAAAGAATATTTTAACTAGTCATTGAAAAGATAAGGAAGAATTAAAATTGGTTGGTTCATCATATTGACAATACTCCAACCTGCATGAAAGAACTACTGAGCTTCTCTCTGAATACTAGAAATAATGATCCAGTGCAGTTGTACTAGCTAAATTTTAGAATAAAATGGAAACATATATGTCTTTCCTTTTTTTAAAAAAACAAAGTCAACAGACTAGCAAACAAGGACCTTTTTAAACTTCAAAAATAGGAATCATCTATGAATCCTCTGATTCTACAAATTAGTTGAGTAAGACTTGAAGCAATGGATTCTCTCCAGGCAAATAGTTTTCCAATGTACCTTTGGTCTCCACAACGCATCTTTGAGTTCTTCCTTATATGGCAGTTTGTATCTAGTATTCACAAAAATTCTAAGTTTCAGAAGATGGAAATTTGCTGGATTGGTATAAATTAAACAGTGAAAGACTAAATGCAAAGATACACTATGCTATCAGTTTACAGTTATTATTTTATATGCTAGAGTAATCTTAAATTTTAAATTAAGCCTCATCCTGAAAGTTAATGAGGCCAAGTTTTCCTATATCTATATCATTCAAATAATATATTTAAGGAATAGAATCTACTGAGAAGAAAACAAAACTCAATCTACTGCTGGTCATTAACACCATAGTGTTTACCAGAACCATAGGCATTGCTTGTTCTTCATAAAATATGGTGAGGCACATTGTTTTCAATAGCTTTAAAGAGTATGGCTCTCAACTTAACAGTTTCTGAGTCATCTGAATAAGAATCTTTACTTAGCCAGTCTCAAAAATGGAAGACATGGCAAAAAAAAAAAAAGCAAACAAGGCAGAAAAAGGAAAAAGAATCATGTCGTGTGTTAAAGAGTAATCATATATTTTTTCTGCATACCTCATCTAAGTCTGGAATTCTAATGGAACTAAAAGCAAATGGCATACCTATTAATCATTTAATTTATTATTAGTTTCCGTGTGTGTGTGTTGAGATGATTGAGGAATCACTGATGGTGGTGCTTGCAAAATTTGTTGTATTGACCATAGGTTTGAATACTACAGCTGTAGCTTTGGTGTACCAAGAGATCGAACACTTTGCTCTGGCTCCAATAAGTACATAAACTGCACAGCTGAGAGATCACACTAATGTGTGGTCGGTGTCTGGGGTGAACTCATGGACTCTCACTATGAGGCAGTTATTTTTCCACTGAGCTATACCCAGGTCTGTTAATTATTATTATTCATTACTTACAGGGACATTTTCCTCACAAAAAAGGTATTTAGTTGTTTTTTTAAATAACATAATAGGGAATACTAGTTTGCCACTTTTTGTCTCATAGTTAGAAATTAGATGGCTAAATTTAGCATACAATTGCAGAGACTATAGAGCACATATGGGCTGGAGCGATAGTGCAGTGGGTATGACTTTTGATCTCCACAGCTGCCTTGCACACAGCTGACCTGGATTCGATTCCTCCACCCCTCTCGAAGAGCCTGACAACTACCGAGAGTATCTCGCCTACACGGCAGAGCCTCAAAAGCTACCGTGGTGTACTCGATATGCCAAAAACGGTAACAAGTCTCACAATGGAGATGTTTCTGGTGCCCGCTCAAGCAAATCGATGAGCAATGGGATGACAGTGACAGTGACAGAGAGCATATTTAGTCTTTCTTAATTCACCTTTTACTAGCTTAAAATTTTATTTAACTATTATATTAGTGTTTTCTCTAATTTTACTCAAATATATTTTTGATTCATGAGGATTATGGGTAATAAACATAGCAAATACACTATTAGTCTCTAAAGAAAAAGAATCAGTATATTTTAAAACATGCTGTACATAGAACTAGTAAAAAAGTGAACTATAAAGAAACATTATGCAATAAATGTTGGATTAATCATTTAGGCATAACTATTTGTATCTGCCTTCAAATAAGACATATTTGAAAACTATCAAACACAAAAAAACATAGCCATGCCATACCAAAGTATTAAACTTTGAAAATACTGAGAAAAAAATATCTGTCAAATGAAAGTTTGTCCTCATGAATTACACTAATTAAGAGCTAAACAATGGCAATAAAATTGGTAGATCAAATAGACTCTTTGGGCATTTATATTAGTGTGGTTAATCAATTCAGTGCCCCAATGTTTATGCTGTTGTATAAACACTAAATTAAAAAAAAAAAAACAAAAACACTCAAACAAAAATATACCTGTAATATACAAAAGAGTGTAAATATCATAATATAACATGCAAATATCTATGGCTATTGAAAATGGAAACACAAACAATTTTTTCCTCTTGTTGAAGAATCATTTTGAAAAATCTTCTTATATATTGTACGGATTTTCATAAGACATCATGGCATCATCTGTCTTTTCTTCAGTTCCCCAGTTGCTTTGGAGATAAGGTCAAGGAAATAAGGAAAAAGCTGACCTCTGATTTTGGTCTCACTGCTGTATCCAGAAGTCTTCTTTCTCATTTTAATGCCAGCTACACACAATCTAAAGAAAGCCCCCATTCACTTTGCCCTCATTCATTGTTCCTTCCTCTAGCATCAGACACTCACCAGCCATTCAATCTCATTATGTGCAAAGTCCAGACTGCTGCTTCTAGCATAAGGAAGAGGAGCACATTTGGAAAAAAAAAAAAAAGGCTTTTAGATGACAGGGCTTTATTTCCTCACACCATCATTTAAAAACCTTTTAAAGAGCAGTCTGAACCTCTGATGGTAATGTCTTGCCTAGCAATTAGCAGTGGAGGTGCTGGGCTTTAAAAGGCTTTTAAATTATGTTATGAAAGGTCCTCCTACAATGGGCTTTCATTAGCCAGGAAAAAGTCCTCCTATTCCGCCCAATTCTGAGACACACTACTAAGCTCTACTCAGGAAGTCACTTCCAAAGATTGACAGCTTGAAATTTGTTAGACACAAGATTTTCAGTATAACATGGTGGCAAACTGATACCCAATTGCATATGGAAATTGCCTTTTTTTTTTCTCTTTTCCTTTGAGTGGACTAACAAGGAAACTTCAAAAGTTCCTTAGATTTTTTAATTCTTGCTTATCTGAAGCATATCCAAGGGCATGCTAAGACTTTGAGCAGAAGGGAAAAAACAGATCATTTCCTTTGATAATAGAACCTAAGGGCTGAAAAACTGAGCTTATCCAAATGCATTTCGTTTGCAGAAATAGGTAGAACTGAACACTGAGCTGCCTGGCCCTCCCATAATCCCTAAAAGGACAGAAGACACACAAAAAAAGTACTAAACTGTTCTCAAGCAAAATTTGCTCCTTTTGTGGATAGTCAGAGTCTCAGCTGCATACATCTATTTTCCCCTTGGTCTTTTTCCTTTGCTACTTAGAATCATTGAACAATATTCTGAATAATTAGAAATGCAAAAAGTGCTTATGGAAACTGCCTTTGATTCTAAATTGAGTCTATGCCCTTAATTCACTTACATTTGTTAAAGTCTGTACATTTGGATGCGAAGAAAAATACAACTCAGCTGGGCTGACACTGGCCCCTGAAGGGTACTGATAGATGTGGAAAATTCTGGCTCCAGGCTGTCGGGACCAAGACTTTTATTTCTGTCTTTCCTTTCTTTTTTTTTTCTAACCCCTCTGGGGAATCAATCACCAATCCAAAGTCCTCATCAGGCAATGGACTTTTAAAGTCAAACTCAAATGGTCATCATTTCCCTCCACTCAGATAGACTTCCCTAGTGCTTCAGGTAATATAATGTCATTTCCCCTTCTGCTATCAGCTTCCCAAGCTAAGACATCATTTCCCTCCCTGATTGGTTTATTTCTGAACTTTTCCAGGGCAAAACTGATTTTCTGTATCTTTCAGCAAATTGCTGACTTTATTTGCTTTGTTAAATTTATATTCCAGATCCAGTGAGCATTCTTGTTAACATTTAAGGAAATAAATTTTGCTTCCTGTGTGAAAATGAATTAGGCGAGTCAGAAATCTGTGCTGGGTTTATTTGATGGGCTGTTTTAGCAGACTTAGAATTTTCTTGAACTCTTTCATTTCTTTCCATTTATTACAAAATGAAACTTATTTGTATGCTTTTTCCTAATAATTTAATTGTGAAATGGATAATTGTTCAACTAGATGAACATAGAAACAAAAAGAACATTTTTGTTCTACTTTTTTTTCCCCCCAAACAAGATATTGCAAATCTTATATTGAGAACACTCTTAGTATTTATCTTTTTGGCAGGCAAATAGATAGGGGGGTCTCAGTAATGAATTTTCAGGAAAATAACAAATTAGGAAAAATTGTCTATCTCTGAAATGTCCCAAAGGCACAAGACCATATTGCTTTGTGATGCCAATATTAAGCTCCTTGAGATGCAAAAATTGAGGCAGAGCTAGAAAAGGGTGGACCCCTACAAGAAAATAAAAAAATAATAAAAAAAAAAACTTCAAGAAAATCTAAAGGTCAAGATAAGAATATAAAAACAAAAGCATTAAGAATCCAGAACCTTCTTTACAATCACTAGCCACACTGAGTCTTAATGAAGATGATTTGTTTGGGAGTAGCCCTACTAGAAAACCAATTTTGTAGGAGCAAGAGAGGAAGACAGACAGAGAGACAGACGGAGACAGAGGGAGGCAGAGAAATGGAGAGAGAGAACAGAGTACAGAGGATAAAGCATTTGCCTTGAGGTGACTGATCTGGGTTTGACCCTGAACCCTGTTTTGTCATGTCTAAGTGCAGAGTAAGCCCTAAACAATAGAATCAAAACATAAAAATAAACAAAAAACAAACCTTTGTCCCTGCCTTTGTGTCTATCAGTCTCTCCTTACAAAACTATCACTAACATTTTCACTATCATCCCCTTGATCCTCATTTGCTTGAGTGGGCCCAGTAATGTCTCCATTTGTCCTAGCCCTGAGATTTTTAGCAGCCTCTCTTTACTCATCCTTCCCAATGATGCCGCATTAGAGGCTCTTTCAGGGTCAGGAGAATAAGACCCATCATTGTTACTGTATTTGACATACAAATACGCCACAGGAGCTTGCCAGAATTTCCTGTGCAGGCAGGAAAACTCTCGGTAGCTTGCCAGGTTCTCCGAGAGGGAGAATTTGGCTATCAGATATCACGAGGCATGAAGGAACCAGCAGAGGAACCCAGGTGTGCGGGACCCTGGGCCAAGATCTCCAGGCGTGCTTGGATCGGGACTGGGCCTCTTTTGCCCAGATCTCCCATTTTCCAGTAGCTAGACGGTCACACCCATCAATAGCCGACATTGATGGGTGTGACCCAGAGACTATAAAACCAAGCTCCCGGAAAAGAGCGACAGAGTCTTTTGCCCCCGTGCCTGGCTGTCTTCACCGAGGCCCCTCAAAGGGAGTGGGTTGAGATTTCCTCCCCACCCGAAGCAGAGCCCTGGCATCTGAAGACCTCTGGGACTCAGCCACAGCCATGCTCAAGACCCCTCTCTACACGTTTGGATGAGCCTCACACATGAAGGAATCAGCAGAGGAACCCAGGTGTACAGGACTGGGGGTGAGATCTCCAAGCCTGCTCAGATCAGGACTGGGCCTCTTTTGCCCAGATCCCCCATTTTCCAATATCAAGGCTGTCACACCCAGAAACAGCCCCCCACCCCCACCCCGGCGCTGTGTAATCCCATCAATAACCTAAAAACTAACTAAAATTGTTTGATTATCTTGTTCCCTTCTAAAAATCTTTTTCTACCTTCCAGGAAGGGAGGTTTCTTTTCTGAAACACCTTAATCAGAGGTTATGACAGACTTTACATTTGCTGATAAAGAGAAATCTCTTTCTCTCATCTGAGTCAATGGTACCCCAAGAACTTGGATGGAGAGCACTTGTTTCTGTTCCAGGCCAACCAAGTAAATAGGCATAGCTGAATAGCTGCCTTGTGGAGTTGGTGGAATGCTGGTAGGGCTCTAGTGTTCATGAGCACAGATGCTCAGGAAAGACTTTACCAGTCCTAATTTTACTGGCCGGCCAGACTCCGCACCAGGTTGTTTTCACTTGGGTGTCCTAGAGAGGGGGACGGGGAGAGCCCTCCCCACCCCAAGGGACCTCCAGCCCTGCAAGCTGACCTGCACTACCAACCACCACCATGCTCCAGGCTGCTTTTTACATGCTCAGGCCAAGCCTCACACACGAGTGAACATATTTCTGGACCGTGCAGCCATGCAACACATCATCATAAAAGGAAATATATATATATATATGTGTGTGTGTGTGTATATGTATATATATGTATATATATATACATACATACATATGCCTCTCAGAGAGCCTAGCAAGTTATAGAGAATATGGCGTCCACACGGCAGAGCCTGAGAAGCTCCCCAGAACAGTAACAATAACAAGTGTCATTCCCCTGACCATAAAAGAGTCTCCAATCATTGGAAAAAAAGAGCAAGAAGAGGCTGCTAAAATCTCAGGGCTGGGATGAATGGAGACATTACTGGCTTGAGTAAATGGATGAACAATCGGATGACAGTGATACAGTGATACAGTGAACCTTACCAGCCAGGCAGTGCTTGTGGGACTAGGTAGGTCTAGCAGAGAGGTAGACCTCTTTTTTCTAGGTCTGTTTTCTAGGCTATCTCCCCCACACTTTGATTGATGTAAGTGAACCGCAGCAGTTTCTTCATTTCCTGAACAACTCTGTCTTTTAACAAGTATATGAGTTAAATAACAAACCTCTATAATTGGAATAGAAATATTGGAAAGTCAAATATTTTCAGTTATTTCCAAGAGGATTTTTCTTAATTGCTGGTCTTCCACACATTTTTATTTCAGATCATTGAAGTTACATACCTTTTTCTCTTGCAATGGTACATATCAAAGGAAAAGAGAGAAAGAAAGAGAGAGAGTGAGAAAGAGTGAGAGAGAGCAAGAGTGTGTGTGTGAGAGACAGAGAGAGAGAGAGAGAGAGAGAAGGAAGATCTCAACCAATCCCTAGAAATGCAAGCAAAACTTCCCAGAGTAAACATACATCTACCAAGGAAGAATGACAGCACAACGATAAGAGGTATGTATAAATTTCCATAAAAATATATATTTCATTTCCTTTTTTCTGCTGATGCAAATAAAACATTATTCTGAGGCTTATATCTATTACTCACAAACTGTGCCAGCCGTCCAAACTTCCGTTCTCAGCTGAGAGAAAACAGATTATTGACCTGCAGATCAGACATCAGTGTCAGTAATTCCAGTCTTCAGACCAGACAAATTGCATGTGTGGGGTGACAGAAGTTGCTTAAATTTTCCTTCCTTTTCAGTTTTCTCATTTGTACATTTTGCCATGATACTCTTTTCTTCTCTTAGACTTTTAGGAAAATAAAATTTTAAATAATTTGATAGTACAGATGTAAACCTTTATCATTTAGTTGTGTAAAAACATACACTGCTTGGACTAAAGCAATCAGTTTTTTATAGGGTCAACAATAAACAACAAAAAATGTGTTCTACTGGTATTCTTTTTGTTTTGCTTTCTTTGTTTTGTGGCCACACGCAGTAGTGCTCAGGGATTTCTCCTGGCTTTGTGCTCAGGGATTACTCCTGGCAGTTCTGGGGACCACTGGAGTGTGGGGTTCACACACTGGTTGTATGAAAGGCAGGGACTAGAGACTCAGCTTTTCTTGATAGCTTGGGGGGGGAGTCATTGTGCAATACTGAGTATCCTGAAGGTTTGGTCCTCAGGCTGGCAGTGCTGGGGCCACGAGGATCATACCAACATCAAGTGCAAGATAAAGACATGTAGGCCAAGGGTCTTTCCCAGGACCTCTGATCATGTGCCCACCCTTTTGCATCATCTCACTGATTCATCAGGAATATTTCTTTGTTATTTAAGGTACTGTCTCTATCTTAAGAAAAGACACTCAATCCTACTATAACATTAAAATAGAACCACTGTTATAATAAATCCTGAGAATATTATTAATATTTCTCTTTAAAGAAATATTTTAAAATTAGTAATCTAATAACTTTATCTAAGTATTAATTAAATAACTAAATAATTAAATAATCTTAATTATTAATTAGATAATTAATTAAAGAAATAATTTTAATTATTTCTCTTTAGAGAACATAACAATGTTGAAATTCCCACTTAGGTAAGTTTTCTGAAGGTAAATAACCTGTCTGTACCACTGAAAATCTGTCTTCTTCAAATTATTTTCATTTTCATAATGAGATGAACATTTACTAGGAGATTATTGAGATTTTTTTTAAAATAAGCAAAGTGCAGTGTTTCATAAATTATTCTCAAATGTCAAGAATACCTTGATATACATGCTGAGATTTTATTGTAACACATACATGTGAAAGACCCCATGGTATGACAATATAGTAAATGAAAAGGCTTTTTGAAAAATAGATTCTCTGATTCACTTGCTTTTGTTTACATCTCTTGCAAAATGTCTTGACCTAGTCTGAATTTGCCCTACCTGATAGAGCAAGAGTGTCCTCAGTTCATCTGTTTTTTAGGATGTCACAGTGAAATTTCCAAAAACAGTTGTTTCCCGACCGGTGCTGCTTCAGCAGGTGCTCACTCACCATGGCGAGAGCAGAATCATGAAGCAAAATGACAGCAAAGGTGAGGCACAAGGAGACCATTTTTTAAAAAAATTACTTTATTTCCTCAGAGCTAAGAGCAGGTCATGAAAACTGGGAGTGAACAATCAGAAAGAGCAGAGACATAGTAAGTGTGGAGTGACAACATTTTGAACAATTATATATTAGACTATGGGACTACTAATTAATCCAACAAATTTCCTAGACCAAATATTACTAAGTCACATTCATGATACATGCTGACATTGAACTTAAGAGAAGCATAAACAAATTTTTCTTTGACTACATTTAAAGCTTAGTACTTTATTCTCTTTTCAAATATGCCATTTCTTGCTAGTTGCTAAGTGCAGTCATTATTCCTAAAATAAGTGGTATTTAGATCACTTCATTACAATATGGAGAAATTATTGTGAGTAAAGAATTGCAAAATAAATGGTCTGCAGTTCACTAAACCAAATACATCTTAAATGCAATTCTAAACACTTACGTGTCTTAATTTTTGAAGTTCTTGTTACATATTTTCCAGAAATCATGCAAACTTGTACTCAAGTTACAAGATTACTAGAATTGATGAATAAAAGCACTATCAAAATATTTCTAAATGAGTGAGTGAAAACTGTTAAAGGTTGTGATGTATGGGCTAACAATAATCCACTTCTCCAGTCAGGTATTCAAAAGATATTTTTTGAAGAATCTTTTATGCAACAAATTCCATGTATACTTGGAGATTTTTGCAAATGTACCTTCTGAAATGCAGGGAATTTTCTTCCTAGAAATATAATGGTATTTTATGACTTGCTCCAGAAGTGACATGAGGATATGATTTCAAAACACCTAATTTGTGACTACCGTAGTAGCTTTATCTGGGTGAACGATCATCTGAAATTCTGTGAGGTACACCATTGTAAAATATCCTAAAGAACTTAATCAGCAAATAGGTGGAAGCAAGAAGTTGAATTTGACTGTATAAATTTGTCACTTATCACCAAAAAATGTCTGAAATATCACATTTCAGTACTACTTTACATATTGGAAGATATATTAACCCAAATTTTGTGATAACCTTGAATAGTATCTAGATGCATTCACCTAGCCATTAAATATAGATTAATGATAAGCAAATCTTAGCCCAAATCTGACAAACTGTATAGCTTCTAGCTACCATATAAGAATTAGATAGTTGAGATAGTCTTGAAAGTCTAAAATACTTACTATTTGGAAATTTACAAAAAGTCTTTGGGTCTCAGAGAATTATCAGGGTTCATGGGGAGGCAAAGGACTATGTCAATAGGATAGGTAACAAGCCCAGAAGAGCTTATATATTATCAAATCCTCCCTCCATTCAGATTCATAGCATTTTATTAAATATGTATATATTCATGTATATATTCATACATATACATGTATATTTCTATATTAGATGTCTTTTAAAAAGTTCTTTCTAACCAACTCAATACATTGACTCATTTCATTACCTTATCTCATTTACTAACCATTATTAAGAACCTAGTACCTGTTGTCTCTATAATTGTTAAAATAACAAGACCCACCAGTCTTCAATGACTATAAGAAATAATGTTGACTAAAATAGTTAATAATTAAAATGAAATGGTCTATTTATTGTCGTATAAGAGGGGAAACATCTGTGTAGCAAAGCAGAGAGCTCTGGGTGGGAAAAGTATTCTCCTGAAAACCACAAAAGAACTGAGCTTTGAAGAATAAATAGAAATAATTCAGTTAGATACAGTATTGAATAATACCAGAAATAGTAAAATCTGGAAAGTAAATATTTTTATTTGACATCATATAACCAAATGTCAGAAAAATAGGGAGAAAAAGATGATGCCAAAAACCAAATAATGGAGAATTATACCTAAATAAAATAAAATTGTCAGCATTGATATGTTCAGATGTTTGGACTATATTTTAGACCACTTATGAATTTACAATTAATAGCAAACTGAAAAAGAAATGTGGATGCGATAACCCTATAAATAATTATTGAAGTATTTACTTGGATGGTGGAATTGGAGGATAATGAAACCAGCTATTATGTCTTAAGGAGAATGAAAGAAAACAACTGGAAGGGCCTAAATTTAAGCCATATTCATAGAGCAACACATCATAGAAATGTCAGATATTCTCAGCAAAATCCATGAACTATTAGTCAATGTAGATATAGTGAGGTAGAAAAATAATGAACAGATGACAAAAGTAACATATTTTTAAGGTTTTAATTACCTTGTTTCCAGGAAGAGTATAAAATTTTCAATGAATGAAACCCTAATCAAATAATATTTTACTCAAAGCAAACAAAAGTATAATTTATGTAATGGAACACAAAGAGTTACTCTAGATATGTCAGTGAAATCTTAAAATCCAACATAGAAGTTCCAGACATTTGCAGGGAATTTAGATCAAAGAAATAAAAAAGACAACTCTGATAATAACATCAAATAGATCCTATTATCTAGTCTAAATTCCAATTTCAACAATGAGAAAATATGAGAAAGCAGAGTGTAAATCCTCCCTGGACCCTTCTCATTGCCATTTTGATTGGACAAAAATATTTCTCATGTGGAAAAGTTATATGTATATGATATATATAAATGGAACCATAATAAAGCTTTTGTATTTGATATTATATATATTTTATGTCAAACCATCAGTGGAAGAATTAATTTTAGATGTTTATACAAAGTTACACTAGCAAAAACTTTAATAATTTATTAAATATGTAAATTATCAAAAACAAAAGAATAAAATGTAGCAGGGAAAATGCTCATAAAATTTTATTATATAATGCATGAATATATTTTTATACAAAAAGATCTCTTATCTATATTGCTTTGTTTCTGCTGTTTTCCACTTATCATTTCACTTCACATATTATTAAATCCTTATTTTTCTAAGCAAAAATGGACTTGGATATAGAATCACATACTATAGGATATTCAATAGTCCCTCTATATTTCTGAAATCTTCTCCAGGAAAAACATTATCAGCTTTCAGTTAATTATTAGTATATTTTCTCAATATTAAAACTATTGAGCATATTATATTTTCTTTCTTTCTTTTTTTTTTTTGCTTTTTGGGTCTCACCTGGAGATGCACAGGGATTACTCTTGTCTGTGCACTCAGGAACCACCCCTGGCAGTGCTCAGGGGACCATATGGGATGCTGGAATTCAAACCCAGGTCGGCCTCGTGCAAGGCCCTACCCGCTGTGCTATCGCTCCAGCCCCAACACATTGTATTTTCAATGAATATATTTAGAGCCTGGGAGTGCTGGCAAGCTCCCCATGGCGTATTCATATGCCAAAACCAGTAACGATGATAGGTCTCATTTCCCCTAACCCTGAAAGAGCCTCCAATGTGGCACTGACACCGTTGGGAAGGATGAGTGAAAAGAGGCTTCTAAAATGTCAGGGCTAGGATGAACATTACTGAGATAGCTTGAAAAAAAATCAACGATCAACAGGATCATGATGATGATGATGATATTTAGAGCCAACTCAAATAATTTTTTCATAAAATTGACTAACTAAAGATTATGCTAATGACATGTACCACTGAAGATCTGACAACTAATAATCATATTGGGAAGTTCAGTAAGCAATTCCAATGCAATTATTAGATATTGCTTTTAAAACCTCCTTTGCCCTCACAGTGACTTATTAACACAAAACCATTTTCTTTTTAGAGAAAATCTGTCTCCTCTTGAAAGAATATTTTACTGCCTACCTAAAGATAAATATGTCACATCTTCTCTTTTTTGAAGAGCATTCACATCAAAGCATCAAATAAAGATTATCATAAAGAGAAAGGTTTATACATAATCTTATAAGAAGAGTAATTGGAAAATTTAGCACTGTGAAAGAACTCTTAGCTCAATCTTAGTGAGAAGGACCAAAAACTGTTCATTTCAGACATACACTTTATGTCTATATTGTAATACTAATATAAACATAAATTATAATCTATTTGCAATCATTTAACTTAAAAATTGACTTAAAATATTTTTTATAGATTAAGTAAATATTTTATTTGTATAATGTAATGTACATACTAACATACCCCATTTCATGTAAAAATTCAGTGAGTAATATGTGATGGAGAGATAGTACAGCAAGTAGGGTGCTTGTTTTGTACCCTGCTGATCCAGATTCTATCCTTAGCACAGTATATAGTTCCCAGGTGCCCACCAGGAGTTCTTCCTGAGTACAACTAGGAGTTAGGCCTGAATACACTTGGGCATGGCCCAACAAGTACCATGAAAAATAAATTTCTCCAGCAATAGCCCTATTGTCCAATGACAGATAAATGGATGAAGAAGTTGTGATATATGTATGAACATACCACAAGTGTTGCTCCTGGCACCATATATGGTCCCCAAAGCCCTGACAGGAGTGTTTCCTGGGTACAGAGTCAGGAATAAGTCATAATCTAGGTGTAGCCCCCAACACCCTATCTTACAAAACAAAGCAGTGTAAGGTATACTGAAGAGTAAGAGAGCCTGATCTTTCCAGAGAAATGAAATCCACTAAGAGCTATGTGGCGAGGAGGGAGGTGGTGATGTCTCAGAAGGTTTCTCTGTCCCTTGAGGGGATCTATTCCTTATGTTTGCCATAATGAGCAATAATTAGCAAAGCTTTAGGAACAGAGTGACACGCTCTTATCCTAACTGCATGCCAGTGCCAGCATCATGAAACATGTAAGAGAGGCAAAAGGACCTAACATCTCCAGGCACTTCTCAGACACAAAATTAGAGATTTTCATATAATCAATGACAAAACCCTAATATGAAACAACAGCAGGCAAGTAGGACAGTAAAGTTTGAAAATATCAGAAAAGGTAATACTGGGCAAATGTATGAATATGCATGACCAATTCATGTAAGTCAATTTTTATAAAGATTGAAGAAATTCGACAAAGCAATGGAGAAATTTCCTTTCTCAGTGAATAAACTATAAGCTGACCAGAAAGAGATATCCTATTACTTTCATTGGAGTGCTAACATAAATTTTATTTATTTTCAGACCCCAAAAGGATGTTTTGAAGATTTCTGAGCCACTTTAGCTTCGGTTTTGATATCAGGGCCACATCTGACAGTGCACAGGGCTTGCTCTTGTTGTGTGCACAGAGATCACTCAGCAATACTCCGAGGACCACATACGGTTCAGGGAACAAATCTGGGTCCCCCACATGCAAAACTAGTGCAATACTTGCTGTACTATCTCTCTGACCCAGATATATGAAACTATTTAAAAATGTATTTTTTCACTTAATGGTAAATTCCAAAATACTTTTTAAAGAGTTGCTATGAAAAGGAGTGACCATGCAAAGAGTACAATTGTTTTTCTTGGAACTTCCTTACTTAATCCTATTTGTGTGAGAGCAGAAGCCATTCATGCTTCTGGGCAGCCTTGAGGAGATCCAACATAGTCAAAATACTTTTTATTCTTCCCTGTTTTTATCACCTCTAATGGGACCCCCACTTACAGATTCCCTTTCATTCTTCCTCAGTTTTTACAGAAGAACATATGCCTGAAGCACTTTCTGTGCTCATGCAATCTCTTTTTTCCAACTTTATATCTCTGTGTAAAATAACTTTTACGAACTAGGTTTCATAAGAATATCTCTGATGTGATGTTGATAGGAAAGAAATACTCCAAATATCGAGAAAACAGGCCTTGAAAATGTCCACTGTAGCCTCTTTGCAAACAAGTAGTTGGTGTCTAGTTCCAGGGTAATTATTCAACAAAATAATGTCAAGATGAAAGTTTTGTCAGAATCAAACCATCTCATTAAAAGATTTAAAGTCAATAATGCTCATAAAAAAATAAAATTTAAAGCAAAATAAGATGGTCCTATAAAAGAGAATAAAGTCAAATGTAGATGCAAATTTATGGTTAGAAAAAGAGGTGTCTTGGTGGGCTGAAAGTGTGACACTCCTGCATAGGCATGACACAGAACAAGTTGAAACAGTCTAGGACACACCAACCATATGATATAACATGTATAGGGTGCACATGTTTATTGCATGTCACTCAGAGATATATTGAGGTGGGGTGGAATCTTGGGTCACACCCAGTGGTCCAAACTTTAGTCCTGAGTCTGCGGTCAGGGATAACTCCTGGTGATGTCCAGGGGACCATATGCAGAATCAGGGATATAACCAGAATCATCTGTGCACAGGACAAAGGCCCGCCCCAGTACTTCTCCTATTCCCTTTAAAGTGTGTTTTATAAGAACACAGTTAATAAAGCCAAATTACTCACTAAAGTGGTTAGCTATGCAGAAGAAGTCATGTAATTTTCATACAACATATGAATAAATACATTCTATGTCAGCATTGATGTTTTTCTAATGTTGTGTTTTTGTTTCCTCATGTCTCTTCATATGTCAATCTTTCCCCTCTATCCAACAGTTTATACCAAAGTGAGAAATTTTTTAAGAAATGCATTTTCAAAATGATGTGTTTGTTGTAACAATAGTAGAACTATGCTTTCAACTCACTTGAATGATGAAATGTGCTTTTTAACAAGTATAGGAAGTAGATACCCTTTATCTAATCATTGTTCAGTTTATGTATGTCTTAGTATTAACATACTGTAAAGTCATTCAGCTACAAGAACCATCAAGTGTACTTGTTAAATACATATTCCCAAAATTCCTTTGGTTTTGGGGGATCATACCAGGACTCAAACCCTGGTTAACTGTGTGAAAGGCAAATGACCACCGCTGTACTATAGCTCTGGCCCCAGGAATATTTTTATACAATTCAGACTATGCTGAGTGAGGATCTTGAAGTTAAACAAAAGAAGAATTTATATTCTCTTGAGATTTTTATGTTCCTAGAGCCCTTCTATGAAAACTCTAGAAGAGTTGCTTGATGATCCAGCTATTAGTGCATGATAAAAGTATGTTAGCTCAACTAATTGTATACATTAAAAAAATAAAGCACATATGAATTGTTATTTTTTTCATAAATGCTGTCATGCTGAAAAATAGCATTACCATCTCCTTAAATATTTCATCTATTTTTTAAGTTACAAATGATAAGGTAACATGGTACAAATCTTTAAATTAAGGGTTATGAACAATAAGATGTGATTGGAAATTAAGTAAAAATATACGAAACTCAAAATTAAATGACAATATATTTAATATTACTTCTAGTGTATAAATTAGTATTTCTTACAGTTTTTAAAATGTAGGATAAAAATAAAGAATAGATTTACTTCTACAAGGCATTTTGCCTGCACAGTCTCCACCCTTCCTGTTACTTTTTTTTTTTTCTTTTTTGGTTCACACTCAGCAATGCACAGGAGGTTACTGCTGGCTCTGCACTCAGGAATTACTCCTGGTGGTGCTGGGGGGACCATATGGGATGCTGGGAATCGAACCCTAGTTGGCCTCATGCAAGGCAAATGCCCTACTCACTGTGCTATCATGCCAACCCACTGTTACTATTCTTACTTTTCCAATGGAAATAACCAAAATAATAAGAAAATTAAAAATAGGAAATGAAGGTGCAGAGAGGTTGGTGCGTGCTTGTACATGGGCAACTCTGTGAGATCCTAGCACATTTTATAATCCCACAAGCACCACTAGAAGTGATCCCTGAGCACAGAATCAGGATGAAACTGATTTCCTGCGTTTATCATTCTTCAAATGAAGGAAGCACATTTCCGTCAGCTTAGTTTACCCATTTCACACTGCCTGCTGTGTGTTCTGTTAGTTCTGTTCCTTTAATTCTTCATAATTATTCATAAGACTCTCAGGTTCTACAAAACCCATATTAAGTACATGTATATGCTTTCCCCAGTTAATCTGTTCTCAGTTTTTGGATTTTGATTCAGGCAGAGACCCTAAATGGGTTGAGAACATCTTTTTCTTCTTTAGTATTTGCTAACACTGATTTTTCGAAGGATGAGTTGGTACATATCTCAATATATCCAATGAGTGTTGGGCTGTCTGTCTTTCTCTTATTTATCTCTTCATAATTATCTTCACGCAGATACACAAAATGGTTTAGTTCCCTGGTGTGATTGTGATACTCAACTATTCTACCATGTCCAAGTGGGGAATCCTTCAGGCAAGCTTCTATGTCTTTCTGGCAGAGGTCAGATTAATGAATTCCTTTTACTATAATTAGTATAACAAGTTCAAGTATCACTTTATGTATTCTCTGCTTCGGATATGCTATCATTTTAATACAGATGTTGGAAATAGATTATATACATTATACAATTAATCCCCATTAATTCCCCCAAAAGTTACCATTTAGGAAAAACTTTGGCAAAATTATTACTACAAAATGAAGGACAATAATAAATTTAGTTAGAGGAATAACAAGTCACAAAAAAAGCACAATAATTAAAAATGTACATTCTGGGCTGGAGCAATAGCACAGCGGGTAGGGCATTTGCCGAGTACCACCAGGAGTAATTCCTGAGTGCAAGAGCCAGTAAACCCTGTCAAATGCAGGGTGTGACCCAAAAAGAAAAAAAAAGTACATTCTGAACCAGAGAAGTAATACAGTGGATGAATATTTGTCTTGCATGCAGCTTACCCTGGTTCAATCCCTATACCCCACATGGTCCCCTGAGACTTCCAGGAGAGATCTCTGAGAGAAGAGCCAAGAGTAAGCCCTAAGCACTGCCTGATGTAACCCCTAAAAAACCAAAACTACCTTAAAGCAAGCAAACAAAAAGTATACATCCTATGAGTACTGTAAAATCTAGTAAGAAACATATTTGTATTAACAGTTTTAAAACCTCTGTAATTTTTTTCTTTGAATTTTGCATAAACTATCTTCATATGATAATTTTCCTTATAAGGAAATTTATATTCTCTCTGTAAATATTGAATAAAATGTGATAATGTTTAAGATGGTACTTAAGGCTTGTTACCAAATTGGGGAAATATATGTATCAATATTTTATATTTCCGACATCTCCAATTTTGTTCCTTCTCACGACACACTTGGGATCATTGACGGTTAAAACTGGTCATATTCTCATATTGTCTATGCCTTTTTTCCCTTTTCTAATGACATTGAGATGGATTGAGGTATATTTTCATAATGTACATAGTATAATTTATTCTATATACTACACGAGTACATTGACCAAGGCAATTCATAGTTAAAAGGAGCTACAAGCTTCAGAAATATATTTTACATAATTTAAAGTCACTAAAATTTTTATTTGTATGACCAAGAAATTGCTTATGAAGTTCCAAAATCACAAAATATATGAATTATGCCAAAGAGAAATCAGACAAACTAACTACGGCTAAAAAGCAGCATTTTGCAAGAGAATAATAAGGCATTGCTAGGATACCTCTTAAGGATTTGGAGTGAGAAGTCCTGCAGCTTAAGCTTCTTTAGGTTCACAGTAATTCCACTCAGCCTGTAACAGACATTTATACAAAGATCTTACTCTCCTTTTGTGAATACTCATTATAACTGAGATAGCATTGCTTCCAGATTCTTGTATTAGATAAAATTCGAAAATATGTATTTTGAAAGGAAGAAAAATGGTGATGAATTCAGAGTATTGTTTACAACTTAAAGAATTCTGAAATTAAATTTGATTTTACACTTACATATATTTTACACAAGTAAATGCTGAAAATCTGTTAAAATTTTATTCTGCACATCTTAGTAATCAAGTTAATGTCTCAGTAATTTATTTGCTGTATTTGAAAATGTATTGTATAAGTCTAAATAATAATACCAATAGTGATACCAACAATAAATTTGATCTGTGTTTATAAGATCAAATAGAATAAAATAATGTACTATTCATGAAGAAAGTGGGACTTATAGAGAATGAATGTGTGTGAAATTTAGTATTCCTTATAACTGAAATATAACATTTATACAACAATACTAGTTATAAAATTTGTAAAGGCCACCTATGGAATATTTTATGTTTGCAAATACTCCTAAAAGAAAATAATTGTTTTAATCAGGAGAATTAAAATAAACTAGCTGGAATTTAAAAAAAAATACAGAAATAGGAGAGAGATCAGGCTAGCAAGAGACCAGTCTAAAAGACTATGGAAATTAGGAACAGTCATTCAGAAAGAATGTTTCCTCATGTTTATCAACAACTGAAGACACACTGAACGAGGACTGAAAGAAAGAAAACTGACTAATTCACAAACTTAGGTTATTATGGGAAAATGTTGCATATGAGAAAGGAGGCAAAATAGCTTTTCTCATTTAATCTCAAACCTATTAGACACTAAATATTTATTGAACTTTTTAATACATCAGAAACTCTTAAAATATTTCACTGAACCAGATAAATATTATATTTTATGGAACATTTATGGACTTTCAATCTGCAAGGAGAAAAAAAAAAATGAAAAAGTTGATGAATAGTCAAAAGAGCCTTTTAAATTCTAAATATGATGCATAATTTCAATGTTTGGGGGTTGTTATTATAGCACTATATTCTATATTTTGCCCAAACAAATAAGAAAAGCCATAAAAGTTTGGTATTGCCTATTTATTTTGTTCCTTATATCTGCCTTTCTCTCAAAATTTTCACATTCAATCACTCTAAAACTGACCTATACTCTCTCTTGATCTTAAATGAATCTTGAAAAGTGACTCAAATAATAAATCCAGTAAATTAATTTGGAGATATATCTTTTGTAAAATAAAATTCCAACCCTAACATCTAATCCTCTTTATTATGATCAGAAAATCATATAGGGAGAACATAAAAGAAGAGGAATTATTTAGAGTAAAGTGATGTACTTTATTGTCCCTAAAAAGACAGCAGCCTGAAAGCACCTTTCACTTCCTATATAAAACTAGACCATTGTACTGCAAAAGTAAAGATCTGTCTTTGTATCTTTTATAATTACTCTAAAGATTAACCTTGAAAAGACATCTTTCCTTGGGTTTGCTATATTTGTCTGACCGAGTCTAAACAAAAATTACTGCTGCTTTTCCTTTGTAAAAAAAAAAGAAATATATAAAAATTATGATAAAAGACCACTTCTAAATGATTCTCACTTGGCTAATATCAAGCATAAAAGTAGAGAAAATAAGAACATTCATACCATATAGCCTTGGGGAAAAAAATCCTAGTAAATTGAATTTGGACACTTAGAGAGGAGATAGTTTGAATCAACTGTTCAAGGAATTGATAAATGGCAATAGATGTAGTAATTTCTGTAACTAAGAGAATCCAGTTTTCTTGATGGGAGAATGTAAAATGACAGTAACCAAAAAGGTTCTACTTGGATTTAGGGGGGAGCCTGTGGACAGCAATAATTGCTAAAAGATATTAAACACATAATATATAAAGAAATTTTATCTAATCTATTACTCAAAACAAACAATTGTTATATAGAGATTAATAATATTATTACATCTTATTTACAAAAGAATGTTTAGGTATCATTACAAAGTCACATAATTTGTAAATTACAAAACTTAAATTGAAAATTAGTTCTATTTTCATTTTATAAAATATGGTAATCTAATTTAAAATATATAAGAATATGGGGCTGGGGCAATAGCACAGCGGGTAGGGCATTTGCCTTGCACGTGGCCAACCCGGGTTTGATTCCCAGCATCCCATATGGTCCCCTGAGCACTACCAGGAGTGGTTCCTGAGTGCAGAGCCAGGAGTAAGCCTTGTGCATCGCCAGGTGTGACCCAAAAAGCAAATATATATATATATATATATATATATATATATATATATATATATATATAAACATACGGCTAGCCACTAGAATGGCTACATTGTCTAATTTATTCATAGACTAAGCAAGAAAATCTGGATTAAAATACAATACTGTAGTTGTAAGATCCTATATATAAAGTTACAATTGGAAGGGGGAAGTTAATTGAGGATGAGGAGCTATAAATACACTTGTTAGTTATTAATATAAATCAATTGGTCAATATTTTGAGTACAGGGCAGTCACCATTTATAACCCAAATCAAGGTTTTGGAGAATTTCAGCATCAAGAAACAACCATAAAAATATGTGAGACGAATTAGAAGAATCATGCACGGCATTTTAAGAATAGTGAAAATACTCAGAATGATATTTAAATGAATGGTCATTATACTCTCTATACTCAGATGAGATGACCCTCCGCATGAAGGAACCAACAGAGGAATCCAGGTAGGTATGCAGGACCCGTGACTGAGATCTCCAAGCCTGCTCAGATTGAGACTAACCCTCCTCCACCAAGATCCCCCATTTTCCAGTAGCTTGACAGACACACCCACAAACTTTCCCTTGCGTCATGTAATCTCATCAATGGCCAAGATCCAGAGATTATAAAACAAAGCTCCTGGAAGAGAGCAATGCAGAATCTAGCACAGCAGAGCCTGGCAAGCTACCATTGCGTATTTGATATGCCTAAAACAGTACCAATAATGGGCCTCATTCCCCTGACCCTGAACGCGACAGGGACAAATGGAGATGTTACTGGCACCCACTTGAGCAAACCGATGAGCAACAGTAAAACAGTGATACAGTGATACAGTGATACTCATCCATATAAAGAGAATGTAAAAAACAAAACATGGAATGTAACATAAATGCTTTGAGTAATTGTGATAAACTATTGTTGGTTTATTGTGTATATCTAGCACACCACTCTTTTGAATATTTTTCTTGGTAGGGGTCTCGTCAAGTAGTGCTCTGGATTCCTGGAGGTCAGCCAACCAGGATGGGGAGTCAAAGCAAATACCTGAGAATGTGTGCTTTGTGGTGCAGGGTATTACCTTGGTGGCACCCTCCATGTTTAGCAGCCTCTTGGGTCATGTTTAGTGATGTTCAAGGGCTTCCAGAGCAGTCTATACCCAGTGATGCTTGGGAACCCAGGAACCAAACTGGTTGTCATGAGCACACAAAACAAGTGCCTTAATTATTCTACTATCTCTCTAGTACCTCTCTTGAATTTCTGATGTGGACATTAGTAAAAGACAAGAGGAGTGAGAGGGGAAAAACTCCTTAGTTATGTAGTTTTCAAATAGTGTTGGATGAGTGGTAATATCTAAACAGTTTGGGGGAATTTTATGGAGAATTTAGCAGTTTGCAGTACTAGATTTTTAATGTCCTCACTACAAAAATTGCTTTTTAAAAAAAGAGTTAAGCTTAAAAAACATTAAGTGATATGGTAGTCATTGTTAAATCCACAATAGAAATTCTTTGCCATATATAAATGTATATACCACCCGTACCCACCCCTTGCCTCTTGGTGCCCCCTTGATGCTCTTAACTGAGTGTCCTGAGGGGCCCAAAGCTTTTACTTTGAAAATATATATGCCTCTCAGAGAGCCCAGCAACCTACTGAGAGTATCTCGCCCGTAAGAAAGAGTCTGGTAAGCTCCCCGTGGCATATTTGATATGCCAAATACAGTAACAATAACAAGTCTCATTCCCCTGAACCTAAAAAGGGCCTCCAATCAATGGGAAAAATGAGTAAGGAGAGCCTGCTAAAATCTCAGGGCTGGGATGAATGGAGATGTTACTGGCACCTGCTCGACTAAACTGATGAACAATGGGATGACAGTGATACAATGATGACAGTGATACAGTGATTAATACTGGAATATTTTTATATATTTTAAGTTATAATAATATATGTTATGTTTATTTTCCTTTCTACTTTTCTTAGGTATCATAAAGAATGGTTACGGATAGCTGCTATGTAGATATTTCACTATTCTTCTGCAATCGCACAACTTTTACTCACAATATTTTAATTTAAATTATATGGATATTTTCTAATAACTGAATTAATTATCAAATCCTAATTGCTTATAGTCTCTGGATACACCATTCAATTTAGAACTTTTGCATCTACACTTACGATTAAGAATGTTATACTTTTTGTTTCTCATACTATATAATATTTTATCCAAAGGACTTTAAAAAACACCAATGCTTTTTATGTTTTTCCTAAATAATTTTATATTTAATAAAGATTGAATAGTGGGGCTGGAGTGATAGCACAGCGGGTAGGGCGCTTGCCTTGCATGTGGCCGACCCGGGTTCGATTCCCAGCATCCCATATGGTCCCCTGAGCACCGCCAGGGGTAATTCCTGAGTGCAGAGCCAGGAGTGACCCCTGTGCATCGCCGGTGTGACCCAAAAAAAGCAAAAAAAAAAAAAAAAAAAAAAGATTGAATAGTATTTTGGAAAAATACCTCATAATTGAATAGAGGAAATAATTATGAAAACTCCCTCAAGTATTTTAAGTATCTTTTTTATTGAATTCTAAATATTTTATTTTTTATTTATTATTCAAAAGTTTTATTTGTCCTCAAATGAAAACAAAATAAAATAAATCCAAGACACTCAACTTGTACAAGGTCTTAAGACTATGGTTTTAGTTTTAGATGATTTTTCTTGTGACAAAGATGACAACAGACATAAAACTGGTAAGGATGTTCTTCCAGTCAACTAAAATAGAGAATTGAGTACCTTTTATGTAATGCCAGTGAGTACCAATTAAAAAGCAGTCATCAACTGGCAATGTTTTCACAAAACTGAAAGAAATGAGAGATTTTCAACTGAGTTTCTTTATACAACAGTCATTTTTACATCTTCATGACTTGTTATCAAATTTTTTTTTTTTTTTTGCTTTTCGGGTCACACCCAGTGATGCACAGGGATTATTCCTGGCTCTGCACTCAGGAATTACTCCTGGCGGTGCTGGGGGACCATATGGGACGCTGGGAATCGAACCCGGGTCGGCTGAGTGCAAGGCAAACGCCCTACCTGCTGTGCTATCATTCAGCCCCAAATATTCTTGTAAGTGGTAAGAGCTTCTTGTTTAGTCTTCACTTATAGTGAAACAATTATGAGGGCAATTTAATTCTTGATTTCTTAATTCCCTTCTAAGGATTTTGTTCTTGTTTGGGGGCCTTGTTCGTCAAAGTTTAGGCATTACTCCTGGCTCTACACACAGGAATTACTCCTGTTGGTGCTTGGGGGACCAGATATGATCAAACCCAGCTCAGCTATGTGCAAGGCAAGCATCCTAGCCACTGTACTCTGTTGCTTCATCCCATCTTCACTTTGTGTGCATATATGAAAATCCACACTCAAGATCTATATCATATACATTGTCCAGACTCCTCAATAGTCATGCAGAAGATTCAGGTCAGTGAGAATGAAATATCATAAAAAGATTAAGCCCAAATTTTAAGTAAAATCCTCTGTGCTCTAAAGCAAAAACAGTCTCACCCATCGCAAAATCATGAGGTGTGGAAGATTAAACTCAGGTTAGTCACATGCAAGGCAAGTGACTTACCTGCTGTGCCAGCTCTCCAAAATAGGGATTTTAAAAAATAAAAATAATTGCATAAATATTAAATCAAAACTTTATAGGTAAGTTTACATATAAAAGTTTAAGCATACAATTAACATGCAACTTGATAAATTATTTCATGATGGATATATAGATAGTTTTGAAAACCAAAGCCCGTCAGGAGTGAGACCTGCTCGCCAGTGTGTGGCACAGATCAGAATGAGCAAAATTTTTCTTTAATACCACTAAGAGCTTCTTTCATACCTTCCAGGACATTTCAAGGAGCTTTCTACCCCCGCTTTTGTTTCCATGATAAAATAAAATTTACATTCCTAGGAGGGGCAAAGATGTCATTTTCAGAACATGTAAATCATAGATGCATGATGACTAACTCTGCTGACACAGGAAAAAGATCTCCCCTGCATACCTTGATACGGTCATCACAGATTTGCCCCACCTTATGAAAGATTCAGTGAGGCTTTCTCCAGAGAGTACAGATTTGTCCTATCCTATAACTGCTTCCCTTTTGCGTGTGCTAAAACATCTTTCAGTAAGAGCTGAGTTATTGTGCCATAATTTTTATCCTAAGAGGGCACTTGCTTGCTTGAGGACCCCCTCGGGGTCTGAAATCTATTTTACAAATGTGCTAAAAATACTGATGCATATGTTTCTCCAAAGAATAGACTCATATATTTGTGTTCTACCATATCTACATGTATGAATTTCAGCAAAAATTAAGCTTAATGTGTCTACAGTCACACACTCTAGTGCTCCTGCAAATTTCCTTCACCTCTATATTTTTATGCATTTTTTTGTTCCTCCATCCCTCTAGAAGAGCCTGGCAAGCTACTGGGAGTATCCTACCCACACAGCAGAGTCTGGCTAACTACCTATGCTGTACTAGATATGCCAAAAATAGTAACAATGATGGTTCTCATTCCTCTGACCCAGAAAGGGCCCCCAGTATGTCACTGGGCTACACTATCACATGACAGAGACAAATGGGGACATTATTGGCTCTCACATGAGCAAACTGATTAACAATGGGATGACCGTGACATAGTGATACAGTGATTTTTTTTGTTCCAACTAGAAATCTCAAATAACTTTAATTTTACTGGAGAGAAGCAGTACCTGGTAGCAATCAGGGACCCAGTGACCATCTCTGATGACACTTAGCATAGATATGGGGAGCTGAGGGGTTAGTGTAAGACCTGTGATGTGGTTTTGGGATTTATTTGATCTACACCAGCAGTGCTTAGGGGTTAATAAGCAACTGGGTTTGAATGCACATCTGACAAGCTCTTTGACATATCCTCAACTAATTTTTAATTCTATCTTCTCTCACCATCAATTTCCACTTCTCTGGTTTCCTTCTCAAATATTTTCTTTATTTTTTTTCACTTTTCTCTAAAATAAAATATACTTAATTCATAATTCTATAACCTTTTTTATGAACAAAATCTAATTGTCCCTTATCTCCCCCTATACGACTGCCATCTGATTCTGCTCTCCTCCACACAGCTTTCAATGCTTCACAGTTAATATTTTAAATGCTCATTTCTTTCCTGTTAGTAAATTCCATCAAGCTTAGAGCAAACATCATTATTTTATGCCTGAATTTTTATGGAGTTGTTTGCCTTTCTCTTCTCAGCCAGTGAGTTACCTTTTCATTTATGTGGTAGTTTATTTGAACATGAAAACACAAATTTGAAAAAAATAAAAGCTCCCATATATCTATAGCAACACTATTCACAATGACCAAGGCATGGAAACAGCCTATATGCCTACTCAAATATATGCTTAATACTTTCTGCTGTTTGTAAAGACTCCGTGCAAAACTCCTTTCTTGGAGGGGCCTGGGTTCAGCCAAAATCCATTTTGTCATTCAGGCAGAAAAAGTGGTGCAGAAAAATTTATAAAAATTTTCAACTTCTAACCTTTAAAACAATTTGGGGTCTACATCCAGATAAGTTCAGCAACTGTTCCTTGATCTGTGCTTAGGAGCGACCCCCAGTAGTGCTTGGGTTACCATAAGCAATGTTGGAGATTTGAACTGGGTTGCCCACATGCAAGGCAAACACCACCTCCTATATACTATCTGTCCAGCCCAGAAATAATTTTTCTTTTTGTGGGGTTTGGAAGATGATACAAAATAGGGCCACACATGGCAGGGTTCAGGGCTTTATCTGGCTCTGTGCTCAAGGGTCACTCTGTCACTCTTGGGAACATTTGCTCAGGGAAACATATGCAGCTCCAAGGATCAAATAGGTCAGTGAAGGCACGCATCTTAACGACTATACTGTCTCTTCTGCCCCTCAACTTCTAGCCATTATCCTCTACCCTCAGAGCACAATAAACAGAAGAAACAGAATAAGAATTCTTAAATCATAACTGCCCCTCTCCTTATGGTACCTTAGAAGCATAAGGTGTCAAAAAACCTACCTGAGTAGGCATCTGTGGTCACTGGGTTTACTGTGGTTGCTGCCATTAGCCCCATTCCTGAATTTGATTTAGAGAAATAGGCTGTTCTGTGTCTCAGGAAAAAAAAAAATTAAAAACAAAACCCAAAACTCACCTGCTACCCAGTTACTTAGTATTTAATTTCAGTTTCAACTTCCGCAAAACTTGAATATCAAACCAATTGTCTTGGACTTTCCTGATTAGTGCTAGAGAGGTCATCGTTACTTAAAGCTCTCCCTTTCCCATTAGGAAAGGTTACTTTATCTTTAATATTTAGTTATGGCAGGGCCTGACAAGTTCCCCATGGCATGTTCAATATGCCAAATACAGTAACAATAATAGGTCTCATTCCCCTGACCCTGAAAAGAGCCTCCAATCACTGGGAAGAACAAGTAAGAGGCTACTAAAATCTCAGGACTGGGACAAAATGGAGATGTTACTGGTGCCTGCTTGAGTAAATCGATGAACAACGGGATGACAGGATACAGTCACAGTGAATATTTAGTTATTTTTCATCCTTCAGACTCCTTATAAAAATAACCTTCCATTTGTGCAAATTCTTTGTGCAGCTTTGCTAGGGAGATGCTGCCTGATTTATGAACAGTTTTATAAAGTCAGTTAGGTCTTTAAATTTGCTACCTTTTTTTAAATTTTTTTATGTACCAATATTTAGCACTTTAATTATAAGAAAAAATGACTTTGTATAAGGTGAGAAAGACATCTAGTTCAAAGGTCTGAGCAAAGTAGGTCATTTTTTTTAATAAGGAGCAACCCATAATGTTTAAATTGAATAAAGTTCATTTCCAAATGAGATGAGATTCACTTTTCTCCCTCAGAAATACTAATTGCCATTGAAAAACTATTAGCATAACTTTGTTGCTTTTCTGTTCATTATATGTAATAGAAACTTCTAGCTGTTTTTGAATGACCATGGTTGCAAAGAATTGACATATTAAGAAATAAGGTTGAAGGAAATTTCTAGTACTTAGAACAGACCTTATCCTGATGAGAAAAATAGGTGAACACTAATACATTAAAAGTGGTATCTTCCAGAAAAAAGAAGGTCCATCCTAGTTTAAATCTTTAGATAAATATATAAATAAATAAACACATGTCAAAAAAGATAAGAACAAAAAGGCAACTAACATTTTGATGCAGGGATTACATAAAAGGAATTTTTTCATAAATCTTCAGTTTCTCTTTTGAAACTTATTTTTTATTTATTTTGGGGTCACATCCAGCAATGCTCCAGACTTTTCACGCAGGAATTATTCCTTGTGGTGCTCAGGGGATCATATGGGATGTCAGGGATCCAACCTGGGTCACCCACATGAAAGGTAAATGCCCTATCCACTGTACCACCATTTGGCGCTGTTCTGAAACTTTTGATTATGGTTTTGTAGGCATTTCATATAAACATCCTGGATTTCCACTTTATTTCTAAGAGATTAAAAAAACTGAAGTAATAATATATATCATATTAACTGCTTGAAATTTTTATGATGATTATGTACACTGGTGGAAGGATGGGTGTTCAATGATTGTATGATTGAAACTCGAATCATGAAAGGTTTGTAACTATCTCATGGTGATTCAATTTTAAAACAATGTTTTAAGAAAAGAAATGACAATGGAATTGACTCTTTTAGCCTGTAAAGTTGGAATAATGCAATCAATACATTGCATTATTATTGATACATTCAGCAGTTCTACCAATAATGTATAAGGAGATAGCTGAAGGATCATGGCCCTACATAGCACTGGTTTAATACAAAAATATCTGTTATTTAAGTTTAAAAAAAGTTTAAAATTTTAAATGAGAGGCTGGACCGACAGCACAGTGGGTCATTGGGCACTTGCCTTGTGTAAGGCTGACCTGGGTTTGTTTCCCAGCATTCCATAAGATTCCCTGATCCTACAAGGAGCGATTCCTCAGTATAGACCCAGGAGTGACCCCTGTGTGCTTCAAATACCAAAGAAAAAGATAAAACATGGCCAGATATATAATATAGAGGAATAGGTATTTGCCATGCATCTTGCCTGGAAAATGTTTTGAACCCTCAACATCTCATAGTTATTCCTCAACATCTCATAGTTATTCCTCTGAACCTGTCAGGGGTTCCTCTTGAGCACTGAGGAAGTTTATCCTCTAAGGATCATGAATCAAAATAAAATAAAAAAATCAAAATAAAATAAAATGAAAACTCAAAACTCAAAATAAAATAAAAGCTTAATAGCAATAAGGATTGGCTGATATTGAAATTTGAATACGTAGATTAATTTTTAATATTAAAACAAAATATATTTATTTTCTAACTCTTCTTTCAAAATATCTCAGTTACGGGAAGCTAATTTCTACTTTTTTTTTCTTTTTGGGTCACACCCAGCAATGCACAGAGGTTACTCCTGACTCTGCACTCAGGAATCTCCCCTGGCCGTGCTCAGGGGACCATATGGGATGCTGGGAATCGAACCTGGGTCGGCCACGTGCAAGGCAAACGCCCTACCCGCTGTGCTATTCCTCCAGCCCCTAATTTCTACTTTTTTAATAAGGCTCCATACTGTTTTCCATAACACCTGAGCCAGATAATAATATTTTTTTTTTTTTATCAATACCAAGTGGAAAAGTTCCTCTTTTTCTCCATATCAGTACCAGTACTAGTTCTTGCTCTTTGTTGGCGTGTTTCAGTCTCTGTTATCTGGTAAAATCTCATTGTTGTTTTGGTTTAAATTTCCCTTGTGATAAGTGATGAAGAGAACTTTTCAATATACCTATTGTCTATCTGTCATGTCTATCTGTATGTCTTCTTTAAGAGAGGGCTTTTCAACTCTTCTGTCCATCTTTGATGTTTTATTATTATTTCTTTTTGTGTGTGAATGTCATAGTCATTTGTTCTCAGGATTTAGTCTGGGATCTGTACTCAGCTATCAGTCCTGGCACTGCTCATGATACCATATCTGGTGCTGGAATTGAACTAGGGTTGGTTGCATATGATCAAGGAACTTACTGACTTCCTGGTCCCTGGTATTTCACTTCAATGTTTTATAAATGCTGTTTCTTTATTTCTTCTTGAGATTTTGATTTAGATTTGATGATTTTGGGTGACAAATTACTTGATAATCAAATTGCTCTGTTTTTAATATATAACATGCTAATTGTCTCTAATTACATTTATTTTTTCTTTTGTTTTCTTTTTATATTCCAGCAGTATTACTATATGATATCATGCTGTACATATCTTTTGATTTATTAACTTCATTTTTACTATGCTAAATTATGTATTAGAGCCCGGCAAGCTACCGAGAGTGGTATATCCGATATGCCAAAAACAGTAACAAGTCTCACAATGGAGACGTTACTGGTGCCTGCTCGAGCAAATTGATGAACAATGGGACAACAGCGCTACTATATTGTCTATATATTATATGTTTATATACATGTATGCACATATATTGTATGTTATATATACATACACATGTGTGTGATTATGTGTAGTTTCATGTTTTAGAATTTCCAGCCATAGTCTCTTAGAAAATTTTTCAGCTTTACTTTTTTTAAATGTCATGAAATATGAAATTAATATTAAGTGTTTTATTATGCTGCCACATTTTCCTTGGACTCTAGATATTTCCCATCTCTTTTATCTCTGTATTATTGACAGTTTAATATATTTCATATTTAGAATAATATACTACATATTTAAATATTAATATATCATAGAACAATAAATTCTATTTCTTTTTATCCAAATTAATTGATTTATTTCCCTCTGTACTTTTGTCACTCAGCTTTTAGTTTTCTGGTGTTTAAACATTTCATTTGTTTTAAGTGATACAAAATTATTCACACTTAAATAATGGTTCATTTTTAAGGGTTGGACAAGTTTAAGGTATCTGCCATATCAATGTTGGTTTCAACTGATTATTCTTTTCCAATCCTTGATCTTCTTGGTTCTTGGTCAAATAAGGGATGTTCAATAGAAACCTGGACATACTGAGTATATACCATGGTAATCTGAATCTTATTTGCCCCTTCTAATTTAGCATAATTTTCTTGACAGTGCTTTTTTGCAAAATAAGACAAAGTGCAATGCGTGTCACTACTTGTTACTAATAGTGTGTAGAAAAGCCAGTGGCTCCATTTGACTCTTTTCTGACTCCCAAGGGTAGCCTCCTCTTATTTCCAGGTATAATGGAAGTCCAGATTTCCCATGTAGCCTACACTCATACTAAAAATGACTGTTATTATCTTTTTGTGGGACAGAAAGTGTAGCCTCCCCAATTCAATCTTTCCTTCTACCACCATAGAAGGAAAATTTTATGTGTAGGAAGTTTCAAGTACCTGTTCTAGTACCTCAGAATGTGGCAAGGGTAGAAGCTTCAACTCCCCACTCAATCTTTGCTGGGAAATGGGAGAGGGACACAGGATATTTTTTCTATTTTATTTGACTGTAATTAAGAGAAATTTGTTTAATTTTTTATTTCTTTTCTAGTTGTGACTATTCTAGTTGTGACTATTCTGGTACTTTGGGCAGAGAGAATTTGCTATCATTCAGATTTATTGTGGTCTACACCCATTGGCTCTCTTGTTGCTAGTTTCTTCAAATGTAACTAAGTTTTAGAGATGAGGCAAAAATATACCCACGGAATCATCAAGCCCTTCCCTGAATTCTAAGATTCTCAGTTTGTCTTTTTCAGCATGTTTCAGTTCTTTGATGTTGCTATTTATGTAAAACCCAGTGATTATATAATACCACCCCATGATTTTCGTTATATCTAGTATGAAGAATAGGAAAAAGCAAGTCTGAGGCACACATATTAATAGTTGCGCATATATATATAAAACAGAAATTAGTGACTATATTAAACAATGTGTTTTTTTAAAGTCTTTTGCAGTTAATCAGGTTTTTAGCAATCTACCTCACGAAATGAAGAACCTCATCTGGATTCTTTTAAAAATAACTTTATTACTTATTATGAAAAATGATTGAGATTCTATGGTTTACAATGCTTTTTGTCTGTTTGTTTGTGTATTAAGCCACACCTGTCAATGCTCAGAAGTTATCCTTGACTCTGTACTCAGAAATAACTCCTGGCAGTGCTCAGGAGACCAACTCCGGTTGGTGGCATGCAAGGCAAGCACCTTACCCTCTATACTACTACTCTACCCCTATGATGATATTAAACATGATTTCCCATGTACTCATGATGGTTGTGGTATTAGAATTATGTTTCTTAGCTCTTCATTATTTTAAAAAATCAAACTGTACAGAAAGTAAGATTTCAAAGTCTGGGGCCAATAGGCTAGTTCAAACAGCTATGTGTAACACATACCTGGCATCCGAAAAGCACACAAGTTTAATCTCCGTAATTGTATGCCACTCCAACCTAGGTGTGGTCCATGGGGCTTCCAGCACCACTGTATCCAAGGAACACTATCATTTGACTCCGATATTAAACTTCTGGGCAAAAGCATTTGGATCAAGTATTACCAGGAGTCGTGTCAAATCTCTCACAGCCCTGATTAGGAGTCCTCCTCCCTTTCAAGTTAACTATCTAAAACTTGACACACAAAACACCAGATCTATGTGAGAGGGCAAGACAGGTACAGCCAGCCCGGCAAGAGTGCTCCCATCTCCTGATTGTGAAAAGCCATGGAAACAGTTTGTACATAGTTATACTGAAAGAGAAAGGTCAGCTATTTCTCAAACTAGCTTTAAAAGACTTTCTACAGGTTTTGAAATAGAAAAACATGCGTATTTCCATTCTTGTGTTTCTCAAATTTGAAATATGAAGGTAAAATATCTTATACTTTTCCCTTGCTTTGGCACTTACATAAAATACCTGTTTTTAGTATTACATAATTCAAGATGCAGTGAACACGTTCACCAAAAGACATTGTGCCAACGCCAGCCTGATGAGCAATCATACATGTAGCTAAAGGTTACAACTAGCTGTCTTTCTTGGAGAAATTTATTCTCTTTCTTCCTCTGCAACAAGGCTACCTTCCTCTGATTTTAGTGTATGAACTTATTCAAATATGTACCTAAATCCCCACCCTTTGTCCACACAAATGCGCGTGCACACACTCACCGGCGCACACACACTCATACTGTTTATAAAACACCTAAGATAATTTATGGTTTTTAATTATTCTAAAAATTTAACAAGAAATTATAAATTCTTTTGGAAGACAAATTACTAAGGGGGATAAGGAGGTAAAATAAATAATTAGGAGTGTGTAAAATTATAATTTCTATAATTAAACTGTTTCAATTAGACCAATTAGCTGACTAAAAACAACATCAATTACTTTAGTAAGGAAGCCAAAACAGGAAGGACCATTTGTCCTGAATTTTCCATGAATAATACTACACATTTGCCCTCTAAATTAATTTTCATAAGGCCATGAGTTAGTGCATTTGTATTTCAAATTTACATGTGTAGAATAGGGAGGTATAAGTTAAAATAAGCAGTAGGTGACTGAATTAGAGTGAAACCTGGATGACCTATTAGCATTACTTATATTTTTTTAGTCCATTTCTAGAAAATGTTATTCAAACTTAATTTTGCATAATATGGAAGGATGTTACTTGTTCTTTTATAAATGGCTATTTTAGTGTTTACAAATATATTTTCATTATTATGTCCAATCCAACACCTAATGTTTTGGAAAATAAAAATACAAAGGGGTTAAAAATGATAACCTAGTTATATGCCATGGAAGATTAAAGGAGTAGGACATTAATGCTTATACAAATGTATTCAATATCAAGGACAAGTATTTGATTGGTTTTTCTGATGCTTGGCTTGGTTATTTTTTTTATTTATGGGTAGAGGTAAGTGATTTTGTCATGCCCAGTGATGCAAAGGGTTTACTCCTGGTCCTGTGCTCATGGGTCACCCCTGGCAGTGCTCAGGACACCATAGGTTCCAGGCACCACAGGTACCAGGGATTGAACTGGGGTTAGAGACATGCAGGATATGTGCCTTATCCCTATGGAATATCTCTGGCCTTTGCCTATTCCTTAACATATTCTTACCATAATTTTCTATACTTCTAATTAGTGCACGTCATTAAATATTAGAACAATTTTGAATAAAATAAGTATTTGTAGAGAAAAAAGACATCAAAAGTTTTTCCCACACAAGGAGATATTTTCATATAGGGTCCTTTTTTATTGGCAGACAATGATTATTCTTCATGTTTTCAATGCAGAAGATAACTAAGACAGAGAGAATGGGAAGTTTGTGCAGAATTGCATCCAGTGTCATTGATGGGTAAACTAATCTCTGTATTTGGATCCCAACATCTTTTCCATTTGGAAAAAGTTCAAATTGAAATACATTAGGTTGACAGATATTGTCAACATTTGGCCTGATGTATCAAAATAGATTTGCAATATGGTTCTCAAATAATTGGCATGGGGAAATTATTACCAAAGTTAAGAAAGTAAAACCACCAGTACATTACTTTTTTGTCATCCAGTATAAGGTTCCACCAGTCTTTATGTATCATCTCTTTATATGCACCAAAGGTATTTAGTTTACTGTGATTTGGCAACATCAAAGACAATGTATCAAAAAGTCTTTTTATTCTATCATAAAAATCTTAAATTAGATTTAGATTGAGTCATAAACACAGATTTTCCATGGACTCACTAAACTGAAATAATGCATCTTTTTTCAAGGCAGTTCCATGGCGCACTAAAGAAAATGGAAAATATCTTCGGGAGGCAGCAAGGGTGAAAGAACTGACACAGACAGCTCATGTACTTGACCAAGTAAAAATGATCCAAGTCTGCCGTTTTATTTGTACTCAAACTTTTCTCTATACAAAAAGCTATGCAAGACAGGATGACTCAAGATTTTAGCAAGAAAAGAACAAACAAACAAACAAAAATCCAATAAATAAGAGCCACCTAACCTTTCCATACATAAAGCAACTAGAATATCAGATGAAATCACAAAATATAGATTATCTATTTTCTTTCCTTTATGTTCTGTTTTCTCAATATCCCTATAGAAACTGCCCTTGTTCATCTAACTGGAAGATCAATGGATATTTTTTTAATCACTTTTAGATCACAGGGGATAGGAGCGATAGCACAGCCGGTAGGATTTTTGCCTTGCATGCGGCTAACCTGGGTTCGATTCCTTCATCCCTCTCCAAGCGCCCAGCAAACTACTGAGAGTATCTTGCCTGCAAGGCAGAGCCTGGCAAGCTCCCCATGGCATATTCAATATGTCAAAAATATTAAAAACAAGTCTCACAATGGAGACCTTACTGGTGCCCGCTCAAGCAAATCGATGAACAATGGGACAACAGTACTACAGTGAATGTTAAAATTTTAGAGCTTTAAATTGGGCTTCTAATAAAGTAGAAGTCTTCTGGTTGAAAAGAAAAGGGTCCTTTGTGTTTTCCCAACTGACTCTACTTGCATACTCTAAGTGGTTTCTTCCCTTTGAAACATTACAGAGCTGAGAGAGGGGAAGGATGAGAACTGCTAAAGTATGGATGATAAGGCAGCATTTGATTTAAAGCATGCTTTTCTAGTGATCTACACTCTTTCTGGGAGGAACTGGAAAAGTGTTTGAAACCTCTCCTTTCTATTCTCAGTAGTTAGTGTTTTCTTGGAGCTGAATTGCATTTCTGCCCATTTCTTCCTGCAATTTCTGAGAAGTGAAACAAATTTCTGATTCTTATGTAAAAAGAGCAAGAGCATAAAATTTACTTAACTGTGAGCTCATATGGTACTTGTTCCCCAAGAATAAAATCAATTAAATTACTTGTCCAGGTAACGACTTTCAAATCAAGACTTTCAGTGTATAGATTGGACACCAAGATTTGATCTTCTTCTTGTTCTGCTCTACAAAAGTGACTTTATCTGCCTTTTGCAAATTGCAGCTGCTTTAAAATTATCCAGCCCAGCTTTAAATCCCACACATGCCCTTCCATAACTTTTCCTTTTTGAAATAATATTAAGATTTTTCAAGATGGCCTTCTGTTTGCTATAGTTCTGCTTGTAGCATTATCTAATCATTGGACTTTCCTAGAGATCTATGGTGAGTTTTTAATTTCTTTTTCTTTTTTGGCCTTTTGGGTCACACATGGTGATGTTCAGGGGTTACTTCAGGCTTGGCACTAGGGAATTACTCCTGGGGGTGCTCGGGGGACCATATGGGATACCAGAAATCAAACCCGGGTCAGCAGCAGGCAAGGCAAATGCCCTACCCACTGCGCTATCGCTCCAGCCTCTCTATGGTGAGTTTTAATGGAATTTTCGTGTCTCCTTTGACCAGGCTCAGGTAACTGTGCTGTGGCTGGTAACATATCCCTGCATCAGTTGCTCTCAAGCTGGTATATTGTTAGGTATTTTAAGTTAAAATCATTCAGACCATCCCAACAAGCAGACTACACAGAGACAAGACAATTTATAATACCTGGACTTTTTTTTTTGTCCTTCAATAAGAAGTGTCTGGACAGAGTCAAAGAGTCCAGAATGATTTTTAGTCTTTGGATACTTCAGATCAAAGTCTGTTCTGTTTTCTAAAACAATGTTAGAGAAGTATAAAGTTTTCTAATCTCTGTAAAGTCCATTTCCCAAGACTTGAGGTTAGGAGTTAATCCAAGGATACACATCCTTTCCTCAGGATTTCAAAACTCTGGAGTTTTAAAATTGCCCTTGCAAATCCTCTAATTCCCTTGCATAAGGTCTCAGACCCTCAATATGCATGAAAACTTCAAGAAGCTTTATTTATTCAAGAACATATATTTATTTGAATATATGTTTTCTAACCATTTAACAGGGTAATCAATTTACAACTCAAGGATAAAGATGGTTTCCCTAAACTTAGTGTCTTAGATAAAGTGTCCATTTTAATACAAAATCTATCGAAGAATTCATTTTTCCTGAAGGGATATCTCCTGTTCTCTCCAGGTGGTTTAAATATGCATCTTAAGGATCATGCTGAAGACTGAATTTTCTATACCTGCCCCCCTTAAAATTGGTTGCAGTCATAACATTAGGGTCTAAGCAGTAGAATTATAGGAGAAAAATGTGTGCAACTTTCTTATATTTAACTATAGAGATAGTATTGTTCATTCACCACTTTTTCCTCCTCTTTCTTTCACAAGAACTAATTTTTTTGATAATTAAATATTAAAAGGGCTTGACTTTAGTCACTGTGACTAATAGAGGGAAGAAAGAAAAGTTGGTCCTTATAGAACTATATCAGCTGGAACCTCTCAACCCTATACCACAAAGCTATGCAACCCACACGCAGGGGAAACACGATATACATTTTCTGTGTGTTATACCAGCCCAACCTGAATACTAAGACATATGCCTACTAAGCACATTAATCAAAATCATCACCATCATCCCATTGATCATCAAATTTCTCTAGCAGTCTCAGTAACATCTCCATTCATCCAAGCCCTAAGATTTTAGAAGCCTCTCTCTACTTGTCCTTCCAATGATGCCATACTGGAGGGTCTTTCAGGGTCAGAGGAATGAGTCCCACCTTGTCACTGGTTTTGGCATATTAATACACCATGGGGGCCTTGCCAGGCTCTCCCATGTGGGCAGGAAACTCCCAGTAGTTTACCAGGTTCTCCCAGCAGGGAAGTGAACTATAATCCCGTTCACAATTGTGCCTCAAAAAATCAAGTACCTCGGAATCAGTTTAACTAATGAGGTAAAGGACTTGTATAATGAAAACTACAAAATGCTACTTCAGGAAATAAAAGAAGACACGAGGAAATGGAAAAATATCCCCTGCTCATGGATTGGAAGAATTAATACTGTCAAAATGGCCATTCTCCCCAAAGCATTGTACAAATTCAATGCGATCCCTATAGGCATACCATTGATATTCTTCAAAGAAATGGAGCAAGTGCTCCTGAAATTCATGTGGAACAATAAGCCCCCACGAATAGCTAAAGCAATTCTTGGGAAAAAGAAAATGGGAGGAATCAACCTCCCCAACTTCCAACTCTACTACAAAGCAGTAGTCATTAAAACAGCTTGGTACTGGAAAAAGGCAGAGCGGAAGACCAATGGAACAGGGTTGAATACTCTGACCCCCCCCCAATATATGACCATTTAATCTTTGATAAGGGAGCAAGAAATGTGAAATGGAGCAAGGAAAGCAAGTTTAACAAATTGTGCTGGCAAAACTGGACAGCTACATTCAAAAAAATGGGCTTAGACCTCCACCTATCACCATGTACAAAAGTCAGATCAAAATGGATTAAAGACCTCAACATCAGAGCAAAATCCCTAAGGTACATAGAAGACAAGGTCGGCAAAACCTTTCACGACATTGAAGATACTGGTATTTTCAAAGCTGACACGCTACTGGCCAAGCAAGTGAAAACAGAGATAAATAAATGGTACTATCTCAAACTAAGAAGCTTCTGCACCTCAAGAGAAACAGTGACCAAAGTAAAAAGACAATCTACAGAATGGGAAAGGATATTTACGCAGTACCCATCCGATAAAGGGTTGATATCAAGGATATACAATGCACTGGTTGAACTCCACAAGAAGAAAACTGCTAACCTGATCGAAAAATGGGGTGATGAAATGAACAGAAACTTTCCCAAAGAAGAAATTCAAATGGCTCAGAGGCACATGAGAAAATGTTCAACATCACTAATTATCAGGGAGATGCAGATCAAAACAACAATGAGATATCATCTCACACCACTGAGACTGGCCCACATCCCAAAAAAACAAATACAACCGGTGTTGGCGTGGATGTGGGGAGAAAGGGACTTTTCTTCACTGCTGGTGGGAATGCCGACTGGTTCAGCCCTTTTGGAAAACAATATGGACGATTCTCAAAAAATTAGAAATTGAGCTTCCATTTGACCCAGCAATACCACTTCTGGGAATATATCCCAGAAAGGCAAAAAAGGTATAGTAGAGATGGCATCTGCATTTCTATGTTCATTGCAGCACTGTTTACAATAGCCAGAATCTGGAAAAAAACCAGAGTGCCCCAAAACAGATGACTGGTTAAAGAAACTCTGGTACATCTACACAATGGAATACGATGTACCTGTCAGAAAACATGAAGTCATGACATTTGCATATAAATGGATCAACATGGAAAGTATCATGTTGAGTGAAATGAGTCAGAAAGAAAGAGACAGACATAGAAAGATTGCACTCATATGTGGAATATAATATAACTGAGAAGTAAAAGTTTGAAGTGATGCAATTTCTGGCAGATATTTCTCTGGACTTAGTTACTAAAATACTAAAATACAGAAACCCAAAACCGTGAAGCAGCTAGTGCGGTCACTCAACCTCATATCTCTTTATTCTCAGCAATGAAAAACAAATTATCAAATGCTTCCTTTTCAGCAGGTCCGACTTTAGGGGGGAGAAACTCCAAACAATAATAGTGAGTTTTGTTGAAATATTGAATGTAATCAAAGTGAAAGTAAAGTGAAATTTATCAGTTACACAGGCGGGAGAAGGGCACTAGGGGTGTGGGGGGGCTAGGGGTGTGGGAGGACGGGGTGGAGCTATACTGTGATTCTTGGTGGTGGAATATGTGTACTGGTGAAGGGATGGGTGTTCGAGCATTGTATAACTGAGACTTAAACCTGAAAACTTTGTAACTTTCCACATGGTGACTCAATAAAAAAATTAAAAATAAATAAATAAATGTCACAAAACTTAAATCTAAAAAATAATAACACCTTGCCTTTTTTAAAAGTTTTTTTGTTATTTATTTTATTAGACATTAAGGCACCATGATTTACATAGTTTTTCTTAGCTGAGTTTCAGGCATACAATGTTTCGAATCCAGTCCCACCACCAATGTTGACTTCCCTGCATTAATATTCCCAGATTCCCTCTTCCTACCCCCTCCCTTCATCACAGTCTGCCTCCTTGACAAGAACAGTTTAAAGTTTGATTGCTGTAGTTTGAACTGCATACTATCAGTACTGTTAGCTTTGTAGTTTAGATATGTACATAGACCTCATATCTACACTGTGATGTACTCAATGATCCTGAATCTTACCCCTGTTACCTCCCACCCCTCTCTTCTTATTACCCTCCTCAGTTTATTTCCTTCCCTATCCTTCTCATCTCTGTGCTCAAGGATCAAGAGTAGCCTGGACATCTCTACACCCTCACCACCCCCAAGAGACCATGCTTCACATTCTCATTTCCTGTTATTCTTCAATATGCTTTACATAGGTGAGATAATCTAGTATTTGTCCTTCTTCTGATTCACTTCACTTAACATGATATCCTCCAGTTCCATACATGTTCCAGCGAAATGCATTATTTCATCATTTCTTGGGGAAGTTTATAGTGTTCCATTGTGTCTATATACAGTATTTTCATTATTTATTTGTCTGTCGTTTTTCACCTAGGTCGATTTTATATAGTAGTTATTGGACTGAGCTCTAAAATGAATAGTGGTGTGCTGTAAAAAACTAAAGCACGCCGAGGGGGCGCGTGCACTCGCGGGCTCTCCGGGCAGCTCTCTCACCGCCTGCGTCTGGTGCCCCAGAACCGCTGTGTGTGCCATCAGTCGAGGGCAGGCGACGGAAGGAAGAAGGAAGAAGGCCAAACTGGTTGCTCGATCCGTTTATTTCATTCTCTCCCTCCGCTTCACTCCCGCTCTCCTGGATCTCTCCCCGTGGATCTGCCCCGTGGATCTGGCTCGTGGATCTGGCCCATGGATCTGGCCCCCCAACCCACTCTCACAGCCTAGTTAAATCTCCACAGCATCAGGGGGTTGGGGCATACACGTAGGTGTGGTCACCATCAATAGGGTAAGGTTCCTTTCCCTTAGGGGATGCTTCTCCTAGGACTTAATTCTCTTTCAGCAGGAGGATCCACCCAAGGGCGGAGTCCCATGAATGTGTTTCTCTTCTCCTCAGCCAGCAAACATATAAGAATTCATAATATTAATTATTTTGTATGGACACAATAAGAGATGCATTAAAGCTTATAGAATTGCTCTCCTGGGGCCATCTCAATCTCAGACTACAGTGCTCAGGCCAGATCAGTCTTTCCTATCCCTGGCAGGGTCCCAGTCTCATAATTACTATTGGATCATGACAGCATTTGTCTATGATCAAGCTCTTAACTTATAGTTAAGAATTAGGCACTTTGGCCAGGCCCATCTCGATGCCAGGGTAGCACATAACTCTCTGCTTGCCCTGGATCCTTCCTGTCCCACGTCGGGGACCCTACTTTGGGGTGCTAGGAGCTGAGGGCAACTGAGGCTTAAGTGGAGAAAGCAGAGGCCCGGGAGGGAATAATATTTGAGGCCAATTAATTCCCAAGTTATAAAAACATAATATTGTCTTCTTGTGTCTATACAAAACAGTCATAGCTTTAAAGTAAATTATTCAAAAGGCACAAGAAGAGGAGAAAGGCAATATTAACTTATATAATATAAATTCAGTATCCTAGGAAGGTCTGACCTTGCAAATTAGCAGAGTCGGATTAAGGGAAAGCCGAGGATTAACTCTTTTGGGAAAGAGAGCATGGAGAAGTGATTATAGCTAAACAAAGGGATGGGAGAGATTCGGGAACACCTTGATGGGTGTGACTGGGGTAAGCCTAAACTCTGGGTAAAACTGGGACAAGCTACTTGTGGCAAGGAGGGAAATGGCAAAGTAATGTCATCCTACAGTGTGCATTTGTCCTTTTGAATGAATATTTTTTTGGTTGATACCAAGAAGTGGTATTGTTGGGTAGTAGGGCAATTCTATGTTAGTAATAGAAATAACTCTGAGAATCCTCCATACTGTTTTATAGGGATTGAACTAGTTAACATGCTCACTAGCAGTGGATGAAAGTTCCTTTTTCATCACTTCCCTGCCAACATGTATTTTCCCCAGTTTTTCTGTTGTGTGCAGTTCTTCCTGGTGTCAACGATATCGCATTGTTTTCTTGGTTTGAATTTCCTTGATAATAAGTGATGATGAGCACTTTTTCATTTGTCTATTGGTCTTTCTCCAAAGAAGTGCCTAATTATTTCCTCTCCCCATTTTGATCGGAATTTATTGATATTTGTGAGCTCTTTATATATCTTGGGTATTAATCCTTTACCTGACTGTTCAGTGCAAATATTTTTTCCATTCAGTATAGTGTTCTTTAGTTTTGTTTGCTTAGCTGTGCAGCAACATTTTAGTGTGATGAAATCCCGTTTTTAAATTTATGTTTCTGTTGTCTTTGCCAAAGGAATCACATCATTAAAAAACACATTTGAGGTCAAAAAAAAAAAAAAGATATCTTATAGACTTAAAAGCCAGCTCCTGGAAGAGAGCTGTTCACAGTATTACACGGCGCCGGGGGCAGTCCCTGGGTGTGACCGCCTAGCTATTAGGAAATGGAAAATCTGGGTGAAGGAGGCCCAGTTCCTATCCGTGCAGCCTTGGAGGTCTCAGCCCCGGGTCCCACACACCTGGCTTCCTCTGCTGGTTCCTTCATGCGTGAGGCTCATCCAAACGTGTGGAGAGGTGCCTTGAGCATGGCTGTGGCTAGGCTCTGGAGGTCTTCGGCCACCAGGAGCTCTGCTCAGGGTAGGGAGGGAAGCTGGAACCCATCCCCTCTGAGGAAGCCCCAGGGAAGACAGCCAGGTGCAAGGACAAGAGACTCTCTGCACATTAACACAGAATTAAAATCTAAACATAAGGCTAAACATGCATTATATACATTACATAAAATGGACATGAGATACATGGTTACTAAAATAAATAGAAGGATATTGCAATTCTCTAGACTACTCTTGATTTTTTTTTCAAAAAATAAATGGAATTGTGTCTAGCGACAAAATAGTTGAAACATCAGGTAACTGTGTGAATCAAAATAAGTAAGGAAATAAAAAAATAAACTATTGAATAGTCTCATGCATGAATATAAGTAACAGATTAAGGAACTTACAAGTTTAGTAAAATTCATTTCTAGTATAGATAAAAACTGAATGGTTATCTGAAGAAAAAGAGAGTGTGTAAAAGAAATGTATAGAGGATGATAGGATTGAGCTAGAAATTCAGTAGTAAGTGTAGAAACTTCTACACACATATGGAATGGTTATAATCAAGAAGTTTTATGATATGGTGAATGGACAATAAATTAATATAAAAGGCAAATGTTAAAACATTAAACATTTTAAAAGTGAAGAAAACTCTTGAAATGGAAACAGTAACTACTTGAAACAGAAAATATTGCAAATTCTAAAAACATTTTTTCATCCACTGTTATATGAGAAGTTTCAATAAATGGTTTTGCAGTTTTTATTTGAAAATCTAGAACTTAAGACTGGTGGACTGTGTGTAAGACAATTTCCGTACATGGTGTATATGGTTCCCCCAAACACCAGTAGGGGTGATTACTGAGCACAAAGACAGGAATAATATTTGAACATAGCTGCATGTGACATCAAAATAATAACAACAATAACAACTAAACAAAAAGTCTGAAACTTAATCCCAATATTACCAAAGTTTTAGAATATTCCTAAAATATTTCATAATCTCTTCCATTTATACATTGTAGGTCATGAATTGTCACAAATTTTATGCTTTTATTGTTTTTCATTGATTTAACAAGATAAGAGCAGATGATATAGTCTACGACAGGTATTATAATTCACCTCGATGGTGTTGTCAAAAACAAATTGTGGGAAAAAAGGAGATGAATAAAAATCATCTTAAACATTGAGGTTGTTTTGTTGCTTTTGAATTCTCTGTAATTTAAATGCTCGATTTAAAAATAAATTCATTTGGGGGATACATTTCAAAATATTTGATGAATCAAATATGTCAATTTGCCTATTTTTTTTGCTAAAATTTCAAAATGAAGGATGACTTATGGGGTTTCTAGTAAATAGTATAAGTAGGGGTACAAGATAGACTTGGTGATTTGATGTCTATTCCTAGCACTGATTGATGCAACTCAAATCACAATCTACTGTATGCCATTAACCGAATTAAAGAGAACAAACAAAAGCTACAAGGGCTCTTTTCATGGAGAAGTGAACTTATTAGAGCATAATTCTACATAAGAGATCAACTGGCAACACACAGGAAAAAGGCAGCTACTTTTTATTGAGGACATTCAAGGATGCAATATTAATGTGTCATCTCTAGGCTTATTGGTCTGAATGTTTTGAGCTGTTTAAAGCCTAAATTTACCAGACAGCTTTCAAGATTCTGTAGTGCCCACATTATCTTATTATTAAGCTTAGTCCACCTTAAACATACACACACACTATATATATATATATATGCTCTCTCTCTAATATATATATATATATTCTCATATATATATGAGAATAAAGAAACAGGGATGTTTGTCTGGAATATGTCAACACTAAATTTCTGCCAGGATTCTGGTACATTCATTGCATTAACTGCAATTCATATATTACTATTATTTTATTGTTACCTTGTCAGTGATATATAATGATGACACTGGAAATGTCACTCAATGTCTCTATAGCAGTCAGAGCTGAATTTTGAGCAACCTAAGTTTCTGAAGTTGAAAGTGCAACTGCCTAAAACTACAATCATTGTGTAGTTTTCAAATATTTACTCAGGAGCTGGAGTGAAAGCATAGTGGGTAGGGCATTTTCCTTGCATGTGGCCGACACAGGTTCAATTCCCAGCATCCCATATGGTCCCCTGAGCACCGCCAGGAGTAATTCCTGAGTGCAAAGCCAGTAGTAACCCATGAGCATCGCTGGCTGTGACACAAAAAGAAAAAAAATTATATACTAAACATCTTGTTCAGCTATTATTTTTCTCCTTTGTTTTTGGCATAGGAAAGATATTGGTGAATGCTGCAGATTATACATTAACAAATTAGTGTGAAATAATGAATTAGAATGGAGATGAGGAAAAGATAAGAAATATATTTTTGAGACAATAAACATCAGTCTGCTCCTGAAAAATTAACAGATAAATGGGCTTTAAGCAATAAGGTTCTAGATTATTTTTTGCATTAGTTGAATAGCTTAACAAAAGATATAGAGATAGTTTCCTTCTTCCTATTATTATCTCCATTTGTTATAGACATTTTAAAATTGTGTTATTATTTTTAGTTTTTAAGAATACAAGGCTTAAGTCACATTTCCTAAAGTTACATAGTCTGTAACTTTTTATTGTAGGATATTCACCTCATTAACATCAAGAAACTCAAAATCCTCCATCATTTGAATCTCACCCACAGAAGCATATTTTTAGGTAATGAGGATATACCAAATAATATTAAGATATTATATGTTATGGACTGGAGCAATAGCACAGCAGGTAGGGCATTTACTTCGAATGCAGCCAACCTGGGTTGACTCCTCCATCCTTCTCGGACAGCCTGGCAAGCTACCAAGAATATCCCCCCTGCATAGCAGAGCCTGGTAAGCTACCCGTGGCATATTCGATATGCCAAAAACAGTAACAAGTCCCACAATGGAGACGTTACTGGTGCCCGCTAGAGCAAATTGATGAACAAGACAACAGTACTACAGTGCAGTGCACTATATATTGTAAAATGTTAGACTTTTAATTATTCATTTTCTCTTATTAATATTTATTTAGCATAGCACAGCGGTTGGGCTTTCGCCTTTCATGCAGCCTCCGCTCCTCTCAGAGAGTCTGGCAAGCTACCGAGAGTTTGGAGCTCGCATGGCAGAGCCTGGCAAGCTACTGTGCGTATTGGATATGCCAAAAACAATAACAATAAGTCTCTCAATGAGAGACGTTACTGGTGCCTGCTCGAACAAATTGATGAGCAATGGGATGTGACAGTGATTAGGTTTAGAAAATAATCTTTAGCTGGTGTAATTGAAACATCCTTCCTTTCCGCCAAAGAATCTCTTTTCAAATATACAAAGGACTCTTGCTTTTGAGTGATCTAAATGATACTGTTCCTCTATGCACTGCTCTCTAGCTCTACCAAACCTCTTAATGACAAAATATATTTAATCATTATCTATATAGGAAAAAATAAAGAATTCAATAAACACAATTATACTAGGGTACTTTATTTAATTATGAAACACCATGTCAGTTTGAAAATGTCTGCCAATTGTTTGCTACCTTTCTAATATGCTGATACATTAGCGTTTTGTATCTCTGTAATTCTAGGATGAGTAAAAGGAGAGCATCAGATAGTTCATGACAGAAAATATCATCATGGTAGGTATCCCACAGTCTGCTGAAATCATGTCTAATGATACTCCTACTGTTTTGGAAGATATTTATTGGTCACACATATGGCAGCTCATTTCAGGGGCATCTAAAAGTCAGCATGAGACAATTTATAATTTCTAAATAACAGAAAGATTACGAACTATGTTTCAGTTATCTTTGCCACAGAACAAATTAACCTACAATGTAATACCTTAAAACAGTAAGTGAAATTTTTGTCTCTTATGAATTCTACAGGTCAAGAAATCAGATAAATATTTTTGTCTCTGCATCTTCCCAGAGTCATTCAAATCATTTAGGATTTGAGTTAACTGAAGTTTGAATTCAGCTTCTTAACTATTTCATTCAAATGACTAGAGAATTGATGCTGACTACAGGCTAGAGATTCCAGCCGACCAAGTGCCAGGGCTACTTGAAGATCTTCACAGTATGCTTACTAGCTTCCCCTAGAACATGTGATCCAAAGGATCGGGTAGAAGTTCTAATTACTTTCATCGCCTTGCCTTAGAATGTACACAGCCTAACATTCACCATGTACTTTCATCTCCACTAGCCGCCTCTGATTCGATACGAAAAGAGACAGCACCAAAATATAAATACCAGCGAGGTGAAGTTCATGCCCAATTCAATCAGCTTAATCAATGGCTAAATAAATAGCAGTATTCCTACATTATAAAATTAAATTAATGAATAAATTAATATCAGTAAGGAAAAAACATAATTGGTAGTGAACTAAGACAGATAATCTCATTTTTTAATGTTTTTCAATCCTTAACTTTTATATTAGAAAAAAATATACATATATCAACATATTTTATACATACATATACATGTATATACATATAAATATAGATTAAATATAGATGTATATATATGAAACAATTAAGTTTAAGGAAAAATAAGATACAATTAAGTTTAAGGAAAAACATGTAAATATATATACTGGAGCGATAGCACAGAGGGTAGGGTTTTTGCCTTGCACATGGCCAACACGAGTTTGATTCCTCTATCCATCTCAGATAGCCCAATAAGCTACTGAGAATATTCCACTCGCACAGGCAGAGCCTGGCAAGCCACCCGTGGCATTTTTAATATGCCAAAAACAGTAACAAGTCTCACAATGGAGATGTCACTGGTGCCCACTCTAGCAAATCGATGAACGATGGGGTGACAGTGCTACAGTGCAGTGCTATTACTCTGACTGTGTAAGAAATATATTTATGCACATAAGAGCATATATTGAACTGTAAGATAAAAAATATTTGTAATATGTTGTTATAAATTATGCTCTTTTATATAGTTATGTGAAATTTATATAATCGTTTTAAAAACTAATGTATTGGGATTCATTTTTAGTCCTAAGCAAGTATGATCATTCATGCCCTCTCTCTCTTTCTTTATTGGTAGCCAGTCACATAGGTAGAAGATTGTAAATTAGAAAATGTTTTGAAAATTTATATTTTCAAGTCCAATACATTTTTTAATGCTACATTGTAAACATAAGGAGTCTCAATTTAATTGAGAATCCAAAGAGCGCGTGCTATCGACAAGTGACAGCGACAGAGATTTAGGCCAGCAGGAAAGAAATCATGAAATAAAGAAAAAAAAATTCAGTTTGATCTAATTTGATCCCAGAAGAGCTTTAGGAATGTTTGAGAATTAATCTTATATTTATTCAGAGTGAGAAGAGACAATTAAGTTTAAGGAAAAACATGTAAATGAACATAATTTTATTTTTTTCAAAGAAATGTTCTACACAGTCTCGCAAAACTGCAGCTTTATGAATCCAAATTTAGCATTAGAACATTTTATGCTTTTTTTCTTATGGAAAGAAGCAAAAGTGATTTGAAGTGACATATTTAACTTTGATTATAAAATGATGTTTAAATTAAAATATAAATGGATAACCATCAAAAATGTCAGAAGTGAAAGGAATTAGATATTGAAATTAACATGATGTGTTATAATTAGCAGTTTATCTTCTTTTCTCCCTTACTCACCTGGGAGTTCCATCAGAGGAACATTCATTTTGTCTTCCTGTCACTAGAAATATTATCTAGATAGACATTCAAGAAACATTTATTAGATTGATTTTTTCATTGTCTTCTAATTTGAATCAACATAAAATGTTTCAACAATTGAATTTTTTTTCATTTCTGTTTATTTAAATCTCTTGAATATTCTGACTCTAGCTATTGACAACTTGAGTTGTCTTTGTGCTTCCCTGATGTTTCCATGGGCCAGGGAACTAACCTGAAGGAGGAGAGTTCAGGCCTTCCATAAGCAAGATCCTTGGTTTATCCACAGCAATGCATACCTCACCATGTACCATGGCATCACCCTGGTGGTCCACCAGCATCGCTGAAGTAGGTACAAGGACTGTCAGAATTGAGCAATATCTCCCCTTGAAAGCAAGCACCAACCCATAAAGCATGTATGGCTAGGCTAAATTTTAATTGAATGGCCCACAAGCTCCCAACACTACTGAAGAGATCCCTATTAAAAATATATTTCTAGCAATTTTTCTGTAATCCTTTAACATCTAATATTCAAGAAAAAGAATGATAGCACAGTGGTATGGTGTTTGCCTTGTACGAAGCCAACCTGGATTCAATTCCTCCACCCCTCTCGAAGAGCCCGGCAAGCTACCGAGAGTATCTCGCCCGCACAGCAGAGCCTGGCAAGCTACAGGTGGCGTATTTAATGTGCCAAAAACACAACAAGTCTCATAATGGAGACGTCACTGGTCCCCCCTCGAGCAAATTGATGAACAACAGGACAACAGTGATAAAGTGATTCAAGAAAAATATGTGTGTATGTATATATATAAGTATGTAAACACACAAGTATATAAACACGTTAAGACCATCAGTTAAAAAGAACAAAAAGCTTTATCTGGGACATCTCTCTGAAGTCAATCTTGTAATTATGTTTACTTTTATTGACTGCTGTCTCTATTTGACTAAATATAAGCCTGCCCTCTTCGTATTTAACTGTATTTATCAATATGACCGAACTTATTAATCTGCAATCATGACAGACTGGGATTTGTTACATTTGCTTTCTACTTATTCTTGGAGAGTTATATTATCATGTTTAGTTATTCTGGTCTTTTATAGACATACTTTCATTCCCATTATATGATTTGTGCCATGATTCCTTGGTGAAAAAATGTTCCATAAGTTTTGCATGTGACACTTTCTGCACCAAGAAGGCAAGGCCCAGACTGTTCACTTCTTCACTAGGTTATACTTGGAGAACATCACAGGAGCAAACACTGTCTCTGTGAGGGCAAGAGAGTTTTTACTTAACAAAAGATGTGACTGGACAGGCCTGTGTCCCTCATCTGTGATGCAAACCACTGCACACACCCTTCCTTCTACTTGTTAAGAAGAGAGAAAAACTGATGTAATCATATTTTAGTTGCTTTGTGAAACTCTGACCCACGAGTCTCAGGTATTCTGCAAAAGAAAAAAAAAAGACAAAATTTATTGTAAAATTGAATATCAAACCCCACACTCCCATCTCTGTAAGAACATGTAAAAAGTAATTCATCCCTTTCTTCATCTTTCCTCAGCCTATATTCAATGCCCAGATATAGATACAGCTCATACATCACTAAAGTATACTATTTATATTACTGAGCTTAAAAATTTTCATTAAACTTCCTGTTATAATCCAAATTGGCTGAATAATATGAAATCCAATAAAAACAGTTCATATTACTAACAACTATTAAACATTTAATTTAGGATATTATTATTTGAGATTTTTTTTTCTGGTTTCATTCTCCGAACTACCCCAAAGAGACATTTTAGCACTTCAAAGGCCCCTTTAATGTAGAGCATGTCCTTCCTCTGAACCACAAGTTCCCAGACATATTTGTTTTCCCATTCCCTTTTTAGTAAGACAATTACTCAGAGAACACCCCCCCCAACTGCTTCCTTCATAAACAAACTGAAAGCACCCCAAAATTGCACCTGAGGAAAGAAGAAAAAGTGATTTGAAATGACACCTTTGGCCCTGGGTCTTTCCAGCATATGTGTGTGTGTGTGTGTGTGTGTGTGTGTGTGTGTGTGTGTGTGTGTGTGTGTGTCTCGGGAACTGGGGGGGGGCAGCATTATTACTGACTTTGAGCAGGGTCGAAGGTGTTACAATTTTTCTGATATTTTCATTCATATTTTCATTCTCTCTGTTGATCTTTTAGTTTGCTGTTATAATAGCTATACATGTAATTATTTGTTCTGCATTCTTAGGTTTGCCTAATTTTTATCCCATAAGCCTTAATTGAATTTTTATACTTTTATATTATATTAAATCTCTTTTAAATTATTTTTGTTCTAGCTCTCTAATTCTAGCTTTATTAATAAAATTCTGTTGCATTTCTTGGACCAGTTATAAACACACACATACACACACTATTTTACAATTCGCATTTTCCGCCTCTGGTCTGGGAGGAATAATTTTCTTTTTTTTTTTTTTTTAGATGCTGTCTTTTTTTCACACTGATATTTTCCCTCATTCATCTTTGATATGCTATTCAGATTTCCCCTTCAGGAATAAAGAATTTATCCCTCCAGTTGCCAGGATGACTGTCAGCCAACCATTCTCAGTTGTCAGCTTTCGGCTTAAATCTGCTTCAGCTCAGGTGTTCCCTTTTGCCAAAGGTCATGTGTGTTTCCTGAGGTAGCTCACTGCTAGTGTCTAATCAACAACGCAACCAGGAGCCCCAGAACCCTTCTGGTGAAACCTTAAAAGGACACCCCAGCTTCAAAGTTCACTGCAGAGTCAGCCGTGTCCTTGATACTGGATCACAGCCCCACTCCTCCCTTTAAATTCTACTTCCTTTCCCTACCTTACAGTTATCGAACACAAAACCTTTCACATGTAAACTTCCTGCATGATACTCTCTCATAGATGAACTTCAGAGGAAACCTAAGCTGTCATCTGTGATTGTTGATTATCTGGTTCATTCTTTTTTTTTTTTTTTTTTTGAAATAGCCTTCCTTATGTCCTCATGTCCATTTCTGGTAAGAACTGAAATTGAATTGAAGTGTAAGTTGAGCATCTTCTGCTCCCATGTAAAGTGGTCAATATCCTTAAATCATTTCCTTTGAATACCAAACATTTCTTAGAGGGCTCTATGTCATCTCACTGTCAGATTTTAACCTGTGGTAAGAGAGCTAGGTGATTCTTTCGGACTGGGTTGCCCTCAGATGATGAGACCTATAATTTGAGCCATGATAAAAAAAAACTACAGACTTCTTAACTCTTTCCCAAGTTAAGTAGCATAGTTTTTGTTTGTTAGTTGCCTGATAAATCCCTGTGATATATTAAAAATAGATCAATAATTCTATGTGAGAACTTCAGTTATGGCTGGAGTACAACAGGTGATGATTCACCTGGGTTTGATCCCTAGAGTTGCATATGATCCCCTACACCCTGCCAAGAGTATTCCCTAAACTTAGAGACAAGAGTAAACCCTAAGCACAGCCGGATGTGACCCCAAAACAAGACAGAGCAAAATATTTAATTAATTTCTTCACTTTACACTTATAAAAATTTCATTCCCTACCACAATCTTGTCATAAAGCTTTTTCTAACAGACAAGTTTTCACTGATGCTAGAAACTTTCTAAAATATTCTGGGGTCTGATCACTTTGGCTTTTCTATCAACATTCTTCAGTGTACTTTCCACTTCTAAAACCTGGCTCTATTTTTTTTTTCATTTTGGGTCACACCCAGCGATGCACAGTGGTTACTCCTGGATCATACACTCAGGTATTACTCCTCAAGGTGCTGGGGAGACCATATGGGATGCCGGGGATCGAACCCAGGTCGGTCGCATGCAAGGCAAACACCCTACCTTCTGTGCATCACTCCACCCCCCATCCCCGCCTCTAATTTTATTTTTTTTTTATTTTTTTTTTTTTGTTGAGCCTTATAATCTTTATTTTTTTTTTTTATTTTTAATTAGAGAATCACCGTGAGGGTACAGTTACAGATTTATACACTTTTGTGCTTATACTTCCCTCATACAAAGTTTGGAACCCATCCCTTCACCAGTGCCCATTCTCCACCACCCGTAAACCCAGTGTCCCTCCCACCCACCCCAATCCCATCTCCCCCCCACCCCACCCTGCCACTGTGGCAAGGCATTCCCTTCTGTTTTCTCTCTCTAATTAGCTGTTGTGGTTTGCAATAAAGGTGTTGAGTGGCCGCTGTGCTCAGTCTCTAGCCCTCATTCAGCCCGCAACTCCCTTCCCCCACATGGCCTTCGACTACAATGTAGTTGGTGATCGCTTCTCTGAGTTGACCTTTCCCCGGAACGTGAGGCCAGCCTCGAAGCCATGGAGTCAACCTCCTGGTACTTATTTCTACAGTTCTTGGGTGTTAGTCTCCCACTCTGTTATTCTATATACCATAGATGAGTGCAATCTTTCTATGTCTGTCTCTCTCTTTCTGACTCATTTCACTCAGCATGAAACTTTTCATGCCCATCCATTTGACTACAAAATTCTTGACCTCCTTTTTTCTAACAGCTGCATAGTATTCCATTGTATAGATGTACCAAAGTTTCCTCAACCAGTCATCCGTTCTGGGGCATTCGAGTTTTTTCCAGATTCTGGCTATTGTAAACAGTGCTGCGATGAACATACATGTGCAGATGTTGTTTCGATTGTACTTTTTTGCCTCTCTGGGATATATTCCCAGCAGTGGTATTGCTGGGTCAAATGGGAATTCAATATCTAATTTTTTGAGAGTCGTCCATATTGTTTTCCAGAAGGGCTGAACCAGTCGGCATTCCCACCAGCAGTGAAGAAGGGTCCCTTTCTCCCCACATCCTCTCCAACAGCGGTTGCTTTTGTTCTTTTGGATGTGTGCTAGTCTCTGTGGTGTGAGGTGGTATCTCAAAGTTGTTTTGATCTGCATCTCTCTGATGATTAGTGACGCAGAGCACTTTTTCATGTGCCTTTTGGCCATTCGTATTTCTTCCTTGGTAAAGTTTCTGTTCATTTCTTCGCCCCATTTTTTGATGGGGTTGGATGTTTTCTTCTTGTAGAGTTCAACCAGTGCTTTATATACCATTGATATCAACCCCTTATCTGATGGGTATTGTGTAAATATCCTTTCCCATTCTGTGGATAGTCTTTGGATTCTGGTCACTGTATCTCTTGCAGTGCAGAAGCTTTTTAGTTTAATGTAGTCCCATTTGTTGATCTCTGTTTTTACTAGATTGCTTAGTTCCGTGTCACGTTTGAAGATACCTTTATCTTCAATATCGTGGAGGGTTTCGCCGACCTTGTCTTCAATGTACCTTATGGTTTGTGGTCTAATGTTGAGGTCTTTAATCCATTTTGATCTGACTTTTGTGCATGGTGTCAGGTCAAGGTCTAAACCCATTTTTTTGCATGTGGTTGTCCAGTTGTGCCAGCACCATTTGTTAAAGAGGCTTTCCTTGCTCCACTTCACATCTCTTGCTCCCTTATCAAAGATTAGATGGTCATACATTTGGGGTTGTGTGTAGGGATATTCCACCCTGTTCCATTGGTCTACGGCTCTGGCTTTGTTCCAGTACCATGCTGTTTTAATTGTTACTGCTTTGTAGTAAAGTTTGAGGTTGGGGATGGTGATGCCTCCCATCATCTTTTTCCCAAGAATTGTTTTAGCTATCCTTGGACGTTTGTTATTCCATATGAATTTTAGGATTGCTTGATCCATTTCTTTGAAGAATGTCATGGGTATACTTATAGGGATCGCATTGAATCTGTATAATGCTTTAGGGAGTATTGCCATTTTGACAACATTGATTCTCCCTATCCACGAGCAGGGTATATGTTTCCATTTCCTCATGTCCTCTTTGATTTCATGGAGTAGCGTTATGTAGTTTTCTTTGTAAAGGTCTTTTACTTCCTTGGTTAAGCTGATTCCGAGGTACCTGATTTTCTGGGGCACGATTGTGAATGGGATTGCTTTTTTCATGTCCCTTTCCTCTGCCTCATTGTTTGCATATATGAAGGCCATGGATTTTTGGGTATTGATTTTGTAGCCTGCAACTTTACTGTATAAGTCTATTGTTTCTAAGAGTTTCTTAGTAGAGGTTTTAGGCTTCTCTAGATATAGTATCATGTCGTCTGCAAATAGTGAGAGTTTGATTTCTTCCCTTCCTATCTGGATGCCCTTAATCTCTTTTTCTTGTCTAATAGCTATCGCAAGTACTTCCAGTACTATATTGAAGAGGAGTGGTGAGAGTGGGCATCCTTGTCTTGTGCCTGATCTCAGAGGAAAGGCCCTTAGTTTTTCCCCGTTGAGGATAATGCTTGCCGTAGGCTTGTGATAGATGGCTTCGACTATCTTGAGGAAAGTTCCTCCAAACCCCATTTTGGCGAGGGTTTTCATCATGAAAGGATGTTGGATCTTGTCAAATGCTTTCTCTGCATCTATTGATATGATCATATGGTTTTTATCTTTACTTTTGTTGATATGCTGGATTATGTTGATTGATTTCCGAATGTTAAACCATCCTTGCATCCCTGGGATGAATCCCACTTGGTCGTGATGTATGATCTTTTTGATGAGTTGTTGGATCCTATTTGCTAGTATTTTGTTGAGGATCTTCGCATCGGTGTTCATCAGGGAAATTGGTCTGTAATTTTCTTTCTTAGTGGTGTCTTTGTTTGCTTTTGGTATTAGGGAGATATGTGCTTCATAGAAACTGTTTGGGAGAGTTCCTGTTTTTTCAATTTCCTGGAAAAGTTTGAGGAAAACAGGCAATAGGTCTTCTTTAAATGTTTGGAAGAATTCGCCAGTGAAACCATCTGGGCCTGGGCTTTTGTTTTTGGGGAGGTTTTTGATTACCGTTTCAATTTCCTTAACATTGATGGGTCTATTCAGGTATTCCAGGTCTTCTTTCTTCAGTGTTGGGAGATTATAGGAATCAAGGAATCCATCCATTTCTTTTAGGTTCTCCTTTTTTGTGGCGTAAAGACTTTCAAAGTAGTCTCTAATGATCTTTTGAATCTCACTGGTTTCTGTTATGATGTCCCCCTTTTCATTTCTGATTCGATTTATTAGAGTTTTCTCTCTTTCTTTCTTTGTGAGACTTGCTAGCGGTTTATCAATCTTATTTATTTTCTCAAAGAACCAACTCTTTGTTTCATTGATCTTTCGGATTGTTTTTTCGGTTTCGATGTCATTAATTTCTGCTCTAATTTTTATTATTTCTTTCCTTCGGTCTGGTTTGGGGTCCTTTCTCTGGTCCTTTTCTAGGGTCTTGAGTCGTGAAGTCAAGCTATCTATGTGGATCCTTTCTTCCTTCCTGAGGAATGCTTGGAGAGCTATAAATTTTCCCCTTAACACGGCTTTAGCTGCGTCCCATAGGTTTTGGTAGCTCGTGTCTTCATTCTCATTTGTTTCTAAGTATCTTTTGATTTCTTCCTTGATTTCCTTCTTGACCCACTCATTGTTCAACATGGAATTGTTTAATTTCCAGGTGTTTGATTTGATTTTCCGTATTTGTGGGTGGTTAGCTTCTATCTTCAGCGCATCATGGTCTGAAAAGATGGTTGATACAATTTCTATTTTTCCGATTCTATTGAGGTATGTTCTGGGGCCCAGTACATGGTCTATTTTTGAAAATGTTCCATGTGCACTGGAAAAGAATGTGTATTCTTTCTTTTTGGGGTGTAAGGCCCTGTATAGGTCTATTAGGCCTCTCTCTTCAATTTCTTCATTCAGAGTCAGTGTTTCCTTGTTGAGTTTTGTTCTTGTGGATCTATCTAGAGGTGATAAGGCCATATTGAAGTCTCCGACTACAATTGTGCTGTTAGTGATGTCCTCTTTGAAGTCTGTTAGGAGTCGTTTTAAATATTTAGCCGGTCGTTCATTAGGAGCATATACGTTTAAGAGTGTGATTTCTTCCTGTTGTACATATCCCTTGATAAACAGAAAATGACCTTCGCTGTCCCTTTTGATCTTTTTCATCCTGAAATCTATGTTGTCGGATACCAGGATGGCCACTCCAGCTTTTTTAAGGGGGTTGTTTGCTTGGAGGATTGTTTTCCATCCTTTGACTTTGAGTCTATGTTTACTCTGTTTGTTCAGGTGTGTTTCTTGCAGGCAACAGAATGTTGGGTTTAATTTCCGGATCCATTTAGCCACTCTGTGTCTCTTGATAGGTGCATTTAGGCCATTGACATTGAGAGAGATTATTGTGATGTGGTTTTGTGTCATCTTTCTGTGGGATTTGTTGTTCTTATGGGGCTCCTCCTTGTCTTACAGTAGCCCCTTTAGACCTTCTTTCAAGATTGGTTTTGAGTCTATGAAGTTCCTGAGCTGTTGTTTATCCGAGAAATAGTGTATGGTTCCTTCGAGTTTGAGTGAGAGTTTAGCTGGATAAAGTATTCTTGGTGAGGCATTCATTTCGTTGAGTTTTTTCACTATGTCCCACCATTGTCTTCGGGCTCGGAGGGTTTCTTCTGACAGATCGGCCGTAAATCTGAGGGGTGCTCCTTTGTATGTGATTTCCCTCTTTGACCTTGCTACTTGTAGAATTGTGTCTCTATCTACAGCATCCGCCATTCTGACTATGATATGCCTTGGAGTCTTTTTATTTGGGTCTCTTTTTGCTGGCACTCTTCGGACTTCTTGTATCTGGACGCCTGCCTTCTCCAGCTCTGGGAATTTCTTAGCGATGATGTCTTTGACTATGTTTTTTTCATTGGGGTTACTTCCCTGTGGTTCTGGTACTCCAATGATTCTTATGTTGTTCCTCTTGAAGTCATCCCCCAGGGCTCTGATTCGCTCTATAGCCATTTTGAGGTCTTTCGCCATTATTTGTTGCTGTCTGTAAGCTTTCTGCAGCTCATCCTCAAGCTCGCTGATTCTGTCTTCGGCTGCAGTCATTCTGCTGTTGAGGGCATCTAGTGAGATTTTTATTTCATCTACCGATTGCTTTATTTGTGAGACTTCTGTTCGAAGGTTTGAAATTTCTGCTCTCATTTCTGCTCTCATTTCTTCCTGTATTTTCTTGGTAGACCGTTCCAGCGCTTGATTCATCTCCTCCCTTAATTTATTGGATGTCTGTTCCATAGTTGCTTGGAGTAGGTCAACTCTCCTCCATTTTTCCTCTCTGAATTGTTTATCTGAGAGGTCGTAGATGTTGGGAGACTCTTTTGAGGTTTCTAGTATCTTTTCTTCTCCCTCTCTTCGTGGAGGGGATTTTCGCTGCTTCTTCATATTGTCACGGAAGTGCAGAGTTGGAACCTTGTAGTTATTTATTCCTCTTCCTTTTTGTGGAAAGAATGGGCTCCGATTGTGCTAAACTTCCCTTATTCACTGATAGCTTTTATACTGTCAGCCTAAGCTAATGGCTATTTTACGTAAATGTTTGAGATCGCAAAAGTGAGTTTTCAAAGGAATACACAGTACGGAATGAGCTGAGGTAGCAAAGAATAACTGCGGCCGCGTTAGCGTTGGCCGCTCTGAGAGGAGGCCACGCCCACTTTAGACCACGCCCACGAAGACACAGATAGAATGAATTCTATCAATTGTGGCCAAAGGAGAAGGCATGGAATGTTAAAAAAAAAAAAATAACCGTGGCCGCGTTAGCGTTGGCCGCTCCGGAAAGAGGCCACGCCCACTTTTTAGGCCACGCCCCTGAGATGAGGACACGCCCCTAAGCAGCAGAGTGGGGATTGGTCAGGATCCAACGGCGGCGGCGGAACGGTGCCAGGCAGGGGCTTCAGGAGAAGCCCCGAGCCGCAGCGGGCAGGGGGCGGGGAGGGGGGCTTCTCCGCGCTGAGGCAGGCTCTCCAAGGGATTGCCTGTTTACCTGCAGGATGGAGATTGGTCAGGATCCGACGGCGGCGGCGGAACGGTGCCAGGCAGGGGCTTCAGGAGAAGCCCCGAGCCGCGGCCGCCTCTAATTTTAAACTGAAATTGCTAACCCAGTTTAAACAACTTACTACCTAAATGAGGTTTCCTTTTTATTTATAAGGTGGATGCTATGTATGAAATGATAGCTGTAGCCCTGTTCAGAGAATCAGGAGACCTGAGTTTTAGTTCATATTTTACATAATTACCATGCGACTCTGGGCAAATACTTCAGTGAATCTCATTTTTCTTGTCTAAGCTGTTGATTCAAAAATATCTATTTTATATTTAGGATTTATGCTTATTTGTAATAGTTCAAAATTTCAATATACCAACAATGTTAAAGTGAAAACAACTGCAATTACATGAATCCATGAAATACACAACAACCAAATGACTGAATTAAGAATTTTTTAAAATCAAGTAGTGATTTCTGAGAAGGTAACTCAAAAAAAGTCTCAATTTTATAAAAGGTATAGTTGGGCTTTGGGGGGCAAAATTAAGTAAATACAGAGATGTTGAGTTTTTTTTCCTTAAATATTGGACCATAACAACAGTCCTGGCTGTGCTAAGGACTCTGGCTCTGTACTTGGAATCACTCCATGAGGTACTCAGGGTAACATAGGTAGTAGTAGGGATTAACCCAAGGTCAGCTGTTCACAAAGTGAGAACTGTACCCCCTGTACTATCTTTATGGCCCTGAGATGTTACATTTTAATGATGTACATCTGAAATGCATAGCAAGTTGCCATGCAACAATACTCTACAATTAAGTGTTTTATTACTAAAAAAAATAATTAATATGAGGAGAAAACTTGATTTATGATAAGAGTTATGAAAAATAACAAGCTATTTTTCAATAATAGAAGTCTGACATGTCACTTTAATGCTTACTGAGAATAGTAAATTCACTTATTTTGGTGCTAACTACAGCTAGTACTTTATTGAAACAAATTTGTTTTATAAATTGATGCTGGCCTAATTTCTAAGAAAATCACTAATTTTTGGGTGGGTTTTGATAGTTTTTCTTCAGTTATCTGCTACTCATATCCATAAGCCAGTTATTGAGAAGGCACGGGGAACTCAACCTTCTCTTAATAATAGCATCGCTCTCCATTCATGAGTGAATTTATCTATTTCTGAATGATGTGGTAAAGAGGTACATTGCATAAGCTTCATTTGCTCTTGATTTGTGCATCTGAAAAATGGTATGCCTAGATCCCCTATTACATGTCAAGTAAGCTTCCTTTGATGAACATGAGACATCTGCAATTAATTGAACATATCATGGAAATGAATATTTTTAAATGATCAGAATAGTGTCATAGGGCAAGAATGAACAAAGTCTTCATCATCTTTCTTGGAATATTTATTTCATGTGATAATTAAAATGTCTAAAACAATTCTATTCTTTTAAATTTTAGGCATCAATGTGGAAAATGGGGGTCACTGTAAAATGTGTTTCCAGTGCATTTGCTGAAAATTATTATAATAAACCTTTGGAATCTTACTGTGAATAGATAGGATTTTCATACAACTAGAAATAGTATTATAAAATTCCTTAGAAGGGAACTCACTTATGAGCTGATAGGGACTAATAATGTCCTCTAGCTCTGTGACAGCATTAAACATTTGAGGCTTCAAATGTGCTTCATAGGAAAATCTTTGCATACTCATTTTAACTGAATGTCATAATTATTTTTCTAGAGTAGACAAGTAGGAAATATATTGTAACACTAAATGCCTCAAATTTAAGGAAATTATAAAACATGGATAATCTAAAAACTGTAGTTATAAATATGAATTTTTTGGTCATTTACTTTGATACAATAATCAGAATCTACAATATACCTTCAAATTTATTTCTAGAATACGGCTTCTCTGATATTTGAAAGTAAATTTATATCTAAATATATGTTTCACTTTTAGAATTTATTTACTTTAATTATGTCATTGACTTTATAGCCAAAACTAGGTTTGACTCTACTAGTTATATGTGATCCTCATTATGTCTGAGTTTTCTCATCTGTATTTTTTGGAATTATTATTATTATTTTTTGGGGGATCACAATCGGCAATGCTCAGGGGTTACTCCTGGCTCTGTACTAAGGAATAACTCCTGGCAGTGCTTGGGGGAACCATGTGGGATGCTGGGAATCAAACCAAGCTTGGCTGCATGCAAAGCAAATGTCCTACCCTCTGTGCTATTGCTCCAGCCCCAAGTTTTCTCATCTGTAAAATGGAGAGAGTAGTATATATTTTTTATATATTTATGAGTTTTTATATATTTAAAAGTCACAAAATGCCAAACTATAATCAGCACATAACATGTTCACTATGAATGAGGAAATTACTATTAACTAAAACATTTATGTCACATTATTATGCATATAAATATTTTTAGAGAGAGAAATGAAAAAGCACTTCTATCAGTTGTCATCGCGAATCTGGGTTGGCACCTCTTGATAGGTAATACCCCCTTCTGAATACAAACAGTTTTATTTCACACAACACCAGCTTTTGTTACCTTCCATGATGGAGCAAGACAAAGATAAGATCACTTCATATTTATGACTAAGAACAGAGAAAAGAAGATAAAACTGAAAAATGCTTAAGTGAATTGTAGTCTGGAGTTTTAGTAAGACAATTGTGCCAAGATTTTTTTTTAGTAGGGCCAAGTATGTGATTTAAGAGACAGCATTTCTCAGCTGTTGCAAAATGGCTCAATTCCCAACTCCAAGCAGTTACCTCAGAACTGCTAAATGACTCTCTAGTGGCCCCCAAACACCACTGTGGATAGTCCCATAATAGTAGTGACAAAGAGTTTGGTAGTACTTATAAAAAAGTAGTAGGAGTTCCAAGACTTACAGAGTTAAACTGATACACATATGAGAGCAAAAAAATGTCCTCTAAGGCGTAGGCAGTCAGAAATGAATCTGAAGATATCAGATTCAACCTATCAATTAAGTTTAATAATGTGTAGATTCCTTGCAAGTGGCTGACCCGGGTTTAATTTCTCGTTCCCTCTCAGAGAGCCAGGCAAGCTACTGAGAGTATCCTGCCCGCTTAGCAGAGCCTGGCAAGCTACCCATGGCATATTAGATATGCCAAAAACAGTAACATGTCTCAAAATGGAGACGTTACTGGTGCCCACTCAAGCAAATCAATGAACAACAGGACAGGATGACAGTGCTACAGTGCTAATAAGTAGATTCTTAAAAATAAAAAACAAGATGAAGAAAACAGAATGAAGCAAAAAAAATAATATTTGCCAAGAATTAGAGCTAAGACCAACGTTGAATAACATTGTTTTTTTCCTTCAACCCCACGCCCACCCTCCAGCCCCCCACCCTTTAAGCAGGGAGCTTAGACTTATCTGGTTATACCCATCAGTGTCCCGAGACACTCCCATTGCTCTCATTTTATCTTTAACTTCTCCTTTGTGCTCTGCTTCAGCTATCTGTTAATCACCTATATCCCCAAATCAGACCCTGTGACTTTTTTTTTTGTGTGTGTGTGTGTGTGTGTGTGTGTGTGTGACACCACTACTCCTGACTCATGCACTCAGGTACTACTCCTGTTGGTGCTTGTGGGGCCGTATGGGATGCTGGGAATCAAATCCTGGTCAGTCAAGTGAAAGGCAAATACCCTACCTGCTATGCTATCGCTCCAGTCCCTCTGGATTTTGTGTATGCAAGTGAAATCCTACATTTTTTCTTTCTTTTATGTTTTTTGTATCATTTACTTCAGAACAATGTCCTTTCTGTATAGACACAGGAAGAGGGCTAATGTCACACTTTTATAATTTGGAAATAATTGACTCCAAACTGTGCATCTGTCATATTTGCTTGATTTAAGCCTCAGTTGCCCTTAGTTCCTCGCACCCCAAAAGGAGAGTCCTGGTAAAAGGATTGAATGGACCCCGGGCAAGCTGGGAGCTACCCTAGCATTGAAAAGAGACAGGCTAAACACCATAAAAGTTCTAATAAATTAAGAGCATGGTCATGGACAAACTCTGTTGTAACCCAAAAAGAAGTAACTGAATAAGGACCCTACCTGGGATTAGGAAGGACTAACCTGGCCTCAGTCTGTATAGTCTGTGATATATAGCAAGATGTCCCCACCCTTTAAGTTTACTAGATCTCTAATAGGTTCTTACAAAATGACTAGAAATATTAAGAAATAAGTTTAAGTTGGCCATTTAAATGGATCTGCGCAAAGAAAAGGAGAAATACACCCCTCGATGGTATTCTGCTCTCAGGCATATCTTCTCACAAGATGAGATTTTGTCCTAGAAACTTTCCTTGAGGGAAGGGCTTTACGTATGTTGATTGTGCCATCACACCTATTTGTATTTGCCACCCATAGCTCTGAGGGATGGTCTCAAGAACAAAGACAGTGAGATGGGACGAACGAACGAGTTGGGAATGAGGGCAAGGGGAAATGGAATGGGTCATGGCAGTGAAACTGGCAGAGAGAGAGAGAGACTAGAATAGGACAGAGATTGGAATAAACAGCTACTGATCAGCAACCAGCTTGGCGGCCCTGTTCCCTCCCTTCTTCATGCATGCATTGGCTGGGGTAAGGAGACCAATCATGGCCACCGAACTCATGTGGTATATGCCCACACATTTTGAACTCACAGATCAAGATTTAATATTCTTTCAAATATGGAAAGGTTGATGGTTACATGGATTTAGACATCTGGCTATTAGAGAAAGCTCTCGACATCTCAGAGGTCACACATTAAGCAATGGCAACAAAGTTAAGGATTTAAGTAAAGGAACTATTTTATCTACCAAGATCACATTATAGTAGCAATGCTAAGCCAGAAATTTGCTGACTTTCAAAGTCACCTTGATCTTTGAATCCAAGTCTGAGTCAAGGTTAAATCTGTAAATCCAGATGAAAGCGGTCTTCATCATGAGCAACAGTAAATGTAGAGATAGAGCCAGGAATCCCCCCAAATAAAATAAAATTAAGCATTTTTGGTTTTGCAATTATTACAATTGCACACACATTAAGTCTGGACTACACAAGTTTTCCAAGTGAAAACTGCAGGAATTCCATATGTAAAATTCAGAACTGTAAGATTGTACTTTGATGTTTCCCAATTAAGATTACTAGTCACTCTACCAGACTTCATTTCAAAGTAAGTTTGTACGTTATTAACTAAATACCATAGACTTTCTCTGTGTCATGTCTTCCAATGGCAGTGACACAAATTTAGAAAAGACTAATTAGCTGAGACATCAACATATATCTCAGAAGAATAAACTTACCTCTTCATTTTCTCGACCATATGGCTGAGAGATCACACTAGGCGTGACCTTTCAAGCAGTGAGGTCAGACTTTCATGTATAAATAGATAATTGGAAATTTATCCATCTGAGAATCCATGGTCCTGAAAAACTAAGTGCTTTAGAGGGAGCTATTTAAAGCCAAAACGATAAATACTATCTTCTTTTAACACTATAGGAGCCAACTTAGGGAGATTTCGAAATACTTAAGCAAAAAGCATATGAAGCTTGTGTTTCTGTGCGTGGATGCAGATATGTGGATATATGCCACTTTCAATTTATATCTGCAAATATGAGAACTTGTTGCATAAAAATAAAATATGTCTACATATACCACATTACAAATAAGTTTGTCTACATCTCAAGCATATTTCAGAATGATTTGACTTTTTCTTCTTATGTTTGGAAGTTCCAAAAATCTACCTACTCACTCAGGCTGGCTCCCTAATTATGATTCTCAGTCCTGATAGCAGAGTAACCACCTTGGGGATTCTATTAAAATGCTGATATGTTACCCTACCCTTGAGATTTGGATTTAATTAGATTGTATTTTGGGACAATGCAGAAGCCATATATGGGAAGAATGTTGACGAAAGTTTTGTCAAATAGGTAATAGAATATGATTTTCCTTTGACTCATCCTGCCCTCTTTCCAAAAACTCCAAATAACTTTATCTCTAATATTTGTCCCTTAAACTCCATTTCAGTACATTTTCTTTAGATTTCAGACTGAAAAGAGAATTAAACAATGATACTTGGCTATCAGTCGCCACTCTGATTTTATCTCCACCTCAGTTTTTTCTTCAGCACTAGAACATAGTTAAATTTGCATGCACAGGGATAAAAAATTGCCTCCATTTAGACCTGACTTTTTCTATGACTTTATTGGCAGTTATTTACCTCTCTGTAGCTCAATTTTCTCATCTAAAATTAAAATAATTTGAATAAATTGTCCTAAGATATATTAGCCTCATATCACCACTCACTTGTGTGGGCTGTTCTGGGAAGGGCACGAGCTTAGCAATGTGGTTCTTCACAACTGAGGCTGACTCTGAAGAGGTTTCCACCAGATGGAGGCTGTCTGCTTATCTCAGTTCTAATAGATACAAAGGCCTTCCTTGGAGGGTGCTCTGCAGTAGGGGAGAATCTTTGCATTTACTATACCTAGCATTGAAACTGGATTTCAACCTTCGCCAGGTGTTAGATTTATGTGACCTTTAGAAAATAACCAGGCCACTGTCCTACCCCAAACCTTATATAAGATGATATAATGACAAAAATCTAAGAGCATAACTAGGTTACAGGCACGTATCAAAATTTTTATACTATTCATCATTTCCTAGACTCACTCTTTGTGAATTAGATAGAAGTAATTTTAGCTATTCAACCATTCATTTTTACATAGGGTAGGCTTGGTTGCTGCTTTATTTATTTATTTATTTATTTTGAGGGTGGCATGGCTCCCCCTCAAAATACCCAATTATTCTCAGGGTATACTACTGGCGTGGCACTCAGGGATCACTCCTGACAGTACTCACAGGACCATATGCATTGCTAAGAGACTGAACGTAGGTCACTATTTGCTCTAACCCTTATACTATTTTCCCAGCCCCTGACATATTTTCAGGTTTTTCATTTGTTTATTTTGTTTTGATTTCCCCCCTTAGGATATAATCTTTTTTTTATGGCAGACTAAATAATGACCCCAAAGATGCCTAGGTTATAATTCTGTACCTAATAAATGTTACCTTAAATGTCCAAGTTGTCTTTAAAAATGTGATCCAATTAAAATCTTCATATGCATGAATTTTTACTAGATTTTCAAGGATGGTATTATCCATCTCAGCCCTAAATATAATTGGAAATATCTCCATAGGAGGGAAGGAGGAGCCAGGAATATAGCTGAGTGGTTGGTCCTATGCTTGGTTTGTGGCATTCCCTTCCTCCCACACCTATCACCCCCCCCCTCACACACACACATATGCATTCATAAATACGAACACAGGAGAGAGAAGGAGAGAAGGAGACAAAGACAAAGAGAAGGATAGCTGACAATTGGGCATAAAGTGCACATGATGTGATTTGAATATAGAGGAGTAGTCCTAAAAGTAATGCCAGTAGAAGCTAGAGATGACAAATAAAAGGAAAATAATAACTTATTTTTAGAGCCTTTAGAAGGAACCAGTCAGCTGATAGCTGACTACTTTCAAAATTCTGTCTAAAATTATAATATGATAAATTGGTATAATTTTAAAGCATCAATTTATTATAGCAGACCGATATCATATCTGACCACCTAAACAAACTGCTTTAGGACATTTCCCCGCTGCATGTAAATTGCTGGAAAGTAAAGTAATCTTCCTTCAGGATAGGAAAGGAATGTACCGTTTTAATTCATACTATGAACCATATGCCCCAAATATTGACGATACCTGATAGTAAGCCACAGAGACTTACATCAACTAGATTAAGCAAATATGAAGTTAATTGAAAGACTGCCAAGAAGCTCATAAAAATATGTTGGCAGGACTTGGCTCCACAGTATATAAGTCCTGTCATATGAGCTGATTTGTCTACCAACCTGGTGAGAGTCTAATACACAGCAGCAGTAACCAAACTGGAGACTTCTGAGAACAAGCAGACACCTGGGGAAAAGTTCATTGCTTTTAATGCCTGCTATCTTCAAGGGAGGCAATTTGTCATGACTAGAATAGAAGTTGATTCCAATTTGGATTTTATGGTTCTTCAAGTATATCAGATGTAGTCTTATCATTTGCTGCCTATCATTTGTTAAACACTGAAGTATTGCTTATAACTAGGAAGTCATTGCACAGCAAAATAAGTAAAGAGTGGACTATAGATGCATTGATTTTAAGACCAGTTGATTTTAGAATGTTACTTTCTATTATTAAAACTAAAAGAACCTTGCATATTGTAAGGTGGTTTATAGGATTCATTGTATTTTACAGTCAAAAGAAACTTAAGATGCTGTTTATCATTTTGAAATCAAGTCCTAAATAACAATTTAAAATGCTTCTTACTTTTTCCTGAAAAACTAATTTTAAAACACTTCTAGTAACTTTAGTTTCCTAAGTCATTTTAAAGAGTAGCTTATTTTTCCCTGGGATTTACCATATTCCCTCATGTGTACACTTATATATCTTACCATACATTTATAAATATATACATGTATATGTATACACACTTCAATTATACATTTATATATTAGCACAGAAGGTAGGGTGTTTGCCTTGCACTCGATTGACCCGGGTTCGATTCCTTCGCCCCTCTTGGAGAATCCGGCAAGCTACCGAGAGTATCCTGCCTGCACAGCAAAGCCTGGTAAGATCCCCATGGCATATTCAACATGGCAAAAAACAGCAACAAGTCTCACAATGGAGACGTTACTAGTGCCTCCTCAAGCAAATTGATGAACAATGGGATGACAGTGCTACAGACAGTGCTAAATATTAAAATTGAAGGACCCTCTGCGCCTAAAGACTTTGATTCCAAAGATGTAACACATTCGGGCATCCAGCGCAGCATCCGATAGCGATGCACTGGGACACCGAACTGGGCTACAACTCTGTGCTGCCGGGGGTGGATTTTTTTTCCTCCCCACCCTGTCTTCCTGCATGGAAAGCGGCGGGCTGGAGGCACCCATGTGGCAGGCGCCATCTTCTGTGACTCCAAACCCACAGGTATTCGGATTTTACTTTTTGGGGCTCCCAGGAACTCATGGGAAGGGGGCGTAACCGGCACGCCCTCGGCCCAGATAAATCCGGAGCCGCTGAGCGCGAATCGGACCCTCTGCGCCTAAAGACTTTGATTCCAAAGATGTAACACATTCGGGCATCCAGCGCAGCATCCGATAGCGATGCACTGGGACACCGAACTGGGCTACAACTCTGTGCTGCCGGGGGTGGATTTTTTTTCCTCCCCACCCTGTCTTCCTGCACGGAAAGCGGCGGGCTGGCGGCACCCATGTGGCAGGCGCCATCTTCTGTGACTCCAAACCTACAGGTATTCGGATTTTACTTTTGGGGCTCCCAGGAACTCATGCGAATCGGACCCTCTGTGCCTAAAGACTTTGAATTCAGAGACTTCTTACAGCAATGCACTGGGACTGTGAGCTGGGCTATGTAATTTCTGGCAGAATTTTCCCTGGACTTTATACAGAAATCCAAAACCGCGTGGACGCTGCTGTGTCCGCGCGACTTAACATTTATAATTGTCAGCAATGTGAAACGGTTCCATTTGAACAGGTCTGACTTGGGGGGGGGGGGGAAACTCCAAATAATAACAGTAAGTTTTTGTTGAAATATTGAAGGTTTTTAATGTAGCAGCTACCTCTGGACTGTGAACTAAGCAAAAGCCCCACGCTGGCCGACGCGGCATGGCGTACACCGTACTATGAGGCGCAGGAAGGGGAATAAGGGGGAAAAAGAAAAAAAAAGGGAAAAGGAAAAAGGAAAAAAAAGAGAGAGAGAGAGTTATGTCAACTATAGTGAGTTTTGTGTTGAATTATGGAATGTAATCAAGGTAAAGAAAAAATGAAGTGAAATTCATTAGTTATACAGTAGGGGATAGGGGGTGGGGGCGGGGGGTATACTGGGGTTTCTGGTGGTGGAATATGGGCACTGGTGAAGGGATGGGTGTTTGAATATTGTATAACTGACATATAAACCTGAGAACTTTGTAACTTTCCACATGGTGATTTAATAAAAATTAAAAAATAAATAAATAAATAAATAAATAAATATTAAAATTGCAGTACATTTATTCTTGATGTGTCTCTAATAAGTCCCCTTTAATGGTAATTTTCTGAGTGCATGGTACTTATTAGGAACTAATGTGCAAAAGATATGTACTTGAAATGCCATTATACCATATTGAGAGCACTCTGAACCCCTTAGTAGTTGCCAAACACAATCTTGTGTAACAGTATGAGTCATTTCACTGGCTGTCACAGTCAACCTTACTTAAATATCATATATGATAAATATAAACTTCTGATTGATTTTTCCTTGATGCTATGACTAAACAAAGGTTTTTGATAATATTAGCAATTGCTAGTACCACTAGCAACAGTACTACCACAGCAATTTTAACTAGTACCACTAGTAACTAGTAGTACTGGAGCAATGTCTGCAGATATTTTCCATGATCATGACTTAGGTATGAGGTAGTATTGTTATCTGGGCTAGTTGCTACATATTCTACAACAAGCAGAGAAGCTGCTACAGACAGAAATGATCTAATCAAAAGTGACAGTGCTGAAGTGTAGAAATCTTACATTAGTAAGGAAGTCTATACAACAAAAGTGATGTTAGGATGAAAATAATTTTTCTTGCTATAGTAATAAAATTAAGCAGTTATTCAACCTTTCTTTTTATGCGTTCCCTTGACTTGCTACATTTATTTCTATTTGGTTCTAAAATGATCTTGCACATTAATTCAGATTAACCAGATCTGATGGCACATAATTGAAAAATGAGAAGGAAAAAGCAATTTCAAAATAAAAATAAAGACAGTTTTACTTGAAATGTAAAATATTAGATTAAATTCTCCCATTGTTGCAGAGGGGAAGAGGTCAAGAGAGGGTGCATAGGGAATAGTTGTTGGAGAACATGTTCACTTTCTGTCAGTAGAAAATTAAAAAGAAAATACTTGTCTAACACAAGTGAATGATCCAAAGGATAGGACATATTGCAGAGATGAAGAGTTGTGATAACTCTTTAAAATTTAATTCCACCACCAAAGTCACCTAGTTATAACAAGAATAGCAAACCAAGTGATATTTCCTAAATGTGATCCTGTATGGCCAATATAAAAATAGGTCCAATGCATAGCAATGTAAATCAATGAGATAATTTAAAGCAGGATTTGTAATCTAGATTTTCTAAATTAAGCAAAACAATATAGTAGGGTAATAAGCACTTTATTATAATGTTATTAAGAAAATTATGAGCTTATCAAAAAGATATATTACGTCACAATAGTGATCAAATAAACAAACACCATCCATCAAGAAAAGGACAAATAAATTTCAGTAGAGATTGATTATTTTCATGCCTAAAATAGTTTCAGTAGCTATGTTCCAAGAATTATAATTGATAGTGTACACATCAAAGATGTATGGTTCACTGTGCCATCACCAATGAAATATGAACATAAAAGATATTTACATGTTTACAGATTTGAATGATCAACAGGATTTTAGAATGTATGCTTAATTCGATATGCTTTATACATTCCTGTAATGTATAGATGATAAACTTCATAGGAATGTCCTTTTAGAATTATTTTGGTTGTCAAGTAGTTATTTGAAGGAGTCACATAACACTTATATTTATAGAATAAAAACTATCCAATATGATCAGAAATTTCAGTTAATACCATAGGTTTTTCCTGTTACTAATTTTATTGTTCTACTTATTTAGATAATTAATGACAATATAGTTACAATTTTAAAAAAGACCATTTATAATCTTACATTTGATAAATATTTTATTTTCCTGCCGATCATTGAAAGATATATGGTGATGAAGACATATGAAAAATGATTAGTAGATTCTTTGCTAGGTTTGTCATTGCATATAACACTTCTATGCAATATTTTATATTATCTTATGATAGGATCATATTTCTATTATTTTATGATAAGATTATTATACTTTTTAAAATCTAGCTTTCTCAAAGTTGTTAGTTTTTAAATAAGTTTTACTAATTAATTCATTTGTATTTGAGTTATGAACAAATTATATCCACTTGTTCTTTCTCTGAAGACCTTATAACAATTTTTATGTTCTTTCTCTTAAGATCTTATAATGTTTTTCCTATTTTAACTGTAGTAAGATATATATATATATAACACAAAATTCAACCATCTTATCCATGTTTAATGTTACTTAGTACATTATTTATTATGTTGTGCAACTATCATCAACATATATAGACTGCTCTTTTAATCTTATAAATCTGAAATTCTATATCTATTTAACAATAATCCCCCATTCCCTTCTCCCTGTTGTCACTGACAATAGGCATTCTATTTTGTCTATGGTTTTATAACAATAAGTCCCTCATGTAAGTAGTACCATACACTGTCATTTTTTTAAAACCTGGCCAATTTCATTTAAATTTGCCCTCAAGATTCATACAGGTTTATTTTCCTTCATTTTTAATGCTAGATAAAACTATAATACTATGTTGTACATATATGCTGAATCTGTCCATTCTTCCATTAACGAACACGTAGGTTACTTCATGTATTAGCTTTTGTGAATATTAAAAGTATAAATATGAATTTAAAAGTATCTGTTTAAGACTCTGTTTTGAAGTTATTTTTCTTTTTATTTCTTTCTAGTTATTGGAAAACATCTTACAATGTCTGGGGCTACTCTGTTCTATGCTCAAGAGTTGCTCATGGCAGAGATTAAACCTAGATGTTAAACATGCAAAGCAAGTGATAAACCAGTTTAATTTTCTCTTCAGTCCTGCTTTGAATTCTCTTGGGAATCTACCAAGGAGGATACTTTCTGAATCCTATAGGAATTCTTTAAGCTGAAGCGATAGCAAAGTGGGTAGGGTGTTTGCCTTGCATGTGGCCCACCTGGGTTAATTCCTCCATCCTTCTCAGAGAGCCCGGCAAGCTACCAAGAGTATCCCACCCGCACTGCAGAGCCTGGCAAGTTACCCATGGCATATTTGATATGCCAAAAAAGTAACAAGAAATCCCACCATAGAGACGTTACTGATGCCTGCTCGAGCAAATCGATGAACAACGGAATAACAGTGCTACATATAGCAATTCTATAAGTTTTTGAGAAATTGTACTAGTTCTCACAGAACATATAGTTTTACATTTCTACCAAGAGTGCACAAGGATTCAATGTCTATAGACTCAAATTTTATATATATTTTAATAGCCACCATCTTATTGTATGTGTTTATCTAACTGTAGTTTTTATTTAAATTCTCCTAATTATTAGGGATTTTAAGTATCTTCTTAATGCAATTATTAGCCATATGAATATAATTTTTAGAGAACGTCTATTTAACGGTTTTGTCTTTAAAAAAACACTAGTTATGTTAATTTTATTTTTTTTCTATTTCTGTATACTAGTAATTTATCAGTTAAATGTTCTGCAATTTTTTTCTGATCTGTGGGTTACATTTTAAATGTTATGCTTAAATTTAAATTTTTCACAAGATAAAATATGTCTTTTTTTTCTATTGCCTGCACCTTAATATTTTGTCCAAAAAAGAATTGCTAAGAGAAGAAGTTGTAGAAGAGAGGATAGGACTTGCTTGCACAAGCCAACCTGAGTTCAATCCCAGGCATCATATATAGTCCCCCAAGCTTCTCCAGAAGTGATTCCTGAACCCTCAACCAGAAGTAACCCTTAGCACTACTGAGTGTGTCCCCCAAACCAACAAACAAAAAAAAATGAATTGCCTTAACTGAGGTTGCAAATCTCTTACTCTGTTTTCTTCTTAAAGCACTTATACTTCATGCTTTGTATTTATAGTTTTGATTAACTCTGTATTAATTTTTGTATATGGGTGTACATAAGGTTCCATATAGAATCCCCTTTTGCATTAGAAATACTTGTATCATTTATTTATTCCTTTCCCCTGATTCATTTACTTATAATTATATTGAACTTTCACATTAACACACCATTCTCTAATTTTAGATTTAGAGCTTTCCTGGGATGATAGAAATTATTTGTTTTATCTTTATATAATTCTCTGTTATCATATAAATAAATACATCATCATCATCCTGTTGATCGTCGATTTTCTTGAGTGGTCTCAGTAACATCTCCATTCGTCCTAGCCCTAAGATTTTAGAAGCCTCTCTTTATTCGTCCTTCCCAACTGTGCTGCATTGGAGACTCTTTCAGGGTCAGAGGAATGAGACCCATCATTGGGACTGGTTTTGGCATATGAATACGCCATGGGGAGTTTGCCGAGCTCTCCCAAGTGGGCAGGAAAGTCTCGGTAGCTTGCCAGTTTCTTTGAGATGGCGAACTAAGCTATTAGATGTCGTGTGGCCACAAAGCAGCTGAGCATTTCCTGGAGCTTGGTTTTATAGTCTCTGGATGTTGGCCGATGGTGCTGGGGGCAGTTTCTGGGTGTGAAAGCCTAGCTACTGGAAAATGGGGGATCTGGGCAGAAGATCCTAGCAGGCTTATGAGTTCTTAGCCCTGGGTCCCACACACTGTTCCTCTGCTGGCTCCTTAATGCGTGAGACTCGTCTGTGTGGAGAATGGCCTTGAGCATGGCTGTGACTGGGTTCTGGAGGTCTTTGGAAATACATAGTAAACAAAATATTTTTTAGGAGCTAATGGATGACTACAGAATAATTTTCCCAAAGATGATCTACCTAAGATTTAAAAGTTTTATTCATTTAAATTTTTTATGTTTAAAACCTTTTGGGGAGAAATTACGAACTAGAATATAAAGTCAAAATTTGCATGTGTGAATCCAAAGAACGTTTCTATAATGGATGGCATTGGGGCATTTTTAAAACCTGATAGAGAAAAACTTGTGTCAGGGACAACTTTCTTCCCTCCCTGCCTGCTGACCTTAAAATCTTGTAGAAGAGAAATGATGAAGTAAGAAAAGTTCTAAGACAGCAGCAAAAATCTAGTTTCTTGAACAGAAATAATTAACTTTATAAGATATGTTAATAGACAGGAGTTTCTAGTAATGTAGTTTGAAGTGACCATCAAACTACATTTTCTGTACATGGGCAAATTGTCTCATAAGTGATGATTCTTAATACAACATCATTTCTTTTGTTGTTGTTGTTGTTGTTGAAATCTTTTTGGTTTATGAAACTGAGGAGTAGTTGCAGAACTTTCAAATGTATATTACCACACTATGCCCACCCCAAAAGTACCAACATCTCTCCATCAAAGTTCATTATATCTGCTCTCCAGTTTCAATTTCTTTTTCTCCCATCCATCTCTTTAGGAAATATTATTTCTATAATAAGAATCGAATGATTTTCTTTGGTTTTTCTCTATTGTCTTAGCTTGAATTTTCTAATTTTATGAGTACAAGCATCCTATACTTAGATTTCTCCCCTTGACTTACTTTGCTAAGTAAGGCACTTTTCCCTTTCATACACATGGCACAATGCTGATAGCCGTTCTGTGAAATAAATACAAGTCTATGGTGTATACATACTACCTCTTCATTATCCAATTATCTACATTGGACTCTTGGGCTGTTTCCACATCTTGACTATTAAAGGCACTCAATATAGGAGTACATATATCTTTTCAGGTTTGTTTAGGCTTTCTATTTTGGTTTATTATATTTTTGTGGTGCCAGAGATTGAATCCAGAATTTCAAATGTTCAAGGCATGTATTCGGCCACTGAACAACATCCCTGGACCATGTTGATGTTTTTTGTGTAATTCAGATAGATAGCTAACAGTGAAATTGTTTGACAACATGGTAGGCATTTTAAAATTATTTTTAGAAAATTTTATACTATTTTCCTTAGAGGCTGTATGTCAATGGAAATTAAAATTTACATGGCCATAAACTGCATATTTGGTTTTCTTTTTCTCCACAACATTGACAAAGCACCTTTCCAATTTTTTTTCATATGGGTTGTTCTTACAGGTTAAAATAATATCTCACTGTAGTTTTGTTTTCTTTTCCCCTGGTAATAAATGATAATAATCATTTTTCATGTTTTTTCTTGCCATCCATGCATCTGGGAAAAGAATCTATCCATGTCCAAACTTTTTACTGGAACTTTGGTGGGTATAGTGTAATTGGCTTGAGTTCTTTATATGTTTTTCATATTAACCCCTTCTTATATTTATAAAGTACAAATATTTTCTCAATTCATAGGTTAATTTTTCTTGTAATAGACTTTTCTTAAGCTGGCAACATTCACTTTAGTTCAAGTATAACAAAATTCTATGCTTATAATTCCCTTTTCTTTATATGTTGTCATGGCATAATTTACATATGTATGATGTGCATACAGTAATAACTTACTATAGAACAGCTATATTTATTTTTATGTTTTTAAGCTTGTTTCTCAGTGTATTGTTATATTTCTGGATGACTATTTGATTTGAGTCCTATTCCATTTTAGAAGCCTCTGTCTATCCATACATTTTACTAACTGTTTTATGAGTGGATACATTTTTAGAAGTAAAGTTTCTTCCCTCTATAGCAATGCATACATTTTAATATGCATAGAAATTACCTAGAGGGCTCATTAAAACAGATTGCTGAGTCAATGTCTGGGTTCTGCATCTTGGGTCTGAGGTAGAACAAGTCCTGACTAGTTTTTAGTAATGCTGCTGCTAGCTCCAGGTCTTTGAGCTAATGAGATAAATTTCCCACCTGGGACACACCCTTATAAATTATTATATTTACTTTATATGCTATCATATACCTAATAAACGCCTCTTGTCTGTAACTAGTGAGATACTATAGATGGTGACAATTTGGGGCTTTGTCATCTTCAACTTGGAAATTTTCTGCTTTTAGTCTTAATTCTTTAGTGATCATTTTATTTATTTATTTATTTATTTGTTTGTTTGTTTGTTTATTTTTTTTTTCTTTTTGGGTCACACCTGGCGATGCACAGGGGTTACTCCTGGCTCTGCACTCAGGAATTACCCTTGGTGGTGCTCAGGGGACCATATGAGATACTGGGATTCAAACCCGGGTTGGTCTCATGCAAGGCAAACGCCCTATCTGGTGTGCTATCGATCCAGCCCCTAGTGATCATTTTAGAGTACTATCAGGCTCATCATATATCCTTACCTTTACACATACAAGATAACAAAATCCTATCAATTCTGTATTCTAAATATCTATATAGAATTTCCTCTTTCATTTCAAACTTAGTATCACCTCTTTGATTCAAGACTATTATTTCTCATGCAAAACTTTGCAGCATCTTCTTATTTGATCTCCGACTCTCATTTCTGAACAATCTTCTAATAATGTAAACTTCATGCTAAAACTGCTTAGAATTGCTCCAATGTAGCCCCTAAAAATTTAGAATATCTTGAGGACATTCATTTTCCCTTTTAGCCCTTTATTCTTTACTCTGAAACCCATAATAGTCTAGGCAAAATTTAGTAGAATGGGAAATAGATTAAATTAGTCATTGGCATTTTACTTAAGATTACTGTCTTTCATTTCAATTTAGTGGACGTGTATAGGGTCCTTCTGTTTTCAAGGGACTACACAAAATTCAGGTGAGTAAATGCAATACAAGCACTATCTCTCTAAACGTATATTTTAACTAGTTAAAAAAATAGGGACAGAAAACAGGTCATCAGATCCTGTCCTATATTACTGACATTGAATCACACAGTAGTCTTTGTTTTTAAATGTATTTAACTGTAGAGTCTTTTTAACTAAATGAGCCATAACTTCAGATACTCCTGACTAGGAACTCTGTTCTTACATAAAGCAACTAGAAAGTTTCTAATCTCTTTGTGTTACCATTCCATATCCTGAATTAATATTGGTTACTTTCACTGTTCTTCAAATAACTCTTTAATGGGCTTATTTAGCTAATTAATTATTAATAAATAAATTAGAATAAAATAATTTCTTCCCAGATCTAGATAAATTGGCAGAGACTTTGAGTCTCAAATGAGATGGCTAACCCTTGTTAGCAGCCATATAAATTCTAAAGCCCAAGAAACAATTAAATTTTGCCTAAACTTCTGACCTACACAATATTGTTATTGTTTTAATTATTGTTTTAATTATTGTTAATAATTATTGTTATTGTTTTAATCAATGCTCTATCATTTTATTATATACTGTTTACACTACACTGTGTTCATAGATTTGCTCAAGCGGGCACCAGTAACATCTCCATTGTGAGACTTGTTACTGGTTTTGGTATATTGAATATGCCATGGGTAGCTTGGCAGGCTCTGCCGTTCGGGCCGGATACTCTCAGTAGCCTGCCAAGCTCTCCGAGAGCGATGGAAGAATCGAACCCAGGTCAGCCGCATGCAAGGCAAATGCCCTACCTGCTGTGCTATCAGAGAAAGTTTTATACTAACGTACTGCTTTTGGAACTTTAATATGTATAGAAATCACCTGAATAGTTTGTCAAAAATGTAGATTCTGATAGTCTGTTACAGGGTTTAGGATTCTGCATTTCTAGCATCAGGCAATGCTGATTCATGATTCCCCCTTCTTGAATAGCAAAACATTTATATTCATATTATATGTGTGTAATATTAGTTCTCTTAGTTAAGAACAGGTCTGGGACCAAGAAGAGGTGAATGGGATGTCATAGGTACCACATTTACCTTATTGTAGCCCAATTCCTGGTTTAAAATCATGGGTTTTGTTTTGTTTTTTTGTTTTTGCTTTTTGGGTCATACCCGGTGTTGCACAGGGGTTACTCCTGGCTCTGCATTTAGGAATTACCCCTGGCGGTGCTCCGGGGACCATATGGGATTAGGATTAAATAGTGTACTGAATTTCCAGACATTACTTATTACTTATTAACATTAAGACTGTATGATTTTAGCAAAGTAGTATACACATATATTAATTAAAAAATTAAAAGCCTTACAAAATCTCCAATGAATTCAGTACACTGACTTGTAAGAAAAGTAAAAAACAATTCAAGGTTGTAATGTTAACATTTAAAAATAAATGTATTTAATTCCCGGGTTAGCTGTGTGCAAGGCAAATGCCCTACCCACTGTGCTATCACTTCAGCCCTAAAATCATGTTTTTAATGATTCTTCAGTACTTAGTTACATGGCATATTCATACTTGGTTCACATCTGCCTAACCTTAAAGGAAATACTTGCTTCCTGCCCTTTACATATTTTCATTTTTTTTTTCAGAAAATGTATAAGAGGTGTAATGATTTGATGGGGAATTCTGTTTATGGAATCTATCTGTAGGAATAATAAAGGAAAATATTTTTAAGAATAAGAGAACTAATATTAATGCTTTATAATAAATAAAATTAGATGCTCAAAATATTACTTTTTTGTATTTTAGTGACTTTTAGCTTGCTTCCTCCTCTCCCAGGAGGGTAATCTCAGCAAGGTTTCAGAGGGAAATTAGTTCTCATTATTTTATTATAAATAATATAAATACTGTTCTATCACTTGAGAAATGAACTATGGACAGAATATATAAAGAACTAATATACTGAAAAATTAGTAAATGAAAACAAAGAAGAAATAAATAAGTGGAAATATATCACATGTTTACAGATTGGAAAATGCAACATAATAAAAATGTCAATTCTCTCCAAATGGATATGCAAGTTTACTTCAATTCCTATCAAAATCTATCAAGGTTTTTCTAAATTTTCACAAGAATATTCTAAAATTTATATGGAGAGGCAAAGGCATAGAAAACCTTAAGGGTTTTACATATATACTTTTTTTGACAAAGAAATTATTAGGAAATAGTGTACTGAATTTCCAGACATTACTTATTACTTATTAACATTAAGACTGTATGGTTTTAGCAAAGTAGTATACACATATATTAATTAAAAAATTAAAAGCCTTACAAAATATCCAATGAATTCAGTACAGTGACTTGTAAGAAAAGTAAAAAATAATTTAAGGTTATGATGTTAACATTTAAAAATAAATGTATTTTATTATTAGGACATAATTTTTTTTAGATAAAATGTTTATTTAGGGGAATAAGAGAGAGAGAAAGAGAGAAAGAAAATTACACATTCAAGAAGGTAAACAAGAATATGGTGACTATCCCCATTTTGGAAAAGCCTGTGTTCTCTCCTGAGCAGACTTGCACTCTTTCTATCTCTGTCTCTTGCTGTCTCTCTTTCTCTGTTTCTCTCTGTCTCTCTGTCTCTCTCTGTCTTTCTCTATCTTTGTCTCTCTGTCTGTCTCTCTGTGTCCCTCCGTCTCTCTCCATCTCTTTCTCTCTCTCCTCACATTTATCTAAATACATTTTCTTTTCCTTTTCTTTTATTTACTAATTATTGTTTATTTGTTCAGTGCCTGCCTGTGCTCAGGACAAACTCCCATCTCGACTCAGATCACTTCTAGCTGGAATAAGGGGCTCATATGAGATTCTGAGGATGGAATTCAGGTCTGTGACATGCAAGGCAAGCTCTTTAACTGCTGTTCTATATCTCTGACCCCAACTATAAGTAAATTTATTTAAATTAAACTATTTTATTTTTAAAAAAAGATATAGAGTGCAAGCTTCTTCAGATGGGAGAGAGCCAAGAGTACCTAGAATACACCATGAAGTAAAAGAAAGAAATTATAGGTCTTGAATTGATATCTGGATCTGGGACAACCCCAGAATCTACCAAACATAAAATATAAAGTTGAGACACATAATAAAACATCATTGTACAAACTACTTTACAGAAAGATTAAACCAAATTTTTTACTTTTTGTGAATATTACATACAAATAAAATATTGGAAAAATGCATATGAAGGCTTGCCTTGCCTGTCTACTTAATTTTTCATAAATGCTTTATAATTCCATTAAGTTAAAATTAAACCACATAATAATCACTCCTTGCTCCTTAATTCAATATGCCAATATGCAATTTTAAATGGTCAATACAGGTTGATGGTTAGAAACTACGAGCCAACTAGCACATAATTGCCAATTCAAGTAATTTTTAAAATAGAAATCCTCTCAGTGAAGTCACATCAAAGATGATACTAGCAATTTGAGCAGTCAACTATATAAGTTGGATATCTAGATATTCAATGACCTCATAGAAACTCCTTGTACTGAAATGTAATAAAGATAGCGAAACATCTGGTTACATATTTTTCTTCTCAACAGTACAATTAAGTATAGCTTTAGTGAATAAAATTCTTCATAAATTACTATAATCCATTCTACTGTTAGTTACTCCAAAATTATATATTTAAAAACATGGCTCTCTCTTTGTAATATATACATATGTTTATGATGTAACTAAAAAATGGAAAATTTTATGGGTTCAGATCACAAACTAAAGGGCCAGTAAGAAATGCAGGAGGTAAAATGGTTGATCCCATGCATAATAAATGGTGACCAGGCACTATCAGAAGTGAACTCTGAACATGAAACCAGGAATAAGCCTTGAACACCACTAGTTGTGGCCTCAAAATAAAGCAAACCAACAACTAATCACAAACTAAGAGCACAAATTTATCTCAACTGGCTATTGATAATCCAATTTTCATAAATTGGACATTTATAGAAGAAAGTATCTCTGCCACACATCCAAAATATTAAAGAATTTAATCCAAAATATTAAAGAATTTTAGAAACATAAATTTGGACAAATATCTGGATAATTCAGCAAATAAAAACACATTGACAGACTAGACAAGGAAGATTAAAACATAAAATTGATGCTAGAGGGATAGTACTTGGATTAAGGCAATTTACTCTCATGCTACTGATTAAGTTTCAAATCTTCAGCACAACAAATGGTTCCCCTGAGCATCACTAGGGGTTACTCTGGAGCACAGAGCAAAGGACAGCCTGTGAGTACAACTGGGTATGGCTTATCTCCCCTATACCCTCCTCCCCCAAAGAGAAAGAGAAATAAAAGAAATATTAAAATTAAAAAGCCTATGGCTGTATGTTTTCAAATAATTCCATATTTACTTTTATGTTTTTATAAATACATTTAACATTTTAACTTTTTTTTTCTCTTTGGGTCACACCTGACGATGTACAGGGATTACTCCTGGCTCTGCACTCAGGAATTAATTATCCCTGGCGGTGTTCAGGGGACCATACGGAATGCTGGGAATCAAACCTGGCTCAGCTGCATGCAAGGTAAACGCCCTACCTGCTGTGCTATTGCTCCAACCCAACATTTAAACTTTTTGTAGAATTTGTTTACATGTAGAGGTATAGCTTATTCTTCTTTACTATTGTACAAATCTTTAACACAACTTAGTATAGTTCATCTGACTTGGTCTTTTTTTCCTCCAAAGAGCCTTCAGGAACATAGTTTGTCTATTTTTGAGAGTATTTTCTCAAGGTACAGTAGTGAGAGACAGTCAACAGAAGGACTGAAAGCCAGTGGTGAGCATTATCTAATGAGACCAGTATGGAAGAGACATTCTGAGACGCCTTATGATATGTGACTCAGAATTATTTTCTGATTCTTAGAGAGATCTATCCATTAACTTTCATCCCCCACAATACAGATGGATCAAGTCAAGTGCACTCATGCAGGATTATCAGAGAAGCCCCTCCACAGGAAACAGGATAGGCAGAACACACTTTGAATAAGTAGATGATAGCAAGGGAAGTCAAAACATGTGTAGAACAGTGCATCAGGATCTGGCAGGAACGGTGGTCATCTAACAGGATGTCATGTACCCAAAGAGGATAAATGCACCTTTCTATTACCACTATGTGTGCAATGCTCAATGCCTGTACATTAAATTCACATAGATATGTTGTTTCTTCCCAGAGCCTTCATTGTGTTTCACTGGTGAACCTTGTTATCACTGTGCTAATAAACAAATATTTTACTATGGTATCTGTGAAGGATAATTGGAATTGTATAGAGACATACCCATTTTAATTGTACTATTATAAATACGCAGTATCTATTCTCTATACCAGATGTACTTGCAGTTCACTTATCTTGAATAAAAATGTTATGTAAGGCTTTAGACTGTTTGGAAACAATGTATTAAGAAGGATATTATAAATAATCTACATAGATGAAAGTTTCATTGTCACTGTCACTGTCATCCCGTTGCTCATCAATTTGCTCGAGCAGACACCAGTACCGTCTCCATTGTGAGACTTGTTACTGTTTTTGGCATACTGAATATGGCACGGGTGGCTTGACAGGAATTATGGATAAAACAAAAATGAAAATATTACAGTCTTTTAAATACATAATACTGCAAAAACAGGATCACTACTTGCATGAGAATGAAATTAGATTACAATCACTCCTCATGCAAAAAACTAACTTTAAATTTACTAATTAATTTGATATTAAGCCCTAAACCATAAAATATATTTAAAAAAACATAGGGGAAGGACCTTGTAATTTTGGTTTTAGTGGTGCTTTGGTGATTTGGAACGATTAGCAGGAAACTAAAACCATAAAAAGTATAAATTAAAAAATGGAATTACATTATATAAGCAGGTTTTGGACTCTAAATAAAACAAATCTCTTAAACCAAAAGACATCCTAATCATTGTGAGAAAATACTTACATGCAATTAATCTGGCAAAAGACTAATATTCATGGTATATATGGAACTCACAAAACTCACTTGTATCACTTGTATCACTTGTCATCCTTTTGATCTTTGATTAGCTTGAGCAGTTGCCAGTAATGTCTCCATTCATCCCTGTCACATACTAGTGTAACCCAATTGTATCTGCTCGCTCCTGGAACACAAAGAGCCTCAAATCATTCATTCAGGGTTTTGATGAAGAAGTCTGACCATCTCATAGGTGGTGAGCCACACGGTCTTCTGATGTCCAGTGGAATCCAGTTGGTAACAGCCCTAGTCCAGTAGTCATCTCTAAATTGCATTACATGTCCAGCCCATCTGATTTTGGATGCCTCAGAAAATGAGACAGCATCACTGATTCTTGATCATCGATGGAGGTTTGAACTCCAGATTACTTCTCTCACTTGAGTGAAACGTGATACTCCAAGCATAGCTTTTTCGATTCCTCTTTGGGATACTCGAATAGTTGTCAATCTGTATTCGTAGGGCCCAGGTCTCTGAGGCATATGTTAGTGCAGGAAGAACAGTGGAGTGGAAAGATGATCCCAGAGCCAGAGGTTCTTCATCCTCTTAAGCACTTCTTTGACACCCTTGAAGCTGTTCCATGCTGTTCTCTTCCTCCTTTACAGTTCTAGCACCAAGTCATTCCTCATGTTGAGTTCTCGATCCAGGTACACATAGCTGCTTCATTAGGAGATGTTCGTTCCATTGAGAGCAAATGGAGCTTCAGGAACTAGTTCTTTTCTCATGAGCATCATCTTGTTGAGATTCAGCTGCAATCCAACCTTTCCACACTTGCGGTGCAAGTTGGCCAGCATTTGTGCCACTTGGCTAATGTTTGGTGTTATGAGAATGATGTTATCAGCAAAGTGGAGGTGGTATAATTGCCGACCGTTTATCACCACTCCCATTCCTTCCCATTCCAGTCGTCGCATGAGGTTCTTAAGGATGGCACTGAAGAGTTTTGGTGAAATGGTATCACCCTGCTGAACCCCTCTCTTTACGGCAATGATCAGTTCCTTGTGGAACGGTGAGATCCTGGTGGTGAATTCGTAATACAACTCGAGGACGACCCTGATGTATTGCGTTTAAACACCCTGTTTGCCTTGGGTTTGGATGACCGGCTTCAGTGTAAATCAAGGCCTTTCTTTAAGTCGATGAACGTTAGACAGAGTGGCATCTTGAACTCTCTCGAAACTTCAATGAGTTTGGTTACTGTGAGCACATGGTCTATTGTGCTGAATGCCCTTCGGAACCAGGCTTGCTCGCATGGTTGTCCTTCATCTAGTGTTCTGCCTATTTTATTCAGGATGACACGAGTAAACAACTTGTAGATGACAGACAACAGGCAAGTTAGGCGATAGTTGCAGATGTCGTGGATGTCTCCCTTCTTGTACAACAGAACGGTCCTGCTGGTTTTTCATTCAGACACCTGACCTTGCACACGGACAGCTATCATGTGAAGAGCCAAGTCAGTACTGAGGGCAATTTCTTCAGGTGTTCAGGTCTGACCTTGTCTGGGCCGGGTATTGTACACGTCTTTACCGATGAAATGGCATGTCAGATTTCAGAAGGGAGGATGTTGGGAACGACATATACATCCTGTGGAATTTGCCATATGGGCAGGTGGACATGGATGTCGAAGAGCTCTAAGTAGAAGTCGTGAAAAATCCTCTCCATTGTCCTTCTGGAAGATGTGATAGATCACATCTATATGTCAGAGGGCAGTCATCTTGGTCTTGTAGTTGGCAAAGGAAAGGCGAGTCTTGCAAATACTTTTCCCGGCTTCTGCTGCATCGGCCAACACTGCTGCTCTTCTCTCTTTGAGGTCTTCATTTATCACTTCTCTGCACAGCTTTGCAAGCTTAGACGTTAGCTTGTGCTTGCTTGAGACTCATACCAAACCACATTGGCGAATGAGTTTGAGAGTAACCGAAGACAGCCATCTCTGAATTTCCCACTCTCGGCATTTCTAGAGCAGTCATGGAGGTGCTGAACCAGTCGATAATATTCCTCGTCGATGTTGTCAACAATGGCATCTTCCCACGTTGCCACAATAGTGCCAAAGAGATCCCAGTTGGTGGTCATTCTGGGAGTTGTCTTCTTAAACTTGAACTTTGCAAACCTTTCTCCCCACTCTCTGAATTAGAATTTTGCACAAAGAAGATGGTGGTCTGATCCTGTTTGGAATTTTGGGAAAACAGCGACATTGGTCAGGCAAAACCTTTGATTGAATATGATTGAAACTCAAGAATAACAAAAACAAAACTATGGAAATATGTGGGGAAAAATTAATGACCAACACTTGAATCACTTCACTTCACTTGTCGTCCCATTGATCTTCAGTTTGCTCAAGCGGGTGCCAGTAATGTCACCATTTGTCCTTGTTGCATGCTAGTGCAGCCCAATCTTCTTGCTCCAGGAACAGGAAGAGCCTCAAGTCGTTCATTCAGGGATTTGATGAAGAAATCTGACCATCTAGTTGGTGGGAGGTTACTCGGTCTTCTGACGTCACGTGGAATCCAGTCAGTAACAGCTCTAGTCCAGGGGTCGTCTCTGAATCGCATTACATGAAAGTTCCATCTGATTTTTGAGGCCTTCACAAATGAGACAACATCCCTGATTCTTGACCGTCAATGGAGGTCAGAACTCCAGATTCCTTCTCTCAGTAGAGTGAGATGTGATACTCCTAGTATACCTCTTTTGATTCCTCTTTGGGATACTTGAATAGTGTTCTCATCCTGTTTGCGTAGAGCCCAGGTCTCTGTGGCATATGTTAGTGCAGGATGAATGGTGGAATTGAAAAGATGTGCCCGGAGTCAGAGGTTTTATGTCCTCTTAACCACTTCTTTGACACTCTTGAAGGCTGCTCTTTTCCTCCTGTGCAGTTCTGGTGCCAAGTCATTCCTCATGTTGAGTTCTCGACCCAGGTACACATAGCTGCTTCATTCGGAGATGTTCATTTCATTGAGAGCAAATGGAGTTTCAGGAACTAGTTCGTTTTTCATGAGCATCATCTTGTTGAGATTCAGCTGTAGTCTGACCTTTCCACACTCTCGGTGCAAGTCAGCTAGCATTTGTGCCACTTGGCTAATGTTTGGTGTTATGAGAATGATGTCATCAGCAAAGCGGAGGTGTGTAATTGCTGACCGTCTATCGTCACTCCCATTCCTTCCCATTCCAGTCATCGCATGAGGTTCTCAACGGTGGCACTGAAGAGTTTCAGTGAAATGGTATCATCCTGCTGCACCCTTCTCTTTACATCAATGATCTCTTCCTTGTAGAATGGAGAGATCCTGGTGGTGAATCCACAATACAGCTCGTGGAGGATTTTGATATACTGAGTTTGAATGCCCTGTTTGGCCAGGGCTTCAATGACCACCTTGGTCTCAACAGAGTCAAAGGCCTTCTTTAAGTCGATGAACGTTATACAGAGCAGCATCTTGAACTCTCGCGAAACTTCAGTGAGTTTGGTCACTGTGTGGATATGGTCTATCATGCTAAATGCCCTTCGGAACCCGGCTTGCTCAAATGGTTGTACTTCATCTAGTGTTCTGCCTATTCTATTCAGGATGACATGAGTGAACAACTTGTAGACGACAGACAACAGGCAGATTGGGCGATAGTTGCCAATGTTGTGAATGTCTCCCTTCTTGTACAACAGAACAGTCGTACTGGTTTTCCACTGAGACAGAACCTTGCATATGGACAGGTAGGGTGTAAAGAACCAAGCCAGTGTATTGATGAGTACTGGCGGCAGATTCTTCAGGTGTTCGGGTCTGACCTTGTCCAGACCAGGTGCTGTATGCATCTTTACCAACGAAATGACCCTTCTGAAATGACCAACAACCATATGAAAAACTGTTCTAATACTATCAGGGAAATTAAAATCAAATTGGCAATGTGTTTTCACCTATCATAAGAAACTATGATGTATATCAAAAATGGGCCAAAACAAGAAATGCTGACAGGAGTGTAAATAGAAAGGAACCAACCCTTGTATAATGATTATAGAAACATAAACTGGTTTAGCATCTATGAAAAGATTACAGAGATTTCTCAAATACAGTTATAGACAGAAACACCACGTGTGGTTCCAATTTCAGAGATCTTTCCAAGGAACACAAAAGCACAAATTTAAAAAAATATATATATATATACATATATATACGCATATATAGAGTGTGTATGTATACAAATATGTACATAAATTCATGTATGTGCACTCTTAAATTCATTACAGTGCCATTTACAATAACCTAAGTATGTAAATAATGTAGTGCCCCACAATAGAAAAATTATTAAAATGTAATGAATATGCACAATGAAATACTTCTCAGCTATTAGAAAAGATGAAAGCTTACCTATTGTTACAACACAAATGAAATTGGAGAGGTTCATGCTCAGAAAAATGTGTCTGTGGGACAAAAGCAAATATTGGATGATCTCACCAGTATACAGTATATAAAGAATGTCAAATAAAAGAGAAACCCTTACCCTCCACCCCAAGAACTAAACAGAGAAAACAAATGCATAGGAGCAAATTATGAAATAGGAGCAAAAGCACTGTCCAGGAAGAATAGTGGGTGAGGGTTACTGCACTCCTAAAATCTAAATATTTATGCTCCTGTAAGACAGTGTTACTTAATTTTTTAATGCATACATTTAAAAATGCTGAAGTAGTTTTAGATTTTTTTGTGCACTCTCAAAATCCCACTATATTTTTTTAGTTTTTAAATAGTAGATTCCAAATAATTAGAGAAGACAGTTATTATGAAAATGAAGATAAGTAACTTGCACTATTTCAGTTCTATCATTCTTTGTGTCCACTTTATCTTATTTATGCTTGCAGTTTTAAATTGCAGAAATATTTAAGACCACTATAATTAATCCCAAAGAAACAAATATATGAATTATTATTGTGGTTTCAGAAATTTATTAAGTGGTAGTTTTATAAATCTTATTGCAGTTAAAGTATGTATGTGTGTGTATATGTATGTGTGTGTGTATATATATATATATCTTGCTTCATGTGAAATTTTGTGAAATTAAAGTGAAAAAGAAATATTTTATTGTTATTGTATTTTTCTATATCAGAATTATTACTAAAATTATTTGTTCAAATTGAACAAATGTGTATTTGTTCATATAGCAGATAAGGATATACATACTTCAGTGATTAAAACTTCTGTCTGCTCTCTAGGCTTTAGTACCCAAGCTCCCGTTTTGATCAGTCCACCTAAACAATTCTATGTCATATTAAGTCTAACAAATTGAACCTGAGCATTTCATAGTCTCTAAAACCCATCCTTCCAGTATTTTCCTAACCTCAGTAAATGTTTCCATCCCTACAGTTGTCCATCTTTAAAGGAGGCAGTTTCGCTCAGCCTGTACTTGCTTCTTCCAAAATATACTGAGCTTTCTTAACTTCTGTTTCTTCCCTCTCTATCTACTCTAGTTCTGTTTCCAGTATCTAATCTCTAAATCCTATTGCTTTTCTGCCTTTTGGCTAAGATCAAGTGTAGCTCTTGAAATTTAGTCTAAGAGAGTAGTTATTATGAATATATATATATATATATATATATACATAACACATAAAATCACACAAGATTTGTTAGTGCACACATGGAAAAATATTGAATTTGGGTAGATAGAGGTATAAAGTGAACTCTTCTTCCCAAATGCCTTATCCTCCCCTCTTCTTCATTCTCCTTCTATTCATCAATATAATCTATCTCTCTACACATCACATATGTCTAATGCCTAGAATCCTTTTCAGATACTCACTCATTAGAGTACTTAATACTCATTGGGAGTATATCATTCATGTGATATGAGAAACTGCAAGAGAGAAGAAAATGAATAAGTAGAAACAAAGAGCAGGGATGACAAATGAAAATGTTATCCATGTTATTGCTGTGGGGAAATAAGCTTTTAGAACTAATTATTTGTGCCAACTGGCACAGCCAAGCCACTTATATCATATAATTTCACAGCACTTACCTGAATGAGTTTGCTTTACTTTTATGTGACATGTATTATGGATAAAGACAATAGTTTTAAATGCCTCTGTGTTTCAGTACATTTTTTAAAAAGTAAGACACTGCTAATTGCTCCTAAAAATGCCTAGTTTGGATGGTTGCAAGAACCTTTTTTTTTTTTGGTATGAGCTTTTTATTCTCATATACTTTGATTTTTTTCTTAGGAGTTAGCCTCATAAAGCTGCACCGGACTGAAATCAGGTTGAGTGTTGATAACAGGGCTCTCAGAAAACTCATAAACAATTACCATAACTAACTGTGTTATACATCTGACCCAGATATTAAACTACGGACAGATTTTGAGAGCTCTGGCATGGTTTTCAGAGTTTATGTGTTTATCCACCTTTCCCCAAAGACCTACACTCAGAGAAAACAGCTGCAGCAAATTCCAGAAAACAAACTTCTAAACCATGAAACCACTAGACACAGGGTGAGTTAGGCCAATATTCTATTTGAAAGAGAATTTCAAATGTATCATTACTTTGGCACTGTTTAAGTTTAATATGTACTCCATAATTCAAAATTAAGAGCATGAGAACTTGAAAGAGAGCTCAAGAACTAGAGACAATTCCAAGTAAGTGTGAAGTCCTGAGTTTAATCCCTGGTATCCACATGACCCACTGGACCCCATGGTTCACTGTGTCCCCTACCTGACTTCATCTTACACAGCCCTCCACCCCACTAGATATGGCCCCTAAGAAGAGAAGAAAATTAAGATCATGAATATGTTTAACTCATTTGAAACTGGTTTTCATTTGGTAGTAAATGTTGATTATAGAGCTTGGATCCACTAGAAAATTTACTAAACTAAAAACATAAAAAGAAAATTTTAGTAAAGAAAATATTGGAGGTCTTTTGTGGGAAATGTATATGCTTTGCTATTGTTTTAGAGAATAAATCACTTGATGAAAGACTCAGAGGCATTGTTGGATATTTTCTATTTCTGCTAAAACTTTGCTTGTCTTTTTGGACAGTCTACCCACACCAAAAATTAAACTCTTCTTCACCTTTCATTCCATCCATGATTTTCTGCACATATTTTGTAGGGCTTTCCCACAAAATATATGGAGTATAAGTTGTAAAATATGTAGGATAGAAGTTTTGTTTTGTGATTTTATTTGACTAGAAAATACAATATATAAGATGAAGGCTAAAATGTACTTATAAGCCTGGACTTTTCTGATCCTTGATTTTCTAAGATTCCCATGAAAACATCACCAACTAACTTTCTGAATAATTAGTCACCAAGTTCATTTATGAGATTTTGTAGATCTCTCAGTAGTCAGCACAATTCCAGACATACAAGTTAACCAAGAAGAGCAGATCTGCTTGGAATTTCTGCAGGTGATTTTAGGCAAATGAACCAATTCAGCCAAGTCAACTAAAGCCCCCAGAAACAAAAACCGAATTATCATTAATCAGGTGTCACTGATGTTTTGCAGTTGAGAGTTACACAGAATGATAGTAGCTATAAATAATCAATATGACCTTCTCATCTTGTAAGCAGATATTAGAGTGCTTAGTTATTTCTATAAATTTGATATGATATTATAAATGTCTTCACCCAGACTCCCCATTTTTCAGTAGCTTTCAAGACCTCCTGAACTCAGCCACAGCCATGCTCAAGGCCACTCTCCACACATTTGGATGAGCCTCACACATGAAGGGAGGAACCGGCAGAGGAACCCAGGTGTGCGGGATCCGGGGCTAAGATCTCCAAGCCTGCTGGGATTGGGACTGGGTCTTTTCCACCCAGACCCCCCAGTTTACAGTAGCTTGGCAGCCACACACCACAAACTGTAATCCCACCAACGGCCAACATTCAGAGACTATAAGACCAAGCTCCCAGAATCTAATAACCTTGTTCTCCCTCTTGGAGAACCTGACAAGCTACCAAGAGTCTATTGCCCACACTGGAGAGCCTTGCAAGCTCCCCATGGTGTATTCATATCTCAAATACAGTAAAAGATATATACATACCTCTAGGAGAGCCCAGCAAGCTACCAAGAGTATCCCACCAAAGCACAGCAGAGCCTGGCAAACTCCCTGGGACGTATTCGATATGCCAAAAACAATAACGCTAGGTCTCATTCCCCTGATCCTGAGAGAGCCTCCAATCATTGGGAAAGATGAGCAAGGAGAGGCTGCGAAAATATCAGGACTGAGTATAATAGAAATGTTACTGGTGCCCACTCGAGTAAATCGACTAACAACGGGATGACGGTGATACAGTGGTTATAAATGTAGATGTAGCATAGAAGAAGCCAGTGAATCTTAAATGGGAAATTCACTTTCAGAACTAAGTCTGCTAATTACTTGTGTTGAAACACTTGGAAAATTATTTAAATTCTATCATCAGCCAACTGAGTAATTGTGAGGATTAAAAGATATGTTATGTCAAACTTGTTGTGTGACCTTGGGCAAGTTAGTTAATCACCTTAATCTCAGTTTTCATTAACAAAACGAAGTTTAGCATAGCTGTTATCCCAATAGAGTAATTGTGGAGTCTTTTTTTTTTTTAGGACATAAAACATATAGCAAAGAGTGTTAGGCAATTTGAAATTGTACAATACATCTTGTTTTTCTTTTTCATTTATTATTAAGTACACTTTTAATTTTCACAACAAAAGTAGAATTTTGTGACTAAAAATATCCAGTAAAATGCACTTGTTTCTCAAGGAGGCATAAAGATCCTACAGTGCAAGAATGTAGCTTCCATGTCTTCCTTTATTAGTACCAATAAGTTGAGGACAAATTTGCTAATTTTCAAATGGATTTTAAGATATGGATATAAAAATGGAAGAAAATAAAGAAAAAGAGAGGCAATGTATCTTTTAACTAGAACCCTAAAACACACTAAGCAATAAGAAATTAATGACTAAGGGAGGTAGGTGTAGCCTATGGGCAAGACTCTGGATAAAAAAAAAAAAACAAACTTGTGCATTTGGATGATAATAGGAAATGAAGGTTCAAATTAAACAATCCTGCTGAATTATTTTATTTAAACTTTTAAGATTTCTGTTTATGAAATTAAAGGTGATCCTTTTATCTCACAATAAACCAAATTGTATAGTGTGGAGTGTTCTCATAATATAGTTGATTGATGCTACAAGTAGAAAGATTTGGGTCTCATGGAAGACTAAGCTGGTTGCAATTTAGGTTGCTGAATTTCCCAAATTAATGTAACAGAAAACAAATGATGATAAAGAATATACAGCTCTAGATAAGCATAAATAGAATAGGATTTATTTTTAGCATGAACTTAGAAAAGTGTTGTTATATTCAACAGCTCTAAGGGCTAAAGACAGAACAGAGTTAAACAGTTGACAATCAAATGACAGCAGGTAACCAAGCACTGGAAAACCATTTGAAAGAATTCTTACTTTTTTTCCCCCTCTGTGGATAATTAATCTAAGTATTTTGGATTCTTTTGATTGTGTATTGCAATATGAGGGAGTGCACCATTTGGAAGAAATAAATGCCCAAGAGAATATCTTTTCTACCTTTGAAAGCAAAACTCAGGATATGCAAAACTCACCAGCAAAAGGAGCCCTAGGCACCAAGATCTTTAAGATAAAAACAAAAAATGAGACTGCTCTAGGGAATAAGAGGCTAACTCTAAGCAATTGTACTCAAACAGGAACTGTCCAGAAGTGAGGATGAAGAGGAGAACAATGGTCTCTGAGGAAAATTCTGTGAACAAGAAAAGAACAACGTATAAAAAAAAAGTTTCAGGGCTTGAGAGAAAATTTTTTTAAAGGTACTCGTTTTAAGATGTTTTAAGATACTCTACTGTGTGTTACAAAAAGGCTTGGTCAGTGCCTGCTGATCACTGACTTGGTATAGCAGAATAATGTTATCCCCATCCCACACCCAGACAGGGGACAAGCTATCATCACCTAATCACATCCCTAAGAATTGATTGTCTGTGACTGTGTCTGCCTTTAGAATTCCCTACTGAATGGGTCTAATTTTCCTTAAATTTGATGGAGGGAGCAGTTATAATCAGAGCAGCTAAAAATAAACAGAAGGGGTCCTGAATCCTAGTCTCAGAGCTGCCTCTAGCCTGAATTTGGTCATTTAATTCCTCCACGGTTTTGACAAGATAGTTCAGCTAAAGAGATGCTATTTGTTAGCAGGCTTCTGACTGAAACATATATGTTTCCAGCCAGAAACACATATAATACACATTGCAAGACAAAGATAAAAGCAGGAAGGAGTGTTATAAAAAGAGAACAGGCATAAATTTTCTATAAAGACCTAGATAGAAATAATTCTTTTTCTTTAACATCAATGTGGCACTAAAATTTCAACATATTTCCACATTTTAGTGTCTAAATCTAGATCTGTATTGTACAACTTTTTCCCAATTTTATATATTTGACTAATTTAATTTTACTAATATTGACTAATGTTAACATTGAAGATATCCTTCCTTTCTGAATTCATCTAACAAACATTTTTATGTTAATCATGTACCTACCCTATCCCAAATATATATAAATATTTGTATATATACATATATATGTATGTATATATGTATACACATACATATATGTGTGCATGTGTATCTATACATATATGTATAGATGTATATATAGTATGTGTGTATGTATATGTGTGTATGTATACATATATATACACTGTGTATATATATTTATATATATACTGTATATATATATTTGCTCAAGCAGACTGTAACACTATCGTCCCATTCTTCATCGATTTGCTCAAGCAGACAGCAGTAACGTTTCCATTGTGAGACTTGTTGTTACTGTTTTGGGCATATTGAATATGCCATGGGTATTGCCAGGCTCTACTATGCGGGCAGGATACTCACTGTAGCTTTCCGGACTCTCCAAGAAGGATGGAGGAATTGAACCTGGGTCAGCCCCATGCAAGGCAAATGCCCTACCTGCTCTGATATCCATATATATGGATATATACTGAGTAGTGAAAACAAATATAGAAAAAAGAAAATTTTTCAGTCCTAATGGAATCTGTATTCTGAGGAGAGAACTCTGTGTGTATACACACATACATCTTAAAATGGCAAATTGTTGAAGAAAAAAATAGGGACAAGAAATTAGCAGTTACTGGGTATAGGATACAAATAATTCAAGGTGGTATTCATAGCTCTTTGGGGAGAACTAAGAAAATGTAAAGAAATAGATATTCCAGAAATAAATTATATCAACAAAGCATAATAACCCAAAAAACTCAGTACAAACATGTGCGTTACAGGAATAGCAGGATGCTAGTGTAGCTAGAACAGGATGTGCAAGGGTGAGAGTGGTAGACTATGAGGTCAGAGATTATATGGAGTGGCTTATAGGCTTGAGAATATTAGCCATGGTAATAATGTTTACGTAGTCTGAGTGAGAAAGTCATTTCAAGGCTCTAAAGGGAATGAACAATGTATGAGATATTTCAGGTATTCTCTGGCTGCTCATGCTAACTAACTGGAGATTAGGAAAGAATATCTATAGCAAAAGTAATCAAAGGCCATAACAATAACATTAAAAACACATGAAATAGAGTAAGCCAGAATTGAAGTACTGATGATAGGAATAAGTGATTGCGTTATGAATATATTTTTAAAAGAGACTTGCTGATCTATTTGGTAACATATTGTCTCTGCAATGTGTTATTAAAAGAAGATTCAACCATAATTACAAAGGTTTTAATAGTAAAAATAAATAATAAGGTTATCATTAACTGTCTTATTTTGAACATATTAAGATTAATATGACAATCATTCATAAAGAGGAAGATATAACTAAACAAGTAAACACATCTAGGAATTCGGGATATTTTCAAACGTATCACTATAAAAGTCTTCAACATGAGGTGGTGTTTATACAGAAAGGTCTAAAATAAGATAATATTAACAAAAGTACAAATATAACATAAAATATGCAGCTAAAGAAACAAGCATTTATTAAAACTAAAGTATTTTCAATGGGATGGGATAAAATATTTGTATGCCTTAAGTTCAATAATAATTATCATTCAAGATATATAAATAACTCATCCCAATAATAAAACAAACTAAAAACCTAACCAAAAATTGGATAAAATCTGAAGTGATATTTCTCCAAAGAAGATACAAATGAAAAACTGGAAGATAAACAAAAGTGATCACTCACTATCAGGGATACACAAAGCAAAACCATAATGAGTTATCACTTACATCCATTAAAATGATTTATATCAAAAATATCATAAGCAACACAGCAAGAGTATGAAGTAAAAGTAACACTTTTCAACTGGATCGGATTGCAAATTGTCCCAGCATCTATAGGAATAGCTAAAGATATCCTTTCCTAATCTTCTGTGTATATATAAACACATACACACACACATATATAATAGATCTAGTTATATACGTGTGTATATATATATATATATAATAGAGACTATAAAACAAAGCTCCTAGAAGAGAGCAATGCAGAGTCTCCTGACCCCATGCCAGGCTGTTCTCACCGGGGTCCCTCAGAGTGGGGGTGGGTTGAGTTTCCCTACCTGCCTCAAGCAGAGCCCTGCAGCCAAAAACCTCCAGAACCCAGCCACAGCCATGCTCAGGGCCACTCTCCACATGCTCAGATGAGCCTCATGCATGAAGAAACCAGCAGAGGTTCCCAGGTATTCGGGACCCAGGACTGAGATCTCCAAGCCTGCTCAGACCGGTACCGGGCCTCCTCCACCCAGATCCCCCACTTATTAGTAGTTTCGAAGTCACACCCACAAACTGCCACAGTGCCATTTAATCTCATCAATGGCCAAGATCCAGAGATTATAAAACAAAGCTCCCAGAAAATTTGAAGTCTACCCCACTGATATACCTAAAGCAGCATACATGTATTTAGTTTTAACATACTTGCTTGTATTCTCTTATATACATTATCCGTCCCTCTTGTAGAGCCCAGCAAGCTACCAAGAGTATACTGCCTCAACAGCAGTGCTTGGCAAGCTCCTTGTGGCGTATTCAATATGCCAAATACAGTAACAATATTAGGTATCATTCCCCTGACTCTGAAAGAGACCCAATACAGCAACATTTGGAAGGATGAGTAAGAAGAGGCTTCTAAAATCTCAGGGCTGGGACAAATGGTGCCGATTGAACAAATCGATGAATAAGCAGATGACAGTGATACAGTTAATATATCTAGTATCTGATCAAGCATTCCATTACCAAGAACATACCTTATAAAGCATAAAATCGCAATAAAAAAGATGTATGCACACCTATGTTCATTAACAGCACTATTTAAAACATAAATTAATATAAATATTTTAAATATTATTTTATATGTGTATATTTAGAACTGAATTATTTTAACACATTAGATCAAATATGACAAAAACATAAATCAGTTGAGTGACAAATACTGCTAAAAATAATTTAAATCCTTGCCAGGAAGAAAAGAAGGAAGGAAGGAAGGAAGGAAGGAAGGAAGGAAGGAAGGAAGGAAGGAAGGAAGGAAGGAAGGAAGGAAGGAAGGAAGGAAGGAGGGAAGGAAGGAGGGAGGGAAGAAGGGAGGGATGGGGAAGGAAGGAAGGAGGGAAGGAAGGAGGGAGGGAAGGAAGGGAGGGATGGAGGGAAGGAAGGAAGAAGGGAGAGAGGGAAGGAAGGAAGGAAGGAAGGAAGGAAGGAAGGAAGGAAGGAAGGAAGGAAGGAAGGAAGGAAGAAGGGAGGAAGGAGGAAGGAAGGAAGGAAGGAAGGAAGGAAGGAAGGAAGGAAGGAAGGAAGGAAGGAAGGAAGGAAGGAAGGAAGGAAGAAAGGAAGGAAGAAGGGAGGAAGGAGGAAGGAAGGAAGGAAGGAAGGAAGAAGGGAGGAAGGAGGAAGGAAGGAAGGAAGGAAGGAAGGAAGGAAGGAAGGAAGGAAGGAAGGAAGGAAGGAAGGAAGGAAGGAAGGAAAGAGAAAGGAAGAAAAAGAGAAAGAAAAAGTATGGGGTTAGAGCGATTGTATAGGTGGTAAGACTTGTGCCTTATATGCAATCAAACTGGGTTCAATACTGGTATCCCATATGGTCCTTTGAGCACTGCCAGGAGTAATCCTGCCAGGACTTAACCTTCTGCTCAACCACTACCACCAAAAAAAAAAAAAAAGCAGTACTATTTATAACAACCAAGATAAGGAAATAAACAGGAATCCAAGAAATGACTGGTATGTTACTTATTTTGAAAATAGGTAAGTTTCTCTAAAGAAAAAGATAAAACTGGATGGAATTATGCTAAACTATATAAATCACAAAAAGAGGAAATATATTTAATAACTTCACTTATAGAGAATATAAAAAAAAGGAATAGACAAAACCAAAGCAAAACCTATGGACTTAACAGAATATATTTTATAAAATATAAAGAAAGAAATTGGATGGGGTTTAAAGGATTGTGGTGAAGTTTAGTGTGGCTGGTAATGAATCGTATTGGTGGTTGGTATACTATTATAGAACACTTACAGAGACAAGAATCTGTACTCTTGAAATATGTGTAGCACTAAATGTCAAGGTTAAAATAATGTCAAAGTTAAAATAAAGTGAAATAAAAATAAATAAATAAAAGCCAAGGTTACCTCTCTACAAAAAAAGAAAAGAGGTAAATGGACAGAGCCATGAATATTCTAATCTTAAGAGGATAGGAGTAAGGGTGTCACCCACCAAGGTAACTAAAGAATCATCAAAGACAAAGGGAAACAGGAAGAATCTGATGTCTTGAAAATTAAGTAAAGTGTTTCCAAGTAGTTAACCCAGGATAAGGTGGTTATCAGGGTGATCATTTTGATGTAGGCCCATAGATAGGGAAAGGCCCTGGCAATGAAACTCAGGTCAACAGAACTTCTGGGATGAAAATTCTAAGGCTGATCTACCCTATGGATACAGATAAGACCTTAAGCAGCAATGGACCCTGAGGAGATTGGACCCTACCCTATCAAGGAAATTCCTCTAATAGCCTTGGACTGATAATACCCTTTATCTGATAAACTTTAGTGATTCAGCCCAAGCAGTCTCCTGCCCCTGCATCTGGCTGTCTTCACTAGGGCCCCTCTGAGGGAGACGGGTTGAGTTCCCCTCCTTGCCCAAAGAGCCCCAGCAGCCAAAGACCTCCAGAACCCAGTCACAGTCATGCTCAAGACAACTCTCCACACACTCAGATGAGCCTCACTCATGCATGAAGAAACCTGCAGAGGAAACCAGGTATGTGGGACCCAGGGCTGAGATCTCCAAACCTGCTCAGATGGGGACTGGGCCTCCTTCACCCAGATTCCTCTTTTTCTAGTAGCTAGGCAGTCACACCCACAAACTGCACTGGCACTGTGTAATCCTATTCAGAGACTATAAATCAAAGCTCCTAGAAGCATTCGGCCACATTCATAGTGGTGCGGCCTCTTATTGTCTAGTTCTCCCTCTCAGAGAATCCGGCAAGCTACTAAGAGTATCCTGCCCGCATGGCAGAGCCTGGCAAGCTCCCCATGGCGTATTCAGTATGTCAAAAATAGTAACAATGATGAGTCTCATTCCCCTGACCCTAAAAGAGCCTCCAATGTGGAACTGTTAGGAAGGATGAGTAAAGAGAGGCTTCTAAAATCTCAGGGCTAGAACAGATGGAGATGTTATGGTGCCCACTTAAGCAAATCAGTGAAAAATGGGAAGACAGTGATACAGTGATATAGTGATTCAGCCCAAAGAAGACCATCACCTCTCCCAACCCCCATGGTAACCTCCTTAGCAACAGACATTGACCTAGGTAGAAGACCAAGATGAGGACAGGTTGGAGAAACCCTATACAGGCCACCTTGAACACAGGAAAGGCAAGCAGATGTTCTCTGAGGAGTCCATGTGCTGCTCATGCCCATGTGGCCAAGCATATATATTCCCCTAGCTCATGTGTAATCTGCATCTCCACTCGATGTATACTGTCATACTTTCGTGTCAAATGTTAGGATGTGTGTAGGAGCTCTCTCCACCCTTGAAGAAGCCCGCATTCTCTCTTGAGTACATTACTCTCTCTCTCTCTCTCTCTCTCTCTCTCTCTCTCTCTCTCTCTCTCTCTCTAAGTCTCTCTCTCACTCTCTCCCCTTCCACATCTTCCAAACCCTCCAAATAAAATCTGTTTTACTTCACTGCTTGTCTACTCCTGAAATTGCTTTCTGCAAGTGATACAAGAACCCAGTAACCCTGGGTTCTGGGTGGCAGAGGTGAATTGGGAGAATCCCCACTTCACATGAGCCACCCATGGGGCCCACTAACATCAATTTGAGAAGTAACTATAACATTTATTAAAATAAGAGAAGTATTGATATTCATTCGGTAAAGTAAGAAAGATTATCAGCTGAGAGAGAGGAAAGGAAAGATATGTCTGAGGTTTGAGGGATAAGACTGTGTGCTAAGCTGCATATGTAAATAAAATAGGGGATGTGTACAACTCTTAATGTGTGATTACATGATCCTACTTGTTTCCACAATGAAAATTTACAAGTGAGATTAGTTAGGCAAAGGGAATGTTTTTCCTTCATATATGCTGAGTCATGCCAGGTACTTTCATATAATAGGCATAAAATAAGATTTAATCAGAACAGAGGTAAACAGGGAGATAATAGCAGAAAGCCAAAGAAAGTCAAACATATGTGTGAGTGATTATGGCTAATCATGGAGTTTAAATATGAAGAGAAAAATGAGAACTTGATGAGGTCATAGATAAGTCAAAACAATAACTCAGTGCTTTTGAAAAAAGAAAATGTATAAAATAAAGACAGTTATTAAAATTAATGAGGAGACTGTAATTTAAATATAGAATTGTGTACCCACATTTATTGAAAAAATAAGGCTCAAAAAAAAGGCTTCATCACAAATAGATGAATTGGGGGTTTTTCAACAGGGTTGTACAATAGGAGATCAAATAATTGACAGTTCAGAGTACTGGAAATATAATCTATATGAATATTGAAATAATAGTGAATCACACAAAGAGCAGTGTTGATGATAACCAACACTGTTTGGGGTAAATACTACATTATGTCCTTTAACATATTTTTGGAGACACTGATGAAGAGCCAGGAAAAATACCCAAAATCTTGTATATCAAGACATGTGTCTTACCACTTGAATCACATCCCTAGCATATTGAATATTAATAAATACATATAAGTGTATTTATAAAATGGATTAGAGGACTAGAGGAATATATAAACTAGCAGTACATAACCTACTATGAATTCATTTGTTGTAGTGGCTTTAGTCCTATTTATATTCTTCCCTACTAAGCATTTTGAGTCTCTCTTATTCTCTTTGTGTGCTCTGGGAAGCATGTTTTATTTTATTGACCAAAATCACACTTACTGTTCAATTAATGCAGTTGAAAGAGCATGGTACATGCCAAAACCTTCCATTCTTTATGGTCTGCACTCTGATTCTGGCAAGCCAAAACCAATTAATTCAAAAGAGAGAGCAAAAGGAGAAAAAGAATTTAGCTCATTTTTATTAAGAGTCAGTAATTTATCCTGCTCATACAAAACCTTTAGAAATGTTGATACCAAGGTAATGTTATATTTGATATCAGTATCATTTTGAAAGTTAGGGTCTTTTAACTTACTTGGGATTTATTAAAAATGCCAGTCACACAATTTAAACTCATATTCACACATTAAAATGCATAGAGAAAGCAGAAATTTGCCAAGTATATGCCATATTTCCCCTTCATAACTAAATAAAAATTCATTCATTATCTATCCATTTGCTAATATTTTACTTCTGTGTCAGGTGGGCAAATTGCCATCCCATCCTGTTACTGGCAGGTACATACTCTAAAAGGATGGTGCTGAAATTGTAGATGCACAAACAGTCAAGATATTCTGCAAAGTAGCATCCTTTGAATATTGCTTAATTTCATTCCTCCTTTCCTTCACTGGATGTAATAATATGCTACACACTGTGCCATCAATACAGGTGCAAAATTTCTACTCTTAAGCCTTCTTGCAAACTGATAGTGTAACAAAAACTGATCTGTTTCCTTCTACTAACAATAATCTATGGTTTATGCTTCTCTTTGTATAAAGGAAAAATATGACCTGGCACAAACCATATTTTATTTTATTAATGCATATGCATTTAAACTTGTGGTAAAACCAGCATAATATGTAGATTAATAAATGTGACTTGTCCTTGAACTTTAAGAGTTTATCTGACATCTGATAGTAAATTTATTTCTTTCAAATATTTTTTATGGTATAGACAGTGTCACATAACATAATAAAAAGACTTAAAAATTGTATTGTATCACAACCAGGGTCCTTTTTCTTCCTAATTTTCTTCCTAGGGTAAGATCTTCCCTAATTATGTTTTGTTTGTCAAAATAAAGGACTTTTAATGTCAGATAGCCATTGGTATAAAAAGGTTATAAAATTATATTTTGAAAAATAATTTGAATTGTCAACAATGCAGAGGAAAATAGGCAATACTAAGTTTCACAATGCAATTCATAGTAATAAAATCTTGAACAAAATTTGAAGGTAATATGAAATTTAATTAAGATATAGATGGAAAATACTGTATCTCTGGAATGGTCATATCCCAATCGAGAGTATATGGTTTTTGCCTTTATCTTAAGGGAGTCTCTCTCTCTTTCTCTCTTTCTCTGTCTCCCTCTATAACTCTCTCTCTTTCTTTCAGAATTTCTAAATAAAATTATTTCACTTCAATAAAGACAAATTGGTTGACATCAGAGTAGAGTATAGCATATAGGGTACAAGCCTTGTATGCAGCCAACCCAGATTCAATCCAAAGGAATTCATAATATTATATACAATTTTATAGACAACAGGAAGTGAAGTGAAATTTTCATTTGAAAGTAAGGTCAGTTTTCTTTTCTCCTTTTTAACGTTGCCTTCTCTTTCTCATATATATAGGTATGTATATGCATAACTATATATGTGTGTGGAAATATATATTTCACTATTTTATTACTTTAATCCCCTTATATTCAATTACTCATTATGCATAATATTCTAGATTAATTGTTCCTTCTTGTTTTTCCACCTCTTTCAAAACAACACAAGGTAGAGAAGGATCACAGCTACCACTTGAACCAGAATTAAATTGGGCATAAATTTCAAGAAACAATAGGAATCTTTTGAGTCATACTTTTGATCTCAGACCTTCTCAGAAAATTCGGTCACCACAGTTTTTAAACCACCTTCTTATTTTCCTCAACTCACAGCTTCATCAAGCCCTGGGCTACTGAATGTTTAATGTATGCACACCATTGGCAAGGATTGTCTAATGTTCAGCTTGAATAATACATTCTCCTACAAATTTGTGTTACTACTAACACAATAATGATCTAAGTGCAACATCTGGTATATGATGTTGAATTGAAAGGCTCTAATAAGGAACAAATTCCAAGCAAAAATATAAAGCAGAAAAACCCATACTTTTTTCTTGAAATCTATGCCAAATTTAATTCTAGGTCAAGTGGTAGCTGTGAACCTTCTCTACTTTTGAAGTTCGACAGCACTTTTTCTCTTCTTCTGATGATAAATTCTGATCCATCTTATAGAACCCATAATGGCAATGAAACAAAAGAAAAGAACCTCTATCACTGAAGAATCTCTGTCTGTATCTCTTTGAAGAGAAAGCAAGAAGTCCACATGGAGTCCAGTTCCATATAGAACACCATTAGTTTTTTTTTAATTTTTTTAAATTTTATTGAATCACCGTGAGATAGTTACAAGCTTTCATGTTTGGGTTGCAATCTCACAATGATCAAACACCCATCCCTCCACCAGTGCACATTCCCCATCACCAAAGTCCTGGGTATACCCCCCTTTCCCACCCTCCCCCTGCCTCTAAGGCAGATAATATTCCACATACTCTCTCTCTACTTTTGGGCATAACAGCTTGCAACACAGACACCGAGAGGTCATCATGTTTGGTCCATTATCTACTTTCGGCATGCATCTCCCATCCCAACTGGTTCCTCCAGCCATCATTTTCTTAATGATCCCTTCTCTATTCCATCTGCCTTCTCCCCTCCGCTCATAAAGCAGTCTTCCAGCTATGGGGCAATTCCCCTGCCCTTGTATCTACGGTCGTTGGGTGTCAGCCTCATGTGATGCTACCCTGCACTCCACAACTGAGTGCAGTCCTTCTATGTCTGTCCCTCTCTTTCTGACTCATTTCACTTAGCGTGATAATCTCCATGTTTATCCATTTATAAGCAAATTTTATGACTTCATCTCTCCTAACAGCTGCATAGTATTACATTGTATAGATGTACCAAAGTTTCTTTAACCAGTCATCTATTTTAGGGCAATAGGGTTGTTTCCAGATTTTGGCTATTGTGAACAGTGCTGCAATAAATATGTAGGTACAGATGTCATTTCTACTGTGCTCTTTTGCATCCTTGGGATATATTCCCAGAAGCGGTATTGTGGGGTCATATGGAAGCTCAATTTCTGGTTTTTGAAGGACTGTCCATACTGTTTTCCAGAAAGGCTGGACCAGTCAGTATTACTCACCAACAGTGAAGAAGGGTCCTTTTTTCCCCACATCCACTCCAGCATTGCTTGCTTTTGTTCTTTTGAATGTGTGCCAGTCTCTGTGGTGTGAGATGATATCTCATTGTTGTTTTGATTTGCATCTCCCTAATGACTAGTGACATGGAGCATATTTTCATGTGCCTTTTGGTCATTTGTATTTCTTTTTTGAAGAAACTTCTCTTCATTTCTTCTCCCCATTTTTTGATTTGGTTGGAGGTTTTTTTCTTATACAATACTACAAGTATCTTGTATATCCTGGATATTAATCCCTTATCACGTGGGTATTGGGTAAATATTCTTTCCCATTCTGTATTTTGGTCACTGTTTCTTTTGAAGTGCAGAAGCTTCTTAGTTTGATCTAGTCCCATTTGTTTATGTTTGCTTCCACTTGCATGGTCAGTGCTGTTTCATCCTTAAAGATGCATTTAGCTTCAATGTCATGTAGAGTTCTGCCTACATTTTCTTCTATGAACCTTATAGATTCATGTTTGATATTGAGGGTTTTTTTATCCACTTTGATCAGACTTTTGTGTTTGGCATTAAACAGAGGTCAGAGTTCATTTTTTTGCAGGTAGCTATCCAGTTTTCCCAGCACCACTTGTTGAAGAGGCTTTCCTTGTTCCACTTTGCATTTCTTGCTCTTTTGTCAAAAATTAAGTGGCCATATATTTTGGGGTCTGTGACAGAATATTCAACTCTGTTTCATTGATCTGCAGGTCTGTTTTTATCCCAATACCATGGGGTTTTAATTACTACTGCTTCGTAGTAGGGTTTGAAGTTGGGGAAGGTGATGCCACCGATCTTCTTTTTCCCAAGGATTGCTTTAGCTATTCATGGGGGTTTATTGTTCCATATGAATTTCAGGAGTGTTTTGTCTATTTCTTTGAAAAATGTCATGGGTATCCTGATAGGGACTGCATTAAATTTGTATAGTGCTTTGGGCAGTATTGCCATTTTGATAATGTTAATTCTCCCTATCCATGAGCAGGGGATGTGTCTCCATTTCTTAGAGGACACCATTACTTAAACTCATACTCAATGAAAAGATTAGCAAAACCTTCGCAAATGTATTTTCCCGCTATGAGCTAAGAATTTATTAAAACGACTCTATGGACATAAAGCACAATAAAATAAAAAGTACTGGTCACTACCACAATGCTACTCTACCCCAAATAAATGACTAGAAAAAATACGCTAGCTTAAAAAAAGATGTTTAATCCAAATTGGTAGGGCTTTTGCCTTGCATGGGGCCAACCTGGGTTCGATTCCTCCATCCTTTTTGGAGAACCCGGCAAGCTACCGAGAGTATCTCGCCTGCACGACAGAGCCTGGCAAGCTACCCATGGCATATTCGATATGCAAAAAACAGTAAGAACAAGTCTCACAATGGAGACATTACTGGTGCCCACTCAAGCAAATTGATGAACAATGGGGGGACAGTGCTACGGTGCTACTCCAAGTGAGTCTTTGTATTTTTTAATGTAAAGCATGAACATTTAGATTCCTTCTTTATGAAAAAAGTGCCTGAAATAGTTGGAAACTCTACATTAAAAGGAAAACTCCTACAGTATGTAAAATGGACTTTCACATAATACTAAGTTGCCTCTTCTTACTTAGAAAGGAAACTCACACAAATTGTGTGTGTGTTTGTGTGTGCGCATGAAGCAAAGTAGTTTCTGTTAAAACTTTTTAAGAAAGGTGTGAGAGCAAGAAATGTACAAGCTTGAGAGAGAATGCGAGCTTCTCTAGAGTAGAAATGATCTAGCAAAAAAACAGGGACAAAGAAGCAAGACTCATGTTCAAGGGAGAACATGTGTTTTAAGAGCCAACTGAAGCTTTCACAACTTAATGGAGCACACAGATCCCAGAAAAAGTATCACTCACACACCGAGCTTTGCTATGGTGAATCTCTGACCAACATAATATATTTAGAAACAGTAGTAATGCTTAAAACGTGGTTCCCAATTGCTAGTGTACAAACAATGATACAACCTCGACTGGGCATTTTGAACAACAAATTGCAAAATAAACATTGAAGATGATGAAGAAATTAAGTCTAGAAACCAAGTTCTTGATAATTGCAAAGGTCCAGGACCTCTTATCCAAATTTTCACACAAGAGAACAATGATTTTCTCTTTTGCCTGCCAATTTTATACTCCTTTCCTGTCACATGCAGATGAAACTAATCATAACTAATACATTAGAGAAGACTAACTGTCTCATTTTATTATAAGCATTCAGAAACAATTATGAACAACTCCCTTTCACAGGTGTCCCCAAGAGATGGCTTCAATATTACATGCATTTCAAGAACTATAATAGCATTGGATAATGTGATTAATTCAACTCATTTTGCTCTCTCATCCATCTCCTCTGAATCTCACATCTGCCTTTTAAACTTTTTAATATGATATTATAATCATTAAAAATTCTCACAAAACTTTTAGTTCTCCTTCCTGGTACCCGTAGCTTTGTATTTCCATGACAGCTTGAAGCCAGGTGGCTATGTAACTAGTATGTCCAGTGAAATGCAAGCAGAAATAACATATGTTTTACTGAGAACATTTAAAGATGCTTACATGGGAATTGTAATACTCCCTTTCTTTTATGGCAGTTATTATGTATATTTGCCAAGAAGAAGTCTGTATCATAATTTTTTCCTGAGAAAAACTGTAGGATAACATTGGGGTTGTCCTTTTAGCCTTGTCGCAAGGAGCTGTTTACCTTAAAACAATGTCCTTTCTGTATGGACACAGGAAGACAGTTAATATTATTCTTTGTAACTTGGGAGCTGGTTGACTCCAAAAATACTTACTCCTGGGTATCTGCTTTCTCAGCTCAGTTGCCCTTACTTCCTAGCACCCCAAAAGCAGAGTCCCTACAAGGGATGGAATGAACCCAAGGCAAGCTGTGAGCTACCCTGGCATCAAAATGGGCCAGGCCCAAAGCGCCACAGTACTTAACTATAAGTTGAGAGCATAGTCATAGACAAATGCTGTCATGATCAAAAAGTAATGACGAGACTGTGACCCTGCTGGGGTTAGGAAGACTATGAGGACTCTGGTCTGGAATATATAGCGAATGTCCTCAGGAAGAACTAAACTTTGAATATGTCTTACTGTGCCCATACAGAATTACATTGCTAGAAATATTAGAAGTATATTTACTATAGCTATTTAAGTGGATTACTAGCTGAGGAAGGAAGAAAGTGACACACCCTGGATGGGATCCCATCCTTAAGGGGATCTCCTAATAATCTGGAGTAATCTGCTTAGATGAGATTTTGTTAATTTCCTGGAGGAGTGGTCTTATTCCTCTTTGTCGGTTTGTTAATATTCAAACCACCTTTGTGTCAACACCCTATGTTATTACTATATAAACTAAGTAGCATTAGTTACTATAAGAGAACTGAGGAGAAGACATGGAAGAGAGAAGACACGGGAGAAGACACAGAAGCGGGGAGAAGACACAGAAGCAAAGAGAAGATACAAGAGACAGACAGAAGAGAACACAGCAGCACACAAAGAAGCAGAGCACAAAGGAGGAGCCATCTTGATCTGGTCCATACACAGAAGCTCGAGAGCACTAAATGTGAGTGGCAAGAGAGAGAGAACACTACCCCGAGAGCCCACGAACAACACACATCATGGCACCCTTCTATGTGTGCACATTTGTATTTTTACAGTTTACAATTTTTTAGAGTTTAAATTTTTTTTACATTTTACAATTTTTTACAATTTATAATTATTTACAATATACAATTGTTTACAATTTATAATTTTTTACAATTTATTACTAATGTCTCCATCAACTCAACTAGAAAAATGCAAAAGAGAACAATAAACATTATTTCATCAGAACACTAATATTCAGGGAGGAAATAACTTCTACAGCAAGAGTCTCTATCCTTACTGACTTACATAGGTCTTTGAGCAGTTATCATGACCCAACTCTTCCTATTCATGACTTTGTGTAGAGAAAGTGTTTAAAGGTCTTTTGAAGTTTGAAGAAAATGAACAATTGAAGATCTGCTTTGCAAAAAGGGGTTTCGTTCACCACCAAATCTCTAATATGTCCTTTAAATTCTATTTTGTCTTGCTTCTTTTCCAAAACATCTTTCTCCTAATCTTTACCTTCCAAAATACTTTTAGTAATATAGCCTCTTAGTTCTATTTTTATTTCTATGAAAATCAGACTGAACTTTCTTCTTCCTCCATCTATCCCTTATCACTTAGCCTCATGATTTATGTGCAAGTCTCCTGCATGTCTAGTCTCCACCAATCAACTGAAAACAACTTAAAATGCTTCCTGTAAAAATCAAACAACAACAACAACAACAAAACCCAGTGACTTCATTGCTACCAATGGCTTCAACCTTACCATTATCTTTCTCTGGAGTCCTTAATAACATTGCACCATAAGTTTAATGATAAGGATATCCTTGATAAGGTTTTTCTTTTCTCATCCTTCAAATCACATTTCCACATCCTCTTCACTGGCAGTTTTTTGTTTGTTTTAGCGATTATTTACGTTCTTCACTTGATATACTTTTCTTTACTCTTTTATTTTTTTTTCACAGTCTGATTATTTATGTGTTTATGTCTCAACATCTCTACCTGGCACCAAATATTACTTAGCATTTGCTGACAAGCTTTAAGGACTCCTAATTTTTCCTATTAAACAGATATTGTCTTCTCTCTACGTTTTGAACTGCTTCTTCTACATTTTACCACACCCCACTCCAGTATGCTAAAAACACATCATTATATACTTTTCTTTCTCCATAATCTGTCAATCATTATCCTTATTTATATTACTTTTAAAATTATTTTATTGTTATTAGTTTTAGTTTGCTCTTTATGCAAAAAGCCTTGAGATTTTATTTTTTCATAGTTTTGTTTGTTTTTGAGAGAGACTTTCCCCCTCATTCTATTAAGGGACTGTAATTTAAAATACTGTTAATGATAGTATCACACATGCATCATCATAACACTATACCCACTTCCAAGTGCCTAAATCCCTCCACCAATGTCCCGAAGACTCTTCTCATCCAGTCCTTACTCACCCAAGTAAGTTCAGTTCCTTTTTCTCAAAATTTAATTATTTTTTAATTGAATCACAGTGAGATGCACAGTTACAAAGCTTTTCATGATTCAGTTTCAGTAATACAATGTTCTAACAGGTGCCCCTTCACCAGTTTAAATTTCCAGTGTCCCCAGTTTCCCTCCCCATCTCCTTCTATTCCTCTATGGCAGGCACTATTATTTGCTCTCCTTCCCTCTATAATCTCTCCCTCTCTCTCTCTCCCTCTCTCTCTCTTTCTTTCTCTCTCTCCCTCTCTCTCTCCCTCTCTCTTTCTCTCTCTCTTTCTCTCTCTCTCTGGGCATTATGGTTTGCAATATAGATAATAAAAGATTTTGAGATATATCATTTATCTACTTTCAACACGCAGTTCCTCTCCAAAGTGACTATTTCCAACTTTTATTGTCATATGGGGGGCTGGATAGATAGCACAGAGGGTAGGCCATTTGCCTTGCATGCGGTTGACCGAATTTGGTTCCTCTGCCCCTCTCAGAGAGCCCAGCAAGCTACCAAGAGTATCTTGCCCACATGGCAGAATCTGGAAAGCTACCCATGGCATATTCAATATGCTAAAAACAGTAACAAGTTTCACAATGGAGACATTACTGATGCCCACTCGAGCAAATCCATGAGCAACTGCATGACAGTGACAGTGACAGTGATTGTCATATGAGTCCCTTCTCTCTCAGCTGCCCTTCACCCTCCAAACAATTTTGTTAAGCTTCCAAAAATTGACCAGTCCTCCTAATCTTTGTTTTCACTGGTCTTGGATATTAGTCTCATGCTGCTTTTTTTATATCCCACAGATTAATGAATGAATGAATGAATGAATGAATGAATGAATGAATATTTCCCGGTTGTTCTACTTCAAAGATGAAAGACCACTGACCACGCAAGTGGAAGCAAAGATAAACAATCAGGGCTGCATTAAACTAAGTAGTTTCTGCATAGCAAAAGAAATGGTGACCAAGATGCAAAGGCAGCCCAAGGAACGGGAAAAATTATATACTAAATAACCATCTGATAATGGGTTAATATCAAGATATATAAGGCACTGGTAGAACTTTACAAAAAAGAACATCAAACCCTGTCAATAAATTGGGAAAAGAAATGAACAGAAACTTCCTCAAAGAAGAAATTCAAATTGCCAAAAGGCACATGAAAAAAGGCTCTACATTACTAATCATCAGGGACCTGCAAATCATTCATCTCACACTGTAGAAACTGGCACACATCAAAAAGAACAAAAATAATGGTTGCTAGTGAGGATGTGGGGAGGAAGGGACTCTGATTCATTGTTGGTGGAAATGCCAATTGGTTCAACCTTTTTGAAAAACAATATGGACATTCCTTAAAAAACTAGAAATTGAGCTCCCATTTGACCCAGCAAAACCACTTTTGGCCCTGAGGACCCAAGAACACACAGCAGAAAAACCATCTGCACATCTATGTTCTCTGAAGCACTGTTCACAACAGCCAGGATCTGGAAACAACCTGAGTGTCCAAGAACCATAAACAAACTATAGTACATTTACACAATGCAATGCTACACACACATTAAGAAAAATCACTTCACTTGTATCAATTGTCATCCCATTGATCTTTGATTTGCTCGAGCAGGTGCCAGTAACGTCGCCATTTGTCCCTGTTGCTGCTCGTGCAGCCCAATGATATCTGTTTGCCCCAGGAACAGGAAGAGCCTCAAATCGTTCATTCAGGGATTTGACAAAGGAATATGACCATCTAGTTGGTGGGCGGCCACGCGGTCTTCTGACGTCCTGTGGAATCCAGTCAGTAAAAGCTCAAGACCAGCGGTCATCTCAGAATTGCATTACATGACTGGCCCATCTGATTTTTGATGCCTTCACAAATGAGACAGCGTCCTTGATTCTTGACCATCGACAGAGGTCAGAACTTCAGATTCCTTCTCTCACTTGAGTGAGATGTGATACACTTAGCATAGCTCTTTTGATTCCTCTTTGGGATAACCGAGTAGTGTTCTCATCCTGTTTGCACAGGGCCCAGGTCTCGGAGGCATATGTTAGTGCAGGAAGAACGGTGGAATCGAAAAGATGTGCCCGGAGTTAGAGGTTCTTAGTCCTCTTAACCACTTCTTTAATGCTTCTGAAGACATTCCACACTGCCCTCTTCCTACTGTGCAGTTCTGGCACCAACTCATTCCTCATGTTTAGTTCTTGACCCAGGTACACATAGCTGCTGCATTAGGAGATGTTCATTCCATTGAGAACAAATGGAGTGTCAGGAGCTAGTTCATTTTTCATGAGCATCATCTTGTTGAGATTCAGCTGCAGTCCTTTCCACACTCATGGTCAAAGTCAGCCAGCATTTGTGCCGCTTGGCTAATGATTGGGATTATGAGAACGATGTCATCAGTGAAGCAGAGGTGGTGTAATTGCCAACTGCCTATCTTCACTCCCATTCCTTCCCATTCCAGTCATCACATGATGTTCTCAAGGGCAACACTGAAGCGTTTCGGTGAAATGGTATCACCCTGCCGCACCCCTCTCTTTACATCAATGATCACTTCCTTGTAGAATGGTGAGATCCCGGTGGTGAATCCACCAAACAGCTCGTGGGGGATTTTGATATACTGAGTTTGAAAGCCCTGTTTGGCCAGCGCTTTGATGACCATTTCAGTCTCAACAGAATCGAAGGCCTTTTTTAAGTTGATGAACATTAGACAGAGAGGCATCTTGAAATCTCACAAAACTTCAATGAGTTTGGTCACTGTGTGGATATGGTCTATCGTGCTGAATCCCCTTCGGAACCCGGCTTACTCGCATGGTTGTCCTTCATCTAGTGTTCTGGCTATTCTATTCAGGATGACACAAGTGAACAACTTGTAGATAATAGACAGCAGGCAGATTGGGCAATAGTTGCCAATGTTGTGGATGGCTCCCTTCTTGTACAACAGAACGGTCCTACTGGTTTTCTATTGAGATGGAACCTTGCATTCAGACACGTAGTTTGTAAAGAGCCGAGCCAGTATATTGATGAGTACTGGCGGCAGATTCTTCAGGTGTTCGAGTCTGATCTTGTCCAGACCAGGAGCTGTATGCATCTTTACCAAAAAAATGGCGTGTCAGATTTCGGAAGGGATGACATTGGGAACAATATATCCATTCTGCGGAATTTAGTATGTGGGCAGGTGGACATGGATGTCAAAGAGATCCGAGTAGAAGTCGTGAATAATCCCCTCCATTGCCTTTCTGGAAGATGTGATAGATCCATCAGGATGTCGGAGGGCAGTCATCTTGGTCTTGTAGTCCTCAAAGGACAGGCGAGTGTTGCCTGTCAACTATCCAGCCACTGCCACTACCTGTCCACTACCCAGTCCACTACCCAGCCACCGCCATGCTCCAGGCCACTCTCTAGACACTTGGGCCGAAACTCATGCACAAGTGAAGCCCCACAAAACCAGGTAAGCAGAACTTTGTGACCTTGAAGTCTAGGTTCAATGAGACCCGGAAACAAGATCCTCTGTCTGCATCCTCCAATCTCCACATCTGAGGGAGGGGTCAAACCCAGACACCCCACCCTACCCAAGCCAGATAAATACCTCACCGACCCACCCCACTATATCACTACTAGCCACCGCCACACTCCAGGCCACTCTCTGGACCACGTGTCCACGAAGCGTGTTCAACATAAGACACTTAATACCCATTATTCTTGCACCATATTTGATGGGGTTCAAATATGGTGCGGACCATGGTAACAAATCTAAGGGTGATTGTAGGCTGCCCTAAAAGTCTCCATCCCTTTCCAAGAGCCTGGCAAGCTACTGAAAGTATTCCGCACGCATGGCAGAGCCTAGCAAGCTACCTGTGGCATATTCGATATGCCAGCAACAGTAATAGCAATCGGTCTAATTCACCTGACACTGATAGAACCTCAATATGGCAGCGTTAAGAAAGATGAGCAAGGAGAAGCTGAAGAAATCTCAGAGATAAACTAGACTTCCGAAACAAAGAAAGACTAAAATAATTGTCTGTACTTTCAACGCACATATGCTAGCATCAGAAGCATCCATAGAAGACCTGATGGTGCAAGTGCAGGAGATCAAGTACAACATCATTGGTCTGACCGAAATGAGAAGTCATCAATCACATCACTCCATTTTCAACACCAGAGAAGAATTGTTCCTTGGAATATTCAACAACACAGGCATCAGTGGTGTCAGTGTCCTTGTGAACACAAACTTGGCCATGAGCATTGATTCATTCAAATGTCTAGCAACCCAAATCAGATGATTACACTTGAGTAGATGTGGCTCACTGCCTGCAGTTTCTATCTTCTTCGTCTAAGCACCAACATCCAACTACGATGAAGAAGAAATTGAGAGGTTCTACATGGAACTGGAGAAGTTCTAAAAGAAGACCACACCTTCTACAAGATCATTATTGGGAATTTTAATGCCAATATAAGTCCAAGAAGGTTGCATGAAGAATTCCACATTGGATTGGAACCCATTGCCTAGAATGGAACGATCAGGGTGGGAGACTGTCTGAATTCATCTTGTCGACCAAGACCATCCATGGTAACTCACAGTTCCAGAAGGCCAAATCAAAATGCTGGACATGGGAGTCTCCCAGTGGACAGTTCCACAATGAAATTGACCACATCATACTCAATTGAAGGTTTTGCCTGACCAATGTCGCTGTTGTCCCAAAATTCCAAATGGGATCAGACCACCATCTTCGTGGAAAATTCTACTTCACAGTGCAGGGAGAAAGGTCTGCAAAATTTAAGTCTAAGAAGGCAACTCCCAGAATGACCACCAACTGAGAGCTCTTTGGCACTATTGCAGCAACGTGGGAAGATGCCGTCCTTGACAACATCAACAAGGAATACTGGCTCAGCACCTCCATGACTGTGCGAAGAATGCCGAGAGTGAGAAAGCCACAAACAGACACCTGCCTTCAGAAACTCTAGAGCTCATTCATCAACGTGGTTTGGCACAACCCTCAGCCAGCCACAACTGATGTCCGAGCTCGCAAAGCTGTGCAGGAATGTGATAAAGGAAGACCTCAAAGAAAGAAGAGCAGCAGTGTTGGCCGATGCGGCAGAAGCTCGAAAAAAAAGTATTCATTAAGAAAAATGAAGCCATGAAATTTTCTTATAAATAGATGAACATGGAGAGTACCACACAGAGTAAAGATTAGTTCTTTAGATCGGCTCCAGAGTTCTGCTGCTCTTGGCCATTTGTTGCTCTTTTATTGTGAATCTTTATATACTATGTATGAGAGAGACCATACTGTTTCTCTCCTTCTGAATCACTTTACTAAGCATGACACTTTTTAGATCTATTCAAATAGTGTGAATTGCATGATTTAATCTTTTCTTACAGATGCATAGTATCCCATTATTATATGATATATAAACTGTGACATATACATTTTATATATCACAACTAGTTGAATTGTGATACATAGGTCTTATATATCAAAAATTCTGGGTGTTACTCTCCCACTATGTTACTTTATATTCCACAGATCAGAAGGTCTGCCCCACAGCTTGGAAACTGGCCTCCCATGGTGGGGGAAAGGCAGCTGAGATAGAGAAGGGAACACCTAGTAGAAGATGTTGGAAGGATCCATTGGGGTTGAAAGATACATGTCGAAAATAGACCGTAGACCAAACATGAAGGCCATTCAATACCTTCATTGCAAATTACAACACCCAAAAGGAGAGAGAACAAAAGGGAATGCCCTGCTGAGGAGGCATGGTGGGGTGGTGGGGGATGGGTTGGGGATGGTGGAAGGGATACTGGGAACATTGGTGGAGGAGAATGGGCACTAGTGGAGGGATGGGTAAACAATCACTGTATGACTGAAACGCAAACATGAAAGTTCATAAGTTTGTAACTGTGCCTCACGGTGATTCACTAGTAAAAAACTTAAAAAATAAAAATAAAAACAAATTGTTAAATAACCAAAAAAAAGCTTCTGGAACCCATAGCCAAATATTTGGGTTGCATTCATATTTTTGTCATTATACTAGGCTCTATAATGAACATCAGTGCACAAGTGCATATCTATACTTACTCTTTTAAATTACTTCCTTACAGATCTAATTGCCTTCATCATTTATTCGTGCTAATTACTCATTATAAGACTGCTGAAATAATCTGTTTTATATTGTATCATATCATTCTTAAAAAGAAAAAGGTAAATCATTCTTGCACTATAAAGGCCTGTTAACACGACTTAATATATTCTAGTTTTGTATTTATGTAGCAAGTTTAAATAACAAACTTAATCCAAAATTTTCAGAGGATTGAATATCTCAAATATATTCTTTTCTTGAATTTAATTCTTTCTTGTTATATATCTATACAATATTTTATGTTTATATAGCCTCAACTAGTTCATGAAGTACTCTCTCATTAATCTTGGCATGTCTAATACCTAAAATAATGGTAAATACATAACAAAATATTTATGTGATGAAAGTATGCATATTGAGATATATGTATAATCTGAGACATTATATGTACACATATCTATACATATGCATATAGAGTATAAGTAATAAAAATGTTAAATTTATATTATTTTTAGTTTACACAAATAAATAGAACTGCTATTTTTTACTTTTATTGTTTTCTTTATGAGTATTTAAGTCAAGCTCCATGTAAAAACTAGAGTCCACTGTTCATAACATCTCATATTATCAAAAAAAAAGAGAAAGCTTTCATTTAGACAGAAAGTATGTTGTGATCTTTTATAGAAGAGGAAAGTCCATACTAAATTACTTAGGAACAGCTTCAGAATGCTGTAAAGTAAAAGCTATAATGAATAACTTGTCCATACTTTAGATACTGAAACATTTTTGAGCAAAGCTTAAAACCAGTGCATAGGGATTTAGTTATGAGACTTTCAGTAAGATTAATGGAAGTGATGCTCCTTAAATCCCCTGGCATAGCTTTGAAAATATTCCAACTGCTATCAGTGATTTCTTTGTGACTTATAATTCTGACTTCAGTTTCAAGTTGGAGATTTAAGGAAGCAATAGATGTGTTTGATATTGACAACCTTGTGACTCCAATTATATAATAACAGAAAAAAAGGTTTTGATAATAACCTAGAAACTGTTCTACCTGATACTTGAATTCTCTCTGTGAGATGGTGGAATAGTCAAGTTATTTCCATCAGAGCAGGAAAATCATTGTCTCCTAAGTATCTTTTCAACTTAGACAAACCAAAATGATAATTAAAGTATTTTAACTTATAATGGTGAAAGATGTAAATTGTTAAACTTTAAAAAAACAAAATCTAACCACTGTACAGTTTCCTAAGTATCCTAGTAGTAAAGTTTCGATTTTTAGTGAAAATTGAAGGACAGTCATGGAAAGTAGGATGCATATTTATTACTATGGACAAATTAATGTTATACATTCTTGAAATTACACCTACTCCTTGTAAGCCTTTTGTTACAAATATATTTAAGATGGGGAATTTGCTGCAATATTTATCCTAGTGAGTGTGACTGCGAAGCTACTGGAAAAAATGGGGGTTCTGGATGGAGAAGGCTTAGTCACAATTCGAGCAGGTGTGTGGGACACCTGGGCTCCTTTCATGGTCACTTCATGCGTGAGGCCCATCCAAATGTGTGAAGCCTTGAGCATGGCTGTGGCTGGGTTTCAGAGGTCTTCAACTGTCATGGCTCTGCTTGGGGCAGAGAGGGAAAGGCAACCCGTCCTCTCCGAGGGGCCCCAGTGAAAACAGCCAGGTGTGGAGGCAAGAGACTCTGTGTTGCTCTCTTCGAGGAGCTTGATTTTATCTTATCTTACTGCCCCTCAGCACCTTGTAATCCCACCAACGGCCAACATTCAGAGACTAAGACCAAGCTCCTGAACATCTAATAGATTTGTTCTCTTTCTCGGAGAACCTGACAAGCTACCAAGAGTCTATTGCCCACATGGGAGAGCCTTGCAAGCTCCCCATGGAGTATTCATATCCCAAATACAGTAGAAGATATATACATATCTCTTGGAGAGCCCAGCAAGCTACTGAGAGTATCCTGCCTGCATAGCAGAGCCTGACAAGCTACCTGTGGCGTATTTGATATGCCAAAAACAGTAATGATAGGTCTCATTCCCCTGACCCTGAAAGAGCCTCCAATTGTTGGGAAAGATGAGTAAGGAGAGGCTGCTAAAAATCTCAGGGTTGAATGTAATAGAGTTACTGATGCCTGCTCGAGTAAATTGACAAGCAATGGGATGACAGTGATACAGTGACAATGATTTATCCTAGTGGAAAATTTTTATCATTTTAGGATAGGGAAAGGAGTATTCAGAAGACCTATGTTAAACTTAAATACACAAAAATTCCCTTGAATAATCAGAATGATTAGGAGATTTTTGTAACTACTTTTTATTTTTAGGGTTCTTCAGCATCATCAAAGCCAAACTTAGATTAAAAGAGATTTTCAGAAAACTCTGTGCAAGTTCCATCCCCAAATAAATTTGCAACTATCTATAATCTATAATTTGCAATTATCTATAATGTTTAATAATTAATATTCTAAAATTCTACATTTTAACTGTATTTAAGAGGTAAATATATTAATAATTTTTTCATATAATACTTATTATACCTTTTTTACTACTGTGAAAATAACTTTAAGCACCTTCCCTAGCACTGATTCCATTAAACAAATGTTCCAGAAATTTAAGACAAAAGGATGTCAGCAACAAAAATACAAGTAATGTGAACTATAATTTTTATCTCTGTAGAAATCACTATCCCTAATGTAAGATTCTGCCAGAGTGCCAACCTGAGAGAAAGGGAGCCAAATATCTTTTAAATGGAAAATCCTGAATTTTAAAGAAAAGCAAAATGCATTTTGCATTTTGATTCATAAAGAAACTTTCAGTATGCTTTTACTGTACTACTGTTTCCATTGGTAGTACATGAAGCTCTATATAATGAAAGACAACGTACCCCGTGATTGGACATAAAATATTATTTAAAACAAATATCATTATCAGTGAATTAACCAAACTGTTTACTAAAAAAATCTTGGAAGTGAAACAAGAAGCTCTCTTAGTGAGAGTCTGTGCTACTATGGGTAAAGTCACTACAACAATATCTATTTAATAATATACTAAAATATATATTTGCTTTTAGAAGGTGATAATGACATACTTGAGAATTATAAAACATCTGAGTTCTCATATCTACTATTTCATGCAGAAACTAAAATAGTGCAATAAGGAAGCAAAGGTGAAATGATCAAAAAAAATCTTGAAATTTCTGGAGTATTCAGATAATGAGAAGAAAGAAAGAGAAATGTTAGACAAGGAAGTATGGTCTATCTGGAGCAAATTCACTCAAAATAGTGAATAGGAGAAAAAGAAGAAGACATGTAGTTGTGAAACAGTAAAAACAGATTTACAATTAGACTTTCAGTGCCTGTGAGGGAAAGTTTGCATCTGATATTCAGGAGTTAGTTTATCATTTGACACTCTAAAGAAGCCTCATCTTTATGAAGTAAAGTAAGTGAGACTTGGCACATTTTAGCAATTAGTCATGAGGGTAAAAATATATTACAAAAGGTTTTAGCCTAAATAGCTCTTGCTCTGAATTTTATTTATTTTTTATTTATTTTTTTATTTTTTTATTGAATCACCATGTGGAAAGTTACATAGTTCTCAGGGTTATGTCAGTTATACAATACTCAAACACCCTTCCCTTCACAAGTGCCCATTCCAACCACCCCAGTATGCCTCCCACGTCCTGCCCCCACCCATCCCCCCAGCCCCCCCTTGTAAGTGATAAGTTTCGTTTTGATTACTCTTTATCTTGATTACATTCCATGTTTCAACTCATAACTCACTATTGTGCTGGAGTTACCACCCCCCCCAAAAAAAAGGCAGTCCTACTGCCAAGGAAACATTTGATATTTTTCCATTGCTGAGAATGTAGAGATATTAAGTCCCGCTGTTTGTTACATAACTTTTCTTCATTCATTTTTCTTGTTCCCCTTCCTTCCCGCGCCACCAAGTTTATGCCTGCTTAGTAATCTTCATAATATGATATGCGTGGGGCTATAGCTTAGTTGATAGTCTAGCAGCATGTCTGCAAGCAGTTTCAGGAACCAATAATAGTGTGCTGGTATTGGCCCCGGCTCCACCAGCATCCCGCTGTTCCATGTACATAATTTCTTTTTTTTTTCCCTCATATCCCATTCCCATGCCACCAGGTTCGTGTATGCTTAATGGACATCATAATATGGCTTATGCCACGCCACATTTCTTCCCCTCAGCTGGCATGGGGTTGTAGCTTAGTTCAGTCTAGAGAGATGGCTACCACTATGATTGCCTTCAATATTTCAACAAAAGACTTACTATTCTTGTTAGGGTTATCCCCCCAAAGTCCAACCCGTTACAAAGGAACCATTTCATATTGCTGATGATTAGATGACATTAGGTCGTGCGGCCGCATCAGCGGCCACACGGTTTTGGATTTCTGTATAAAGTTCAGGGAAAATTCTGCCAGAAATTCTATCACTACAATCTTTTACCCTTTTATGGTACTCATAGATGGGAAAACCTAGAGAAATACCTGGTCCCTGCTGGGGCAGCCTGGCGGAAACGCTCAGTTCACGTTCTGGAGGAATTTCAGTGGGCAGCTGGTGTCCAAAGTAGCTCTTTTGGGCTCCTCGGTCATGCTGGAGCGGCGGCAGTGGCGAGTGGGCACTTGCTCTGAATTTTAAACATATAAACATACATTGTGGTGTAAATTGACTCAATGGTTAGAGGATGAAAAATAGTTAATATGAAATTAGAACTTTAAAATAATCTGAATAATGTTTTACACCTACATTGTAGGGATATTGGGGAGGGAGGCAAGGTAAAAAAGAAAATTCTAATATTTTCTTTTTTTGCATATATGTAACTGTCACTTGTATCGTTTTTAATTATTCTCATGTGTTTTATTGACCACTACTATAACAATAGTTTCATCAATATGAAGAGTATTTGTCTACATGAAGAGTTAGTAAATATATAGTAGTTATTTCAAGCAGACTCTTCAAAGATAGTAAATTGAGTAGTAGTATTATAATACTGATGAGAGAAATAGGAGAGATTTGTTATCTGTATGTTATATGAGAAAATTTTCTTTTCTAACATAACTTACACTTTAGGCAAATTATTAATCTTCAATGTTTAAATGTCATTTATGTTCAGTATATATTCTTAGATTTCATTTGTTCAGCCTAGTGACCAGCCTCTAAAGAAAGAAACAGGCTAAAACAAAGATAATTTATTTATTTTACCTCAATATATTCAAGTGACCTTAACAAGCTGCCAAGTTTTTACCCCAAAATGTGTACTTTTAAAAACTTGAAGATCAAATTTCTTAAATGTATAGTTAGCTCGTCTAAGATGACAATAAAAAATATATAATTGAGATTTGTGTTTCTTTGGTTATGGTAGATATGGATTTCAGGTAGCTTTCTCTAGACAATACACAATAAAACTGGAAATTTGCTTAATTAAGACTATATTGTTGTGTTCCTAAATAAAATTCATTTAAACCATGAATGTGACTCAGAATATTCTTCCTAGATATACAAATATTAAACCATTATGTTGGACTTTATAGTTTTATCTAGTTTTACATAAACTTGAAAATTAAACATTGACTTTATAAATAATGAAAAATGAAGTTTTATGAAGAGTAACACTCTCTATATACATATATATGCACATATATATGTATATATACATATACATACATGTATATGTACAATTAAAACTTTGTGCTCAAGAACTCTGTTAAGTTTATGTTCTTTAAGACAGTACCCACAGTAAATCACTGTCAATCTTAATACTCAGAGTGATGAAAACCAATTTGGCGTGAACTTAGAACATATGTCAGAAGTTGTTGGTGGTGACTAGGACACATTAGGGTAAATGTAAGGTAAGGTAAATGATACAATTTTAGTTTGCAAATACAATCCTTTTGTATTTGCCTTATCAACATATCTTCATCATCCACCTATTTATCTAAAAATTCTATCATTCTTTTAAAAACAATGCTTTGTTAAAAATAAAAATCCCAAGAATATTCAATGATTTTAACTGTTTTTATAATGCATATTTTGGTTTAAATGGTTTATCTGAATAGGTTTGTTGAGGAGTGAACGAATGTGGGACCACATCTTTAGATTGAACCATGAAGCAGGGAGTTTGAAGTCACCGAAAATGAATCCATATATTTTCTAGTTTTTTCCTTAAGTATTACCTTGATAGATATACTTAAACAATATCTAAAATCAATTTAGACATATAGGAATTATTCACTGTATCATTGTCATTCTATTGCTCATAGATTTGCTAGAGTGGGCACCAGTAACGTCTCCATTGTGATACTTATTGTTACTATTTTTGGCATATCGAATACATCACGAGTAGCTTGCCAGGCTCTGCCGTGCAGATGTGATATTCCTGGTAGCTTGCCAGGCTCTCCGAAAGGGACAGAGGAATCAAACCCAGGTTGGCCGCATGCAAGGCAAACACCCTACTTGCTGTGCTATTGCTTATAATTATTTCTCTTACATTGTATCTTTAAAAAAAATTTCAGTCGAATTATCAAGGTAACAATCAATGTACCACTATTGTCTTGTTTCTCATTGATTTGCTAGAGCGAGTGCCAGTAAGATTTCCATTCATCCTGTCGCATTCAGGGTCAGGGAAATGAGGCCCACTATTGTTATTGTTTTTGACATATGCCACGGGTAGCTTGTCAGTCTCTGCCATGCGAGATTCTGTGTCACTCTCTTCTGGGAGCTTTGTTTTATAATCTCTGGATCCTGGCCATTGATGAGATTACATGGCATGGCACCAGGGGCAGTTCATGGATGTGGCTGTCAACCTACTGGAAAATGGGGGATCTGGGTGAAGGAAGCCCAGTCCCAATCCAATCCCACGAGGCTTAGAAATTTCAGCCACAGATCCCGCATACCTGGGTTCCTCTGTTGGTTCCAACATGCATGAGGCTTGTCCAAGCATGTGGAGTGTGGCCTTGAGCATAACTACGAGTGGATTCTGGAGGTGTTCAGCTGCCAGGGTTCAGCTTGGGGTGGGGAAGGATATTCAACCCACCTCCCTCTGAAAGGGCACCGGTGAAGACAGCCTGGCATGGGGGTAGGAGGTTTTGCCAAGGTAACAATACTGTCTGAATTATACCATAATCAAATCACGATTTCTGGATAAGCATAGCTACATAAGCATGTACTCTAATAAAGGTTAAAGACAATGTTTTTTCTGATTTCTTATAAACAAGTATTAAAATCACTACTAACTTCTTAATGTGTAATATCCGTCATAAGAAATAAAAACCTATCATAATTGATTTATATCCTTTTGACCTGGAAAATGTCAGGAACAATTAACAATTTTACCATTAAAATTTATTTAAAACAGCGCATATGCTGCCTGCGCCCATGTGCTGCTTGCGCCCGTGTGGCCAAGCACACATGTTGCCGAGGCACATGTGTTGTCCACATCTCCCCTCTTGAGATGTGTACTTTCATCCTTTCATACTTTTGTGTCTAAAGTTTGGTTATGTGTAGGAGCTTCCTCCACCCTTGGATAAGCCCACATTCTCTCTTGAGTGTGTTATTCTTACTATTCTTCTCCCACTTATCTCTGCCTCCTTCTCTCAAAAACCTCTAAATAAAATCTATTTACTTCAAAAAATAATTTATTTAAAACAAAGTAAAGCAGTCTACGATGTTTAGTTAGTGGGTCATATGTTAAGATTTATTTCTCATTTTTTATTGTTTGTTTAGAGGTCACATCCAGTGGTAGTCAGGGCATACTCCTCTGCTATCATAGGTACTTCTAATACAGGTTGGGACGCAATATAGGGTGAAGTTATTGAATCTGGGTGAGTTGCATGCAAGGCAAGTGGATATGCACCATACTATCTCTCTGACCCAAGTCTTATTTATTCCTAATCATAAACTTATAGATTGGGAATTCTTTTAATAGCTTGCATGTGATATTGGGGATAACACCATTCTGCAAGGCAAAGTTCTCACATTGCCTTCAAGCAAGTGAGACTATCAGAATGTGTGAACTTCTCCTAGAAGTTCAGATGCTTCATGAAAATCTTGGGTTTCCATGTTTTCATTGATATCAATCTGTTTATATCTGTCCAAATTTTCAAGGAGCCACTAGTTACAAGTAGGACCCAGACTTTGGCATAAGACCAGCAGGATAACTTTATCTCTGGCTATTGGGATAAAATCCTGGGTTTTGTTATCAGCCTTTTCTATCCTAACTGTAGAATATTGAAAAGTCTTTGAATATTCCTCAGGAAGTCCTCTAATTTCTACTCTTAGTGATCATTTTCATGTGGAATGCCTCGATTTCCCCCAGCAACAGCAATCAAATTTCATTATCCTCATAAGAATTACTTCTCCCAAGCCTCAATATTGTCTGAGATATTGACCCAATGATGCATTTCCTTCCATGGCTATCCCATCCTCCTTCATCTTTAATTAAAAACTTTTTTTTCATCACTGAGGAAAGATGGGTATTTGATCATTGTGAGACTGTAACCCAAACATGAAAGCTTGTATCTATCTCATGGTGATTCAATAAAATTTTAAAAACATTTAAAAAAAATCGTCATCACCATGTTCCAGGAGATTCCCACTCTCAATCTATCATAAGTAATGGGATCCTCACTGGTTTTCACTGCAGTTGACTAGTGATGATTCATGTCCCAATTCCTCCTTTAGATTCAGTCTCCTCATAACACTCCTGACACCACTTCTCTTGGGATGGCTTCCCTGTGCAACTTATAGATTGAGACTTTATGGAGAAGCTAAATGGGGAATGTTCTTCACATAAAAATATATTCGGTAAGGACAAAAGTAGGACTAGACCTAGTAAGGATTTAAACTTTGATAAAGTCACAATCCATCCCACAGAAAGTTTGGGGACAGTCCTTCAAAAAACTCTTGCTTTGAGCAAGGTAAAGATTATGTTTTACTTCAGACTGGGCTACTAGGAAAATTACTCCTGAAGGATTAGTCTTGGTAATTTAATAGAGCATTAGATACTAGCAGGAACATTCACAGGTGATTAATAGAAGACAAGATGGCAGAGAGCCATAAGACAGATGGGAGTTTGGTTTTTGATTTTATAGAGACAAGAAATTCTTCGTTAATTTCCTTTCTCTATGAAATACAGAATTTGATGATTAGTTGAGTATGAGCAAATAAGTTTTAAGAAGGGAAACAACTATTATTATAAACAGTGACTTTTTGATGTTTTTTTCCTGTGAGTAAAATTGTAAGAGAGTTTTCCAGTTATACAGAAAAAGATAGATGTAGTTTAAATGATACAATATAAATCAAAGAGAGATACTGAGGAAATGAGAGACATTAGTTGCTTTTCTTGAAAAAATAATCAGTAGAAGTGAACAACTGTGTGTGAAAAGTCAAGTGATACTAAAAACATTGAAAATATACCAGAGGCAGTGACTGGCAGTGATGGTAATGATGAAAATAAGGTATGTGGGGCTGGAGCGATACCATATCAGGCAGGGCATTTGCCTTGCAGCATGTGCCCGACTCAGGTTCAATGCCCAGGATCCCATACGGTCCCCTGAGCACCGCCAGGGGTAATTCCTGAGTGCAGAGCCAGGAAGTAAGCCCTGTGCATTGCCGGTATAACCCAAAAAGAAAAAAAGAAAAATAATAATAAGGCATGTATGTGACTCAGGTAAAACCACTGTTAAAATTGTCAATGAAGGGGCCCGGAGCATTAACACAGCGGGTAAAACATTTGTCTTGCACATGGTCGACCTGAGTTCAATCCCCAGTGTCCAGTATGGTCCCCCAAGCACTACCAGGAAAAATTCCTGAATACAGAGCCAGGGAAACCCCTGAGCTTTGCTGGATGTGGCTCAAAAAGAAAAATAAAGTCATTGAATATGGCAGAGTTACCAGACAGGAATAGTTACTTTATTAAGGAGAGGAAGTGTATCTCAAAAAGTTAGAGTTGTAGAGTAAAGACAGACTAAAAAACTTGGACTCAATGTTAAATAATTTAGCGATTGGATTAAAGAGTGAATACTTTTTAACCTTAAAAAAAGAAAGAAAAGTATATTTTCATCATGCAAATTTGTTATGTGAAGTATAAAAGAGAAACAGTTGAAATACTGTAAAGGGATCATTGAATGATGGTCACATCTCAATTGAAAAAAAAAAGAAGCCAAAGAAAAACTAAGAAATGGTGGAGCAATAGCACAATGGGTAGAGCATTTTGCCCTGCACGAGGCTGACTCAGGTTCGATTCCCAGCATCCCATGTGGTCCCCTGAGCACCACCAGGAGTAATCCCTGAGTGCAAAGCCAGGAATAACCCCTGTGCATCACTGGGTGTGACTCAAAAATTGAGAAAAAAAACTGAGGGAAAATCAAGAAGGTGCAAAATTTTATTGATACCAGCACCTAAGTTATGAGTGTAGAAGGAGTGCTTCCACAGTAAGTGATGGGGCTGAGGGTGATGATAAGAGGAATTAATGCTAACTAGGTAGGAGCTCTGATTGTATATTGTAGTTGATGTATAAAATATTACATACAGGTGACCATTAATGTTTTGGGGAATTTTGATGTCTTATGAAGACTGGGATCAAGTATGCACACAGGAAAAAGAAATTGTTTCTAATAGTCTCTGAGGCAGGGAAAGTGAGTATTTAATCAGGCCTAACACACAGAACGTTGCTCTAGGTCCTCTAAGGCTATATGCTGCAGAGCTGGGAGTGTAGGGGTGGGGTGCTGTTGTGCAGGGGATCAAACTCAGGGCCTTGAGCTTCTGGCACATGCTCTACCACAAAACTATCTCTCTAGCCACAGAGTTGTATTCTTTAAATTCAGTTGTCTCAACACTAATTATATCATTTCACGAATAAGCCAATATATAATGCTCTACCATTTGACCCAAGATACATCATTGCAACCAAGCGTACTTGACTTGTACATATATCTGAAATAATTAATTTTTTCTGGGTCAGAAAGATGGTACAAATCAGGCACTTGCCTTGTATGCTGTCAACCTGGGTTTAATGCCCAGTACTTGATATGATCAGCACGAGAGTTTTGACCTGCTCCGTTTCCAACCTGGGCCGGTTCACCCCTCCTTAGACAATCTGGTGGTCCTCCACTCCTGGAGGGTCACCATATCGATGCCGAACTTAATGCAGACACCAGATAGGCATAGCACATTACAGCCCAGAACTCCTGGACTCAAGCATGCCTCGGCCTCAGCCTCCTGAGTAGCTGGAACTACAGGCGTGTGCCACCATGGACTGAACTGGAGTGATAGCACAGCGGGTAGGTCATTTACCTTGCATGCGGCCAACCGGGGTACAATTCCTTCATCTCTCTGGGAAAGCCCAGCAAGCTACCAAGAGTATCCTAACCCACCAGCAGAACCTGGTAAGCTATCCATAAGGCAAGCATATTCCATATGTCCAAAACAGTAACAATAAGTCTCACAATGGGGACGTTACTGGTGCCGGCTCCAGCAAATCGATGAACGATGGAACAAGAGCGCTACAGTGCAGTGCTACTTGATAGCATCCCCTGAACCATGCCAACTATGATCCCCGAGCACTGCTATGTCTCAAATCCTAAATACATTTAAAAACAAAATAAATGAGTTGAAATAATTAATTTTAAATAGGGTGATGGTTTTGACTTATATTCTTGAAAGTTATAATCAGAATGACCTTGAAAGGTCAAGTAATTCATTTCTTTCTCTTTAAGCAGGATAACACTCAAACTATCCAAGAATGCATGTGGATTTTTAATAAATACCATCTGTTGGTGACATATGCCTGTGGGATTTCTATGTGTAAATTACAATTATGAGACACACACACTAAAAAAACCAACTATACAATTCTATCACCTTCTCTGGAAAATCATGAATCATATAAAAAAAAGTGCATATTTTGTTTCCTGTTTGGAAAAAGCATTACAAATTACTTTAAAATTTTGATTTTAACAGAACTGCAAGTGTCTTCGTGAAAGTACCTTAAAAACTTCTGCTTTTAAAAATATGCTCAGCTATATTTAAAAATTTTTCAGTTTGAAAAGTCATGTCTTTGACAAACACTTGTTTTCTGCCATTATCAAGGCTGTATGGAAAAAAAGAAACATAAGCTCGTGAAAAACACAGTCTTCCCAGAACAGTAATGACATCATTTCTGACATTATCAAAGGTGCTTCCAGCAAACACTCCACAAACCAGGGCGATGTTGATGGTTCTACCATGAAAGCCGGGTACAGTGATCAATGCTCAACAAATAATACAGGATTTTCTAAAAGGCAGAGAATTATTAAGAAAACTGAAAAAGTACTTCCAATAATAAATATAGAGAAAAGGATGAAACCTACATCAAATCATAACACAGTTGGTAAGAACACCATATTATTTCCCACACTATATAAAATTTAACTAATCTTAAAAACCAAGCTAAGTCAAAGGATTGTGCATACCCAGGCCTAGAAAAGAAAGTATTTTAAACACAACCCCAAAAGGGATACACATGATAAATTTTCATACCGGAGGCTTACTCATTGGAACCATCTCTAAGCAGGTATTTCCCACAAGATGCAGTATTACCTAAGAGAAAATGTTTGGGATTTTAAATAGAGAAAAATGTTAAATGAAGTTTAATGTGTCCACGATGGAAAATACACTAGCAAATCTTATTATATGTATATTTGAAAATAACTGTGTATTTCCAGATGCATCGGTATCTGGTTTTCATTTTAAAATGAAATGTCCAGGTCAGTATAAGCACTTTGTAAAATATCAAGAAAAATAGCATCGCAAACTTTTCTCTCAGAATTCTGAGACCAAGAAAGGCATTACTTCCTCTATAATAGACACTAGTCAGTAGAATCACTTAAGAGGAAGAAAATGTGATACTGAAATAAAATAATAAATCTTATTTCTTTGTGCAATTTATATATCTCTACATAATAAAAAGAATCATGTTTTCTTCAAACACTTCCCTTAACTCAATAAACATCACTTTCTTCTGGTTGAAAGTGACGCCAAGTTATTTCACAGTCAGTAGTTCCAACAAATAGCATTTCACATTTTCATTTCCATTTCCAATTTTTTTATAAAATGTCATTTGTTAAGGAATTAAATACTACTTTCATACACTTAAGTCATAGTTTTGTAATACTATATCGTGATACTAAATTTTTTAGTAGTTTTTAATTTGAATATTGTCTATTTCTTATATTATCCCAAATGAGTTGCACTGAACCTTAGTCACAGGGGATATTTAGCACAGCTTTTGTGAAAAAAATTGTGGAAAAAATTCTGCCATATGCACTTATTTCCCAGGCTTACATATATGTGTACAGATACACACATGCACTTGCACACACACACAATTTTATAAATATGTTGAGTGACACAAATCCCAAATATAAACATTCTGAAGAAAACACTATAAAATACCTTGATGGACACACCAGATCTATAGAATTAATTTTAAGTGAGCAATGGTGTTATTCACAAAATCTAACTTTATGCAAAAGTACATCCAAAAAAAGAAACTTTTGAAAATGCATATTCACAAACAGTTGTGTGAGCATTATTTCCCTCAATGCACAATCAAAGAAACCCTTTTTTTCTGCATGGTCAAAAATGGAGTCTCCACATTTTTTATTTATGCCCCCTGCTCCATATCTCTGGGCACACTGTTCCAAATGCCATACCATGGCTACTTCTGTATGTCATGCCTAATACACTAATTGCAAAAAATACTTAAATCAAAATCTTTAATTAGCTTGAATGCAATCTTTCTTTGAGGTATGTTTTCATTAGCTTAATTGAATATCAGGAGGACAAATAGAATCCTTAAGTACTCTAGGAAGAGTTGTAGGCCAGCTGTTTAGTCTAATGGTTACCATGACAACAAGAACTATGTTTTATGCACACAAACCTGTAAAATCAAAGTCTTCTTGATGGAGAAGACAAAACAAAAGTTGTGTATTTAAGTGTGTTTTTTCCTTTGTATTTTTTATTAGCTCCCAGTCTTGTCGGTACCTGCTACTTCATCACAAATATACGTCACACATTCAAGTTTATCTTTGAGTTCCTCTTATCAAAGTTTAAATTAAAAAAATATATCTGATCAGCTGAGGAAAATACTATAATTAAAAGACCTCATCAAATATCACATTTTAGCTTTCTCTCTGTTCTTTTGTGACCACATCTCTCCTCAGACTATTTCTCAGTGGGTCATTGCATCTTGACTAACTTTGGCAATTTTCAATGCCCACCATTAAACTTCATCTAAATATTTGATTTATCAGAATACAAAATATTAATCAGTGAAAAGGGTAAAACTAAGGAAAATAAAATCATCAATCATATCTCAAAATACATTATAAAATTAGAGGAATTCAACAAAAGCATCAATACAATTTGTAGGTAGATAATGAAGATAAAACAATAAATTATGGTTATAAAATACAATTAGACTATATTCAAATATGTGAGTAAGTTATAGCATATCGGCAATTTGCTTTGATTGACTTTGGTACTTAGTGTTTAGCTAAGAGAACAATATTTTAGGCCGTTACGGGAACAATTATATGGGAAACACAGTTTCCTGAACAATAATTTCAATAACCAAAGTCAGTCCTCTCACAATGTTCTCCTTTGGTCAACTGGATGTCAGAGGAGTGGGTATAGATGGACCCCTCCCCCACACACCAAATCACCTTTATAAGTAATTCACTGAAAAAATAATGTAAGTTACATGCATATTTGCAGAGATGTTATTCATTCCATTAGCAGTTTGAAAGTATTTGCATTGACTTCAACCAAATATCTATGAGCAAACTTCTCTTGCCGAAAAATCATGTTTTATTTTTTCTTCGAGAGAGTTCAAATGCAGCTTCCTCTAAAAGCATATTTATGTTCCCCTTCCTGCAGTCAGTCAGTACATCTTCTTGGGGAGGACCTTTATTCATGTGCCCCCATCACCACTTCTAGCCATTTCTGGAATAGGAAATTCTCTTTATAGTTTACACTTGATTTGTGCAAGGAGATTCAACAATAAGATCATCATAACTCAAAGACATAGTTGTAGACCAAACTCTCTGAATGACAGCTCTAGATATTCTTGTAGTGTGTTTTCAAAATTTATATTACATATAATATTTTCTCCAAAGAATTAGGAAATGACATAAATACTGTTCTCTTAGACTGAGATTTTAAATATTATTTAAAAAAGATATGAATACACACCTTTTTGTTTGTATAACCAGTTCAATCAACTCTGTGCATCCATGCACAGTATCTGACATAAAACAAGTTATTAGTAATTTGTGATGGTGTATGGCACCTCAACACCTCCCTAAGGTTGTGTTGGGGTCCCAGAGCTTAGAGAGGCCAAAATATTCAGGTTTTTCCTGCTCTCCAATCTGCTTAGGACTCCTACCAGTAAGGCAGATGGGCAGTTTGCAGTTCTGAGGCTACACGTGGGCACAAAAATCCTTCAGCAACTCTCTCAAGATTTCAACTGTTAACGTTCTGACTCACAACATTCCTATGTGACATAGCTCAGGGCTTTATTCCGTTAGAAAACTGCAGGGACACTCATTCCAGGTGTGCCACATGCCCCCCACAGGGCCCCCTGAACTCTGAGCCAGTGTGTGAGGGAAGGTGCTCGTACAACTCTCACATGCATGAACCTTGAGTTTGTTCTTCTCCCTTTGCTCCGCCCTGTCCTCACTTAACACAAATGAAATATGTCAAAAAACTCAAATGAAATCACTGGCACAAATGGCGATCTCTTCTGAAATGCTGTCCTCTCCTTAGGCAGGTCTAACTGGGAGAAATGTTAACAGCAGTTCTCTTGTTTCTGACTTCTGTTACTGCCTGTGTTTAAGCCTTCTTCAGAAGAAAAGACTTGTCCTCGTGAGCCATGTTGGCTAAAGTAACTCAGGCAAATAAGATATGCACCAATTGAAAAACATATCAGGAAGCCCGGTAGGGTGTTTGTCTTTCACCAGACCAACCTCGGTTTGATCCTCTGAATCCTATCCCCCAGAGCTCTGCCACAGCGACCCCTGAGTACAGAGCAGAAGACCTGAGTACAATCAAGTATGGCTCCCCAAAACAAAACAAAACAAAACAAATTAAAATTAGGCATACCAGAAATAGGCAGTCTACATATGTTGTTTTCATTTGTTGCTGTTCTGCACTATTGTTTAGATAGATACCTCAGGAGGACATTCCTGCATTTAATCAGCATTGAAAATGCTGTTTCCTGGGATTCTAGTCCTGATGACTCATCTCCAACCTCTAGCCTAGTATTCATTTCTGCTGATGGGGATAAAATGTAATTGACATGCCAGCTTGCCTACATCAGCCATATTGTAGTGATTTTTTTACTATCAAGCCATAAATCGATCTTCTGATTTTGTAACTTAATCTCAAAAGTTTGGATAATGTGACTCTTTGGCTAAAGAAATGTATTCTATCAATTGAGTGACAATAAACAGAAAGTAGAACCCAAAGGAAGGGTCCTTCTATGACAGATAAGTTCTGGAGACTAGCAGGAAGCTCTTTCTCTACTTCTCAAAGAGTCATCAGATATTTTCCCATTCCCTTTTCTGCAGAAAAATCCATACCAGGAGCTCAAAAGCAATATGCTAAATGATTACATTTTTCAAATTTCTATAGCTGACTTGTTTGAGATCGTAATACCAATAATTAAGCCATTCATAATCACTGGCATCCCGTTACTCATTGGTTTGTTTGAGCAGGCACCAGTAACGTCTCTAATTGAGAGACTTATTGTTACTGTTTTTGGCATATCCAGTACGCACGGGTAGCTTGCCAGGCTCTGCCACTTGGGCTCGATACTCTCAGTAGCTTGCCAGGCTCTCCAAGAGGGGCGGAGGAATCGAACTCGGGTCCACCGCGTGAAAGGCGAAAGCCCAACAGCTGTGCTATCACTCCAGCCCAAGCCATTCATAATATATTCCAAAAAATAATAGCAAATATTTTTGATCTGGACATAACATTGTCCAGAAAAATACCATTTATAACACATGTATTTGAATAATAATATAATAGCTAATAGATATTTGACTTTTTGTATACAAATTACTGTTCTAGACATTGACTAGAGCAATGACCTAGCAATGACAGTATAAAATTAGCATAAGTCATTTCCGTTTTATAGGGGAAGAAAATGAACCTCAGAAAAATTATCTAGTTGCAAAGGTCACATAGCCAGTCTCAAACCAAATCTTTTGCTATATCTCTGAGTTACTCAGCAAATATATGAAAAACCTTTGAATGGTTGAATCCCATACAGTGTAGGCTATTCTTTTAGATTAATTTGTCATACACAAAATCCATCTCTTTCACTCCACTCGGTGTAGTAGCCAAGTTTGATGTTTGGTTTCTACACTTATATCTTACCAAGCTTATCTTGGAAATCCTTCACTACCTTCAACTCTACTACAACTGTCATCATACATTTTCTAAGATAAAGACAATTGTAAGAATTGACACCCATACTTCCAATTCTAGTTTCCCCTGGTCTAATGCAAACCACTTCCAATAAGAACAATTATGACAGGAAAGATGAGGTAAAATTTTATTCTGTTAAGGGACAATTTCACTGGTTAATAAAATATTGAATAAGGTCCTGGTCTCATGTTTGCCTGATTTCATATCAACCTATTAGATTCAACTTATATATATATATATATGTTGAATATATATATATACATATATATATATATTTGCTTTTCGGGTCACACTCAGCGATGCACAGTGCTTACTCCTGGCTCTACACTCAGGAATTACTCTTGGCAGTGCTGGGGGACCATATGGGATGCTGGGAATCAAACCCGCGTGAAAGGCAAATGCCCTACCTGCTGTGCTATCACTCCAGCCCCTCAACCCATATTTCAATAGGTGTCTCATTCTACCAAAATTTTTGTGACATTTCTGAGAGTCTTTTCTCTCTCCAAGTCAATAAGCATAGTCATCTCTGTTACTCTTTCAATTTAAAAAATATTTTAAAATAATTGATAATTGTAAGACTTAAGCAATTCTGAATCCCCTGAGAAAGAAGACAAAAGGCACAACTCCCATTAAGGATCTTGCTAGTGACTACAATTTTTTTAAATACATAAACAAATATTAGAAATAGAGTATTATTATTTGAAAAAGAATGTTTTGTTTTGTTGCCTAAAATCTTTGGAATTAGGGGGAAGGAACTATTCCATTTATTTTTTAGAATCAAGAGCCCCTATAAAGGCCATATTTAACTTTGAGGTCAGTAGATTGTCCAGGAAAGAGTCTAGTCCTAGTTGAGCAAATAACAAAAGCAAAGCCAAGCCTGAGAGAAAGACACTCATCTTGCCAACTAAAGCAGGCTATGGATTAAAGGTATAGCAGGGAATCATCCAGATCGGTGGGTAAGGTCCAGAGTATATTGCACCCGCAGAGCAATTAACCTTTTGTTGTTGCAGCACCATCGGTAAAGAAAGGATGCTTGGAGTTAGATAAAATTTGTAGCTTGTCACTTATCAGTCTGTTGAATGAATAAGTCTTTTAACGATTCTGTGGAATTTTTCTCCCCTATGAAATGAGAATAAAAATCTCCATGTGAAGTACTTGCAATTTTAAAAAGCAGTGATTAATAAAGAAAACAATATTGAAGTCAGTGATAGGAGATCTTTAGGAAATATTATGAGTACCAATTAACCAAATAAGTAGTGAAAGATCCTTAAAATTCTCATGATTCATGTACCTTGACTCAAAGTCATTTCTATTTTTGTGCCTCTTTCTGACAAATAAATTTGACTTGATGTCTCACAGACAGTTAAACTTTGTGTGCATCCGAAGATCCCTTCAATTCTTTAACCCCTTCTTTGATTTCATTGGCTTTTATAACAAAAATGTAACATCCAAGTGTCATGTCAGCTCTCTCTGCTTCCTAGCCTCATGCCATCACTTTTTACCAAGTATATAAATTAATGCTATCAATTAATCTTATTGATAGAAATCAAAATTTTCTTTATTAAGTTTTTTCTAAAAATACTAATTTAATCTATATCACTTTGAATCGCCTAATATATTGATAAGCTTTCGATTTATCATTACATCTAAGTCAGAAGAAATATATATGCTTCTACTTTATTACTATATATTCAGCAATATCAGGCTACAATAACTCAGGCAACTAGACTTTCTTCTTTCCTCCCTTACTTCATGGTTTTGGAGTCATACCTGATTTTTAGGACTTACTCCTGAATCTGTGCTCAGTGATTACTCTGGTGGTGCTTGAGAGACTATTCTGAGTATAACCATGGCAGCTGTATGTAGGTAAATGTTTTAATTCCTTGCTTTTTCTCCAGGTCCTTAGATTTTCTTTAATGTCTTTAAGTATATTTTACTCCAAAGGCTCTTGAAATATACATCAAAGACTCTTCCTTACTAGGATGCAATTTTCCCCTCCCAACATCTGTAATAAAAGAAGACAATTAGATGGTATCACCTTCTTTTTTCTTGTCCATTATTTGTGTGTTTTTTTTTTTTGTAAAGACATGCTCATTTTCTATTATTACTGGTTTCTTATGGAAGTGTTTTCCCAAATAGTGCTTCTTTACCATGTTCTCTTAACGTGCCCAGTATACATAAAGGGAAAATTTTGATCATGTGGAGAGATGAGGCCAAATGTTCTTAAAGTAGCTTTTATGATGCAGTTAGCATCTATTCTTTAATTTACACGTCACTTGCAAGGATTGAGAGTGAGAGGAAGACATGAGCCAGATAAGAAAAAAAAAAGTCTTGGGTCCTATCTATTTAATATTTAGTAAATACATTTATTTATAAGACAGAAAGGCTTCTTAAATCTTATGTTATACTATCTTAAGCCTCATTTCAAAATATTTTGCAAGCAAGAGAACAAACATACTCTAAAGACGTAACTTAATTTCTTATGTCGAACTATCATGTAAACAAAGAAAGAAGAATACACCAATTAATTTTTGTTTCCTGAAGTCATTTCATTCAAAGACAGCAGCTGGATATGCCAGTATTTCAAACAGTCATTAGCAATTAACGGTATAAAAAAAATTACAGAGAATGTGGAATTTTTTTTTTTTAAATTCTGCCTGGCAATCAAAGAGAGTTGTTCAAACAAAGGGAGTTAAAAGGAACTTCCTTCGATACTGAGCGCCAGTTTCATTTGTAGTTCTTTGTCCCAAATCTCTTGTTCTAAAAAGCATCCCGAGAGCATACATCTCGGTACCTTGTTCTGTCCTCTCTATTGCACTTTGTCCAATAAATTGGGTCAATATACTTCCTATTCTCAACCTTTTCTTCTGACTCAACAGGATTCTGGCTTAATTCCAGCCCTGCTGGGTCCCAATCCTGGTTTTATAGAAATTAAAAAAAAAAATCAATGAGAGAAAAAATGTTTCTGGATAGCTCAGCTGACATAGCCACAGGCAGGAGCTGGCTGGTGCTATTTGGTATTATCCACATGACCAGCCAGACATGGACTGTTATTTCACAGCTCACCCTGCCAACCAAGTCACTCAATTGTTGCAATCAGTGCTGCTGCTTCAGGGTAAAAATAAATAAATAACTAATGTGGACTAGCACAGTAATAGCTGTTGCTGTGAATACACACAGAATTGTAGTATAGGTAGATTCAGCCTTCCAGGGTTTAAATCGACTAATCAATTCCTGATATATATATATTTTTTTCTTTTTAATGTATTGTTGTTGTTTATGCTTTGTCAGTTAACAGATTGTGGCCTGTGAAATTACTTCTGTGAAAAGGAGCTTGCTTTAGGTGATGCTCTTCTTTCTAAAGGAAAAACTACTTTGGATGATATAATTGGATGACAGCACCTAACATTGACTACTGGAGTCAAAAAGCAAAAGAAAGGGGTTATCTAGCAAGTAATAAGGGAAGAATCCTTGCTTTGAAGTTTATGAACTTCTTAAAAGGCTTTAGAAGTTACCTTCATATGGGCTAGCTGAGAGATGGTATAATTCATCCAAAGAGTCTCTTTCAAACTGGGAAAAATAGAAACATAAACCTATTCAAGCTGGCATGAAAAACATAAATGGGTTTGAATAATTGAAAGCAAGCCGACTTCACCATCATGCAGCCAAAACTCAAACAGCGTGTTGGCTCCTGATACATAGAAAAGCAATCTTGCATCATCACATGTATCATTTTCTTTCTACTTTCCTTAAAAAAAAAGACTGTAAGAAGAAGATGTGTGCTTTAGAGATGAATGCTAGCTATGAATACCATGAAGAATGAGTAGGCATATCTTTAAAATCTTGAAGAGGCATATATTTAGAAGAAAATAAGCCTATTCACAATACTAAATCCTACCATTCCTCTATTTTGTGCAGAGTTATAGACTTTACCATCCATTACAGTAGCATAGAATGTTTAACTGCTAAAGATATGAAAAGAAAAAAGGTTGCCATGGGCAATTCCATTTCTATTATCTGTAATAAAAGGGGAAACGCATTATTTTAATAAAAGGAAGAAATACCTGTTTTTACCAGCAACACTAGAATGTCATAGCTTTATTCATTGTTCTGAGGCCTCACAAATTAGCTCTCATTTCTTACCATTAGACTGCAGCTTAACCTAGACTTTGTGCAAAGTATAGCACAAATATATTCTCCTTGTGCATTATGTCCAAATTACAGTCATGATTTTATATTACTTTCAGTTAAGTAACTGAATAGAATTTCATTTATGAACAGAAATTTCTGTCAGAATAGAATTTCATTTATGAAGGAAAACTTCTTCCCAAAGTAAGATGGAAATTTAAAAACAACTGATGAAGAAATCAAACGAACTGATGGATTTTCACTGGGTCACAGATTGTTTGGAGTAAAAGGTTAATTTCATCAGCAGAAAAAATTGCAATCAGAGTCAAAAATGGCAGCAATCAAACAGAAGTGGGTAGTGGAAACAATGTATATTGGAAGTCAGTGGAAAATTGGATTGAACTTTGAAGAACCGGCAGATAAAGATATGGTGTTGAATGAAACCAGACGAGCAAATGCAAGACTTCAAAATTTCAATTTAATTAAAGTTATAGTAACCGGTGGAGGATAAAGATAACTTTCTACTGATTGTTTAAAGACTGATTGTTTATTATCTTTGTAGTCTTAGTTTAAGAGAACTGTATCTCCCTCTTTTTTCTTTTTTGTCTTTAATTATTAGTATATGATCCACCCCATGGTTTATAGTGCCTCCTATTCAATGTGCAACATGATTAATTCCAGAAATCTAAACAGTAGAAACTTGCATATAAAGCTATCCATTATGAGGTTTTTATTAAATAAACAGAATTTTCTCCTTTCATTGAACATGTACCTCAATTATTTCCTGAAACGAAGTCACATCAAGAACATTAAGCCTTGAGAAGAAAGGTGTAATTCTTATAATTTTTCCCAACAGGTAGGCTGATATTTCCCAATGAACTGAGGTCATATAAAAATCACTAAAGGTTTTTTTTTTTTCCAAACTGCAATTGTACCTGCCTGCTACACCCTAAGAATATAGTTGTTTTATGCTCAGTGAAACATGAATACAGGTTTCCCCCCAATAATAATAGTTACCACTCTTATTCCAAATTTTTACCTTTAATCAAAGTCATCTGAGACTAGATTTTCAAAAAAAGAGCAAGAATATAGTAAGTTTGCATTCACCGAGGAGGCTTATTTTTAAGTTTTCCAAATTTTGAATTTAAAAAATTAATGAGTTCAAATAGATTACTCTGTTGAGATGCATATTGTAAAACGATGACTATAAGTCCAGCTAGCATAGTTTGTCATACATAGCTATAACCTATTTCTTTTGATGAAAGTTTAAGTATTTATTTTCTTACTAACATTCAAATATGCAATATAACATCCCTGACTAGAGACAACATACTGTACATTACACTGATGTACTTAGTAATTTTATGTTAGAGAGTTTGTACTTTTAACCCCTTTTTTCCCCATTTTATTTACTACAGCTCCCATACCCCTATTCTGAATCTTTGAGTTGTTTATGACATTTCCTTTGTAGATTCCACATGTAAGTCATATAGTTTGGTATTAATCTTTCTGTAACATTTTTCACTTTAAAGGTCAAATGTTATCACGAATGGCAATATTTTCTTTATTTTATGTTTAAATAATATTCAATTATTTGTGTCCATTTGCATTTATATGCATGTATATATAAATATGTATGTGTGTATACATATTACATACCTATACTACAACAACGTTCTTGTTCATTATCCATCAATACGTTAGGTTGTTTCCATGTGTTGGCTATTACAAATAATGCTAGGATAAATATAAAAGTGATTATATTTTTTGAATCAGTGATATTGTTTTCTTTAGATATAATACCCAGATTTAGAATTAGTGCATGACATTTGTTCCATTTTTAATTTTTTGAGAGATCTTTTCCAAAGAAACTGCACCAATTACATCCCTAACCTTAGTGCAGAGAATTACCTACCACCACCACTTGTTGCTTCTTACTTCTCTGACACTAATCATTCTAACACATATGAGATGATACCTCACTTAAATTTCAATTTGTATTTCCTTTGTAGTGACCTATGCTGCGTACCTTTTCAATTGCCTCTTAACCCTGTCATGTCTTTAGAAAAATGTCAGTTATAACCACTCCCCTTTTAAAATTTGATTAAATCATCTTACTCATAAGGATTTTAATATTTTTATCTTGTTTTATTTTTATATGATGATATATCATTATATGTTTTATGCTATATGTTTTATTTTTATATAACGTATCACTGTATCACTGTCGTCCCATTGTTTGTTGATTTACTCGGCAGGCACCAGTAAAGTCTCCATTCCTCTCAGCCCTGATATTTTGCAGCCAGCCTCTCCTTTCTCCTCTTTCCCAATGATTGGAGGCTCTTTCAGTGTCAGGAGAATGAGACCTATTGTTACTGTTCTTGGCATATCAAATACATCACCAGTAGCTTGCCAGGCTCTGCCTGTGTGGACGGGATATACTCGGTAGCTTGTATATATACGTACCTTCGAGAGGTATGTATATACTGTCATCCAGTTGATCAGTGATTTGCGCGAGCGGACCCAGTAACGTCTTCATTCGTCCTAGCCCTGAGATTTTAGCAGCCTCTCTTTCCTCATCTTTCCCAATGGTGCTGCATTTGAGGCTCTTCAGGATCAGGGGAATGAGACCTATTATTGTTACTGTATTTGGCATATGAATACGCCACAGGGAGCTTGCCAGGCTCTCCTGTGTGGGCAGTAAACTCTTGGTAGCTTGCCAGGTTCTCCAAGAGGGAGAATTATGCTATCAGATGTCATGAGGCAGCATTGACACTTCAAAACGCAGTACTTCCGGGAGCTTGATTTTATAGTCTCTGGATGTTGGCTGTTGATGGATTACATGGCACTGGGGGCATTTTCTGGGTGTGACTGCCTAGCTATTGGAAAGTGGGGAACCTGGGCGGAAAAAGCCCAGTCTGGAGTTCCTCTGCTGGTTCCTTCATGCATGAGGCTCGTCTGAATATATATATTATTTAAAATATATATAAAATTCAAAAAATATATAAAGCATATAAATATTTTATATTATATTATATTATATATAATTCTATGTAAATGTAATTATTGTGTAATTCTATGTAAATGTAATTATATATAATTATATTTCATGTCATAATTATAATATAATTATATATTATATAATTGGACTGGAGCAATAGCACGGCAGGTAGGGAATTTGCCTTGCCTGCGGCTGACCCGGGTTTGATTCCTCCACCTCTCTTGGAGAGCCCAGCAAGCTACCAAGAGTATCTTGCTTGTGTGGCAGAGCCTGGCAAGCTTCTCATGGCATATTCGATATGCCAAAAACATTAACAAGTCTCACATGGAGATGTTATTGGTGCCCGCTTGAGCAAATCAATGAGCAATGGGATATAGTGACAGTGGCAGTGATATAATTATATATATATAAATTAAATATCATCATCATCATCATCCTGTTGATCATTGAATTTCTTGAGTGTCTCAGTAATGTCTCCATTCATCCTAGTCCTGAGATTTTAGAAGCTTCTCTTTACTCGTCCTTTCCAATGGTGCCACATTGGAGGCTCTTTCAGGGTCAGGGAAATGAGACTCATCATTGTTACTGGTTTTGGCATATGAATACATGGGGAGTTTGCAAGGCTCTTTCATGTGGGCAGGAAACTCTCAGTAGCTTGCCAGGTTCTCCCAGAGGGAAAACTAAGCCATAAGATGTCACGTGGCCACAAAACACTTCCGAGAGCTTGATTTTATAGTCTCTGGATGTTGGCCCTTGGTGGGATTACATGGCGAGGGGCGCAGTCCCTGGTTGTGACCTCCTAGCTACTGAAAAATGGGGAATCTGGGCAGAGGAGGCCCAGTCCCGAACCAAGCAGGCTTGGAGGTCTCAGTCCTGGGTCCCACACACCTGGGTTCCTCTGCCCATTCCTTCATGCTTGAGGCTTGTCCGAACATGTGGAGAGGGGCCTTGAGCATGGCTATGGCTAGGCTCCAGAAGTCTTCAGCAGCAGGAGTTCTGTTCGGGGTGGGGAGGGAAACTGATAATATAATATAAATACTGATATTATTTATATGATTAATTAAATACAATTATATAAACAATGTACAAATAGTACATGATTTATATTTATAAAATATATAAATATTTTATATATTTTATAAAATAAAAACGGGCTGGAGCAATAGTGCAGCAGGAGGGCATTCGCCTTTCACAGCCGACCCATGTTCGATTCCTCCGCTCCTCTCAGAGATCCCAGCAAGCTACTGAGAGTATCGCGCCCGCACGGCAGAGCCTAGCAAGCTACCTGTGATGTATTGGATATGCCAAACACAGTAACAATAAATCTCACAATGAGAGACGTTACTGGTGCCAGCTTGAACAAATCGATGAGCAACAGGATGACAGTGACAGTGAAAATAAAAAACATATGTGAAAATATATGTGAAGGAAAAATATATGTGAAGGAAAAACTTAAAGATGTTTTTCATATTTGACATATCATAAAAGTCATAAGCTAGTAAAATGTTTACTATAGATCTTAGTTATCAATGTCTTTATCATTAAATAAACTTCATTTACAGTTTCTATGAAGTTCTTTCCTATAAGACTGTTATACATCAAGCTTGATCAGCTGTTTTATAAGGAAAATAAATTCAAATGAATTTATTGTTTTAGTGTTTGCTCCATAAAACCTCAAGATGTTTATTATGTACATGAACATCTTTGAACTTATATTTCTTTTTCCTAAGCTTTTGTCTTTTAAATTTTACCTTTCAGTAGCCCGAGAAACTTTCTCTCACTGATCATAGAAATAGCATTTGACCACATAGGTGGAATGACATTTTCACTTTTATGCCAATATTTTTCATCAAATATAGCACACCAAATTCAGAGATGATTTAGAAAGGATGGCTTTCTTCTACTCTACTTTTCCTCTCTGATTATTTGGTGTGAGATGTAAACTAAATAATGATAGATTGGAGATAAATATCAATGTATGTCTGAAATATACATAATGTTGTACATTTGTCTTTAGGCACTTGAGGAGAAAATAAACTATTAAGAAGTGGTATTACCTTAATATAGATGTTCTAAAATGAAAGAATTCCATGTACAAGAGATGTGTTAGGAATGAAAGTATAATTAAATTCTATTTATGTGGAATGATTATTAGAATGAGATTTATTTAGTAGGAGTGACCTACTCAACATAAAACAAATTTTCAGGAAAGTTTCATCAATGATGGGTAATCCTAAAGTCCATGTTACGCATAGGAGGTCTTATATCAAACAGAAAAAGACAGCCCAAGTTTCCCTATGAAATGCCAGCAGCCAGGAGGGTCTCAGAACAAGTATTATGGTGGCTATGAAGGGCAATCACTGGAGATTGTCAGTCAACTACAAACCCTTCATTCCCCAGATAGATGTATTTTCTGGCCACTGTAGTTAGTACGTCTTTGCAAAAGGAGATTTATTATAGCGCTAATTTCAATTCTTTAAAATATGGATGCCTTCAAGGAGTTGCAATGGAAATTAATTTCTTTCATAAACTCCTACTAAGCACAAGCCATGTTTTGGGTGCTATGCCAGCTGCTATGGATAGAAAAGTGATTAAAAATAATACCAGCTTGGCTTTTTTCCACTCCAGAGAAGCTTATGTTCTCCCTCGAATACATGTTTTTCTCTTTCTATACTCTCATCTAATATTTCTCTCAGTAAATGTATTTAAATAAAATAAATTTGCTTCACTAAAAATATAAAATATAAATAAAATTAAAATCATACCCCATTTCTCCGCGCCCGCACCTCCAGAATGACTGACGAAGAGGACGGAGCTGCTTGGGACACCGGCAGCCCACCAGCAACCTGCAGTATGTGACTTGAGAGTTTCCGCCAGGTCCCCCGAGCGGGGGCCTGGCGTTTCTCTTTTTTTTTTTCTTTAATCTATCTCTCTTCCCCTCAACTTCTGGGCACAGCACAGCATCTATCCCACTTCTGAGCACAAAATGGAGAGACGCACCCAAGTGCGCGGCGCGGCTGGCGGGGGATCAAGGGCGGGGAAGTACCGGTCTCCGCCCACATCGGACACTTAAAGAGAGTGCAGCCACGTGGGCTTTCCCATTTCTCCGCGCCCGCACCTCCAGAATGACTGACGAAGAGGACGGAGCTGCTTGGGACACCGGCAGCCCACCAGCAACCTGCAGTATGTGACTTGAGAGTTTCCGCCAGGTCCCCCGAGCGGGGGCCTGGCGTTTCTCTTTTTTTTTTTTTCTTTAATCTATCTCTCTTCCCCTCAACCTCTGGGCACAGCACAGCATCTATCCCACTTCTGAGCACAAAATGGAGAGACGCACCCAAGTGTGCGGCGCGGCTGGCGGGGGATCGAGGGCGGGGAAGTACCGGTCTCCGCCCACATCGGACACTTAAAGAGAGTGCAGCCACGTGGGCTTTCCCATTTCTCCGCGCCCGCACCTCCAGAATGACTGACGAAGAGGACGGAGCTGCTTGGGACACCGGCAGCCCACCAGCAACCTGCAGTATGTGACTTGAGAGTTTCCGCCAGGTCCCCCGTGCGGAAATCTCTCTCTCTCTCCTTCAACTTTCTCCCTGGACTTTAGACAGAAACCCAAAACCGCGCGGCCGCTGCCGCGGCCGCGCGACTTAATGTCATCTTAGTATCAGCAGTATGTAATGGTTCCTCCTTAATGGGTCGGACTTTTGTGGGTGATCCTAACAAGAATAGTAAGTATTTTGTTGAAATATTGAAGGCAATCAAAATGGTAGCCATCTCTCTAGACTGAACTAAGCTATATCCCCACGCTGGCTGAGAAGAAATATCCTTCTTTCTCGGGAAGAAACGTGGCGTGGTGTCAAACATAGTGTGATGTCCATTAAGCAAACAGACCTGGTGGCGTGGGAATGGGAAATAAGGGGAAAAATTAGGTACATGGACCAGCGGGACGCTGGTGGTATCTCGAGCCGGAGCCGATATCAGCGCAAGAGCTTTGGTTCCAGAAACTGCTTCCAGACACTCTACTAGACTATCAACTAAGCCAGAGCCCCACGCTGGCTGATGACGGGAAATAACCATCCTCTTCGGTTTTTTTTCCCTTTGTCAGACAGCGTGGCGATTACTAAACAGGCGTGAACTCGGTGGCGCGGGGCAAGGGGGAAAAAGAAAAGTTATGTAACAAACAGCAGGACTTAATATCTGTATATGCTTAGTAATGGAGAATTATCAAATGCCTCATTGGCAATAGGACTGTCTTTTTCTTTTTGGGGGGAAACCCCAGCAACGGTAGTGAGTTGTGTGTTGAAACATGGAATGTAATCGAGATAAGCGCAAATGAAGTGAAACCTATCACGTATAAGGGTGGGGACTAGGGAGGTGGGAGGGGGCGGCAGATAGACTGGGGGGGTTGGGAATGTAAGATGGGCACTGGTGAAGGAAGGGGTATTTGAATATTGTATAACTGACATAATCCTGAGAACTTTGTAACCCTCCACTTGATGATTCAATAAAAAAAAAAAATATATAAAAAAAAAAAAAAAATTAAAATCATACCAGCTTCAGGCATGAAAGAGAGTGTGGGGGCAAGTCACTTGCTTTGCACAGAAACAGCACCGGGTACCACGTACAATTCCTTTACAATACCAGAGGGATTCCTGAGTACAGAACGAGTAGTAAATTAGGAGCAATGTTGGGAATAGCCCACCCTCTCAAATGATGATGATGATGATGATGATGATGATGATGATGATGATGATGATGATGATGATGATAATCACTTGTATCACTTGTAGTCCTGTTGATCTTCGATTTGCTGGAGCAGGCACCAGTAACGTCTCCATTTGTCCCTGGTGTGTTCTAGTGCAGCCCAAGGATATCTGCTCGCTCCAGGAACAGGAAGAGCCTCAAATCGTTCATTCAGAGATTTGACGAAGAAATCCAACCATCTAGTTGGTGGAGGGCCACGAGGTTATCTGACGTCCTGTGGTATCCAGTCGGTACCAGCTCTAATCCAGCGGTCATCTCTGAATCGCATTACATGACCGGCCCATCTGATTTTTGATGCTTTGGTAAACGAGACAGCATCCCTGATTTGTGACTGTCGACAGAGGTCAGAACTCAGGATTCCTTCTCTCACTTGAGTGAGACCTGATATTCCTAGCACAGCTCTTTCGATTCCTCTTTGGGACACCCGAATAGCATTCTCATCCTGTTTGCATAGAGCCCAGGTCTCTGAGGCATATGTTAGTGCAGGAAGAACGGTGGAATTGAAAAGATGTGCCCAGAGTTGAGGGTTTTTTTCCTCTTAAGCACTTCTTCGACCCTCTTGAAAGCATTCCACGCTGCTCTGTTCCTCCTGTGAAGTTCTGGCACCAAGTCATTCCTCATGTTGATTTCTCGACCCAGGTACACATAGCTACAGCATTCGGAGATGTTTGTTTCATTGAGAGCAAATGGAGCTTCAGAGACCAGTTCCTTTTTCTTGAACATCGTCTTGTTGAGATTCAGCTGCAATCCGACCTTTCCACACTCGTGGTCAAAGTCGGCCAGCATTTGTGCTGCTTGGCTAATGTTTGGTGTTATGAGAACGATGTCATCAGGGAAGCAGAGGTGGTGTAATTGCCGACCGACTATCTTCACTCCCATTCCTTCCAATTCTAGATGTAGCATGATGTTCTCAAGGGTGGCACTGAAGAGTTTTGGTGAAATGGAATACCCTACCACACCCTTCTCTTTACATCAATGATCACTTCCTTGTAGAATGGTGAGATTCTGGTGGTGAATCCACAATACAGCTCGCGGAGGATTTTGATATACTGAGTTTGAATGCCCAGTTTGGCCAGGGCTTTGATGACCGCCTCAGTCTCAACAGAATCGAAGGCCTTCCTTAAGTCAATGAATATTAGACAGAGCGGCATCTTGGACTCTCTCGAAACTTCAGTGAGTTTGGTCACTGTGTGGATATGGTCTATCGTGCTGAATTCCCTTTGGAACCCGGCTTGCTCGCATGGTTGTCCTTCATCTAGTGTTCTGCCTATTCTATTCAGGATGACACGAGTGAACAACTTGTAGAAGACAGACAACATAGCCAGATTGGGCGATAGTTGCCAATGCTTGGATGTCTCCCTTCTTATACAACAGAATGGTCCTACTGATTTTCCACTGAGAGGGAACCTTGCATTCAGACAGGTAGTGTGTAAATGTTGAGCGAGTATATTGATGAGTACTGGTGGCAGATTCTTCAAGTGTTTGGGTCTGACCTTCTCTGGACCAGGTGCTATACGCGTCTTTACCAATGAAATGGCGTGTCGGATTTCAGAAGGGAGAACATTGGGAACGACATATCCATCCTGCGGAATTTGGTATGTGGGCAGGTGGACATGGCTGTCAAAGAGATCCTAGTAGAAGTCATGAATAATCCTCTCCATTGCCTTTCTGGAAGATGCGATAGATCCATCTGGATGTCGAAGGGCAGTCACCTTGGTCTTGTAGTTGGCGAAGGACAGGCGAGCATTGCAAATACTTTTCCCAGCTCCTGCTGCACTGGCCAACACTGCTGCTCTTCTTTCTTTGAGGTCATCCTTTATCACATCTCTGCACAGCTTTGCGAGCCCGGACATTAGCTTGTGGTTGCCTGAGGCTCGCGCCAAACCACGTTGATGAATGAGCTCGAGAGTTTCCAAAGACAGGCATTTATTTGTGGCTTTCACACTCTCGGCATTCATCGCACAGACATGAAGGTGCTGAACCAGTCGATCGTATTCCTCTTCGATGTTTTCAAGGACGGCATCTACCCACGTTGCTGCAGTAGTGCCAAAGCGCTCCCAGTTGCTGATCATTCTGGGAGTTGCCTTCTTAGCATTAATTTTTGCAGACTTTTCTCCCCGCTCTGTGAATTAGAATTTTGCATGAAGTAGATGGTGGTCCGTTCCCACCATCTACTTCGTGGAATTTTGGGACAACAGCAACATCGATCAGGCAAAACCTTTGATTAAATATGATGTGGTCAATTTTGTTGTGGAACTGTCCACCGGGAGATTCCCATGTCCAGCGTTTAGATTCTGCCTTCGGGAACTGTGAGTTACCATGGATGGTCTTGGTCAACATGATGAATTTAGACAGTCTCTCACCCTGATCCTCCCATTCCAGACCATGTGTCCCAATGTGGAGTTCTTTGGGCGACCTTCTCGGGCCTATCTTGGCATTAAAATCACCAACAATGATCGTGTAGAAGGTGTGGTCTTCTTTATAGAACTTCTTCAGTTCCATGTAAAACCTCTCAATTTTTTCTTCATCATAGTTGGAAGTTGGTGCGTAGATGACAAAGATAGAAACTGCAGGCAGTGAGCTACATCTATTCAAGCATAATTGTCTAATTCGGGTGTTAGTCACTGGAATGAATCGATGCTCATGGCCAAGTTCATGTTGACAAGGACATCAATGCCACCAACACCTCTGTTGTCGCATGTTCCATGGAACAATTCTTCTCCAGTGTCGAAAATAGCGTGATGTGAGTGATGTCTCCTCGTTTCGGTTAGACCAATGATGTCGTACTTGTTCTTCTGCGCTTGCACCATCAGGTCCTCGATGGATGCTTCTAATGCCAGTGTCCATGTGTTGAAAGTACAGATAGTCATTTTAGTCTTTCTTCATTTTGGCAGTCTAGTTCGTCCCCGAGATTTTTTCAGCCTCTCCTTGCTCATCTTTCTTAATGCTGCTATATTGGGGCCTCTTTCAGTGACAGGTGAATGAGACCAATTTTTGTTACTGTTGTTGGCATATCATCAAATATGCCACGGGTAGCTTGCTAGGCTCTGCCATGCACTCAGGATACTCTTGGTAGCTTGCCGGCTCTCCAAGAGGGGCATAGGCTTTTAGGGCGGCCTCCAATAACCCTTAGAGGTGTTACTACGGTTCACAACAAATTTCAACCCTATCAAATATGGTGTGGGAATAATGGGTATTAAGTGTTTTATGGTGTGTTGTGCACCCACTTTGCAGCCTCACAGTCTGGAGAGTGGCCTAGAGAGTGGCGGTGGCTAGGTAGTAGATGTAGTGGGGGGTTGGCCAGTGAGATATTTATCTGGCTTGGGTAGGGTGGGATATCTGGGTTTGACCCTCCCTCAGATGCTGGAGATTGGAGGCAGACAGAGGATTTTGTTTCCAGGTCTCATTGAACCTAAAGTTCAAGGTCGCAAAGTTCTGCTTACCTGGCTTTGCGGGGCTTCACTCAAGTGTGAGGTTCAGCCCAAGTGTCCGGAGAGCGGCCTGGAGCATGTAATAACATTACTTTTATTCTAATAATAATAATAATAATAATAATAATAATACCTGTTTCAAGAAATCTGCATGTATAGTACTATACGAAAGGTAACAGCAAGCAATAAATGTACATTATGTCCTATGTCCTAAACAAAATAAGACCCCTACAACTCAAATAAGAAAATCTTTAATATGGTTGCAATAAGATCTCTCAGTTAAACATTTCAGAAAGCAAAGTACTTGAAAACAAAGAAAAGAAGCTGTTATTTTTTGAAAGCAAACTCTGTATATACTATATAAAAGTTAAGCATCTTGATTTTTTAAATGAGTAAGGATTTTTTATTAAGATTAGTTAATATTTGGACCAGTGAGATAGTACATTGGGTAGTGCACTTGCCTTACATGTGGTCAACCAAATTTGTTTCCCAGCACCCAGTACAGAGCAATAAGTAAGTCATGAGCACTTCCAAGTGTGGACCCCCCAAAAGTGATTTAACATTTTATAAATAATACACAATTTCACCATTGTCAATCACCTCTATTCTTTCATTCAGATTTTACATAATAAATGTATCTGCTCACTTTTTCTCTTTTTACTTAATTTTAACTGTATTTCTGTGAAAGTACAACTTTTATCATTTAATTGGTTTAGCTTCATGTTTATTTGCAAATAAAATTATGCCCAAGATTTAGTCATTCAAAAAATAATTATTGAATATTTACTAGCTGTTAGTTAGTTGTCTAAGTACTAGCAATACAGTACTGAAAATAAAAGTTGATAAAACTCCTACCTTCATGCCTTCATGAAACTCACTCTTTTATTGGTGGGAGTTGGGGGAGGATCCCTTAAAATGAGAAATCAGTTATAATATCTTGGTTTCATATTTGTTACAGTTGAGAAGCAGAATGGGCTGAAGCGATAGCACAGAAGTAGGGCGTTTCCCTTGCACACAGCCAACCCAGGTTTGATTCCTCTGCCCCTCTCAGAAAGCCTGAAAGCTACCAAGAGTGTCTCGACTGAACAGCAGAGCCTGACAAGCTACCTGTGGCATATTCGATATGCTAAAAATAGTAACAACAAGTCTCACAATGGAGACGTTACTGGTGCCCGCTCAAGCAAATCAATGAGCAACAGGATAACGGTGACAGTGGGAGGCAGAATATAAGAATAGAAATTTAAAGTTACAAAATGTTGGCACCAATCTTTTACATATGTTGAACAAATATAGAAACTTTTTTGAAGCACAATAAAAATTCATTAATCAAATTTGTTATTCACTGGTCAAGGATATAGATCACAAGTAAAATGTCAGTCTCATTTTCACTAATCTCTGGTTACACACACACACACATACACACAAACACCGCACACATGTTTGCTCTTTTTCAGCAAGTGTTTACTTATGTGTGGTCAGATGAAGAGAAAAAGCAGAGATAAATGAGACACGATCATTGCCCTCAGATAACCCACTAAGCAGTGAGAGAGAAAATCAATCAACAATGCATTACCAAATCACTGATATATGAGCTAGAAATAAAATATCACAATATGTAACATATATATGTGTGTATATTTGGTAACATACAGGCACAGGGGACTATATAGGGTGTCAGGGATCAAATCCAAATGAACTGCATGGACCTTACCTGCTATATTATCTCTCTAGCTCCAATATCAGTATATCTTTCTTTCCTTTTTCTGTGAGTGTGTGGGGGGGAAGTGAGGGCATACCTGAAAGTGTTGAAGGCTTACTCCTAGTTCTGTACTCTGGAATCACTCCTGTTGGAGCTAAAGAGACCATAAAGGATGCTGAGGATAAAACCTGGGTCAGCTGTATGCCACTTAGGTGCTATCCACTGCACTATATCTCAATTTTCACATCTCTAAGTCAATCTACAGTGAAAGTACCAACTGATTTTATTATGTAAACAAAATATTAATCCTCTTAATAGAAAAATATACTGATATTTGGAAAGGTAATGTTGGCAGCGGTTTAATTTTAAAGCACTCTCCAAATCCTCCCAAATAATGAATTGGGAAAGTTAATGAACACACACACGATATATATATTCATATATATGGTATGTATCTATAACAAAGCTAAGAACAAGAAGATTAAAGAGTTCTAGAGTCTACCATTAACAGTCTCAGTTGTTCTCATTCTTTCCTCCCAAGAATTTACAAAATCATTTCTCATAAAAATGAACACCAAATCCTCATGATATTTTGAAATTTAATCGAGTTTCGTGCCCAGCGTATATTCAACCTCTAACCTGAGACCATCTGTAGTGCACTTTCACTTTATCTTATCATTTTTTGCTTTAGTGTTAAAAAAAATACTTTGCCTAATGGTCTACTTTATACACAGCATGTGATTGAAATTAAAGTAACATTGTTCATTCCATATACAAACTATTTTTCATCTTGGGGAAAGCATTGATTACTCCCTGAGAATATTTCTACACAGTAGTTATTACTTCCCCATTTTGCAAATGAAGAGTGCTAGGAGGAAAGAACCACTCAAGGGAGAGTATCAATGTGGAGTTCAAGTCAGAATCAAAGTTGGGTCTTTTAAGGTTAGAGATATTTTATCTCCAGCTCACATTCTCCTCTTTCTATTTAAAGTTACTACCATTGATCACTCTCAGTTAACTGTGAGCACATATGTTCTACACAGTAATCCTAAATAAAACTCATAACACTTTTCCCAGGCCACAAAAAAAAAAAAATGACGCTTTCTTCACTGGGTCACTCTGATTTACAAAGATGCCCATAATAGTGTTGCAAGCACTATTACAACACCAGTCTCACCACCAATGTCAAATTCTCTCCACAAATATTACAAGTTTTCCTCCCATATCTCCTATCCTCCAGTCTCACTCATTTGGTCTCCTGAACAGGCACAATTTAAAATTTATTATATTTTCATCTAATGCTTGCAATATTCATGGCTGTGGTTTGGCACATATATATACAGATATATATGTGTATATATATATATATATATACCACCTCTATATCATCTAAGGGTCAAAGTCCCCTGAGCCTTGCCCCTTTTAACCTCCCCACCATCTCTTTTTTATTCTCCCCTTTTCTCCACGAAAACTCTCCATTTCTCTCCTTACCTGCACTCTTCACTGATAATCTAGGGCGAAGTGTTTGTCCACTTTTGAGGTCTTGAATTCTCTAGCCATGATGTAATATGTACCACGGATAAGTGAAATCACCTGGCATTTGATTTGTCCTCTTCTAAATTACTTCACTTAGCAATATTTTTTCCAGTTCCATCTAACTGCATGAAATCATTATTCTTTGCAGCTGCGTATTATTACATTGTGGAGAGCCTCCAGGACCGTGCAAACTGTGCACATAAACCATAAAGTACAGCTCTCTGAGATCTCCATCTACCCCAGTAATTTTCTTTTCAATCCAAATATTTTTTTACTTATTAATCCAAAATTTTAAAAAATATTATTGATAATTCTTTGCCAATACCTCACCATACTATGTTACAAAATCTAAATTTTAAATTGCAGGATAACAATTATGTGCAGTAGATCAAACATATATAATATGTAAAATGTGGCCTAATAAACCTTATTTTTTGTACATATAACTCATTGGTTTTTGAAATCCAGAATTAAACTTTAATTCTCCTCTTCATGACTCTTCACTACAACTATTCTAAACACTCAACTAAACACATCATCAAATTGTGAAAATATTTAGGATGAAAAGAAAAAATGAAGAAGAGGGCTCATATACTTTTGTTTTCCTTAGTTATTAGCTTCCTAGAAGGTAGGATCCCTGTCTTCTAAAAATAAATTAATTGGCATTACCTTATTACTATCAGAAGCTATGCTAAATGAAATACTTAGCTAGCCAGGAGTCAAGGACAGTGTCTATTCTTTACCGAATATTTCCTTTTATTTAACCATAACTGCAGTGGATATCCAAGCTAAATAATATAAAAGTATATACAGAGATTTTAAAAGTATCTAGGAGATAGATGAACACAAATTCATCAGTTTAATCAAACAATTTAGAACATGCTTCTTTAATGAATTAATGAGATATGTGATGAAAAGCCTTATTTTCATTTGCCATAATACAACTATACAAGTTTTTTTTTTCTGCTTCTTGGGTCATATCCAGTGGTGAACAGAGGTTACTCCTGGCTCTGCACTCAGGAATTACTCCTGGAGGTGCTTGGGGACCCTATGGAATGCTGTGAATCGAACCTGGGTTGGCCATGTGCAAGGCAAATGCTGCAAGGCAAATGCCCTACTTGCTGTGCTATCGCTCCAGCCCTATACAAGTTTTATAAGTAGAATTTTGTTCATTTAAATTATAGTATCTTTAATTAATTTAATTTACAGTTCTTTGTTGCTAACTTTACGTAATTCCAATTTATGACAGTCCCTGATTTCTCCTTCTGTCATTTTATACAATTTCTTCCTTTTTAACAGTCTCCTTTCTAGCAGTTTAGTATTTCCTAAACAACTGTAATGGTGAAAGTAATATGCATCCCATGGATGGCTTGGTCCTATATTTAATTTGGAAATGCCACACATTCACCAGAACTATATTGCTGTTGATATTATTCTTTGAAAAACATGAACTTCCACCTATCTATATAAGTAAAAGGAAAATGGATATTTGTAATTCCAATTATAAAATGTAAAATTTCATTTATATAATAACATTGCACATAATTTGCTTGGCTAATATAAAATGTTGAGGACAAATGTTGCTACACAGCATATTTAAATAGAAATAGATACAACTTTATCTTGATATAATGCTTCTGTTAATAGCTTAGAGTTTAAGTACCTCTGTAAATACACACAGATAAATACAACCACAAGCAGTGTATACTGAGTTCTTCAGTGACTATCAAGTAGCTTAATGCTATCAAAGGACTTCAATAATAATGAAACTCAAGGCTCAAAGGACAGTAAGAATATTATTCCATATAATGTATTATGCATCAATAGTTTCAGGCAAGCAAATCCTACCAGCCTCTCAGGCCACCACAACAGACTTAGTGAAAAGAATATTAACTGACTCAAGATATGAAAAAAATAGAAAGAAGAAAGGAAAAGCAAAGGGAGTGAAAATGTAGACACTTCCCTTGTATATTTCTGGACATTTTTTTAATCCAGTTTTTGTTCTACAAAATTTCTCTGTGGACTCTGCTCACACTCTTCGTTTTTCCAATCTTTAGCTCATACTACCTTTGCCTTCACTTTTCTTTCTCTCATGTTTTTTTTCTTCTTCTTTTATTTACAGTCAAAACTCAATTCAATGTCAAGGTTAAATATGAATTGCTATAATTCAGTCTAAAATATTCACCTGTGAAACTGGATTTTCTAATTTAAACAAAGCTGTTATTATTTGACCACTTTCTAATGACAATTCTAATATGTCTATCCCAACATATGACGCCAATTTATCCTGAGTAATTTGTTTTTCTGCTTTGAAAAACCACTTCGTCACAAATAGAAAATTAAATATATTACACACACATTTGCTTATGGGGCCTGGAATAATATTATATAAGGCAAGTCACTTATAGATGATACTGTTTGATCCACTGCACTGCAAATTGTCCCTCAAGCACAGATTAGGAAATATCCACTAAAGCCCACTCTGCACTCCTCCCCACCAAAAAATAAATAAAGATTTGCTGCAGTTACTTTGACCTGTAATAGTGTCTAGTTGTCATTTCAAAAATCATAAGATGGGGGGCTGGAGCAATAGCACAGCGGGTAGGGCATGTTTGCCTTGCACGCAGCGGACCCGGATTCGATTCCCAGCATCCCATATGGTCCCCTGAGCACCGCCAGGAGTAATTCCTGAGTGCAGAGCCAGGAGTAACCCCTGTGCATCGCCAGGTGTGACCCCCCCAAAAAAAATCATAAGATGGATCTATCAGGAAATAAACATTATTGCAAAATTTTAAACACCAAAACTACCTTCTTTGCAATTCTCTTCAATTGACTTCTCTTATAACATATTACATGGATATGTTTTATATAGTTTAAGATCCCTTTTCATCATTACATAGGAAGTAAAACCATTTATATGGATATAAAATAATTTATATGCACAAGATGAAAAATTAATACACTCTATTAGCTGGCAGATCACACAAATTTGCAAGGTTATTTTTACAAGATAGTATCAAAGCAGGTAGCACCTAGAGAAGTTCTCTATAGCACCCAGACAAGTTTTTCAACTGCATTATCTTTCAAAGTAATACAGATTACCACCTTTGAAAAATGTTTTCTGTTGAACTTAAACATTTTACGTCTACAGCGTTATAATATGAATTTATAAATAGAGAGAATTTGTCTCTAAATGTCAGCAATTTTCCAATTCGCGCTGCCCTAATGGTTTGTAAAACCATAGAAATAATTTCCCCCGGCTTTGCTGGTTCCTTCCAACAGACAGAAGATCCTATAGAGTTCTAAGCTTTCCAAAAAAAAAAAAGGTAAAAGGGGTCTGAAGTGATAGCACAGCGGGTAGGGCATTTGCCTTGCACTTGGCCGACAAGCGTTCGATTCCCGGCATCTCATATGGTCCCCCAGCACCGCCAGGAGTAATTCCTGAGTTCAGAGCCAGGAGTGACCCCTGTGCATCGCCGGGTGTGACCTGAAAAGCAAATAAATAAATAAATAAATAAATAAATAAATAAATAAATAAATAGCTCTAAGTTTTTATACCGCCTCTCTTTCATTTACAATCTGTATACAGGAGTTTTCGTACTAGCAATGTGTCAAAATGATTTGTGGCAAGTGTTTTTTCATTTTATTTATTTATTTTTTATTTTTGCCTCAAATTAACTGGCCATGAGGTAATTTCACTGTAAAAGATAAACTAACTGGTTAACTATTTGTTTTAACAATTTTGTTTCAACTGACAGTCAAAAAAAAATGGGCTGCATAGTTGTTACTGTGGTGGGGCCGGAGTGATAGTACAGCGGGTAGGGTGTTTGCATTGCATGCGGCTGACCCAGGTTCAATCCTCAGCATCCCATATGGTCCCCTGAGAACTGCCAGGAGTAATTCCTGAGTGCAGTCAGGAGTAATCCCTGAGCATTGTTGATAGTGACCCCAAGAGCAAAAAAACAAAACAAAACAAATTCTTACTGTGAAGCAAGAGGAGCAGAAGAAGAAGGGGGCCGGGGAATTTAGATAATACAATTGGTCATTCTAAGTCTTTACATTTTAAATGATTATAGATTGGTAATGGAAATGTCAGAGACAATAACACACATCAGGCAGCTGAATCTTCCTCCTTGAGGTTCAATCTCTTTTGATGAGTGCAGGACTGAGGGCAGGAATCAGTACATCCTATCTGCCTGTGAGCCCATTGACTGGGATGTCAAAGAAAGTCAGAGAGGCAAAACAGCAAGCACCAGCAAGGAGAATCAGATCATAGGTCATGGGGATGGACCAGAAGGACACTGGTGGCACTGGAGCCCAGGACTTCCAAGGACATAGCCAGGCAAGAAAACCTCATGAAGTCTGGCTATGTGGCATTAGGGGAACTGAAACTAGCTTGAAACTGGTGAGCTCAGCCATCGCAATACTGCTCAAAAGCAAAGGTTGTTCAATTTCTAGTGAATAGGAAAAGGTCAATAACTAACCCACAACAGTTTTTGAGAGCACTGATTCTCTATCCTGTACTTAATTCCTTTACAAGTTGCTCTATAATTCTATCAGAAGTATGGAATTTTAAAAGGTGGAGACAAGAAGATGAATCCAGCTGTTTCTATCCCACCCAAAAGAAATGGTTTTATAGTTGCTAATGTGTAGGAATTTCTTGAAAATGTTGCAATCCTTTTGCCGTTTCATAGTGGAGAACAAGATCCAGCCAAATTTTATAATGTGGCAAAGAATCTAGTTTGTGAACTCTGAGGATATCGGATATGATGAAACATTTAAATATAATTCAGAGATCTACAGTAGTCACATATGTCACACAAAATGATAAGGAGTACCAAGTATCCCTTGTCTGTCTGTTCACTTCAGTTCTAGGGTATTTTTTTTAAAGTTCACGGCATATTTTAATATTTAAAAAAAGCCCTTCCAACAATGAATTCTGAATGACTGAGTCTGAAAAGGAAGTAAGATTGCTTTCTCTAGCCTATCCCTAATAAACAAAACAACCAATACGAGACCGACATAAACTGTCAATCAGCTTTTTAAATTTGTTATAGAAAAATCACCTTGAATGGTAATTCTTTTTATCACAAAAGTACACATACAAAAGAACTAGCAGCAAAACCGCCTAGAACCATCGCAGCAATTACTTACACATGCCTGTGTATCTTATTATTTTTTTCTATTTGAATACAAGAATCCCATTTATGAAAAATGGTGGCAGGAACAAATATCAGTCAAAAATCGAAGTATCTTATTACCTACAATTGTGTAGTTGTCTAGAAAATATCAAAATGTTTAAAAAGCGATTTATAATACTTCAAATAAAAGATACAAAAATTCCAAGGAAATTTTATACAATAAATTTGGTGAGTAGTGCCCAAAATTCCTGTTCTAACAAAAGGTATTTTTCAGTTATGTTAACATTTTAGGCAAACTGACCCCCAAATGAAACAATACTACCTATTCTATATGCATATATATGTGTGTGTTCATATGTGTTGCATGTATACATGTGTATTCATACACTTATGCATAAAATAATTTGATGTGTATACATTAGTTAAATGTGAGCAGAACAGAGATTGACAGAAAAGTTTCTTGCTCCTGCACCTGCCTGTTTATAATCTCAGCTTCTGAGAGCAAATCATTTCCCTCTTCTCCGGGTGATTCAAGAGACAAGGTGCCCCCCACCCCCAGTAAAAATTCTCAAGAAGTTCTCTCTGGAGGCTTCATAATCTAGTTGAGATTATGAGCTTTAGCTCTTAGGGATCACAGAAAAAAGTCATGAAAAATATAATCAATTAGCACCTTTCCCCCCTGCCACACAAAGGCATTCACAACAATCTGTCTATGCCAAATAAGAAAGATGTACTCTCAACTATTTTTTGAGAGTATAAGTCAATGATCCATTTTCATGGTTTAAAAATCTCTTATAAGCTAGACCTGAAATTGCTAAATCTAAATTATGTTCCAAACCTTTCCTTTTTATAGTTTTGAACAAATGATTTCCACGTGAGTCAGAACTCTAAAGTGCAACCTGAAATTCAGAACTGTTTTTTTAAGTTATTGAAATGTGTATGTTAAAAAAATAAAAGCTCAAGAATCTTATTAAAAATATATATTTTTGATCGTTTTGCTCCTTGAAGAATGTTCTTCATGTTTTTTATTGAGATTTCTGTCAATTTCTAAAAAAAAGAAAGAAAAAAACAAATATCCTATTGTGGAAAAGTAAATAAATTACAAGGAAGGCAACTTCTTTTATATAACATAGCATGAAGTTCAAAATAAAGGTCTGGAGCTAAATCTATTAGCTGGAACAGTCTAGAGTAGAACTGAGCAAATTGACTACTTTGCCTCTGTACTCTCATTACTTTGCATTGTTTGAATTTCCGCCCTGTATTTACAGATATATAGTTCCTGCCTTGGAAAAGGAAGTATGTAAAGAGTATGTTTTCATGATTCTTTCACAGAATGTTCTTTTTCCAAAATATCACAAGATCATCATATAATGTTATATTCATATTTTTGAGGCAAATGCATCTCTCTCTCTCTTTAGCACAGTGAAAGTGCGCAGTAGCTCACTGAATACTTAGACAAAAATATCAAAAAAAATCAAACTTTGACTTGAGAAAATAGGGATGGACTTACATCTTTACTGCAAGCTTAATTTTCTTCTCTGCAAAATGGGAATAGTATGTGCTTTTCAATGACATTGAGAATATCAACAGTAGTACATTTAAAGCCAATATTTGGCATATAACAGTCAATCTGAGATCTTTTAGGCTGTTGATACTATGGAAACACTTAGAATTCACATGCCTGCACACAGATTTACTCAGCGATGCTTACCTTATTGCACTTCTGAATAATACCGAAGACCATCAGAGGATGAATCATAACTCCTGTGATATCTACTATTCCTCTAATAAGAAACGCTCTCTCACTATTGAGCCTTGATAGTTCACAACTGAAACTTGGTAGCCACAATTAAGAAAGAAATGAAACATAAGAAATTACTGTAACATGAGGTTACAAAGCCAAAGGAGCCCTTTTCCATTTTCGTCACTACCTTTTAATTTTTTCATACCTTTGACAAACATTATAATCTGCATTTTAAAATAATTTAAAAATCAATAAATTAGAAACCCATATAAACGTTGTGGCTTAAAACATGCTTGAGTCAGGCCCTAGGGAGGAGTCAAAGACAAAGTGCCTATCTTGCAAGGCCATGGGTTACATTCTTGCCATTGCCGTTTGGTGCCTCTGGTGCCACAATTAAGGAGTGCAAACCCCCAGCAGTAAGACAACATGTGTGAATATATATATATATACACACAGATATATATGTATGTATATATGTATATATACACACATACATGTTTATATATATTTATTCCATTTCTCTTATATATAAATATATATGGATATGGATATGGATATGGATACAGATTCCTCCTTCCCTCTGGCAAGCTACTGAGAGTATCCTGCCCACATGGCAGAGCCTGGCAAGCTACCCGTGGTGTATATAATACGCCAAAAACAGTAACAATCTCGGGGCTGGAGCAATAGCACAGTGGGTAGGGCATTTGCCTTGCACACGGCTGACCCAGGTTCGATTCCCAGCATCCCATATGGTCCCCTCAGCACCTCCAAGAGTAATTCCTGAGTGCAGAGCCAGGAGTAACCCCTGTGCACAGCCTGGTGTGACCCAAAAAGAAAAAAAAACAAAACAGTAACAATCTCACTTGGAAAAGTTACTGGTGTCTGCTGGAGCAAATAGATGAGCAACAAGATGACAATATATGTATATATATATATATATATTTGAATTAAAGTACTCTCACCATATTGGAAATGAATAATCAATCCATCTTCCTATCCCCATTATTTCCCTGTCTTTTTAATTATCTCTCTTTCTCTCTCTCTCTCTCTCTCTCTCTGCTTCTCTCTCTCAGTCCTATTTCTACCCATTCTCCTAGTCCCACCTATTTCATGAAACTTGAAGTCATTTCCTGTCTCCTTTGTAATTATCATAGGAATAATCTTACACTTATTCTTACAAAATCTGTTAATAACAAAAAACTACAAAGTTCCTGTGCCTGCGTTAATACTGATGTGGAAACTTCATCCTGAGAATGTTTTCATGTTCTTTGCCTCTACCCACTACTCATTTTCACAGTGACTTTGGATGATGGTACTCCAGCTATTTATTTCCTCTGTTCCTCCTTATCTTATGACTTTTGTGACCTCCCCAATTCCCTCAGTAATCCTCTGTATTTTCCTCCTTCTTTTCTACTACCCCTGCCCTTTTTTCTGTGCAGTTATCAGAATGTCTGCTTTTACAGCACAAATCTAAAGACAGCACTAATTTTGTAATTTTTTTCTTTGCTTAGAGTTCCATAACTGAGGCATAACTGCATATTCTTTGCTATTTTTTGGGACACTAGTTATAGTTTTGTAACTTCCAGGCCTACCTCGAGGTCTACCACTCACTAGTTACTCAATTCCATTTGCTTCAACTTCTCCCTATAAAATGCAGATTGTGAACAGAATTAAATGCAAGCAAAAGTATAATGAATAATACAAGGTCCACCACATAGAAGCTTCTTGACTCGATGCTATTATTATATATAACAGGTCCCCAATTGTAAGCTCTGATTAATCATCTACTTCTCCATCCAAAATCACATGTGAAAAGTTCCCTAAAACAGTTAACTTCTCTCTAATCTGTTTACCTTAGAATTTACTCTGCCAGGAGGAATCTCCGTATCTTCATCATTTTTGTCACTGAGATAAAAAATAAAAATAAATTAAGATTTTCCTTAAAATGATCATAATAACAATATCTAACTTGCATGATAGTGCCCACAATCATTTTTAAAATTTTTTAAATTTTATTGAATCACCGTGAGACAGTTACAAGCTTTCATGATTGGGTTACAATCTCACAATGATCAAACACCCATCCCTCCACCAGTGCACTTTCCCCACCCCAATATCCCGGGTATACCCCCCTTTCCCACCCTTCCCCTGCCTCTAAGGCAGACAGTATTCCCCATACTCTCTCTCTACTTCTGGGCATTATAGCTTGCAACACAGACACTGAGAGGTCATCATGTTTGGTCCATTATCTACTTTCAAGTGCCCACAATCTTAAACATGAAATATGTCGTTAATTTTTCTAATAACTATTTTGTTCTTTTGTTTTGAGCTCCATTTATATGAGGACTGAAAGTTTGCAGTCAACAAATTGCTGAATCCACCTCCTTTTATCCATCTCCCTGGGTCTGTGTCTAAGATCTGAGACATACACAACATCAAGGTGCAGGAAGGGGCCATTTTTCACTCTGTTTGTCAGTCTAAGCATGCACACTCTTAGAGTTGAACAATATTTATCTTGGTCATTGTCCCTACTTGGGAAGTCTTGGGCTATTTCAATGCTCATCTTGACCAATTATTGGTCTTACTTCGGCCTCACTCTAAAACTCTGCACCACCACCAGTGTGGTAGGATATATCCACTGGTAAAAGGACGGGTGTTGGGACATTACATGACTAAAACCAATCATGGACAAATATGTAACTGTGTGTTTCACTGTGGTTCAATTTTTTTTTTTAAAGGGAAACAAAAAACATTTATTTTTTTTTTAACAAAAAACATTTAATTAAAATAAAAAATAAAACTCTGAGCCAGTGCCTGAGATTTCTGCTGGGGTTCTACAGAGTTCTCTTCTCACCTCCCAGAACATAACCCTGACTGTGTGAGGGTGTCCTCGTTCCTCTAAAGGAACTCTTTGTCTACTCTTTCCTCTGTTAGATTTACCCCTGTGGGTAATGGGAAATGATGTGAGTTGAAATGTCCCTTCTAAAGGACCCTCCTGACTGGATATATTAATATTCTTAGCTTTATCTTAATTTATGATTGTTAATGGCTGTAACAAACCTTTTGATGAAACAATGGCATGAGAAACCAAGATGTTCTAATTGGAAATCATAAACTGACAAAGGGATATTGCTTCCTGCCTCTGTCTCTTTGAGTCTAAGGATGGCAATCAACCCCACCCCATTGATAGCCCCAGGAAAATGCATTATTGCTTTTAGTTTATCTACACCCAACCCACAAGTTTACAAATAGTCCCTTATTAAAATCTACTCAAAGCATCCTCATTTAAGTGCACCATCTGTTGCCTGCTGGGACCCTGACTGATCCAGACTGTAAATTTTCTAAAGACATATCTGTCTAACTCCCCCAATTAATGTTAGCTATTTTTAATATTGTGCTGTGATCATACTTTGAAATGTAAGCAATACTTGTTTTCCAATATTGCCTACTATCATTTTATGACTCTCAATTAAAACATCTAGATAGTTCATTTCATTGTTTCATCAAAAGGTTTTTTACAGCCATTAATAGCAGGGGAAGAAATATGTACAAAATGAATAAATATAGAAAAAAAGTCTTGTGGCCAAATGACAATAAGGCTCTTTCCTTGCATGTAACTGACCCAAGCTCAAACCCTAGCACTCTATATGGTTTGTGAAGCGCCACTAGGAGTGACCCCTAAGTGCAGACCTAAGAGAAAGCTCTGAACACCACTATCTGACCCAAAATGAAAAAATTAATAAATATAAATAAAAACTTTTTAAAAACACTGTTTTGAATTGTAGTATCTTGATACAACTGAGAAAACTGCAAATTACAGTGGATCAATAAAAGAATTTAAAAATAGTAATAACCAAATGAAGGTGGTAAGATAAGTAGAACAGCAGTGTAAGGCACTTGCCTTGTAGGCTGCTGATTTTCTCCTTAGAATCATATGTGGTCCCCTAAGCACCACCAACAGTGATATCTGAACAAGAGCCAAGAATAAATCCTAAACACCAATACATGTGGAGAAAGAATGCAAGAAAGAATGGAGGGAGTGAGGGAATGAAGGAAGGAAGGAAAGCAAGGAGAGCAGTGTGTGTGTGTGTGTGTGTACTTGCGTGTATATGTGTTTGTGTGTGTGAGTGTGTGTGAAATTCTGGGCTAGAGCCTCACTAGAAGACTAATATGCATACACATACACTGGTGAATATATCATGCACTGTGTACTTTTGAAACAGCATTTCAAACAGGATTATACCATGCAACAATTATGAGATGAAAGGTTATATAATTTTTATACTGAAAAAGTAATGTGATGATTATATGGTGAAATAATGCAAATTTCTATGTTTCATACTATGATACTACTAAATACTTTAATTATTTTTATAATTAGTGTAAAATTAGACAAATAATACAATAAATGTAACTGACATTTTGATACTTAGTAAATACACATTGTTGGATATTAACAGAATGCATATTCTAATTGAAGAGATTAAAATTTTAAGTGAGTTTATATGTCTAATTATTGTTAGTACATTAAATACACTTATGCACTAATTATTTTGAGAAAAATATGTGGTTTTGTTTCAATTCTTTTCACCTATAAATAGAAATTAGGCTTCCTATAACCTTTTAAGATAAGTCACTAGAAATACAGATATATTTTCCTGCAGTCATATCACTCAGTTATTTAAAAACCCCCAAAATTATGTAAAAATTAACACACATTATAAAAATCAAAATAAAGAGAAAATGAAGGGTCAATTTACTTAGGTTCTTGTTTACATTTTGTTGAAAGAAATGCATTGAAAACAATTAGTCTTGTAAAAAATTTACTCAGGTTCTTCATTAGAGCCATTTGTTTTCTTATCAACAAACTTTTTAATAGTCTCCTTTGTTGATATGCAGAAGGCGCATCTGTCCTGAAGCAATACCCCTTTATGAGACTGGACTGAGGAGAGGAAAGTTCTTTAATGAAGTGGATAGGCAAGTATTGGTAATGGAGAGAGGTAGGAATTGAAACCAGAAACACAAGTGCCATTATTTTCAGAATGAAAGTAAAAATTAAAGTTGGATATTCAGGAATTAATTTCCTTGGAATCATGTCCTTGACAATTTCCAGAAAACCTCAAGGAACTGAATCCCCAATTGAGGCTGCTGTCTCTGTGCTCTTTAGAGAAGGCCAATCGGTAGGACAAGGGGTCATAGAAGACAAACAGGTTGGAAAGGCATCACAAAAAAAAATGAGAAGAATAACAATTGCATAAATCTTTCTTTAAAAAAGTAGGATTTTTACCAGGTCAAAAGTCCAAGTCCCACAATAAAAGACGCTACTGGTGCCCGATGAAGCAAATTGATAAACAATGGGATGACAGTGCTACATAATTCCAAGTTCCTCTCCAACATCTAAGATGTAAACACACTGTCACTGTCATCCCGTTGCTCATGGATTTGTTCGAGTGGGCACCAGTAGCGTCTTTCATTGTGAGACTTATTGTTACTGTTTTTGGCATATCCAATACACCACGGGTAGCTTACCAGGCTCTGCCGTGCGGGCATGATACTCTCAGTAGCTTGCTGGGCTCTCTGAGAGTGGTGGAGGAATCGAACACGGGTCGGCCGTGTGGAAGGGGAAAACTCTGCCGCTGTACTATAGCTCCAGCCCATGTAAACACACAGACTCATAAATTAACCTACACGAGGATGATGCCTTTTCTAATCTGCCTTACCACCTACTCTAAAATCAGCAACGCTGCCTTCATTCAGTGACTCCCCTCCCTCATTTGACATACATATTTTTCTCACTTCCAAATGCTGTCTTTGCTCAAGTAGCTTGGAATTTGCCATCCCTTATCAGCCCCCTCTGCAAATGTGATTCTGTTTAGATCCCTTGGCCCTGAGAATTTTCCCTTTTCGTTTCATACCCAAATGTTATCTGAGTCCTCATGAATTTCTATACCAAACATCAGACTTAGTTTTTATTGAGTGAAGGAGGATTAATAATTTTTTAATCAAGTGCATTGCTTAAACATGGAAACTTTTTGTGTGTGTTTCTCTTCTATCTTTATTAATTTTACATTTCGATCAGGCAGTGATTGGATAATGCTATTTCCCAGTGTCTTATTTCTGAAACTCTTTTACTAACAAAACAGATAGCCAAAATGGGAAGGGTGCTGCTTGATTTTTGAATCAAATAGAAAATATTTTTTCTTTAGAATCATTTTTGTTCTTTAATAGACCTTTTTCCTAGACAAAAAAAAAACTTGTCTAAAAGTTCTTCTGGAAATAAATATAGTCAATTAAGTTTCCTAATAGAACAGTAGAAAAGAAACTTGTTACACACTTATTTACTACAAGCTTTAGTGACTGGGGACAAGACATTTTTATCCCATATAACTTGCCATTTGTCTGCAGATCCCTCGCTGGACAGCAAAAGCAACCACACAGCAGTGAGAAGTAAAATGTGAATAGTATTTTCCCCTCGCAGAATCAAAATTTATTTGTCACAGTAACACCTTGGGTCACTAGTCATGGTGAAGAAAAACATGCTTTATTATTTCCTACACACTGTTTCCAACAGAGTGGAAAATGACAAGACAGAAATTGAATTTAAAACATTGAGACCTAATTACAACCTCACTACAGATACTACTAAGCTTAGATTTGTTTTATTTCTCCCAGCCAACTAATGCCCTCATCTGATGAAAAGGCTGCCTAGAAAAAGGTCAAATGAATTATTTTTTGCAAGAGAAAGACAAGGCATCTCTAATTATAATGGGTTCCCCCATTCTATACGCCTAAATCATTTATTGATATTGATTAGTTATTATTATCTGAATCCCAATGAGATATTACTATGTATTATTAATTTGGTAATCCCTTGTTCTATATTATGTTTGAATCTGAGAAAGTCTGTAGCGTATTATTTTTCCTCTCAAACAGAATTGTCAGATAATTTTCTTTTCACCAAGTTCCACTCAGTGATAGATACAAACTCTGTAATGAATCATTGTTTCTCCAAAGTCTGTAATGAATCACGGTTTCTCCAAGAAACACAAGTAAGATACAAGATATCACCAAGAATCCTAAAAAGGTACCTTAATTAACTCAAGTTACAAAAGTTTGAATATGTTTAAAGGAGACTTCTACAAAATTATTAGAACATTTAAGGAGTAATGTGAATGCCCTACAAAGTATGATAATGTACTTACAGAAAATATTGTATCCTAAGTAGAATTTTGTTGTGGAAATTAAATGCTTCTGTACCTGTAGACATCATACAATATGAATCAAAGAAGCAAAGGGCTAAGAATGACTAATATGGAATGTAATCTCAGATGTAGTCCTTGTGAGTCATAGGGTTGGTGGAGAAAAACAGGAAAGGAAACAGAAGATTCATACGTTAGTATTCTTACTGACATCTAAACTATCTAAACTAGCAGATCAAATATTCTCTGAGGAGCTAGAGAGATACAACATCAGGTAGGGAACTTACCTTGCAGGTGGCTGACCCAAGTTCAATCCCCAGAACCCCGTATGAACTGCTAAGCTCATCAGGAGTGATTCCTGAGTGCAGGAGTAAGCCTGGAGCACTTCTGAGTGTGACCTTCCCAACACAAACAAGAAAGTGTCCTATGTATATGTCCTCTAGAGTTTATGGGGGCCTTAGTGTTGGAAACTGACAAGAGACTAATTATTGCAAAACAGATGAAGCATGGTCATTTTCACTTCTCTTGCCAAACAGAAGACTATTAGAGAGCTATACCAGGACTAATCTGCCTCTGCACAGCTAATAGAACAAGGATTTATATTAACCCTAGAAAAGAGCAAAGAGAAAAATTAGAGGCCTTTGGACACGCCAACAAATATCTATGTGTGAAGAATGTATATATATATATATATATAAATATATACATATAGAAAAAGAGAGACATACATGAATATATATGTATATATGTATGAGCATCTTCAAGTTTAAAGGTTATTTCAATGGATCTTTATCAAATTTTAATTAGCTTTGATTAGAAATAAGCTCAACATCTATACACTAATGGATCACTACAAATTATACTTAAAAAACACAAATATAAAATTCAATATTATTAAGTGGATTCTTCATAAACTTGAATCTGTGATTAAGTTAATAACAAAGTTATTTTATAATAATATTGTAAATATTTGTGAGTATTGCACCTTATTCCACAGACAGTTGATTTTTTTAATAAACAATGTTTTCTATTAGGATATGTCGTTGGGGCTGGAGCGATAGCACAGCGGTAGTGTGTTCACTTTTCACACGGCCAACCCGTGTTCAATCCCTCCACCCCTCTCAGAGAGCCTGGCAAGCTACCCAGAGTATGAGCCTGCACGGCAGAGCCTGGCAAGCTACCTGTGGTGTATTGGATATGCCAAACACAGTAACAAGTCTCACAATGAGAGACGTTACTGGTGCCCACTCGAACAAATGGATGAGCAACGGGATGACTGTGACAGTGATAACAATGATATGTCATTGATTTTCCATAATGTTTCTGTGAGGTAGGAAAAACATAAAGTTTTAAGCAACAGTTCAGAAGACATAGATAGGAAATGTTTTAGAGACTTTCAATTGGAGCAATTCATAAAACAATCCTTGGTGGTTGGGGCTGGGGGGTTGGGGAACAGGGAACATGAAGGCAAGAGAAATCCAAAGGACTAGAACATGCTTTTCCTCTGGTCCCCTATACCTCAGCACTCTTATTGATTAGGAATTAAGTTTTTACTGTTAAAATGAACCAAATACATTGGTTATTAGAAACATTTTGGGGGCTGGAGTGATAGCATGGGGCTGGAGTGATAGCATAGCAGGTAGGGCGTTTGCCTTGCATGCGGCCAACCCGGGTTCAAATCCCAGCATCCCATATGGTCCCCTGAGCACCGCAAGGAGTAATTCCTGAGTGCAGAGCCAGGAATAAGCCCTGTGCATCGCCAGGTGTGACCCAAAAACCAAAAAAAAAAAAATAGAAACATTTTGTTTGTGGTTTAAAAAACAAACAGGCAATTTTGTTTTAGTGTCTAGAAAATCTATGGAAGTTTCTTCGCGGTTTATTTTTTCAATTATTTTGACTCTACACATAAGACTGTTATGGGCCTTGAGGAAAATTGACTTCTGTTATCCCGATATTGAGTCCAACAAATTCAATATATTTATTATTAGACTTCCTGAATATTCATTTTATAAATAAAAGAAGTCCTGATTAAAGATTGCTTGTACTTCAATGCAGAAATCATTGAAATCAGATTCTTATAAAACTCAGAAATTTGTGAAAAAATGGTACCTACAAAATAACCAGAATGGTTGCAAATTTGGTGATCAAAAAGGTGTCATACCCTCATGGAGGGACTGGAGAGATAGCACAGTGTGTAGGGTGTTTGCCTTGCACGTGATTGACCGGGTTCAATTCCTCCATCCCTCTAGAAGAGCCTGGTAAGCTACCGAGAGTATGCCGCCTGCATGGCAGAGCCTGGCAAGCTACCCGTGGTATATTCAATATGCCAAAAACTGTAACAAGTCTCACAATGGAGAAGTTACTGGTGCCCGTTCGGGCAAATCAATGAACAACAGGATGTCAGTGCTACACAGCTACAGGGCTACCCTCATGGAGCCAATAGTAACTACATGGAATTCTTTGATTAGTACAAATGGTTCACTTCAATATGAGGGGTTTTGAAAGTCTGGAGCATTGTACAATTCTTCCTTTTCCTACAAATCACTCTGATATTAGAAAAAAGATGTCATTAAATCTTGTATAGTGGCTAAATGAGCATAGAACATTTTATTGACTTGAACTTTTTAAAATAAGAACAGATTTATAGATTGATTAAACATAGATTAACTAGAAAACAAGCTTGGAAATATTGAGTGATTAAAATAAAAGCTAACGAAAGTAAATAAGGGAAAATAAATTTAGGAGAGATAGAGATACACATATCATTGTACCATATTTGCATTCATATTTTTTATCCCATAGATGATTATCATTTCTTCAACCACTTCCCCTGCACTATTTCACATAAAAAGACCAAAGAGTCAGCAGCACAGTTTCTCAATGTTTCATTTGTGCTAACTGACCAATTAATATTCGTTTAATTCTCTGTCGAAGAATCTATCATGCATCAAGAACAAAACTATTTGTAGATAACTACATCTTGCTTCCCCTCTACCTCTACCTTTACCTCCTCCTCCTCTTTTTTACAGAAGAGTGGAATTATGACTATTTCTAGAGTTACCCCCTTTAGTGCAAAGTTTAAGTGGTACATTGATGAGAATCTAGAGGAAGACAGTCAAGTTTAGAAACAATTCTATTTCTCAAGAGTCAGTGCTCAGTTGGATATATGAAATTAGATTTCTGAAGAGGGAGCTGCAGGCAGAAATGCTGGAATAATTATTGTATGGCATAAGATAAAATGCGAATAGAAGGTATCAGAAGAGTGGTGTGAGTGAAAGAGAGAGGGAATTTGCGAAATTGCCAAGAAAGCAGCACTGGATTTCAGTGAAGAAATGTTGGGTTTTAATGCACATCTTAGAGGGAGGGGAAAAGAGCAAAGGCTTTAGGGCAACTGTGTGTGTGTCTGAAGAAATTGAAGAGAATAAATGAGAAAAAATGGTGCTAAGAGGTTGTGTTGAGGCTGGAGAAATAATGCAGATAGTGCAAGTGTACTTGCCTTTCTCAAGGCTCACCCAGTTTAATCCTGCAACACATGTGGTTCTCTGAGAACCCCCAGGACTGGTCTTTGAGCAGTGCCAGGAGAAAGCCCTAAGCACCACTGGTGTTTCTTCCAAAAGAAAACAAAAATATATTTAATGAAAGAATTTTTGTGAGATAATATAGATTAAGGATCATGTTTACTACGTACCTGTCTATACCACATGGTCCCCATAGCATCGCCTTGCAACCATGCTTCTAAGCATGACTGGATATGGCCCAGCTTGAGTAGGGTGGGCTGGGCAATCCAGCAAACCACAAGGAGAGAGAAGAATCAATCTTCAGGCCCTGGCACTGAACCAGGCGTGGTTCACTGAGAATTACCAGTGGAGCATCTGAGTGCAGTGCAGCAGTGCTCAGAAGTCCTCCAGAAGAGATATTTTGTTGAGTTTTACTTACACTTAAAGGATCTATCTAAAACTAAAACTCTGAGGAGTGACAGAAAGTTATTTACTTATATAAAACTATTGCTGACTCTCTAATTCCCTAATTTTAGAGAAAAACAAAATTCCAATGGTAGATAAGCAGAGATCTTAATATATAAGAGTAGTAAAAACAGACAAAGACACAATGCATGATCTGATAATCACTTTCTGGATTAACATTGCATTGTTGTTTGACCAGATCAATAGTACACATAGCTGACCTAGGATTTGAACCCCAGCATCCCATATGGTACCCCAGCCTATCCATAGTAATCCTGAAACACAGAACCAGTACTGAGTATTGAAAGGTAGCACTCTAGCACTGTTGTATTATTGTCATCCTGTTGTTTATCAATTTGCTCAAGTAGGCACCAGAAATATCTCCATTGTGAGACTTGTTATTACTGTTTTTGGCATATTGAATACACCACTGAGAGTTTGCCAGGCTCTGCCGGGCAGTCAGGATACTCTTGGTAGTTTGCCAGACTTCCCAAGAGGGACAGAGGAATTGAACCCGGGTCGGCCATGTGCAAGGCAAATGCCCTACCTGCTGTGTTATCACTCCAGTCTTAAGTATTGAAAGTATATGGCTCCAAATATATATATATGTATGTATGCATATACATATATATATTCAGGCCAATGAATATATATACACATATATATACACATTGGTCTGCAATTGCTTTAAATTTCATCATGTGTCCTTACTCTAACCTATATACATACATATGTATATAATGCTTAGTGTGACCATGGGAAGAGTGTGCCCTTTATTCTTCAATAAAAATATAAACATAGAAAATAAAGTCTTTTTCCTTTTCTCTTTTCCTCATTATTTTTACCTTCAAGCAAAATTATTAACTTTGATCTGAGAAGCCATATTGACCCATGAAAATAAAGGTCAAGAAAATTATATAACTCTAAGTACTAATTATTGAGTTAACTAAACAGTTAAGTTATTGAGTTATGATTTTTTCTGCAGCATAAGAAAAATAAGCTACTTGTTGAAATTGGTATTCTTGGATTTTTCTGTTTATTTCATTAAATGGATTGTTTGAATTCATTAGAATCAAGAAAATATCTCATTGTTTAATACTTAAAGAATTTTTAAGAATGAATAGAACATTGCTCCAATCTCAAACTTCCAGAAACTCCAAGGTTTATTGGAATTATTAGGGAAATATGTTTTAATTATATATATGTAGATAACATATTAGAACCTCAATTAAAAACATTGCAAGTTATTAATCTATTTCCAAAGTTATTGCAAGAACAAAGCACACTTGATATCTTAGTAAATGTTAGCAGAATAAATGGATACATATGAGGTTAACCTCAGCAAAGATTGATAAAAACAAGCTCACAGTAAAGGTATAAACATGTTTTTCAAAACCAATCCAGAAAATCTTTCATTTCAATCAATGCTTTTAACCCTACTTTTAATCTTTGAACAATACAAAGCTTACACAAGATTAAATTTGAATCTTCTTAAATGCTATCCTTCCTACACATCAGTTCCTCTCAACACAGACCAACTCAATCAGAGTTATTTAGGTGTTAATTCAACCCACAGAATAAATAAATCAAGTTTACATAATAATTTTTACATTTTTTTTCAATGTGATAGGATGCTTAAGTCAAAATACTGATTTGTAAATTCTGCATAAATTTGCATAGTATGTTCAAGCATCCTTAACTCTAAGCTTGTAAAATAAAACCCAATTAATTAATTAGTGAAACCTACTGCAATTGTATTTAAACCCAATATTCACAGCATGACACACAGTGTATTTTTAAACCAATTAATTTAATCACATTCCAGTTCTGAAAAAGCAGACACATAAAGACAAAGAGCTGGTGACAGGCATGGGAAAAGAGACAGAATCAGATGAACCCCATATGTATCCAATTTAACTTCAATATTGGAAGTCTAAAAATCAGAAATATTCATTAGAATATTGAAGTCTCTACTGTTATCAACAACTGTTCTAGTGTGATAAGAGATCTACTTCAGATGAAAGAATTGATAATTTACACTTAGTACAGATACACATAAATTACATTACCAGATATGATGTAAGTATTGGGAGATCCAGAACACTATAGCAATCACAGTTCTTTCTGCTGCCCATGTAAATTCTGCTTTTTCCCCAAACTGCCCTCTGTATAGTTGCCATCAGACAATTGAACAGTCATTCTATGAAATAATTTTACATATGTTATTTTTCCTCACATTTTTTTAAATTCCATTGAATCACCGTGAGATGGTTACAATCACAAAATGATCAAACACCCATCCCTCCAACAGTGCACACTCCCCACAACTGATATCTCAGTATACCCCCCTTCTCACCTTCCCCAAGCCTCCATGACAGTCAATATTCTCCATACTCTCTCTCTAATTTTGGGCATTATGGCTTGCAACACAGACACTGAGAGGTCATCATGTTTGGTCCGTTATCTAATTTCAACATGCATCTCCCATCCCGACTAATTCCTCCAGCCATCATTTTCTTAGTGATTCCTTTTCTATACCATCTACCTTCTCCCCTCCAATCATGAAGCAGGCTTCCAGCTATGGGGCAATCCTCCTGGCTCTTCTACCTACTGTCCTTGGGTGTCAGCCTCATGTGATGTTATTCTATACTCCACAGATGAGTACAGTGCTTTTATGCCTGTCCCTTTCTTTCTGACTCATTAAACTTAGCATGATACTCTCCATGTCTATCCATTTACAAGCATATTTCATGACTTCATCTCTCCTAACAGCTACATAATATTCCATTGTGAAGATGTACCAAAGTTTCTTTAACCAGTCATCTGTTCGAGGGCACTTGGATTGCTTTCAAATTTTGGCTATTTTGAACAATGCTGCAATGAACATATAGGTATGGATGTCATTTCTACTGTGCTTTTTTGCATCCTCAGGATACATTCTCAGAAGTAGTGTTGCAGGCCCATATGGAAGCTCAATTTCTATTTTTTGAAGGACTACTCATATTGTTTTCCAGAAAGGCAGGACCAGTCAGCATTCCCACCAACAGTGAAGGAGCGTCCCTTTTTCTCAACATCCATGCTAGCACTGGTTGCTTTTGTTCTTTTGAAGGTGTGCCAGTCTCTGGGTGTGTGATGACATCTCATTATTGTTTTGATTTGCATCTCCCTGATGACTAGCAATGTGGAGCATTTTCTCATGTGCCTTTTAGACATTTGTATTTCTTTTTTAAGGAAACTTCTGTTTATTTCTTCCCCCCATTTTTTGATGGGGTTGGAGGTTTTTTCTTACACAATTCTACTAGTGTGTTGCATATACTAGATATTAATTACTTATCAGATGGGTATTGGGTAAATATTCTTTCCCATTCTGTGGGCTCTTTCTATATTTTGGTCACTGTTTCCTTTGAGGTGCAAAAGCTTCTTAGTTTAATGTAGTCCCATTTGTTTATGTGTGCTTCTACTTGCATGGTCAATGCTGTTTCATTCTTAAAGATGATTTTAGCTTCAATGTCATGGATAGTTCTGCCTATATTTTGCTCGTACCTTATAGATTCATATCTGATATTGATCTTTTTAGTCCACTTTGACCTGACTTTTGTGCCTGACATTAGACAGAGGTCATAGTTCATTTTTTGCCGGTAGTTATCCAGTTTTCCCAGCACCACTTGTTGAAGAGGCTTTCCTTGTTCCATTACACATTTCTTGCTCCTTTGTCAAAGATTAAGTGGCCATGTATTTGGGGGTCCGTGACAGGATATTGAACTCTGTTCCATTGGTCTGCAGGTCTATTTCTAGCCCAATACCATGATGTTTTAATTACTACTGCTTTGTAGTAGTGTTTGAAGTTGCGGAAAGTGATGCCACCCATCTTCTTTTTCCCAAGGATTGCTTTAGCTATTCATGGGGGTTTATTGTTCCACATAAATTTTAGGTGTGCTTTGTCTTTTTTTTAAAGATCATGGATATCCTGATAGGGACCACATTAAATTTGTATAGTGCTTTGGGCAGTATTGCCACCTGATAATGTCAGTTCTCCCTATCCATGAGCAGGGGATGTGTCTCCATTTCCTAGTCTCCTCTAGAAATAATCTAGAAGTAGTGTTTTGTAATTTTTGTAATTTTTCTTGTATAGGTCCTTCACGGCTTTAGTTAAGCTCATTCCAAGGTACTTGATTTTCTGAGGTACTATTGTGAACGGGATTGTTTTTTAATGTCTCTTTCTTCTCTTTTATTATTTGTATATAAGAAAGCCATAAACTTTTGGGTGTTGATTTTGTAGTCTTCCAGTTTACTACATTGACCTATTGTTTCTAAGAGCATTTCTGTAGACTATCGTTTTTTAAGTATAGTATCATATTGTCTGAAAATAGTGATAACTTGACCTCTTCCTTTCCAATATGTATGCCCTTGATATCATTTTCTTGTCTAACTGCCTCACTAATTTGCAATCTGTACAATGGATTATTCTGGAAGTGTCTCTAGCTCCATAGCTTTCAGAGGTGATAGGAAATATATGTATTCAACAACTTGAATCAGAAAGTGTTTATTAAATTGTCAAGAAGAAAACATTTAAAAGCCTATGTGGCCTCACAGTGTTCATTCATTTGTTTCTCAGTAACTCAGTGCATGGTCAGGCTAAGAAATCACATAGAAAGGCCATACTCACATAGAAAATCACATAATGGAGATAAATGCCTATCTTAGATAATTTTGGAACTAAATAAAAACGAGTAACAGAGTATCAAGACAGTAAAGGAAATATCAGTTGTATCACTTGTAGACCCATTGATCTTCGATTTGCTCGAGCAGGCGCCAGTAACGTCTCCATTTGTCCCTGTCTTGAGCTAGTGCAGCCCAATGATATCTGCTCGCTCTAGGAATAGGAAGAACTTCAAATCGTTGATTCAGAGATTTGACAAAGAAATCTGACCATCTAGTTGTTGGGCTTCCACGAGGTCTTCTGATGTCCCGTGGAATCTAATCGGTAACAGCTCTAGTCCAGTGGTCATCTATGAATCTCATTACATGACCGGCCCATCTGATTTTTGATGCCTTGGAAAACAAGACAGCATCCCTGATTTTTGAGCATCAACGGAGGTCAGAACTCCGGATTCCTTCTCTCACTTGAGTGAGACATGATATTCCCAGCATAGGAATATTCCCAGATATGCCAACAACAGTAACAGTAACAACAAAGGAAATATAATTTGAATAAAATTATGAAAGATGAAAATTATGAGACAAAATTTGTTTTTTTTAAATTATGTATTCTATACTTTATAACATTATCTAAACATAAATAATTTAAATCTATTAAACAGCAGTTTGGACACAGCAGAATGCAAAATTAGTAAACTAAAAAGTCACAAAAAATATAGAAATTTAAAGATACAGAGTGAAAATAATGATGAAAGCCTACAATATCTGTAGGGGTAAGTTAAAATAAAATATTTCTGAAATTACAGTTTTAAGAAGAAAAAATAATAAGGTGTTAGAATCATCATGTTTTTCATAGTCAATCATTTAAAATAATAAAATGCAAAATATATAAATTACATAATCACAAACTTATGGAACTCCTAATAGGACAAATAGAAAGAAAACCAGACTTAGACTCATCTCAATGAAGTTGCTTAGAACTGAAGTCAAAGAGAAAAATCTTTAAAGCCTACTACAACCTTTGAAGGACAATAAAAGGACTGATTCCTTTTAAGAGTAATCAACTTTTCAATAATTAAAATGTTTTCAAAGACAAGACCAAGAGATGACAGCTAAGTGTTGAAAGGAAATAAATGCTAATCTAAAACTATACTCACAAAAATTTTCTTTAAAAAAGATGAAAGAAACATGCTTCACATATAATTATACAGAATTTTATTGCTGACTGACAATTAAAGGATGTACTCTAAAGGAGAAAAATTTTTTTGACAGAAGGAATGAAATAGATTTAAGCTGAAGTACTTTAAAAAAAATCCCACAAATATGCATGTAAACATAAAGGAACATTGGACATATTAATATTATTTGCAATGACTTGTATAAATAAAAGTATTTTATGTGACACTATGTGACAAGACAGTGCAAGCTATGGGAGAAAATTAAAAATAATTAGGGACTAGAGAGATAGTATGGAGAGAGGTTAAGATGCTTATCTTAGACATGGTCAACTCTGATTTGAATCCCCAAGGAACACATATGGTTCTCCATGAACACCAGGAGTGATATCTGAGCACAGAGCCAGGAATAATCCCTAAACATAACTGGGTGTAGTCCAAAGTCAAAACAAAATAAAGTTAACTTCTGCTCAGGAAACTCCTCTAATGGGGAGATTTTCTGCACCATTTTTCTTTTTTCTTTGTAGCAAGTAAATCTTCTTTAAAAAAAAAAGGAATAGAATTTTATTTTATTTTTTAAATTATAGCTATCAGGGGAAGTTAAAAAAATCAAATCATAATATGACAAGGATACAGATTGAAATCTACAAGTTAACCCGGAAAAAAATCTAAAATTCGGAAATTTCTTTCTGGCTAGTTAATAGAAGTAAAAGGAGATAAAATAATACAAATACTGTAAAACGATTTTATCAAACAAAATTTTGATACAAGAAACAAGGAGAATAGGCTCCTTGAAGGGTTAAACAGTAAAGAAATAATGAGATCATTAATCTTTACTGAATTAAATGCATTTGATCTAAGTCATACAATATTTTGCTTAATTAAAAATAAAGAGCCAGACTGAAGTAAAAGAAAGTATGCTATGTGACAAGTGACATGTTGGGGGGAGGTGTGTAGCTGTTTGGGGACACTACCAGCCATACATTCCTGGGAGTTCTCAGAGCTGATTCCCAGCTCTGAGCTCAGTGGTAACTCCTGGTCATGTTTGGGGACCATCTAGTAGAAAGGGGACCATCTATAGAATTATATTCATTCTCCTACTAGCTAATAGGAAAAAAGCAATGAAGGATCACAAAAATATGATCAATCTGAAGAGCAAGTTAAGTAGAATGTAACTAAAACAAGTAGGAAAGGTTAATTTGTGACAAGAATGATACAAAATAATAAATTGGGTCTGTAATATATTAAAATAGCTTACTGTATTAGTCTTCTGTAGCACTGTAGCACATCCTTTAGTTCAAGCGGGCACAAATAATGTCTCCATTGTGAGATTTGTTACTGTTTTTGGCATATCAAACACGCCACTTGCCAGGTAGCTTGCCAGGTTCTCCGAGAGGGACGGAGAAATTGAACCCAGGTCAGCCAGGTGTAAGGCAAATGCCCTACCCACTGTGCTATGGCTCCAGTCTATTAGTCTTCAGAGAACAAAAATTAAAAACACAATATTTATTTGCTTTCAGTGTTATCTAGAGTTGACAAGGTTTCAGAGCAAACTATTCATATACTGCATGAGAGCATACCAATTACCATGACCTCAGAAAACTATTGGGTCCTGTCTGTTAAGCATATATATATATATATGTACATATATATATATACACACATATATGTATACACATATATATGTATGTGTGTAAAAGAGATAGACAAATATATATTAAAACATTAGATTAATGATAGATATATAGACTTACGATTTAGTAATATTTCACTTCTAGAAAATACTCAGAGAAGGAATATTTGTGAGAACATCCATTCTTCCTAAAGAGATCAGGACAGGAATTTTCATACCATCTCTACACATAGTAGTACAAACTGCTCATATTAATGGAAGTTACAAATGAGTTTTGACTCATTCATATAGTAGAATACTATATGGTGATGAAAATTAATAAATTGGTACTATACGGAATACTAGAGGTGAATTTCACAGCCACAGCATAAGCAAAAAATGACAGATATAAAATAATACCTTTTGTATATTCCATTGTTGTACAAACTAAAAAAACATGAAACAAATCTCTTGTGGTACATTAACTGATTCCATGGCTTGAAAGAGATATAAAAATGGCTTGCAAAGTCTGCCTAACATTCTATTCCTTGCCATGAACTTTGATTATGTTTATATATTCTTCTTGTGAAATTCATTTATTGGTTAGTATTTTTCTGCTATGTACATATGCATGTATTATATAGCACTATTGCCCCATTGTTCATCGATTTGCTCAAGTGAACACCAGTAACGTCTCCATTGTGAGACTTGTTACTGTTTTTGGCATATCAAATATGCCATGGGTATTTTGCCAGGCTCTGCCATGTGGATGGGATACTCTTGGTAGCTTGCCGAGGAATCGAACAGAGGACAGAGGAATCGAAGCTGGTTTGGCTGCGTGCAAGGAAAACATCCTACCTGCTGTGCTATTACTCTAGTCCATGTATAATATACATTAAAAAATATCCAGTAAGGTAATGACAACCCATGCATACATTAAAAACATTTAAAGAATACTTATATATGTATTATACTCTGCCAAGTACCTGCATGAATGTCAGTCATATAATTTTACAAAATTCACAAAAAGATACTAAAATCAAGGGAGTGAAAGTTATTCCAGTACTCCAAATGAAATCGTTTATGATTAAAAGAGTAAGAGACTGTGGCAAGAGCAATAGTAAAGCAGGTAGGGTCTTTGCCTTGCAAACAACCAATTCAGGTTCAATCCCCAAAGTTCCATATGGTTCCCCCAGCCCCACGGGGAGTGATTCCTGACTGCAGAGCCAGAAGTAACCCCTGAGCATCCCTGGATGTGCCCTCCCCCCACAAAAGAAGAAAAAGAAACTTATTAAACAGTACACACAATTAATGATGAGAGCTGTTATTTCAAAACCTTTTCTCTTTTTATCAAGTCATTCTTCTACTAACAGTTACAAAGCGTTAGTGCTAATCCATGTTTCCACAAATTATAACAATATCAATTCAGTGTTGTCATGGAGCAGGTTCTCTGTAAGATTAAAATCTGTAAAAGGAAAAAAGGGAAATAGGACAGAACAAATAGATGAACTATTGTCGTATTGTCCAGCAAAGTCTCAGCCAACCTTACAAAGAGTAAATCATTGTGCTCACAACAAAGCCAAAGCAGAATGGCCTGGAAACCACTTTGTTCTCTGACACTGGCTGCATGTGGGAAGCATGTACTGTGGGATGAGGGGACTCTAACTGAAGCCAACTCTGAACGGGGGCACAGCAGCAGTCTGTGTACTGATCACTATCTCTCACAGCCGGAGCAAGGTGATCTATCTTTAGGACTACAATAGCACTGCAGCACTGTCGTCCTGAGTCCCATTGTTCATCGATTTGCTCGAGTGGGCACCAGTAATGTCTCCATTGTGAGACTTGTTGCTGTTTTCATCATATGGAATATGTCACAGGTAGCTTGCCATGCTCTGCCATGTGGGCAGGATACTCTCGCTAGCTTTCTGGGCTCTCCGAGAGAACGGAGAAATGGCTTTAATGTTTTGTTCTCTGTTAGCCCTGAGAATCATCCTTAACTGTGCTTAGAAACTGCTCAGAGCCTTTGCATAAGCTGCTAGCTCCATCAGTTACCTTATTTTCTCAGCATCTTAATGACTCATTCTCTCAACTTCTTCTAGTGATCCCTCAAAGGTGGCATTCAGTAAATGCCATCCTGAACCGTATATATGAATGAACACCCGACTCTCATCCCTTGCTCCACCTTTACTTTACTTCATTCGACTTTTGCTTCATTTTTTAAAAACCTATTGTTATATAACTTACTTTTTTCCATTTCATTTTTATGCCTCGTTGTCCTAGAATATAAATTTTTAAAAGGCAGAAATCAGTTTTGTTCACTGATATGTTCATATGATAATATTTAATAAATAGTAGACTTGAATAAATATTTTTCTAATTAAATTGAATATTCTTATCCTTATTACTGAACATGAATCCACAGGTGAAACATGTTTAAGATCAACATCAAGATAAAAGGAAATTAGAATTTCCAGTGCAAGAAAGAGGACTTCTGGCTTTTAGAAATAGGGGGTGAAGTGTTAAATAATTGTATTGTTAATTAGTGCTGTTTTCTCTATATTCCCTGAGATAATCTTCACATTGTGTGTCACTGATTAGGAAAGTAATGTCTTAGCATGAGGCAGAATATACATAAATATATATTGTATATAGTGTGACTTGTAGATTAATACATACAACTTGATATATATATATATACATATATATGTGTGTGTATTTTCCTGGAAGTTTATAATGGAGCAATTTATACCTGCCATCAGGATCAAGAAACACGTACTGAGAGATTGCATATCAGTATAGTGGATTGGGCTCTTCCTTACACATAACCCATCCAACTTCAGTCCCTGATACAACATATGGTACCCCTAGGGTATCTCACTAAGAGTGGTAACTGAGTATAGAAATAGGCATCAGCCCTGAGCATTACCTAGTGTGTCCCAAAGCAAACACACAAAATAAACAGCAAAGAAACATTAAATAGCCAGTAAAAACATAAGAACATTGGCATCATAGAAAACAGTTTAATACATTATTATCAAATCTAATAAGAATTATTATTGCCAGCATGTGTTAAATGCTTATTATGTGTCAGTATTAAGATTATTTTATGTGGGGCTGGAGCAATAACACAGCAGGTAGGGCAATTTCCCTTGCACACGGCCAACCCAGGTTGATTCCCAGCACCCCATATGCTCCCCTGAGTACCACCAGGGGTAATTCCTGAGTGCAGAGCCAGGAGTAAACCCTGTGCATCGCTAGGTGTGACCCCAAAAGCAAATATATATATATATATATATATATGTATACATATACATATATATTTCATGAATTATCTTACTTAATATTCACATTTCTATATGCCTGCTACTATTATTATCTCATTTAATTTGCTATATTAATATATATTATCTTCATATTATAATGTAAAGTGATTATTTTCACAGAGTTGAAACTTTGGTTAGCCAATGTTAAACCATTGGTTAGCCAACGTTAGGACAGAATTTGAACCCAAGTGATTCGATTACAGATCCTGATCACTTTGCTTCATCTCCAAAACCCTTTATTTTAGTATCTATAACCATCCTCATCTGGATTTGTATTTTCTTTTAAACCACTGACATCTCTCATGTATCAGAGTATAGAATATTTATTTCAACACATTAACAATCAGAGGGAAATTAGGAGCATTTTGAGCATGCATTTCTATAATTATGCTGTGAATTATCCATGCAGGATGCAGACAGCGTAATGCTCCAATTGTTAACTTTGTTATCCTCTCCCAATTCATCTGCACCCCTCCTCAGACCGCAGATGCTCAGACGTTTCAGAAGTGATGGGAACCAGAAAGCCCAATCACAGAGCAGGAGCCTAGGTTGCCTTAATTGGACCAAGTTTCACAGTCCTGGGAAGGCCATTGCTTTTGCTCATACTGGGTTTCTAGTTTCTAGTATTTTCTTCAGAAGAACAACATTGGTAAGGCTAACTAATGGCATTGCCTTAGCTTTGACTTTCCTTGACTGATTTTTTTATTTTAATTGAATCACCATGAGATACAAGTTACAGAGCTGATCATGGTCTAGAAACAATAGATCAGTAGAGTAGAGTGGCAGGTACAAAATCAATACCCAGAAGTCCTATATACAGATAATGAAAGAGAAGAGGAGATTAGAAAAACAATGCCATTCACAATCATGCCTCAGAAAATCAAGTACCTCAGAAGCAGCTTAACTGAAGAGGTAAAGGACCTAGATAAAGAAAACTACAAAACATTCCTATTATACAAGAGGACACTAGGAAATAGAAACACATCCCCTGCTCATGGATTGGGAGCATTAACATTGTCAAAATGGCAATACTCCCCAAAGCATTGTACAGATTCAATGTGGAACCTATAAGGATGCCCATGACGTTTTACAAAGAAATAGATCAAACTCTCCTAAAATTTAACTGGAACAAACCCCCATGAATAGCTAAAGCAATCCTTGGGGAAAATAGATGGGAGGCATCACCTCCCTAACTTGAAACTGTACTACAAAATGATAGTAATTAAACAGCCTGGTATTGGAATAAAGACAAACCCACAAGTCAATGGAACAGAGTTGAATACCTAACACTGACTCTCAAATATATGATTGACTATTCTTTGATAAAGGACAAAAAATATGAAATGTAGTAAGGAAGGCCTCTTCAACAAGTCTCTGTACCAAAGGGTAAGAAATATCAGATTTTGCTGGGTTTGTGAGCCCAGCCATCAACCAAATATGTTCTTCCTTCTTTTCATTTATTTAGAGTTGTAAAGTGAATGACCGTTGGGGGTCAAGAGCTAATCCTGGCTCTGTGCTCAGAAGCAGGCCGTGGTTATGTTTGGGGTCTTTATCTGGTGCTGGGGATTTGAACCAGGGTCAGCCTCATGCAAGGCAAAAGTGTCTTAGTTTCTATATTTTCCTCCTGTCTCCTGATGTCCTTTATAAAGGCAATGCTAGTGCACACAAACTTGCAAGTCATGCCTCAACAACAAAGAAACAGGGAGGGGTGTTTCTGTGAAGCATTTCCTAGTCCCTGTCATCGACATTTTAAAAATGATTTGCATGTACAGAAAAATGAAATTTTTTTTCCTGCTCCTCACCTTTGCCAGTGCCATTTACAGAGGGTTTTCTTGAAGAGCAATCAATGATCTGGTATGTTTTTCTAAGACTTAGTTTTCTTCAAATTGTTGATCTGACATGGTTTTGAAACATATTTGGTGGGTGGGAAGGAGGCTGGAATAAGCTTGTCTGGAGAAATGGAAGCATTTGGAGAGCAGAAAAAATAAATGGAGAGATTGCAATAGCTCTCCTATGCAGAACAAGTTCAAGAAAGCATAAATATTAATGAATGTGGGTGTTTGTTTTTTGAAGTGTGCTCTGAATGCTGCTATATTATTCTTTTTTTTTTAATTCTCCCCTGGAAACATAAGTAAAATAACAATTGCCTTTTTTAATATTAAAAGACTCTTTTGTACCTAAGAAGAGTTCTAGAAAGTATAAAAGTAGCTTTAAGAACAGGGCAGAACAGAAGGAGTTAAGTCACACCAATACATGGGCTACATATGCAAACATAATTAAGTCAAAAAATCTCCTGTACCAACCTCTTAAAGATTGTAACACCTTTTCTTTTAAACTATAATTAACCAAAGATAGGTACTGTTCTGTTTTATATACCTATTATTACATACTTATTATTCCAGCAATTTTATGAGGCCGGTCTAATTTTATCCTATTTTATGAATAAAGAATCTAAAGCTTCAAGATCAAGTAATTAGCCTCAAATTTCCCAGCCAATATATATAAGAGCAAAATCTTTAACCCAATAGTGCTCTAACTCTGAATTAAATTATGCCTTTTCATTTTTTCTCTATATTGTCCACTTACACAAAGTACTCAGTCTAATAAGCTAGGATTACTTTTTTCCCCACTCATACAAAATTAATGAAAGTGAAATATATGTGTATAAATTCTGCTGTATTTCTGTAAATATTATTAAATGACCACTGGTGCCAGGGACTGTGTTCATATCAGGGCAAAGAACAGGATAGTCCTTAGTATCTTGAGAGGCTCACAATTTAGCAAAAATAAACTGGATTATATTTTGTCATTTGTTGTAATACAAGGTGTTATTTGAAAGTGTAAATAATGATTATACTAACAGATCACAGAAAACAAAATAAAACGTGATATGAAAATCATTTTGACTTTTCCCATTCTTACATAAGTATATTAATATGAGTATTATGTTGGGTTAGAAATCTGATCTGCGGAGAAGCCCCCTCCCCGCCCCCTGCCCGCCGCGGCTCGGGGCTTCTCCTGAAGCCCCTGCCTGGCACCTTTCCGCCGCCGCCGTCGGATCCTGACCAATCTCCATCCTGCAGGTAAACAGGCAATCCCTTGGAGAGCCTGCCTCAGCGCGGAGAAGCCCCCCTCCCCGCCCCCTGCCTGCCGCGGCTCGGGGCTTCTCCTGAAGCCCCTGCCTGGCACCTTTCCGCCGCCGCCGTCGGATCCTGACCAATCCCCACTCTGCTGCTTAGGGGCGTGTCCTCATCTCAGGGGGCGTGGCCTAAAAGTGGGCGTGGCCTCTTTCCGGAGCACAGGCCCCTAACGCGGCCGCAGTTATTTTTTTTTTTACCATTCCATGCCTTCTCCTTTGGCCACAATTGATAGAATTCATTCTATCTGTGTCTTAGTGGGCGTGGTCTAAAGTGGGCGTGGCCTCCTCTCAGAGCGGCCAACGCTAACGCGGCCGCAGTTATTCTTTGCTACCTCAGCTCAATCCGTACTGTGTATTCCTTTGAAAACTCACTTTTGCGATCTCAAACATTTACGCAAAATAGCCATTAGCTTAGGCTGACAGTATAAAAGCTATCACTGAATAAGGGAAGTTTAGCACAATCGGAGCCCCTTCTTCCCACAAAAAGGAAGAGGAATAAATAACTACAAGGTTCCAACTCTGCACTTCCGTGACAATATGAAGAAACAGCGAAAATCCCCTCCACCAAGAGAGGGAGAAGAAAAGATACTAGAAACCTCAAAAGAGTCTCCCAACATCTACGACCTCTCAGATAAACAATTCAGAGAGGAAATATGGAGGAGAGTCGACCTACTCCAAGCAACTATGGAACAGACATCCAATAAATTAAGGGAGGAGATGAATCAAGCGCTGGAACGGTCTACCAAGAAAATACAGGAAGAAATGAGAGCAGAAATGAGAGCAGAAATTTCAAACCTTCGAACCGAAGTCTCACAAATAAAGCAATCGGTAGATGAAATAAAAATCTCACTAGATGCCCTCAACAGCAGAATGACTACAGCCGAAGACAGAATCAGCGAGCTTGAGGATGAGCTGCAGAAAGCTTACAGACAGCAACAAATAATGGCCAAAGACCTCAAAATGGCTATAGAGCGAATCAGAGCCCTGGGGGATGACTTCAAGAGGAACAACATAAGAATCATTGGAGTACCAGAACCACAGGGAAGTAACCCCAATGAAAAAAACATAGTCAAAGACATCATCACTAAGAAATTCCCAGAGCTGGAGAAGGCAGGCGTCCAGATACAAGAAGTCCGAAGAGTGCCAGCAAAAAGAGACCCAAATAAAAAGACTCCAAGGCATATCATAGTCAGAATGGCGGATGCTGTAGATAGAGACACAATTCTACAAGTAGCAAGGTCAAAGAGGGAAATCACATACAAAGGAGCACCCCTCAGATTTACGGCCGATCTGTCAGAAGAAACCCTCCGAGCCCGAAGACAATGGTGGGACATAGTGAAAAAACTCAACGAAATGAATGCCTCACCAAGAATACTTTATCCAGCTAAACTCTCACTCAAACTCGAAGGAACCATACACTATTTCTCGGATAAACAACAGCTCAGGAACTTCATAGACTCAAAACCAATCTTGAAAGAAGGTCTAAAGGGGCTACTGTAAGACAAGGAGGAGCCCCATAAGAACAACAAATCCCACAGAAAGATGACACAAAACCACATCACAATAATCTCTCTCAATGTCAATGGCCTAAATGCACCTATCAAGAGACACAGAGTGGCTAAATGGATCCGGAAATTAAACCCAACATTCTGTTGCCTGCAAGAAACACACCTGAACAAACAGAGTAAACATAGACTCAAAGTCAAAGGATGGAAAACAATCCTCCAAGCAAACAACCCCCTTAAAAAAGCTGGAGTGGCCATCCTGGTATCCGACAACATAGATTTCAGGATGAAAAAGATCAAAAGGGACAGCGAAGGTCATTTTCTGTTTATCAAGGGATATGTACAACAGGAAGAAATCACACTCTTAAACGTATATGCTCCTAACAAACGACCGGCTAAATATTTAAAACGACTCCTAACAGACTTCAAAGAGGACATCACCAACAGCACAATTGTAGTCGGAGACTTCAATATGGCCTTATCACCTCTAGATAGATCCACAAGAACAAAACTCAACAAGGAAACACTGACTCTGAATGAAGAAATTGAAGAGAGAGGCCTAATAGACCTATACAGGGCCTTACACCCCAAAAAGAAAGAATACACATTCTTTTCCAGTGCACATGGAACATTTTCAAAAATAGACCATGTACTGGGCCCCAGAACATACCTCAATAGAATCGGAAAAATAGAAATTGTATCAACCATCTTTTCAGACCACGATGCGCTGAAGATAGAAGCTAACCACCCACAAATACGGAAAATCAAATCAAACACCTGGAAATTAAACAATTCCATGTTGAACAATGAGTGGGTCAAGAAGGAAATCAAGGAAGAAATCAAAAGATACTTAGAAACAAATGAGAATGAAGACACGAGCTACCAAAACCTATGGGACGCAGCTAAAGCCGTGTTAAGGGGAAAATTTATAGCTCTCCAAGCATTCCTCAGGAAGGAAGAAAGGATCCACATAGATAGCTTGACTTCACGACTCAAGACCCTAGAAAAGGACCAGAGAAAGGACCCCAAACCAGACCGAAGGAAAGAAATAATAAAAATTAGAGCAGAAATTAATGACATCGAAACCAAAAAAACAATCCGAAAGATCAATGAAACAAAGAGTTGGTTCTTTGAGAAAATAAATAAGATTGATAAACCGCTAGCAAGTCTCACAAAGAAAGAAAGAGAGAAAACTCTAATAAATCGAATCAGAAATGAAAAGGGGGACATCATAACAGAAACCAGTGAGATTCAAAAGATCATTAGAGACTACTTTGAAAGTCTTTACGCCACAAAAAAGGAGAACCTAAAAGAAATGGATGGATTCCTTGATTCCTATAATCTCCCAACACTGAAGAAAGAAGACCTGGAATACCTGAATAGACCCATCAATGTTAAGGAAGTTGAAACGGTAATCAAAAACCTCCCCAAAAACAAAAGCCCAGGCCCAGATGGTTTCACTGGCGAATTCTTCCAAACATTTAAAGAAGACCTATTGCCTGTTTTCCTCAAACTTTTCCAGGAAATTGAAAAAACAGGAACTCTCCCAAACAGTTTCTATGAAGTACATATCTCCCTAATACCAAAAGCAAACAAAGACACCACTAAGAAAGAAAATTACAGACCAATTTCCCTGATGAACACCGATGCGAAGATCCTCAACAAAATACTAGCAAATAGGATCCAACAACTCATCAAAAAGATCATACATCACGACCAAGTGGGATTCATCCCAGGGATGCAAGGATGGTTTAACATTCGGAAATCAATCAACATAATCCAGCATATCAACAAAAGTAAAGATAAAAACCATATGATCATATCAATAGATGCAGAGAAAGCATTTGACAAGATCCAACATCCTTTCATGATGAAAACCCTCGCCAAAATGGGGTTTGGAGGAACTTTCCTCAAGATAGTCGAAGCCATCTATCACAAGCCTACGGCAAGCATTATCCTCAACGGGGAAAAACTAAGGGCCTTTCCTCTGAGATCAGGCACAAGACAAGGATGCCCACTCTCACCACTCCTCTTCAATATAGTACTGGAAGTACTTGCGATAGCTATTAGACAAGAAAAAGAGATTAAGGGCATCCAGATAGGAAGGGAAGAAATCAAACTCTCACTATTTGCAGACGACATGATACTATATCTAGAGAAGCCTAAAACCTCTACTAAGAAACTCTTAGAAACAATAGACTTATACAGTAAAGTTGCAGGCTACAAAATCAATACCCAAAAATCCATGGCCTTCATATATGCAAACAATGAGGCAGAGGAAAGGGACATGAAAAAAGCAATCCCATTCACAATCGTGCCCCAGAAAATCAGGTACCTCGGAATCAGCTTAACCAAGGAAGTAAAAGACCTTTACAAAGAAAACTACATAACGCTACTCCATGAAATCAAAGAGGACATGAGGAAATGGAAACATATACCCTGCTCGTGGATAGGGAGAATCAATGTTGTCAAAATGGCAATACTCCCTAAAGCATTATACAGATTCAATGCGATCCCTATAAGTATACCCATGACATTCTTCAAAGAAATGGATCAAGCAATCCTAAAATTCATATGGAATAACAAACGTCCAAGGATAGCTAAAACAATTCTTGGGAAAAAGATGATGGGAGGCATCACCATCCCCAACCTCAAACTTTACTACAAAGCAGTAACAATTAAAACAGCATGGTACTGGAACAAAGGCAGAGCCGTAGACCAATGGAACAGGGTGGAATATCCCTACACACAACCCCAAATGTATGACCATCTAATCTTTGATAAGGGAGCAAGAGATGTGAAGTGGAGCAAGGAAAGCCTCTTTAACAAATGGTGCTGGCACAACTGGACAACCACATGCAAAAAAATGGGTTTAGACCTTGACCTGACACCATGCACAAAAGTCAGATCAAAATGGATTAAAGACCTCAACATTAGACCACAAACCATAAGGTACATTGAAGACAAGGTCGGCGAAACCCTCCACGATATTGAAGATAAAGGTATCTTCAAAGGTGACACGGAACTAAGCAATCTAGTAAAAACAGAGATCAACAAATGGGACTACATTAAACTAAAAAGCTTCTGCACCGCAAGAGATACAGTGACCAGAATCCAAAGACTATCCACAGAATGGGAAAGGATATTTACACAATACCCATCAGATAAGGGGTTGATATCAATGGTATATAAAGCACTGGTTGAACTCTACAAGAAGAAAACATCCAACCCCATCAAAAAATGGGGCGAAGAAATGAACAGAAACTTTACCAAGGAAGAAATACGAATGGCCAAAAGGCACATGAAAAAGTGCTCTGCATCACTAATCATCAGAGAGATGCAGATCAAAACAACTTTGAGATACCACCTCACACCACAGAGACTAGCACACATCCAAAAGAACAAAAGCAACCGCTGTTGGAGAGGATGTGGGGAGAAAGGGACCCTTCTTCACTGCTGGTGGGAATGCCGACTGGTTCAGCCCTTCTGGAAAACAATTTGGACGACTCTCAAAAAATTAGATATTGAATTCCCATTTGACCCAGCAATACCACTGCTGGGAATATATCCCAGAGAGGCAAAAAAGTACAATCGAAACAACATCTGCACATGTATGTTCATCGCAGCACTGTTTACAATAGCCAGAATCTGGAAAAAACCCGAATGCCCCAGAACGGATGACTGGTTGAGGAAACTTTGGTACATCTATACAATGGAATACTATGCAGCTGTTAGAAAAAAGGAGGTCAAGAATTTTGTAGTCAAGTGGATGGGCATGAAAAGTTTCATGCTGAGTGAAATGAGTCAGAAAGAGAGAGACAGACATAGAAAGATTGCACTCATCTATGGTATATAGAATAACAGAGTGGGAGACTAACACCCAAGAACTGTAGAAATAAGTACCAGGAGGTTGACTCCATGGCTTCGAGGCTGGCCTCACGTTCCGGGGAAAGGTCAACTCAGAGAAGCGATCACCAACTACATTGTAGTCGAAGGCCATGTGGGGGAAGGGAGTTGCGGGCTGAATGAGGGCTAGAGACTGAGCACAGCGGCCACTCAACACCTTTATTGCAAACCACAACAGCTAATTAGAGAGAGAAAACAGAAGGGAATGCCTTGCCACAGTGGCAGGGTGGGGTGGGGGGGAGATGGGATTGGGGAGGGTGGGAGGGACACTGGGTTTAAGGGTGGTGGAGAATGGGCACTGGTGAAGGGATGGGTTCCAAACTTTGTATGAGGGAAGTATAAGCACAAAAGTGTATAAATCTGTAACTGTACCCTCACGGTGATTCTCTAATTAAAAATAAATAAATTAAAAAAAAAAAAAAAGAAATCTGATCTGCAATGTAAATTTCATGATATTCCTTCAAAACATGATAATATTAAGACATACACATATTGCAGTGTAAGTACATGATGGCTTCATTGATAACCTTCCAAAGGTTATTCAATCAATAATTTATTAATCTATTAAGTTTGTAAGTGATATATTGTCTGCAACATTAACTATCTCTGTCCAGCATAAGTTCACACTTCACATACACAAAAATCCAACTGTCCCACAGTCCTTGAGAAAACATAAGTCAGAATTACTTAACTGGCTTTATTATACTGTCTTTTTTGATTAGCTATGTCAAAGTATTTCAGCCAGTTTTAATCATATGCTTCTCTTTCACTGTATTTCTTTTGGCTTGCAGCATTTCACCTGGACAAAATATTACCAAAACATCACATTTATATAGCCACTTTTGCAGTGTCTTCAAAACAGACCACAATAAATATCTGTAGTAACCACTATCCTTAATAAAAGGAAAACACTCTCTGGGACACAGGGAACACTGAAGATAGTTGTATTCCACTTACTATTTAGCACTGTTTTTTTTTTCCTTGTTCTCAATTCTGATCCATCCTGGATATTTCGTTTGGCACTGATTGTTTAAAGTGAATTTTGAATATTATATAAATATATGTATGTACACATATGCATGTACATATATACACATAAAACTTACTTAATAAACATTCTTCCACCAATTTACTATTTAGTACTTTGGAATATACAGTTTTTACCCCCAATCTAGAATCAGTGACTTTTAAGTCATATGTGTGAAAATACATTCTTTATTTCAAATAGAATTGCTCTAAAACACATAATATGGCATATATGAAAAATAATTTATTTTCTCAAGTAACTCTTCAACTTTCAACATGCCCTTCATCCCCAAAACCCTGGTCTCATTTTACAGGAAATGTTTGAATGCTCTTTGTGGGGGTGTTAAATGGGTACAAACACCATGAAAAATAGTACGGAGCTTTCTCAAAAAATTAGATATAGAACTGCTATATAATTCAGTAATCCCACTTCTGGATATGTGTCCAAAGAAAATTAAAATAAGATATAAAATAACTATCTATGTAAAATATGTATTTTAATACTGCTCACAATTTTCAAAATATGAAATACTCCTAGTTGTTTCTTGATGAATAAATAAAATATATTTTAATTTATATTCCTTTCACATCTTTCTGTGGCTAACTTTCTCAGGCTAGAATTTTTGAAACTTCAAAAGTAATGATGAGAATTGATGCCACTATATTAAAATCTAAGGTAAGAATGTGTGTTTTTTCACCATTATGATTTTAGATGTGAGGTTGTTGGTTGTCATGTGTGGACTTGACTATATTGAGGTATATTCCTTATAATCCTCTCTTAATAATAGTTTTTCAGTGGGACCCATAAGATTGTGCTGGATGTGTGTATGTGTGTGGTGGGTGGGAACTTTGCCATTAATAGTGATGCTCGAAGGACTATTAGTCAGACATTGAATTTTAAAGACATTTGTCTACCACCTGAGCTATCTCCCTGGTACTAGTGATATTTTAATCATATGGTGATGTTGAGTCTTATCTAATGTTTTCCAGCATCTATTGAAATGATCACTTTATTTTATCTTTTTGACTTTTGCTGTTGATGTGTACTGATTAATTGATTTATTTATGTCAAATCTTCCCAGTATACCTAGAATGAATCCAGTTCGTAATAGATGATTCTCTTCATGTGTAGTGGATTGGATATTCTAACATCTTATTTAAGAATTTTATATCTATATTCACCAGAGCTATTGGTCTGTAGCTATCCTTTTTGTGTGTCATTCTTTTCTTTTGTGTAGAAAAAGAATGGTTCTGGCTTAACTGAATGTGTTTGTAAATGACTCACAAAAACACTTCAAATTTTTATTAGTTTGAATTGTTAGATATAAGTTCCTTGAAAGTTTTGTACAATTTCTTAGTAAAACATATATCTGTAGTCTTTTGTCCCTATGGAGAATTTTTATTACTGTGTAATGTCATTATTGGTGATTGATCCATCCAAGCTATTTATTCTTTATTGGTTTTATATAATGAGGTGGATGCTACATTCATCAGGTATCTATCTAATTCTTCTAGATTATTAAACTTGTTTGCCTATAGATGTTCCAAAAAGTCTTATGATACTTGTGTTTCTGAAGTATTAGCTAACTTTATGTCTGTGACTTAGATTTTTTGTCAGTGTTTTCTATTTCAATCTTGATGAGCTGAGTGAGAGGTTTTCCAGTCTTATTGATTGTTTTAAGGGATCAGTTCCAGATTTCATTGCCCTCTTTTATATTTTTTCTCTTCTTTCATTTATTTATGATCTAATGTTTAATTCTTACGTTTAAGTCACTTTTAGATTTTTTCCCTCTCGTGGTTCCTTCACAGAGAAGTTAGTCTACTTGATATTTTTCTACTTGTAATTATGGACCTGTATTCTTGTATTTTATTTTACAATTTTGCTGCATGTCTTAGAATATGACAGCTCATCTGCTTTTCACTTTTCCCCAAGAAATTATTTATTTCCTCTTTGTATTATTCATTGTCCCAGGAGTTACTGTGAAGCATGCTGTTTAGTCTACACATGTGTGCAATTTTGCTTACTTTTCATTGTTGATGTCAAACCTCATATCATAGTTATCACAAGAGGTGTTTGATATAATTTTTATCTCCATACAAATGCATATATACTTAAACTTCTATTTTTAACAAATACTTGAGAATATTTATTAATTTTATTGTATATGGACATCTGTATATATCTATTGAGTAAATTTCTTCAATTGATTCTATTGATTTCTTATTTAGTTTTGTATAGATGATAGCAATGTAGCCTTTCTTTTTTGTTGTTGCTGTTGCTTCTTGTTTTTGGACCATGTTCAGCTGTGTTCAGTGCTTATTCATGGCTCTGCACTGAGGAATCACTTCTGGTAGTCTCAGGAAACTGTATGGGGTTCTGGGGATCAACCCCTTGACAGGAGTATATGAGGCAAACACCCTATCCCCTGTACTATCTGTCCGCCCATCACTGTTGCTTGTACGTGCTATGTTAATATTTCCTATGATCGTTATGATGGTTTCAGTGTATTTACCAGTGTCTGTTAATTGTTTTATACATATATACATATATAATATTCACCTATATAAATAACTATTAAATAATCTTGATGAATTGACCTCTTAATCATTATATAACATTGATTTTCATTTTCTTACCTTATTACTATGTTTTATGGCTCTTTTGTCACTAAAGATTTATAATTTTTTAGAAATGTTTCCATCTTATTTATTCATTGGTTGTCTGCTCAATTTTCTTTCTGATTATGAATTTGGGTTAGCTTCTTTTGTTTTCCTATAGGTGGTGCTGTGGCTTTAGTGTTCGTATGGCCCTTTGGGTAGGGAGAAAGCCATGAGAGGACCATATCATTTCTCAATGTTACTTATAGGAGTGGAACAAGAGGGAGAAGACAGAAGCAATATTTTGTGTTGCCCTTCTGCCTAGATGACATACAGAGCTCTATGTATTCATGCATTCACCTTTTAATCATAGTCAACTCTCTAATCTATTCCATTACCGGAAATGTGTTTCTGTTGGGTGGGTGGGTGTGGTGGGGTGGTTTGTGATACTGCTGCAAGGGAGGACTCAGCCAGTCCTGAAGCTCCTGTTTCAAACACCAGCGTCAAACACTCAGACTTACTTCTGCATCCCAGATGTCAGATTCTGTCTCTTAGTCCTACTGGGTGACCATAATGTGCATAGTCTTTGATCTGCAACAGGGTTAGATCAGCCATGAATCTCAGGCCACCCACGCTATAACTTTGTGGGATTTTAATGTGATGTAGTTGATTCTTGTTGTGCTTTATAGGAGAGTGATGTTTGCTAGAATCTATCTAGTCTGCCATGACTTCAAAGTCCTTATTTAATTCTCTCCAGAGTTTTCATTTATTTAGTATTTGGGCTACACCCAACAGTTCTTAGGGATTATTTCTGGCTCTGTGATTAGGGATCACTCCTGGAAATGCTTGGGTACCATAAATGTTGCAGGGGACCAAACCTCTGTTAAATGCATGTAAGGCAAGTGCCTCAACCCCTCTACTACTTCTCCAGCCTCAATAATATTCAATATTGAGACAAAAAAAACCAGCATTTTCTCCACATTTCAATGAAATATAAACTATATGGAAAATTGATTGCATTTGGAAATATAATCTTGGATTCAGTAGTATGGTTGACTTTTCTATTTTATTAATTATTTGTATTACTAACATACAAAATATTATTAACCATTATTGTTTGACTGGTCATATAGGTCAAAGTACAGGTTATGAGACAAGTTACTTTCAGAAGCAGGAAATATATCCAAATTTGGATAAAACATAATGTAACATTTGATGAACATAAATAGAATAATAATTTATCAGGCTAAGAATTTTGGCAGTTTAACAATAAACTGGTAACCTATAATATATCTATAAACTATAATTTAAAATTGCAGTAATTTGTCAAATGAGAAAGTACAAAAACGTGTCAAGTGAGAGTTAAAAACAACCACTAAAAAGGATTCTATTTCTTTCCCTTGTGCTTCTGTGAGGTCCTAATGCATTACAAGCCTTTGGCTTTTGTTTCCTTCCATTATAAATAAAACGGTTTCCTTGGCTGCAAGCTAACATCTGATTACTTCTTGTCTTTGAATGGCAATGATGACGCTGACTCCAGCTAACGATAATGATTTTACTGTGTTTTCTTCCCTTAATTTTCATTATTAAGTTCGAAAAAGAGAGCAAGACCACTACTTTAGAATAAAAGTGCAAATAGGTACTAAGTGCAAAAGATACTGCAAATCTTTATCAGACAGCTAAACTGAACAGTGATGTGTCTTAGGATAATTATGACAGAAAATTGGGGTTTTATTAAAAATAGAATAAAATTGGTTATTATATGCTTTTGATTCTTTCCCTGAATAATAACTGTAAATATATATTAATTATAATCAATGATTAAGTCCTATATAGTATGTTAAATATTTTTAACAATGTTTATTTTTCATAACCAATTCACATTTTATTTCAGAGGATCAATCAAATCTATTTAAATAATTTCTAGGAACAGGAAATAGAAGAAGGGAGAAGCTAGCAAATTTAGAATGTAATGATTCCTCTTGGTACAATACTGCACATGAACGCTTTTTTATTAATAGTTTCCCATAAGAAATAAATAAGTAATTGATGATACTTTTCTGCATATGTGTACAGAATTTTAAAAATCTTAAAAAGGACTGCAAACTCAGAACTAAAAGTTTCATGCTAAATAAATCTACATGGGGTGTTTTTATCATGACTCAGTTTCTGATAGCCATATTTCACTGCTGTCATTGGTGGCATTACCACTGTTCTATGAGTGTTCTATGAGTTTTACTGTATGCTGGGGACTTATTTAAAGTTAACATTGATTTTAAGAAAGAGAAACTTCTGGGGGCTGGAGAGATAGCACAGCAGGTAGGGCGGTTGCCTTGCACGAGACCGACCCGAGTTCAAATCCCAGCATCCCATATGGTCCCCTGAGCACGGCCAGGGGTAATTCCTGAGTGCAGAGCCAGGAGTAACCCCTGTGCATCGCCAGGTGTGACCCAAAAAGCAAAAAAAAAAAAAAAAAAAGAGAAACTTCTAAGTAAGTATTTTTACACTGAATAGAAAATTCTAAAGCATTCATTATCCTTTACAATTCTCAAACTGTTGGCTTTTCTTCATATCGAGCAGTTTCATATTGAGATTTTTTGGTTTCTTTTGGGGGAACACACTCACTTATTATTAGGGCTTACTCTTGGTTCTGTGTTTAGCTATAATTCATGTTGAGTTCAGGAGACATTTTGGGAACTGATCTGGGTAGGGTGTGTGCAAGGCTGGTGCCCTACTTACTGTATTATGGATGCTGTACAGATGTGAGCAGTTTCATACTGGCTCTCTTTTACAGACTTGTATGAAAGAGTCATTATATCTTCTTGATTCTAATATTAATCCTTTCACCATACTTTGGAGTCATTCATTTATACTATAATACACATGATGATCAAAGTCAATATTTAAGACTAAGAAATAACACAGGATCTTTCTTTACAAACAGACCGGTTATATCCCAGTTACATCCGAGACACTGCATTTGGCCCCCAGAAGTGGTTTCTGAGCACAGAACTCTGAATAAGCCAGGATCACTGCAAAGTATGGCAAAAATACCTCCATAAAAACGTATGCAACAAAGGGCCAAGACAATAGTATAAAGAGAACATAAGCAAAAAAAAGTGTGTCTTCTAATAATTCCAAAATATTATTATATTACAAGAAAGCAATACTTACTGTTTCATTGAGTAAGTGAACGTGGTCCACTCATCTCTCATTCAAAATTTGAGGTCAATAAAACTACTGCCAGAAATTTCTCCAATTACATAATATCAATCTTCTCTTTATTCTTAGAAAATAAATTTGTAGGTTGGCTCCAGTTATAGTTACTCTATTACTTACTATATTTTGCTTGGCAGAAATTTTCAGATTTAGAAATATGATTAGCATGCCAATAGTTATTTTTATCAACCTGTGAAAGAAAGAGTGAGAGGGAGATAGAGGTCTTTTTTTATCGCTTTGTTTTATACTTAATATAATATTGTAATACAATATACAATATTATATTAATCTGTTTATTCTGGCTTACATTTAATTCCTAAAGCTAATTTTTACATGACAGAATCACAGATCACACCAAATATTTTATCTAATAAAATACCATTGTTTCACAAATCCAGAAGTGAAAAATTATGCCATATTTAAGGCTTGGATTATCTTACCAATGATCAAATCTTTCTCTATTTTTACTGTCTTTTGTTTTAAATTCAATGTTAACTTACAAATCATAAGTTAAAGTACTGTGAATAACAAAGTTTTAGGCATACATGTTCTAACATCTTACTTGCCACCAGAGTGTCAATGTTTCTCCACCAATGTCTCAAGATTCCCTCCCACTCAACTTTGCCCTCCTGTCTTGGTAAACTTAGGTCTGGAGACCAACATTCAGTGTTTGTTGCCACTGTTCATTTGTTATCTCCTTATATTTAAAATATGATAGAAGTCATTCATAATTACAGAATTTATGTCTTGCTACTTTTGCTTTTTGACCCACTCCTTTGGATTCACTTCACTCAGAATATTACCCTTTAATTTCACATGATGTTGAATTACATGATTTCATATTTTCTTATAAATAAATAGTATTCCATTCTGAGTCTATATCATAGATTCCTTATCCACTCATCTGTTTTTGAATATTTGAATTATTTGCATGTCTTCACTATCATGAATAGTGTTGTGATGAATATAGCATCACAAATGACTTAACAGGTTCCATCCACGTAGTAGTCCACAGTAATTTCAACTTTACAGATTCCTTGAATTTGTAGCTAGAGTATCATTCCTGATGGTTGCAAACTCTGCTTATTTTAGTGACTAAATTAATATACAACAATTTATTGTCTTGACATATACTGCATCTTTAGCAAACTAGTGTAGTCATTTCTATACATCCAAAACAGATTGGATCACTTTTACTGTGTAATGTATCTAACATACATTTATTAGCCTAAAACAATGCACATTTTTCATCTCACACTTTCTGAAAGTTGGGTATTAAAGCATAACTTAATTGAATCTTGTGAAAAATTTCCAAGATATTTTCAGGGACTTAGCTAAAAATAGCTACAGGGACCAGTAAGATAGCACAGTTAGGTGCTTGCCTTTCATGCAGTTGATCCAGGCTCAGTCCCCGAAACCCCATATGGTCCCCCCAAATCTCACCAAGACTTTTTTCTTAGTGTAAAGCCAAGACTAAATCCTGAGCACTACTGGGTGTAATCCACCCCCCAAAAAATATAGATACAATAAGCTTGTTGTTGCTTGTTGATGGGTGTCAACTACAGGTTGTTTTAATTTCTGTACTGTATTTCCTATCCATATGGTTCCTCAAAATATGTCAACAAGAATTTTCAGAGACAACAAATCAAGGGTAACAAGACGATCATTAAAATCTTATATTAAATGAAACAACATGCATACTAAAATTCAGCTAGTAACCTTTTCTATATTCAATAGACTGTCCATATTTATAATCAAGGGAACTAAGTTGTATGTTATAAAATGAAAAGGTGAGAGCAATAGGAGTCCAAGAGAAAGTTCATCTGTTTGCTGGATTTTCTATGTATTCAATAGATTACCCATAGAAAAAAATTGATAGTCAAATGAGACTGCATAAAACTAAAGAGTCATAAAACAAACATTTATTGAAATGAAAAGCAGAAACTGGAGTGAAAATACAGCAGGTAAGTCTCTTGCAATTCATGCCATGAACCCTGGGCTCAGTTCCTGATATTCCATATGGTCTCCCCATTGCTTACTGCCAAGAGTGATTACTGAGTGCGGAGTCAGGAGTAACTCCAGAGCACTGCCAGGAGTGGCCCAAAAAGCAAAAACAAACAAGTAAATAAAGTGGAAAGCAAATCCATTGAATGGTTGTAAATATTTATAAACTCATATCTGAAAAGAAGTTATATATCCAAAGTACATATAAAATAACTTCATTATCATCATCATTACATCTATCATCGATTTTCTCGAATGGTCTCAGTAACATCTCCATTCGTCCTAGCCTTGAGATTTTACAAGCCTCTCTCTATTCGTCCTTCCCAACAGTGCCACATTGGAGGCTCTTTCAGGGTTAGGGGAATGAGACCCATCATTGTTACTGGTATTGACATATGAATATGCCAGGGAGCTTGGCAGGCTCTCCTATGAGGGCAGGAAACTCTCTGTAGCTTGCCAGGTGGTCCAAGAGGCAGAACTGGGCTATAAGATATCCAAGCTTCGGGAGCTTGGTTTTATAGTCTCTGGATGTTGACTGTTGATGGGATTTCATGGCGCCAGGGGGCAGTTTGTGAGTGTGAACGCCTAGCTACTGGAAACTGGGGGGTCTGGGTGGAGGAGGCCCAGTCCCAATCCAAGCAGGCTTGGTCAGCCCCGGGTCCCGCACACCTGAGTTCCTCTGCCAGTCCCTTCATGCATGAGGCTAGTCCTAACTCATCAGAGTCTCTTGCCCTCGTGCCTGGCTCTCTTCACCAGGGCCCCTCAGAGGGGGTGGATTGAGTTTCCCTCCCCGACCCGAGCAGAGCCCCAGCAGCTGAAGCAATGGCAGCTGAAGCAATGTCAAATATTACAGCAAAAACATAAAATAACTTTTGACATAAAATAACTTAATAGAAATAAATAAACCAATTAATTATTTTTCAAAGACATTTAGTTGACATCTCTCCAAATAAATCAAATACTGCCATTAGGCATATAAAATGATGCTTGGCAGTTTTGTTCATCAAGGAGTGAAGGCTCAAGCTCTAATGTGGCATCACCTCATATCTGTTAGGAGAACTTTAATTAAAGAAAAAAGGAAAAACCTTATTAGCAACAATAAGGAGAAAAGGGGAGACTTTGCATACTATTAACAGGAATGTAAAGTGGTATAGCCATAAAAGGAAACAATGCGGACATTCATCAAAAAATTAAAAGTAAAATTTTCATGAGATCCAGCTCTCCCAGTCTTCGTATATACCCAAAGCTATTGAAATCAGAGTCTCAAAGAAATAGCTGCACCTTTAAGATCACCGCAACATTATTTACAATTGTCAATGATTTAAATGTTCATTGATGGATGATTGGATGAGGAAAATATGTGAATGCATATATGTAGCACTACGCTATAGCACTGTCGTCCCGTTGTTCATCGATTTGCTTGAGCAGGCACCAGTACCATCTCCATTGTGAAACTTGTTACTTTTTTTTGGCATATTGATTATGCCATGGGTAGCTTGCCAGGCTCTGCCATGCAGTCGAGATAATCTCGGTAGCTTGCCGGGCTCTCTGAGAGGGACAGAAGAATAGAACCCAGGTCCAGGTCGGCCACGTGCAAGGCAAATGTCCTACCCACTGTGCTATTGCTCCAGTACATATATATGTATATAATATATGTATATATAAATATATTCACAGGTAAAGAATTAAAAAGGGTTAGAGGAAGAAGAAACTACTTCTAGGTATAGAGTTCGAGACTAAGTTATAAAAGCACTAGAGATCTATTGTAAGGATAGCTCTTCTAATTAACACACTATTAAATATATAAAATACTCTAAGAAGGTGAATATTATGCTGTGCTATAATGGCCTAAGTGTAAAATAGAGCAAGAGGAAACTTTGGGATCTAATGGATATGTTACAGACCATGCTGCTAAAAGTTTTACTGATAGACATTTTTATTCAAAGTCATAAAATGCCATGCATTTAATACGTACAGATTCTTATATATGAATCATATCTTAATTAAGTGATTAAAATGCCTCTTCTCTTGGAGCTGGAGGGATACTATAGTGGGTAAGGAGGAGCTTGCCTTGCACAGGGCTAAGCCATGTTCAATCCTCAGCACCCATAATGGTCCCTTGAGCACTATCAGGAGTAATTTCTGAGTGCAGAGCCAGAAATAGCCCCTGAGCATTACTGGCTGTGCACCCTCCAAAAGAAAAATTTGATCTTTCCATAAATATTTTTAAAAGTTTTTGTCTTTATAATACGTGTATATGTATGCACATGTGTATACGTAAGTAATATTTAAGAAAATATCACATATTCTGTTATTTTTTATATTATTTTAAACCATGAAAATGTACAGTGGCAAAGAAACTAAACTTGAGATATTCTATCCTTCAGAAAAATATACCTATACTGCAATATTATTTTATCAACTATTCTAGAATTTACTTAAAAATAATTTACTTAAAAAAAAAAAAAGAACAGTGAAAAGTGTCAAAGTTTGTTGACTTATCCAAGCAGTAAATGCTACAGTCAGCATCTTATATCCTGGTGTTCTTAAGTGCCTCAAAATGATTTTTTTTTATAAATCTTGTGCATACAACCAGGATAAACTAAATAAAAATAACTCTAAGCAGTAATGGCTTCAATCACTTTCTCACTGCCTTCCAAATCAATTTAGTTTCTAAAATACTACTTTCTTAGCATTATTTTCTAAATATTTATCTTTCTATGCAATCTCTGGCTTTCTTTGTTGTGCTAATACAAACATGAATGGGTTTAGAAAACTTAAGAAAGACATACCAGGTAATGTCCTGTAGGTGTGTTTAATTTGAAAGGACTTACGGCCACATTAAGGGATAGATCCTCTCTTCCATTTACATGTCTAAAATGTACAAGTTCCAACACTTCCAACACCTGTCTTTGCTCTCAACATTAGAATCAGAACAGATGGTAAAGAAATACATCAATTACTCAACTTGAAAGACTTGCTTAGCTGCTAATACTTTCTTTTTATATGCAACCTATTAGCTACACTCTAAATTAAGCTTTATAAAGGTAATGTCCATTACATTTATTTAAAATTGCATATGTGTAGGCCCAGGGAGATAACTTAAAGAGTTGGAATGAATACTTCATATGCACTAGACCCCGTGTTTTATCTTTGACAGAGAACAGAATAGCCCCTGTATACCTTCTGGTTGTGTTACCAGGACCTTGGAGCCCCAAACAAGAAAAAGAAGTTTCCTATTTAAATAAAAAAAATAACATATTTTAATATATTTTTAAGATCAGACTAATTTTTTCTTACTGCTATTGTGGATATAGCTTCAAACATTTCAAATGAATCTAGGAAGCAGTACTGTGATCTCAAATTAACTTTTAAAGAAGTGTAAGGAAAAAAAAAAACACTTCCAGAGCACAAAAATTTTAGCTTGGGTCTTATTCCTTTTTGTTTGAACTAATTTTAAAATAGTACTAATACTTATACAATTCAAAATAACACTTTAATTTCCTTACTACACTGCTAACCTGTCCACAGAAACACGACCAGCTTGATTATAAACAACAGTAAAGGGTGAAGATTTAGCACACCCATTAGCAAAACAAAACAAAACAATATGCATGCACTAAATCATGAAATTGGCTACATTGAATCGAACTGTGGTGAGAAAAAAGATGGTCTGAAGGATAAACACCTGAAGAAACAAGCTACTGGCCCATATGTTGACAGTGCTGAAGGCCAATACAAACAAAAAAAAAATCAAGCAGGCTGAACCAGAGGCCAAATGGTAACCTCTGTTAGCTGTGAGAGCTGGACTTTCACCCAGATCTGTCCAATTCCAGCACACTATTGCCATTTCTCTTCCACTTCATTGCCTCTCAGAGCTAGCAGATTGCAAGGACAAACATACCTTCCAACACCATTTTTAAAAAATCATTTTTCCAAATGATACTACATTTAAAAATACGGAGGGGGGAGAAAGGCAATACTTAAAACTTATCTCAACAGTACAAAATATATCCTGTTAATGTAAATAACCACTAGAAGTTATTGAAGTTTGAAAAATAGGTACAAAATTTTCAAAATCTTAAGTAATATAAACCAATTTTCACAGAGGATAATGGCTGTGCCAGTCATTTCTTAAAATTTGAGCTTGGACAGGTAATGTAAAAATTGGTCATTTCCTAAACGACATATTTAAAAAAGAGAAACAAATAAGAGCTCTATAAAGAAGCAAGAAAATCAATAACTTTAATCTGTGATTTGTCTAAATGTGCTGTACAAGCATAGCAATGGATTTTTTGTTTGTTTTTATTTTTGTTTTGTTTGGGGACGATACCTGGCAGTGCTCAGACTTATTCCTGGCTCTGTGCTCAAGGATCATTTTTGTGGTGCTCAGGGACCATCTGTGGTGCTAGGATCAAACAGGGTCAGTTATTTACAAGACAAGAGCCTTAACCTCAGTATTTTCTCTTTTCTATCCTGCCCCAGGAGTAGAATTTTTATTTCTAATGACTACTGTTAGCAATAAATTCTAGAACTCAATACTAACCATATGTTCTAAAATTTACGGTAACTTCTATGATTCTAACATTTCTAAAGGTCATTAAACATTGGAATAGTCTCCGGAATCAAAGTTTTAACTTTATTGTAATAAAGGGGATGGATATGAGTTAATTTTCCTCATAATTTGATATGTGATCATAAAAGTCATTTAGAATTTTAAGAAATCAACATATTAAGAAACTATTGTGAGTTCAATATTCTGCTAAAAGGTGGTAGAAGAGTTACCTTCAATCCTCTGGAACTTATTTATGATTTGATCAACTCCAGTGGCACAACAAAGGTCAAATTTGCAGCAACATCATGTGCTCTCCATATTCCATGGATTAAGAAAAAAAGTGCTTCCATGATAAAAGGACAATAATTAAGAAAGTCAAATACAACACCTAACAACAAATCCTACTCAGCCTAATCCTACATATTAAATCACACACGTCACTGTGATTCTTTCTAAATTTTACTTTTCTTAAAATTTGTAAAAAAAATCCCAATGAAAGCATAGATATTTATCTATTTTAAAAAATGTAATTTATTGAAAATATAGTATATACCCTATTTTGACAAAAACATAAAATACCTCACAACCTTTTGAAACTATATTTAGCATTTGGTACTGACACAGAAACAACCAAAGAAGCATGCTTTTGAGCTTTCTAAATCCAATCATTCTAAATATAATAAAGGTAAATGAGCACAAGAGTATCATATCATGTCTATGTATGTTTCACCAAGAAAGCTAGGAGATATTTTGGTCAATTTCTGACATTTATCATAGATGGCTGATTTTATGTAAGGTTGAGTCTTTAACTTTGTTTTTGTTTTATAGTGTGTCTTAAGGAGGAGAGGTCACTGTCACTGTCATCCTGTTGCTCACTGATTTGTTCGAATGGGCACCAGAAACGTCTCTCATTGTGAGACTTATTGTTACTGTTTTTGGCATATCCAATACACCACGGGTAGCTTCAGGCTCTGCCAACCTCCCCGAGAGGAGTGGAGGAATCGAACACGGGTTAGGCCGCGTGATTGGCGAATGCCCTATCACTCCAGCCCAAGGAGAAGAGGTAAAAAATAGAAAAGAATACCATAATAAGACCATTGAGTACTGTGAACAGCCATTTCCTGTTTCTAGAGAGTTACTAGAGTTACTAGAAAGAATACAGAGCACCACAAGGCCTGTAAAGTTGCAGCCATCATAATGGCCAGGTTTTGCTACACATGTGTTTGAAAACATTTTATTCTAGAATATTGAATATTAATACAACATATATAAATTAATATACATCAAGATGACAATGTGAAAGGATACTCCATCCAAGATTTATGATAATGGAAATTAGTATAATAGTGTTTGAGTAAAATAAAAACTACAATTATATTAGATAATAACAATCTACTAAATTCTGTATAAACAAATTTCAAGTTTTTTGTATTATGAATTAGAAATGAGCAGAGGATATGCACAGAATATACTATATAGTAGATCTCAATAGAAAAATATCCCTTGGAAAAATGTATTCTACTTCTAACACCTATCCTTTGAGTCTAAAAACACAAAGATATTTGCGTTCCTATGTTCATTGCAGTACTGTTCACAGTAGCAGAGATCTCAAAAAAATTCAAGTACTGAATAACAAGTATGTAAAGAAATTGTGGCATATATACCCAGTGGAATGCTATCTGTGAAAAAAACATGGAATTTTGCAATCCACTGCTGCATGTATAAAGAGTATTGAGCTTCGCGAACTCATTCAGAAGGGAAAGCATCAAATACAGAATGTTTTCAATCATGTGCGGTACAGAGAGAAACATAGTAAAGGGATAAAACATTTTATAAACATGTTTAATGCTAACAGATCCTGAGAGAAACCTGTAGAACTAATTTTGCCAAGTGGTTGGTGGGAAGGAGGAAAAGGGGCCCTAAGGACATTGGAGGAGGGAAGCCAGCACCCTGGTGATGGCGGTGATGTTGCATGCCTGAGACATGAATATTAATAGTATTATAAAGATATCTAAATAAAAACTGACAGAATATATTTAAAGGAATATAAATAAACTGTATATGTTATGCAGCTCATATATATTATCACTGGAGAACTTCGAATCAACCCAAGAATTTTCAGTTTGTACTTTGAGTGGCTAATCTCCCATGATACCTGCTGATTAGCAAGAGAAAGGTTAGACTTTCTATTGGTTCCTGGACAATAAAGGAAAATCTGCACAGTATTGACAACAGATCAAGGAAGGGAAGGACTATGGGGTCATCCAGAAACAGAGGACTGGATAAAGAAGCTATAGTACAGACACTCCGTAAAATACTATTTTTAAGGACACTTTAAAAGCCTGAAAAGGAGAATCCTTGCTCAGTGGCAGTTTGTGGTGACCGGCTTCTGAATTCTGGCAACTGTGGGAGATGCAGTGCAGTGAGCAGATCCCTCTTGCATACAACCATGTTAGCCTCCAAGTCAGTGCATCAAGCTACATTTTCTGGTACAAAGAGGGGAAATCCAGACTATGGAGTGTATTCCAAGCCGGGTAACACCCTGCACACAGGGAACACAGGTTTCTGGAGAAGTGGAAAGCACCTTGACAGAGAGAAAACTATCCATGCAACTGCTAAGGCAAATATCAATGATTAGAGAGAAGTCACATACACATCATAAGAAGCCTGATAGGATAAGCCTTTCCTGTATGGTATCCCATCTGATTAGCCTACTGGTAATCTTCTGCAACCACAACCTGGGGGTATAAAGATGAATTCTGTAGCTCAGCTGTGCAGAGGGAAATCTGCCAAAGCTTGGAAAACTGACACTCCTCCACACCCTTTAAGAGTCCAAGCAAATGTGCCCCAGACTTCACTAAACATGCCAGAAAACATAGGAACTGGTCAAGAGTAAAGGGGTATTGAGTTCATACAATAGCTAGGTTTGATTAAGGCAAGTCAAAGTTACAGCAAGAGATTTCATATTTAGTCTGTGTTCTCCTCACAGAGGAATTGAGAGAGAGAGAAAGAGAATAGAATACAAAGAAAGAGAAAAAGGAAGGAATGGATGAAAGAAAGAGAAGATGTTTTTATTTAATACCATGCAAATATATCTCAAAATAGATTGAGATCTGGATATTAGACCCAAAGACATAAAATACATAGAAGAAAACTCCAGAGAGAGAATCCTGAACCTTGAAAATGGAGATTCTCTTAGAGACTTAACTTCTTGGACAAATGAAGCAAAAGTAAACAAAATACTTTTTACAATCAAAATAAAGCATGAGAGGATTAGAAGGACACAGGACTTAAGGTGCTTGTGTTTAATGCTTCAACTCCAGGCACCATATGATTTGACAAGGGTCAAACCTGAGCACATAGTGAGGAATAACCTCTGAACTCCCCTAACCACAACAAATTACAATAGAAGCATAGAGGTAACTGAGAAATTTGGATGATTCTTTTACATAATAGACAATAAGAGGATAATATCCATAATGTATTGATAAATGGCTCACAATTCAACAACAAGAAAGCAAATAATCAGATTTGAAAAAAGAAACAACAGATCTCATTAGGAAAGTAAAAAATCAAAGCCACATTGAGAAATTGCCTCACTTGATTAGAAACATAAACTGGGGGAGATGTAGAGAGAAAGGGACTCTGATATACTTTTGGTAGGTATGTAAAATAGTGTGGCTTCTATTGAATACTAGATATGAAGACCCATTAGAAATAAATAAATAAATAAATAAATAAATAAATAAATAAATAAATAAATATGGGGCTAAAGCGATAATATAAAATAGGGCACTGGCCTTGCACATGGTTGATTGGGATTTGATTTCCAGCACCCCACATGTTGCCCCAAATCTACCCAGAGTAACCCTACGCTGAGTGATCTGCTCTAGGCTTACTCTAGAGTGCAGAATCAGGAGTAAGCGCTGAACATCACTGGGCATGGCCTGAATTTTTTTAAATAAAATAAATTAAAATTCCATATGTCCTGGCAATGCTACCATGAGTATCAATCTGGAGGACAAGAAAACCTTTTTCTTTTTTTTAATAAATTTATTTTTTAATTAGTGAGTCACAGTGAGGGTACAGTTACAGATTCACACATTTTCATGCTTGTTTTTCCCTCATGCAATGCTTAAGAGCCCATCCCTCCACCAGTGTCCATTCTCCACCACCCATGAACCCAGTATCCCTCCCACCACCCCCCTTCCTCATCCCCCCACCCCACCTTGCCTCTGTAGCGGGGCATTCCAATTTGATATCTATCTTTCCTTTTGGATGTTGTGGTCCCAAATAGGGGTATTGAGTGGTCATCCTGTTCAGTCTCTAGTCTACTTTCAGCACGCATCTCCCTTCCCACACAGTATCTCCAATCACATATTACTTGGTGTTCCCCTCTCTATCTGGGATGACTTTCCCCCAGCGTGTGAGGTCAGCTTCCAAGCTATGAAGCCAACCTCCTGGTATTATATACTACTATTCTTGGGTATTAGTCTCCTACTCTGTTGTTCTATATTCCACAGATGAGTGCAATCCATCTATGTCTGTCCCTCTCTTTCTGGCTCATTTCACTTAGCATGATACTTACCATGTTGATCCACTTATATGCAAAGTTCATGACTCCATCCTTTCTAACTGCTGCATAGTATTCCATTGTATAGATGTACCAAGGTTTCTTTAACCAGTCATCTGTTCTTGGGCACTCGGGTTTTTTCACGATTCGGGCTATTGTAAACAGGGCTGTGATGAACATATAAGTGCAGATGTCATTTCGACTATACTTTTTAGTTTCTCCAGCATATATTCCCAGAAGTGGTATTGCTGGATCAAATGGATGCTCAATTTCTAATTTTTTGAGAATTGTCCATATTGTTTTCCAAAGGGGCTGGACCAGTTGGCATTCCCACCAGCAGGTGAGAAGGGTCCCCTTCTCTCCACATCCTCTCCAACAGCAATTGCTTTTGTTCTTTTGGATGTGTGCCATTCTCTGTGGTGTGAGGTTGTATCTCATGATTGTTTTGATTTGCATCTCCCTGATGATTAGTGATGCAGAGCATACTTTAAATCAAAAGACATTGCATCTCTATTAAAAAATATAGTATTTGGTACAAGTATTTGATACAATAGTCCAGATGTGGAACTGACATAAATGTCCATCAACAGATGACTAGATAAAGAAGCTATGCTGCATACACTCAGTAAAATACTATTCTGTCATTAAAAGAAATTAAGTTTTGTCTTTTGGCACAAAATAAAAGAACACAAGATGACTATGTGGTTTTTTTATTATTTTAAAATGATTATTTTACTAATTATATTTAGGAAAATGAGTCAGGGAGAGAAAATAATTAGTGGATCATTCATATATCAAATATAAATAACTAAGCAAAGTGTCAAAAAATTAAAGTAAATACTATACTCAGTGAAAACTATAGTGTTAATTGGAAAGAAGTAGGAGGTAGTGGGTAATTGGGGTGCGGGGTGGTTGGTGGGAGTTGGATAGCACTAGAACTTATGTTATGAGAGTGGCATGTCCTATACACAGATAAAGGTGTCAAGTTAACATTTGGAATTGATATTAATGCAGAGTCTCTTGCCCACACACCTGGCTGTCATCACCAGGGCCCCTATGAGCGGGGCGGGTTGAGTTTCCCTCCCCACCCCAAGCAGAGCCCCGACAGTGAAGATCTCTATAACCCAGCCACAGCCATGCTCAATGCCCCTCTCCATATGTTTGGATGAACCTCACTCATGAAGTTACCGGCATGGGGAACCCAGGTGTTCAGGACCCGGGGCTGAGATCTCCAAGACTGCTCAGATCAGGACTAGACCTCCTCCACCCAGGGACCCCATTTTACAGTAGCTTGGCAGCCACACCCACAAACTGCCCCTAACACAGTGTAATCCCATAAAGAGCCAAGATAGAAAGACTATAAAATGAAGCTCTTGGAAGCATGGGGCCGCATGTGGGGCTGCATTTATGACTGTGAGACTTATTATAGGCTAGTTCTCCGTCTCAGAGAACCTGACAAGTTACAGAGAGAATCCTGCCCTCATGACAGAGCGTGGCAAGCTCTGTCAAGCTCCCCAAGGCATATTTGATATGCAAATACACTAACAATGATGGGTCTCATTCCCCTGACCCAGAAAGAGCCTCCAATGCAGCATTGCTGGGAAGAATGAGTAAGAATGAGAGGCTGGTAAAATCTCAGGGCTAGGACGAATGGAGACGTTACTGGCACCCTCTCAAGCAAATCGATGATCATTGGAATGACAGTGATACAGTGATTAATGCAAGTCAATGATAAGTCAATTAAAAAAGTGGTATCAATTTATGGGAACTTCCATGCCTAAATGATTGAGTAATGAATAATTTCTATAAGGGGAAATACCACCAGTTAGGGATATGCACATTTATTGTGTTTATATGTGATGGGTGCAGTTAAAAAAAAAGAAGAACAAATAGTAATTTAAATTGTAAAGGAAAAATAAATAAAACCTGCATTAAGATCATCAAAGAAAAATTACAGAAAGGCAGGGACAAACACACTCTCTCTTTGCTTTCTGAAAGACAAATCTCTAATTATAGGGGACATTTGCACAGAAAGTAAATTCAGTACTGATTTGACGGAAAGAATGACATTTACTAAAGTAACACTTCCTTCTCATTCCTGAAGAGTACAGATGGTCCTTGGAGATACATATACAAATAAAATCAAAGATTAACTTTGACTTTAAAGATTGTTACATGGTCATTTGGTTGTGAACTTGTCAACATGTTTTGGAGAAAATCATTATGTTCAATACTTATAATACAAAAGCTTAGTCTTTGCTTGCCTTCTAAAGGAGGTCTAAAATGAAAAACACAAATCATCCTTAATAGGGTTGTAGAATGTCATCATCTACATACATATCTGACTATAGAGCTCATGGTAATTTAAAATTATTTAAAAACATATTAATGCTTTCAAATGTCAATGTAAACCACAATATAAAATAAAAGAAATATTATTTTATCATTTTAAATTAGTGTCTGAGATAAAATAATAAGGTATATACTTTTTAAACCTGATATACTCTTTGTTCTTTCATATTTATATTACATAGTATTAAAGGCATATGTTGCCAGGATTCTTCTGGAGTTCATGACTGAAATTGGACCTGCGTTGTCTCAAGCAAAAGAAAAATGTATTCATTCAAATAACTGAAAACTCTAGTTGTAGATCTCTCTAAGCCTGGTTAGATCCAAGGCTCAAACTGGGTTTTTGAGGATTTACTATTTCTCTACTTTCTGTCTGTTTTTAGACTATATGAACTTAATTTTAGGCAGTGTCTCTCTTCACTGTGCCATCTCTCTCACCTACACCCCCAACTCTAAATTCCACATGAGAAGGTTTTTGCATGTAGAAATTGATACCACAACACGCTAAAAGCTACAAAGCAGTGTCATGAGAGAAGAGAAAATATATACATGCAATCCATTAAGTGCAAGTTAATAAAAAAGAGAAATAATAGTTTATAAGATTTATATATATGCAAAAATGCAAAATGATTGAAGTGCTTGTGGGAAGAAGGAAATGAAAGTAGATATTAAAAGATAGCAATGGAGCAAACTGTAAATCAGTGTTGGTTGTTTAACAATCTGAAATGATGGAAGGTAAGCAGAGAGAATGAAAGGAGATAGAGGGAAGAGGAAAGAAAGGAAAGAAAAGCTCAGGCCAGGGTGATGACTCAAAGGGGTGGAATTCATGCCTTGCATGAGAGAGGCTCAGGTTTGATCCCCAGGGGCTCTTTGTAATCTCCTAGCCAACCCTAAAAGTGACCCAGGAATTGGGGTACTTCTAGGTATACCCTCCAAAAATAACAAATAGGACAAAAAAATTCTAACAATAAACAGCACCACCAGCAGCAGGCAGAGGCAGCAGAAGTAGATGCAGAAATAGAAGAAGCAGAAGCAGAAGCAGCAGCAGCAGAAGAAGAAGCAGAAGACACAGAGCAAGAAGAAGAAGGAGGAGGAGGAGGAGGAAAGAGAGCAGGCACATTGGATATAGTCCAGTAGTTGAGGTAAACAGACATGTGCTCATAATGATTCAGTTATAAGTACCACAGGGTCCCCAAGTCACGTCTGGCCATAATCTTAGAAGTCTCTAGAGCACTGCTATGGTGACCCAGTAATTCCTTCAATGTGACAGAACCCAGCAACATCACATCCTCAGATCTCTACATTGAACCACCAACCGAGTCTGGAACTGCCAGAGAATTAACTGAAGTTTGTATATGGGATGATAATAGGCAACTAGTCACTTTCATCACCCTCCCACTCATGCCCAAGCTCATTCAAATCATAGGCATCTGTCACTAAAGTACAGAGTGGGGGAAAAAAAGGAAACATAATCTTTAACAAAATTAGACATTTGGGGGAAAACCAGCATGTACGTTAATGCTCCAGGCTAGGTCCCTTTTTATTCAGCCAATAATAATTTCAAGAGGTATATAGCATCCTTTTTCTAAGGGCAGAGCAAAGCCATAAATGTGGTATGTCACATAGAATTCCCTAAAAAAACCTGCTTAAGAGAGACACATTAAAGAAACTGCCAAGAGATACCATAAAAGACACTATCAAAAGGAATCCTTATTAGAAACCCACTCTCTTTGTATGTGTGATCTGAAAACCAAACGTTAGCAAACATATTAGGAGGCCTGATCACTTGAGAGAAAAACATAAAACTGCCTGTGAAAGGTGGACTTAATTAAAGGTACTGATGGAATTTTAAAATGACTCCAGTGTTCTCAAAGTGGTTATGGAAGAATCACATTCTTAAAACAAAGAAGCAATGCCTACAACAAACCCAAAGCTTGTGGGAAAAAAGCAATAATGAGATTTTCAGATTACTACATGATATTTTGATAAAACTAGCAATGTAGCACTGTAGCACTGTTATCCAGTTGTTCATCAATTTGCTCGAGCGGGCACCAGTAAGATCGCCATTATGAAACTTATTGTTACTGTTTTTGGCATATTGAATACGCCACGGTAGCTTGCTGGTCTCTGCCATGTAGGCGGGATACTCTCGTAGTTTGCCAGGCTCTCCTAGAGGACAGAGGAATCAAACCCGGATCGGCCGCATGCAAGGCAAATGCCCTACCCACTGTGCTATCATTCCAGCCCTTGATAAAACTAAACTAAGAAAAATATTATATAAAAACTTTAATAATTTTTCCAAGCTAAATATTTTTTAAATGTGAGATGTACTAGTTTCCTGTGGCTATATAATAAGTTAACTTAAGTTTCTGAATCAAAAAAATTCTCTTTTGCTTTTAAATTTTTATTGAGACACAATGATTTGCAATACTGTTAATAAGAGTGTTTCATGCACGCAAAATTAAAACAGTACACCCTTCATCAAGGTCTTCTGTGCTCCTAAGGTCCTTCTTTTAACCCTCTCTATACCCCATACCTGAGTAAAGTAGACCAACTCTGAGGTTCTGTTTCAATTGATCATTTGTTATTCCTTGTCTCTTTAAAAACCACATATGTGATCATTCTGTACCTGTCACTCTCCTTCAGACTGACTTCACCAAGCATAAAGTTCCATCCTTCTAGTGTCAAGCTTCATGATGTCTTTTCTTATAGCTAAATAGAATTCCATCATGTGTATGTATGCACCATAATTCCTTAATCCACTTATGTATTTCTCATGTACAATTGAGTTTCCAGATGTATTTTCAAAATTGCATTCTGGGGCACTTGATATAGATACCAAGTAGTGGAATTGTTGGATTATATGGAAGCTCAATAACAAGTAATTTGAGAAGTTTCCTTGTTGTTTTCCCAAAATGTAAACCAGTTGATATTTTACCAACAGTAGATGAAGGTTCCTGTTTCTCCACATCAGTGCCAGAACTTGATTTTGTTGTTTTAATGTGTACCAGTTTCACAGTTATGAGGTGATACTTCATTGTTGTTTTGATTTGCATATTCCTGGTGACAGATGATGAACATCTTTTTCTCGTATGCCTATTGGTCATTTGTACATCTTTAATGAACTGTTGTTAATCTCTTTGCCCCATTTTTTATGATTTTGGACTTCTTTTGCTGTTTATAAGATTTATGAGTGGTTTCTCTATCTTGGAAACCTTTTTCTCCTCATCTACAGGGTATCTTTTTATCTTAGCCATTATTTCTTTCATTGTGACAAAGATTCTTAATTTGATGCAATATAATTTTTTTTGCTTCTTTTTGCTTGACTAATGCATTGAGTCATTAAACATATCTCTAGATTCAATTCATGGAAGGTTCTCACTAGATTTCTCTCTGTAATTTTTGAAATAAGTTCTAATATTGAGGTCTTTATTTTGATTTGGGGGGTCACACCCCACTATGATTAAAGCTTAATTGTGTCTATGCATAAGGATGACTCTTGGAGTTGTTCAGGGAACTGTATAAGATATGACTAGAGTGGACCACATCCAAGGCAAGTGCCTAAACTGTTGTATTATCTGTCTCACCTTCTTTAATCCACTTTGTATCTATTTTTGTGTATAATATGAATTAGTGATCATAGTTTATTTTTCTACATATGAATGACCAGTATCTTCAAAACCATTTGTTGAAGAATTTTCTGGCTTGACTTCACACACCTAGCATCTTTACTGAAGACTTCTGCCTGTGTATGGGAGAGAGAATCAGCTTCTACTTTTTCAATTCTTATTCCATTGCTCAATCAGTACAAGGAAATATAAAATCATATGACCATATTAGCATAGGCAGAAAAAACATTAAAAAAGATCTAGAACCCATTCTGATAAAATATATTCATTAAATGGAAATAGAAAAACTTTCCTCAATTACTTAAAGCCACATAGCACAACCCCATAGCTAATTTAATGGTGAAAAACTGGCAAACAAAAAATATTGTGACTCTCATTACCATTATTTTACAGAGTATTAGAAATCCTTGACACAGCAATTATACACGAGATATTTAAGGGGTCCAGATTGAAAAGAAGTCAAACTATCACTATTTTAGATGAGATATTATAATTATAAAACCTAGAAACAATAAACCTATATAGTGAAGTGACATGTTCCAAAATCAACATGCAAAAATCCATGACACTACACTATGCAAGCAATTAAGCTCAAGAAAGAGAAATTTGTTAATCCTATCAACAATTCTGTCTCAAAAATATCAAGCATTTGTAAATAGGTTTAGTAAAAGAGGTGAAAAACTTATACAAAGAAAACTATAATTCGCTGCTAAAATAAATTAAAGAAGACATAAGGAAATAGAAACACATCTCCTGTTCATGGTTTGAAACAATTTTTTTTCTTATTATATTTTATTAAAGAACTGTGATTTACAAAGTTATTGATAGTTAATTTTAGGCTTAGAGTATACAACAACAGGCCCAGTGTCAACTTCCCTCCTCCAGTTTCACAAACTCCAACCCCTACCCTACCCTACCCTTGTTCAAAGTTCTTAGATCTCATGTTTTCAGTTTTCATAGTCTGTTATAGATATATGGCTATATCACTCACTCATATCACAGTTATAACTGAAGCCCTGTTCACCACTACTTCACCAATTATAAAAGTTTACCCATTGCTTCTCATTCTCTTCTTTTCTCCCTTGATTTCTTTTCTTCTCTATCCTTCTCCTCTAAACACAGGTCAAACATGATCTACACCCCCCCCTTTTGCTGCGACATCTTCATCCAGTATTATATATACATTCTTCATCCAGTATTATATGTACATATAATACTGTATATATTAAATATATCTAGTATTATATATAATATGTATATATAATACACAGATACATGAAATCATCCTGTGTTTGTCTTTCTTCTTTTGGCTTACTTCATTCATTATATCTTCCAGTTTCCAATGGTGTTGTAGCGAATTGTATGGTTCCATTGTTCCATGTTGCCACAGAGTATTCCATTGTGTATATATATATATAACACATTTTCATAATCCATTCATCTGTCATTAGACACCTAAAATGGCTCCCTATACTAGCTATTGTACTATGTACAGCAATGAATAATGGTGTGCACTGTGCTTTTGAGAGTGTTTTTCCTGGGGATAGATGCACATAAGTGGAATTGCTAGGTCACATAACAGTTCAATTCTAAGTTTACTTAGAAATCTCCATACTATTTTCCACAGGAGTTGTAACAGACAACATTCGAACCAGCAGTGGATTACAGTTATTTTGAAGTTATCTACAATGTTAAAATAGCAATCCTATCAAGATAATTATATTTTAAACAGTCAATCTAAAAGTTCAAGTAACATTTTTCAGACACATAGACCAAATACTACTGAAAACTATGTGGAATAATAAAACATAATAAATAGTCAAAATAATACTTTAGGCAAAAGACCCCTGGTAAGTTTTATTTATCCAACTGCACATTACACCAACAAAGCTATGGAAGTCAAAACTGTGTGGTAACTATAAATTACATCTATTTATTATCTCATAGCAAAAAAGGCATACATGTTTGCAATATATGGTTGCTCTGCTCAGCATTTCCGGTCTAATTCCAGATTCCAACAAGATTTTGTTTTCACCGATCTTGGAGCGGTCTTTCAAGCTTGTTCAGGTGATCATAAATTTAGTTCCTTCTGATTTCCAGATGAAGTTGTCAATTTCTTCTTTGATATTAGTCAAAATCCATTCTTAGTCAATAGTGGTGTTTTTCATGTGACATATGCATGGTTCTTTCAGAACAAGACAATTTATTTCTAAGTCAGAATTAGTCCCCAGGAAAGAAGAAACGAGTCATATTAAATATATGATCATTGAAGTTGGCTATATTAAATTCCAGTCACAAAAAGATAACCTAATTGATAGTGATATTCTCAGTATTCACCTGTTCCACATACACTAAAAGTGAAAATTTTGTTTAAGACATATCAGAGAATTGGAGTCATAGCCTACCAAATATGAGTAAACATGTTATAAGAGGAGAAAACAATCAAAGGTCCATTATCACACTAACAAGATTCTTATATTGTAAGAGAGTAAATGGAGGGAAAATATTTTTTTAATAATATTAATACAAAAAATAATGTTATTCTGAGCCACTGCCAGTTTTCTCTGTTGGTGCATGCATCCTAGCGCCCCTGCCCCGTGACCCCCAACACTGGCTAGCTGGCCAGAACCCTGTGAGCACTTGCTCTGATTTCCACCCTTTGTGTCCACACACCTAGCCACTGCCAGTCTTCTCTGCGGGGCCATGGGCCCGGGGACAAGCATCAGGACTGGCCGGAGCTATGGTCTCCCCTGTAGGGGGCATGGCCTCCGCAGAAGTAGGTGTGGCCCTCTGTGTGGTTACAGTTATATTTCCCCTTCCCAACACTCTGGACTCACATCCCAACCTTCATCACCTAATTCTGTGGAAAGCATCCTGGCCGCCTCAAACACAATACGATAGTAGTCCACTGGTCTACTCCAATTTTACCAAAAGACCAGTGTACACAAGAAGCTACACAAGTCCAATATAAAAGAACATATTCTCCAACGCTTCAATAGATGCCTATCATAGCTGAGAGAAAAATGCCTTTCACTACATGTCTATCATAAATCAGAGAAAAATGCCTGAGAGGAAAGACATATTCTAGAAGGGGAGAAAGGTGATCACCATCAAGCGAGCTCATCCAGAATCCTTTCCCACAATAAGAGGGAACAGTGCTAGTGAGCTGAATGGATTTACCTTTATACAATCATAACAACGTGAAGAAACAGCACAAATCTCCACTATTAGTAGAGGATAAAGAAAAGAGTCCAGAACTTCAATAGGGGTTACCCACAAATACAGTCTCTCCAACAAAGTATTCCGAGATGAAATGCTGAGGATGTTCAAAGAACCAATGGAGCAGACATCCAAAAAATTAAAAGAGGAGCTGAAAGAAACAGTGGAGCAGACAGTGAACAAAATACAGGAAGAAATGAAAACAGACATAAGAAAGCTACCATTAGAAGTGTCACTAATAAAGGTTTCAGTGAGGAAATAAAAGACTCAGTGAGTGCCTTCAACAGTAGGCTATAGCTGAGGACAGAATCAGTGAACTTAAAGATGAACTGCAGAAATTGTACAAGCAACAAGAAACAATGGGAAAAGACCTCGAAATAGCTCTAAGGAAAATCAGAGACCTAGGGGATGATTCCAAGAGAAATAACATTAGAATGATCGAAATACCAGAAGGACAGGGAGGCAACCCCAGTGAAAAAGCCACAGTTAAAGAAATCATTGCTGAAAAGTTCCCAGAGTTAGAGAATGCAGGCATCCAGATCCAAGGAGCCAGAAGGGTACCAGCTAAAAGAGACACTAATAAAAACACTCCAAGACATATCATAGTCAGAATGATGGATGCCGTGGACAGAGACACAATACTGCAAGCAGCAAGGTCAAAGAAGGAAATGACATACAAAGAAGCACACCTTGGATTTACAGCAGACCTATCAGAGGAAACCCTCCAACTCCAAAGACAATGGTGGGATATAGTGAAAAACTCAGTGAAATGAATGGCTCACCAAGAATACTTTATCCGGCTAAACTCTCACTCAAACTCGAAGGAATGAACAGTATTTTATAAATAAACAACAGTTCAGGAACTTCATATACTCAAAACCAAACCTTAAAAAGGACTAAAGGGGCTCCTGTTAGACAATAAAATGACCTATAAGGACAACAAACCCCTACAGAAAGATGGCACAAAACCCCATGACAATAATATCTCTCAATGTCAATGGTCTAAGTGCAACAATAAAGAGACACAGACTGGCAAAATGGATTCAGAAATTGATACTAGCATTCTGCTGCTTACAAGAAACACATCTGAACAGTCAGAGCAAACACAGATTCAAAGTCAAAGGATGGAAAAAATTCATCAAGCAAACAACTCCCTCAAAAACCTGAGGTGACCATACTAGTATCAGACAACATAGATTTCAGGATGAAAAAGATTACAAGGGACAGTGAAGGCCATTTTCTATTTATCAAGAATGTGTACAACAAGAAGAAATCATACTCATAAACGTAATGAGGGACCAGATAAATACTTAAAACAACTGCTTACATATTTTAAGGAGGACATTGCTAGCAACAAAAAAGTAGTCAGAGACTTCAACACCGCCTTATAACCTCTGGATAGATCAACAAGAATAGAACACAGCAAGGAAACACTGGCTTTAAAGGAAGGAATAGAAGAGAGAGGGCTAATAGAACTATACAGGGCTTTACACCCCAAAAAGAAAGAATACACATTCTTTTCCAGTTCACAGGGAACATTTTCCAAAATAGACCACATGCTCTTTCACAAAGCATATATCAATAGAATCATGGAAGATGGAAATTGTATCAACTATCTTTTCAGACAACGATACACTGAAAATAGAATTTAATCACTAACAGACGTGGAGAACCAAATCAAACATCTGGAAATTAAACAATGTTGAACAATAAGTGGGTCAGAAAGAAAATCAAGAAAGAAATCAAAAGATACCTGGAAAAAAATGAGAATGAAGACACGAGCTACCAGAACTTAAGGGATGCAACTAAAGCTGTTTTAAGGGGAAAATTTATAGCTCTGCAAGCATTCCTCAGGGAGGAAGAAAGGGCCTACATAGATAACTTGACTTCACAGCTCAAGATCTTAGAAAAGGAGCAATAAAAGGAACCAAAACCAGATCAAAGGAAAGAAATAATAAAATTTAGAGCAGAAATTAATGACATGGAAACTCAAAAAAACAATCTGAACGGTCAATGAAAGCAAGAGCTGGTTCTAATAAACAAGATTGACAAACCACTAGCAAGACTCACAAAGAAAGAGAGAAATGTATTAAACGAAATAGAGGGGCTGGCGTGATAGCACAGCAGGTAGGGCATTTGCCTTGCATGCGGCCGACCCGGGTTCGAATCCCAGCATCCCGTATGGTCCCCTAAGCACCGCCAGGGGTATCTCCTGAGTGCATGAGCCAGGAGTGACGCCTGTGCATCGCCAGGTGTGACCCAAAAAGCAAAAAAATAAAAATAAAAATAAATGGAATAGAAATGAAAAGGGGGACATCACAACATAAACCAATTAAATTCAAAAGATCATCAGAGACTGCTTTAAATGTCTGTATGCCACGAAACTGGAGAACCTAGAAGAAATGGATAAATTCCTGGATTCCTATAAATTCCCAAGTTTGAACTAAGAAGACTTGGAATAACTGAATAGACCCATTAATATCAAGGAAATTGAAACTGTAGTCAAGTCTTCCCAAAATCAGAAGCCCAGGTCCAGATGGATTCACTAGCGAATTCTTCCAAACATTTAAAGCAGACTATTTCCAGTTCTTCTCAAGCTTTTCCAAGAAATTAAATAAACAGGGACTCTCCCAAACAGTTTCTATGAGGCACATATCTCCCTAATAACAAAGCAAACTAAAAGACCACTAAAAAAAGAAAAATACAGGCCAATATCCCTGATGAATACGGATGTGAAGATCCTCAACAAAATGTTAGCAAATAGAATCCAACAATTTATCAAAAAAATCATACACCACGAAAAAGCAGGATTCATCCTGGGAATGCAAGGATGGTTTAACATTCAGAAATCAATCAACATAATCTATTATATCAACAAAATATATATATATATATAAACCATATGATCATATCAATAGATGCAGAGAAAGCATTTGGAAAGATCCAGCACTGGTTTATGATGAAAATTCTCACCAAAATGGGTTTTGAAGGAAATTTCCTCAAGAGCATCAAAGCTATCTACCACAAACCTATGGCAAGCATTATCCTCAAAGGGGAAAAACTAAGGGCATTTCCTCTAAGATCAGGATGCCCACTCTCACCACTCCTGTTCATTATAGCACTGGAAGTACTTGCAACAATGGTTAGGCAAGAAAAATATATTAAGGGCATTCAAGTAGGAAAGGAAGAAATCAAGCTCTCACTGTTCGCAGATGATATGGTACGAAATCCAGAGAAGCTTAATGCCTCTACCAAGAAACTCCTAGAAACAATACACTTGTACAGCAAAGTCACAGGCTGTAAAACCAATACCCAGAAATTCATGGTCTTCTTATATGCAAATAATGAGACAGAGGAAAGCGACATGAATAAAGCAAGCCCATTCACAATCATGCCCCAGAAAATCAAGTACCTCTGAATCAGCTTAACTAAGGAGGTCAAGGAGCTCTACAAAGAAATTTACAAAACGCTACTCCAGGAAATGAAAGAGGATGCAAGGAAATGGAAACATATCCCCTGCTCATGGATTGGGAGAATTAACATTGTCAAAATGGCAATACTCCCCAAAGCACTATAGAGATTCAATGCAATCCCTATAAGGATACCCATGAAATTGTTCAAAGAAATGGATCAAATACTCCTGAAGTTCATATGGAACAACAAACCCTCACGAATAGCTAAAGCAATTCTTGGGAAAAAGATGACTGGAGACATAACCCTCCCCAATCTCAAATTTTATTACAAAGTGATAACAATTAAAACAGCATGGTACTGGAACAAAGGCAGAGCCACAGACCAATGGAACAGGGTGGAATATCCTTACACACAACCCCAAATGTATGAACATCTAATCTTTGATAAGGGAGCAAGAAATGTGAAGTGGAGAAAGGAAAGCCTCATTAACAAATGGTTCTGGCATAAGTGGACAACCACATGCAAAAAAATGGGTGTATACCTTGACCTAACACCATGCACAAAAGTCAGATCAAAATGGATTAAAAACCTCAACATCAGACCAGAATCCATCAGGTACATTCAAGAGAAGGTCGGCAAAACCCTCCATGATATTGATGCTAAAGGTATCTTCAAAGAGGACACATAACTGATCAACCTAGTGGAAACAGAGATAAACAAATAGGACTGTATTAAACTAACAAGCTTCTGCACTGCAAAGGATACAATGACCAAAAAACAAAGACAATCTACAGAGTGGGAAAGGATATTCACCCAATACTCCTCTGATAAGGGGTTTATATCAAGCATATATAAGGTACTGGTTGAACTCCACAAGAAGAAAACATCCAACCCCATCAGAAAATGGGGTGATGAAATGAACAGAAACTTACTCAAGGAAGAAATACAAATGGCCAAAAGCACATGAAAAAATGCTCTTCGTCACTAATCATCAGAGAGATGCAGATCAAAACAACTATGAGATACCACCTCACACCACAGAGACTGGCACACATCCAAGAGAACAAAAGCAAGAGGTGTTGGCTTGGATGTGGGGAGAAAGGAACCCTCCCTCACTGCTGTGGGAATGCCGACCAGTTCAGCACTTTTGGAAAACAATATGGATACCTCTCAAAAAATTAGAAATTGAGGTCCCATTTGAGCCAGCATTACCACTTCTGGGAATATATCTCAGAAAGGCAAAAAAGTACCGTCAAAATGACATCTTCCCTTGTATGTTCATTGCAGCACTGTTTACAATAGCCAGAATCTGTAAAAAAAATAAAAATTAAGGAGTGCCCAAGAACAGACAACTGGTTAAAGAAACAAATTTGGTATATCTGCACAATGGAATAGTATGAAGCTATTAGTAAAGATGAAGTCATGAACTTTGCATATAAGTGGATCAACATGGAAAGTATCATGCTAGGTAAAAATGAGTCAGAGAGAGATAGACAGACATAGAAAGATTGCACTCATCAGTGGAATATAAAGTAACAGAATGGGAGAGTAACACCAAGAATAGTAGAGATAAGTACCAGGAGGTTTGCTCCAGGACTTGAAAGCTAGCCTCATATGCTGGGGGGAAAGGCAGCTCAAATAGAGAAGGGAACATCAAGTAAAGGGTGTTTGGAGGACCCGCTCAGGATGGGAGATGCGTGCTGAAAGTAGACTATAGATCAAACATACTTCTATTGCAAACCACAACACTCAAAAGGAAAGAGAAAACAAAAGGGAATGCCCTACCACAGAGGTGGGGTGGTGCAGAGGGAGGGGGAAGGGATGGGATGGGAGTGATGGGAGGGATACTGGGTTCATTGTTGTTGGAGAATGGGCACTGGTGGAGGGATGAGTACTCGAGCATTGTATGATGGAAACACAAACACGAAAGTTTGTAACTGTACCTCACAGTGATTCATTAATAAAATTTTTTTCTTAAGATAATGTTACTCTCAAATTATCAAATGCTTCCTTTTCAGCAGGTCCAACTTTGGGGCGAGAAACTCCAAACAATAATAGTGAGTTCTTTTGTTGAAATTTTGAATGTAATCAAAGTAAAGTGAAAGTAAAGTGAAATTTATCAGTTACACAGGCAGGGTGGAAGGCTGGGGAGGTGAGGAGGGTAGGGGGGATGTATACTGTGATTATTGGTGGTAGAATATGTGCACTGGTGAAGGGATGGGAGTTCAAGCATTGTATAACTGAGACTTAAACCTGAAAGCTTTGTAACTTTCCACATAGTGATTGAATTAATAAATAAATTAATAAATAAATTAAAAGAAAAAATAATAGTGTTATTCTGAGATCTGAAGGATATGTCTTCAGAATGAAGAAACTTATTAAACATAGTGTATATCTCAAATACCGTATGTCATCAAAGAGAGAAAAAGATTATAGAAGCTTTCAAAAAATCAAGAAATTACTTAATTAACACCTGATTTCACATTGATACCACCAATGTAAAGTAAAGAAGTAATGCATTTAACATTCTTTTCAATTCAGAATTCAATAAGCTCCAACATCAACAATATGTAGAGATAGAAGACAATTTCAAATTTCTCAAAAAATTAATATTTATGCATAATATTTAGATTAAACACTTGAATGTTCATTACAACAAATGAGGGATGCTAAGAGAAAGAACAAATTAATAAAAAACAAGTTAATCCCATGAAAATCAAATATGCTGGGTAATTAGAAAGAAACAAGTGATGGATATTTCTAAAGATATCATCTTTAGCTGCAGAAACTAAGCTCAGATGATAGAAAAAATGGCACTATAGTGTCTAAAAATCAGAAGTTTGTAAATTGGTTCTTATTATGTTCACGAAAGGTAAGTTGTGAGAATATCAGAAATGTAAGACAAAACAATAAAGAACTAATATGAAGCCAGAAAATCAACTAAAATTTTGCATGATATTAAGCATTTAGTAGAGTGTAAGAGAACTATTTGATATGATTAGTGGGATTCTCCTTTAAATGTTGAAGAAAATGTAATTTTACATTTGACTCAACCCTCAAAAAAATTTCAAGTTGTTAGTGACTTCAGGTATTTAAATAACTTTGCCAACCCAAGCCTTCTAGACATGCTTGTGACTTCTTTATATCTCATTAATGTTTGCAACTTGACATCCATAAAATTGTAGCTAAATGGAGTAGGAGGCAGAATGATAGAGCAGTGGGTGGGGTGCTTGTCTCACAGGCAACTGAGCCAGGTTTGATTCCTGGCATTCCAAAATGTCCCCAAGCACAGCCAGGAGTAATTCCTGAGTGGAAAGCCTAGAGCATTGCAAACATACAAACTAAAATCCAAATCTGCCGCTAACAGGAATGCAAAAGGTGTAGGAAAACAAAGAAACACACTTCATTTAACAACTGGTAACCTAAGAGATGCTATAAAAAAATTTATCAGTCAGCAACAAGAATTTTTTTATTATGAATTCAATAAATATCTTAATCAATAAATAGACAAACAAGATTATTATTAAAACAAACAATAAAAATACCGCTGTAACACTGTCGTCCCATTGTTCATCGAGTTTGCTCGAGCAGGAACCAGTAACGTCTCCATTATGAGACTTGTTGTTGCTGTTTTTGGCATATCGAATATGCCATGGGTAGCTTGCAAGAACATAGAGTAAAATTTTTCCTTCAAGACTAGCATGATGGAGACATATGGTGCCACCAGTAGGTCAACCTATACCTGTGGGGCTAGTGCATCAGCAGCCTGATGGTGCCTTCAGACTTCTAGCTACCCCAAAATTGCTGCTGTGCCTGTGGCCAGATCTCAACAACTTGGGGACAAGTTTAATAAGAAATTAAAAGGCCAAAAATTACATATGTGGGAGATACACCCACAAACCACCTCCGACTTAACTGACTTAACTATAATCTCATTTATTTGCTTATTTCAGAGACCCATAAATCTCAAAAGAGATCAAAGGACACAGTCAGGGCCAATAGCACAGAGGTAGGCAGGAACCCGTGACTGAGAGCTCCAGGCCCACTTGGATCGGGATTGGCCTCCTCCCCCGGGTCCCCATTTTTCCAGTAGCTTGGCAATCACACCCAGAAACTGCACCCAGCACCATATAATCTCATCAACAGCCAAGACCCAGGGACTACAAAGTAAAACTCCTGAAAGAGAGTGCTTCAGAATGCCCTGACCCCATGCCAGGCTGTCTTCACTGGGGCACCCCAGAGGGGGGCAGGTGAGATCCCTCCCCACCCCAGATAATCTCGCCATTGGCCAAGGTCAAGATTATACAACTGCTTCTCCCGAAAGGGAGCATAACATTAGGCTCCCATAATCATGTCACCGGACTCTGTGCCAGGCTGTTTCACACAGTATGCCCCAGAGTGGGGCAGTGAGAGCCCTCCCCACCCCAAGGGATCCAGCTCTGGCAGCCAAAAACTTCCACAACCCAACTGCCGCCAAGCTTAAGGATGCTGCCCATGCGTTTGGGCCAAGCCTCACACATGAGTGAAGTCCTACAGAACCCAGGCAATGCAGAACTTTGCTAACTTGGACTCTGGGCTCAACAGTACCAGGAACAGAGATCCTCTACCTGCTTTCTCCAGTCTCCTGTGACCCAGGGATCATGCTCATAAACCACTTCCTGCCAGCACCAGATAATCTCCTCATCTGAAAAAAATCCAATTCACACGGCTGCTCTTCCCCAAAGGGAGCATTATATGAGGCCCACATAACCAGGCCACCGCACTCCCTGCCAGGCTGTCTCACACGGGGCAACCCAGAGGGGGTGGGTGAGAGCCCTCCCCGCCCCAAAGGACCCAGCTCTGGCAGCCAAAAACCTCCACAATCCAACTGCTGCCACACTCAAGGCCGCTCCCCACGCACTCGGGCCGAGTCTCACATATGAGCAAACATACTCCTGGACCAGGAAAGCCGCCCCAGGACACATCATAAAACACTTCCTACTCGTTCTCCATAATTACCACACCACAGTTGATGGGGTTCAGATAGTAGACAACAAATCATAGAGAGAAATAAATATGCATATATACATATTTTCAGATATATATACTAAACCTCACATTACCCAAACTTTAACATGTTAGTGATATCCTATACAATGTTTTAATGGTTCCTGCCAAAATAGAGCAATCTTCACAGTTTCCTATATGAACACTTTCTTGTTAGCATGTTCAGCTAGCAAACATGTTTACAAAACATGCTTACTTCAAAACAAACAATACGGCATATATTATTTTGGTTGTGTTTTGGGACAGGGATTGGGGTTTGGAATGGAAATATCCTGAATTTGGTGGTGGGACCATGTAATGGTGGTGGGATTGGTGTTTGAATATTGAATGTATTCAAACATCGTGAACTAACTTATAAAATTAAAAAATGCAGAAAAAAAGCAATGTGGAGTTCATGCCCAATTCAATCAGCTTAATCAATGGCTGAATAAATAGCAGTGATCCTACATTATAATAAAAAAAAAGAATAGCATGATGGAATTTGAAAGAATGATTAGAAAGAGATGGGTATTTTACCATTCAGCAATTTATTTGAAATATTTGTATAGCTTATGTATACATTTGTTTAAAATTTTAAAATTTATATACAAACAACAGAATTTCTGTAAAGGAAAAAGCAGTACGTAGAAAAAAATTGAATTTGTTATGAAATTCTGTGAGTAACGTATATGAATTCAACAAGAGTCTAATTTAACATCTTAAGTACTTTTACTTATAATTAATAATGTTAAAAAAATTAAATAGACTTCATAGTTTTCACTTATTGGTACATATTTGTACATATCGTTAAATTTAAATAGCACTTCTCAGCCTGTCCAACTGGAAAAAATAGGTTTTTTTTTTTAGAATACTTTGAAGTATATATATATTTTTAATTAATTTATTTATTTTTTTAAGGGAACAGTTGCAGATTTATACATTTTTGTGCTCATGTTTTCCCCATACAAAGTTCGAGAACCCATCCCTTCACCAGTGCCCATTCTCTACCACCAGTAAACCCAGCATCCCTCCCACCCTCCCCAGTCCCGTCTCCCCACACCCCCACACACTGCCACTATGGCAGGGCATTCCCTTCTGTTCTCTCTCTGTGATTAGGTGTTGTGGTTTGCAATAAATGTGTTGCATGGTGGAAAAAATAGGTTTTTTGAAATGTCCAGAAGCACAAGGAATCCAAGATATTTTGCCTCCTTTGTTCCATAGCAATGCCCTTTGCTACCCAATAAGTTTAGAGCTTGAATTGAACAAGTTGATTATTTGAAGACAAGTATAGAACAAAAGAAAAGAGTTTAACTTGATTTCTTTTTTTTTTAGCAGTAAAGCACGAATTGCCACAGAATTTATTAACACTCTGTCATCTTTACTTATGGAGTCTCGTATGTTTTCATTTTTTTTTCTTTTCTTCTAAGCATATACTATTAATGGAGAATCAGAAATACCCGTCAAGTGCGTTAACAGTGGAAAAGGTAAGATTTGAAGAGTTTGCATTAATTTTAACACAGAAGTAGAAAAGAACTGGATAACTTATAAAAGTAAGTTCACATGTAATCAACTGATTATAAATTTTTGTTTCAAGAAAACAAAAATAAATATTTCAGTCAACAAAGATTGCAGCTTAATATCTCTCCTCTCTCTCTAACTTTCTCTCTCTCTCTATTTCGCAAAGAGCTAATTTGCAAGCTTTAAAGTTGCACACCAATCATCTGGAGATCTGTGACGTGCTGAGAGTTTCTTTTTCTAACAAGTGCTCAGTTGCTACGTAAACTACTGGTCTTTGAATGGCATATTAAAGAACACACAAGTGTTAGCAAATCTGTTTTATTCAATGGTTCATGGATTGAAATTAAATCTAAATTATAAAATGCAGGGACAGAGAGATATTTTAACAGGATTATGCTTAGCATATGGAATACCCAGTCGTCTCCTGAGCACCATCTAGATTAACTTCCAAGCTATAAACCAAGCACTGCTAAGCATGACCCCCTAACCAAAAATAAATAAATAAATAAAATGAAAACAATCAAATGCAACATAAATCACAATACCCAAGATATGGAAATAATTTTAGTGTCCTATAGAATGAATAAAGAATATGTAGATCTAAGGATACCTCAATGGCAGAAAATTGTCCTTGCAAGTGTAAGGTTTGGGGTTCTATCCCTTGCTCCATCCCATATGTGCTGAGTGTGATCCTAGAGTCACCATTTCAGAACTATGACACCACTATTCTTAAAAAGAATAATTTCTGGTACAACCACAACTAAGTGTGAGTACCACAACCAAGTGTGTGACCCTAGTCAGCACAAATAAATATACAAATCACACGAACAATTGTAGGTGACCGCAGGTAAATGCAACAACAACAAAAAGGAATAAAGTGAATAAAGAAATGTGATAGGTACAGCTACACTAGAACAGTAGTCAGCCTTTAGAACGAACATTTTACTATTTGAGACAATGTGGATAAAACTGTCCTCCAGTTAATAGGCAGGATTCTTACTGAAGCAAGCCAGGCTCAGGACAAATACTGTCTGATTTTACTAAAGCACAATAGCTCATCAAATTTATAGAAGCTGAGAATCAAACATTGGTTCCTGGGGGTTAGCTGAAGGGTTAATGGAAAATTGTTCAAAGGGTTTCAAGGCAACATGAAAAGTTGTAGAAATCTTCTGTACAACATATTGCTGTAGTTCATAAGATTGTACATTTCAGTTTGTTAGGAGAATATATGTTGTTTTTTACTGTGAAGATCACACAACACACATGCACACACAATAAACATACACACACACATACACAAAACACATTCCTTCAGGAAGTGTTGGTTTGCTTTCTTACCTTGATGATTATGATGGGATTATTTGCAGATGCCCCAGCTCACCAAATTGTATATATTACATATTTGAAGTTTTTGTGTATTGATTCTGCCTCAGTAAAATTGATTGCTTTAAAACAATGCAGTTTTGTGATTATATTAGCAGTAAATGTTGTGTAACTTAACACTGTTAAGAGAAAATCAAATAAAGTATAAAACAAAATAACTCTAGCACTCTAACACCAGAAGAAACTTACAAGAAACTTGTTTTGAATTCACATGTTTACATTTTTCAGTTTTAATAACAGAATATCTGCCAAAGTGCTTAAAATCTGTGCATTATATTTCCTAAATAATCACAATAAGAGTATTGAAAATTTAGTTTAATAAAAAATCCTGCCTACACATTTCCTAAGTTTTAAAAATTCCCTAAAGTAAAAAATTCCTAAAGTAAAAAATTAAGCGATTTAGAAATTTTTAAGTCACTTCTAAATGTCAAGGATTACTAACCAGTTGTAGCAAAGATTACCTAATCTATAAGACTAAATATGTGACCAATAAAAGGAAGGGGATAGAGATGATTGAGTAATTATATCATGAAAGAGAAAATCATTATTTACAACCTAGAAAAAAAACATAAGTAGCTGAATAATTAATGGAATTATTCCATTAAGTAAGAATTTAGCTTAAAAGTTGATATATTTAAAATAGGATTGCTTGCTCCGTTTCTTTGAAGAATGCCATGGGTATCCCTATAGGGATCGCGTTAAATCTGTATAATGCTTTTGGGAGTATTGCCATTTTGACAATGTTTATTCTCCCTATCCATGAGCAGGGGATATGTTTCCATTTCCTCATGTCCTCTTTTATTTCATGGAGTAGCGTTTTATAGTTTTCTTTGTAGAGGTCCTTTACTTCTTTAGTCAAGCTGATTCCAAGGTATTTGATTTTCTGGGGCACAATTGTGAATGGGATTGCTTTTTTCATGTCCCTTTCCTCTGTCTCATTGTTTGCATATAGGAAGGCCATGGATTTTTGGGTATTGATTTTATAGCCTGCGACTTTACTGTATAGGTCAATTGTTTCTAAGAGTTTCTTACTAGAGCTTTTAGGTTTCTCTAGGTATAGCATCATATCATCTGCGAATAGTGAGAGCGCCCACGGATAGCTAAAACAATTCTTGGGAAAAAGATGATGGGAGGCATCACCCTCCCCAACCTTAAACTGTACAACTAAGTGGTAACAATTAAAACAGCATGGTACTGGAACAAAGGCAGAGCTGAAGACCAATGGAACAGGGTGGAATATCCCCACACACAACCTCAAGTGTATGATCATCTAATCTTTGATAAAGGAGCAAGAGATGTGAAGTGGAGCAAGGAAAGCCTCTTTAACAAATGGTGCTGGCACAACTGGAAAACCACATGCAGAAAAATGGGCTTAGAACTCGACCTGACACCATGCACAAAAGTCAGATCAAAATGGATTAAAGACCTCAACATCAGACCACAAACCATAAGGTACATTGAAGACAAGGTCGGCAAAACCCTCTACAATATTGAAGATAAAGGTATCTTCAAAGATGACACGGAACTAAGCAATCTAGTAAAAACAGAGATCAACAAATGGGACTACATTAAACTAAAAAGCTTCTGCACCGCAAAAGATACAGTGACCAGAATACAAAGACTATCTACAGAATGGGAAAGGATATTTACACAATACCCATCAGATAAGGGGTTAATATCAATGGTATATAAAGCACTGGTTGAACTCTACAAGAAGAAAACATCCAACCCCACCAAAAAATGGGGTGAAGACGAAGTTTAGACTTATGCTAAAAGGAATGAGAATTATGAGATGATGAAGGAAGACAATGTAGGAGATATCTAAGAGCAGATGATTAGTGAAGCAAAGATGATGGACACTGATAGAGTCAAGTGTCATAGAATTTCAGGCAGGAAAAGAGAAGCTGGAAAGAGTTGGTAGTGTCAGATGAGAAAAGGAGATAAAATAGAATAAGGGGGGGAAGGGTCAAGGTTTGTAAAAAAAAAAATGGGGTGAAGAAATGAACAGAAACTTTACCAAGGAAGAGATACGAATGGCCAAAAGGCACATGAAAGAGTGCTCTACATCACTAATTGTCAGAGAGATGCAGATCAAAACAACCACGAGATACCACCTCACACCACAGAGACTAGCACACATCCAAAAGAACAAAAGCAACCGCTGTTGGAGAGGATGTGGGGAAAAAGGGACCCTTCTACACTGCTGGTGGGAATGCCAGCTAGTTCAGCCCTTTTGGAAAACAATATGAATGATTCTCAAAAAACTAGAGGTTGAGCTCCCATTTGACCCAGCAATACCACTGCTGGGAATATATCCCAGAAAAGCCAAAAAGTATAGTCGAAGTGACATATGCACTTATATGTTCACCTCAGCACTGTTTACAATAGCCAGAATCTGGAAAAAACCCGAGTGCCCTAGAACAGATGACTGGTTGAAGAAACCTGGTACATCTATACAATGGAATACTATGCAGCTGTTAGAAAAAATGAGGTCATGACGTTTGCATATAAGTGGATCAACATGGAAAGTATCATGCTAAGTGAAATGAGTCAGAAAGAGAGAGACAGACATAGAAAGATTGCACTCATCTGTGGAATATAGAATAATAGACTATAAGACTAACGCCCAAGAATAGTAGAAATAAGTACCAGGAGGTTGTCTCCATGGCTTGGAGGCTGGTCTCTCATTCTGGGTAACTCAGGGAAGGGACCACCAAGTAAAATGTGGTCGGAGGTCATGAGGGGGAAAGGTGATGCGGGCCGAATACAGACTAGAGACTGAACACAATGGCCACTCAACACCTTTATTGCAAACCACAACACCTAATCAGAGAGAGAGAACAAAAGGGAATACCCTGCCATAGTGGCAGGGTGGGGTGGGGGGAGACGGGACTGGGGAGGGGGGGAGGGATGTTGGGTTTACTGGTGGTGGAGAATGGGCACTGGTGAAGGGATGGGTTATCGAACTTTGTATGGGGGACACATGAGCACAACGATGTATGGATCTGTAACTGTACCCTCACGATGACTCTCTAATTAAAAATAAACTAACAAAAAAAAAATACAACTACCAAAAAAAAAAAAGAAAAAAAATAATGGTTAACTACTTAAATTGGATTCTTTTCCTTGTTTTTGTTCATTTGTTCGTTTCTTTCTTTCCTTTGTTTCCTTTTGTTTGGGTGCCACACCTGTAGTGTTCAGGGTCTACTCCTGGCTCTGTGCTCAGAAATCACTTTTGGAAGGTCTCATAGAACCACATGAGGTTCAAGGGATCAAAGCTAAGTCATCTGGATGAAAGGCAAGTGCCCAATTTGCTGTATTATTTCTTTGGCACCTAGATTCTCTAATTTGAGATATAATATTGATCATGGACCTCTTTTTCAGAACTTTGTTTTTCCTAAAACTAGTGTTTTTTTATACTATATCAATATCTTTAGGTTTAAGATAGAAAACTGTTTAAAAGATATATATTCACTCTTTTGTTATTTGTTTTATTTTTATTTATTTATTTGTTTTAAATCTTCCGTTTAAAACCAAAAAAAAGGTCTATCTTAATGAACCAATATTAAAATGTGTTCCCATTCACTGAGTTCACTTTCAAAGTGCAGCTCTAACCTAAATAGAATTTTAAAGTGCAGTGCAAAAGAAATATCAAACTATTGGATTGCTTTAAAATTTTTTTAATTAAAAAAAGATTGCTTTTGTTTCCAGAAAAACTATTGAACTAAGAAACTTCTAGGCTTTAAGATTATTAAAAAGATTGTCCAATGTATGACTGCTATGAGCCCACAAAAATTCAATTTTTATTTGCCAAGTTAAATCTTCCAGCAAATTGTTGGCTGTGTGATGTTGGATACTCATATCACAATAATCCTGCCCAAATAGTCATGTTTGATTACTCCTTGTTCTGTGCTGAGAGGGAAAAGTCCAATAAATTCTCAGTACCTCTTTTCAAACCAGTCAGGAGTCACTGTAAATATAAAAGAATAAGACAAAACAAAAACCAGCATGAGCACACCTTTGTCTTAAATGTTAGCTCCTGAGAAAGAGGAATAAATGAACATTGAGTAAAATTATAAATATATACATTATTGAGAGACTATAGGGATGTATCAACATTATGCTTACTATTTTACCTCTTATAAAAAGATTTAAAAAATATTGTTAAATAAGTATAAAAGCAAAATGTTTATCAACAATTCATTCCAGGGACCAGAACTATAGTACAGCAGGTAGGCCGTTTGCCTTGCACACAGCCGACCAGGATTCAATCCTGGACATCCCGTATGGTCCTGCCAGGAGTAGTTCCTGAGTGCAGAGCCTGGAGAAACCCCTGAGCATCGCTGGGTGTGATCCAAAAGTTAAAAAAACACTTCATTTCAAAGTATACTCTCATATATAGGGAGCTCCTTTATTGATAGGATATTAACCAATGACTATGCAATAGTGAGAGGATATATACAAAGTCATAAACAACGATTGATTCCTTAAGATTCCTCTCTTATTCAGAAATTATTTCTGTTATGGTATAAACTAGGCTGCTCTAAATTAGACATAAAATAATATGATTTAGAAAATAAAAGTGTTATTCTCTTACATATAAAAGCAGAATTGATGAGGTGTTTACCCTGCTCCATGAGGCCACAAAAAGCTAAATTTTCTTACATCTGATAACATAGATAACCCTAGAACTTTGTTATTACCATAATAATAAAGATGATCATTTCACAACCTAGTCATTTAAAAAGAAAAGAAAGGAATATGACTTTGCATCATAAAATATATGCAATGAAATTGAACCTATTTTCTCTGATTACTTTCCACTGACCACCTGTAGTTGTATAACTACACTGAGCTGTATTTGGAAAATGTAGTCATTAACTGGGAGCCACATAGCAAGATAATCTTATGCAAGAGGCAACTAGCTACTGAAGGACAACGAACAATTCACGCCACTGTGACCTTTGTGTATCACGGTACTGCCACAGCTATTTTTTTCACTGTCAACTCAAGATCAGTGATGTCTGCTCGTGGCCTATATGATAGGGATGATATTAAAGGATACTCAAAGACAAGTTACATAAAGTACTATTCAGCTGGTATATAAATTATATTTTGATATCAACTAAAAATGGGAAAAAAATAAAAGATGAAAAGGAGATAGGAAATGGTTCGATGCTACAACTTTCAGAAAAGGAACATAAATCTATTGTCATATTGTTTGAAAAACATTGTATTGTGTTAGAAAGTGTACAGAGTATGCATGGCACTGTTTTGACTTAAGATAACACCTAATTGCATCAAAATATTTCAGGTACATTTTAATCCTTATTTCTGTCCACAGGAACCATTCATCAACTTTGATAAATTTTAACGTAGAGTTCCAAGAACTGAGCTAAACACTGACCATGAAGACATCATTAAACATATAAGAAATAAGCATTTGTGAAGGTTTCAGCAGAAAAGTTACAAAATAATACATAGTTGAAATTACATGGATATTTTAAATCATGTGGAGACAGGAGTCTCTTGCCCGCATGCCTGGCTGTCTTCCTCGGGGCCGGTTGGAGGGGATGGGCTCCAGCTTCCCTCCCCGCCCCAAATCGAGCTCCCAGCAGCCGAAGACCACCGAAACCTAGCTACAGCTATGCTCGAGGCCCCTCTCCACATGTTCTGACAGGCTTCATGCATGAAGGTACCGGCAGAGGAACCAGGTGTGTGTAATCCCATCAATGGCCAACATCCAGAGACTTTAAAGCAAGCTCCCAGAAGCACGCGGCCGCAATATCTTGTAGCCTGCTTCTCCCTCTGGGTGAAACAGGCAAGCTTCTGAGAGTTTCCTGCCCACATGGGACAGCCTTGCAAGCTTCCCATGGTGTATTCATATGCTAAATCCAGTAACAAGCTGGATCTCATTCTCCTGACCCTGAAAGAGCCTCCAGTTCGACATCCTTGGGAGGGCCCAGTCGAGAGAGACTTCTAAGATCTCAGGAAAAGGACGAATGAAAGGTTACTGAGCCCGCTCGAGAAATCGATGATTAACGGAATTTTGTGATTCGTGATTTTAGATCATTGTCGGAGGAGCTTGTAAAGGAAAGAAATTTATGCTAACTAGATAATCATTTTGGTATTATATACACAAGGCTTTAATATTCCCATATAACAGTAACATGCTTCTCTAGTTAATACACTGATGTAAAATCCTTTGCAGTTAACAGAAATAATAAGCATTATTCAAATATCTCTTGTCCTGCTGACATCTTTGAAATTCCAGCTCAATAATTAAACAGGGGTTAGGAGTGTGTGTCAGAGAAAGAGTGTATAATTAGCAAGTGTGATATTCTGAGTTTGATCCCCAGTACTAAAAATAAAATTCCAAACAGAAATGTAAAAAGTTATCAAATAACAAACTTACTAAGATAACACCACAATAAAAAAGAATAGTATATAGTTTAATTAATATGAGAATTTTTAGGATGAGCAAATATATATAATAGTTCATTATTATATTATATAAGGTATAACTACAGGACAATGTTTTATACTGCTTACATTTATTAACTTTTTGAAGAATGGAATATACCAGTAATAAAAATATTTTAATATTAAGTTTTTCTTTAAAAACTATTGCTTGAAACCAGCATAGCAGACTCTTCATTTCTGTCATTTCTGATAATAGTTTTCTCATTTCAGCTCTCATTTTTTGTACTTTGTTGACTACTTGTCTACTTGTGCTATCGTTTCTTTGAATTCATTTAACATCCTCACCACGCTGTCACTAAAGTCGTTTTTCGAGAACTTCCAGATCTCGTTGGTGCTGATTAAGCCTTCTCTGTTATAGCTTTTGCTCACTGAATTTGGTGGGCTTCTGTGTATCTTCCCCATGGGGGTTGCAATTTACCCTGCTGGGCTGAGGCTGAATTGTAAGTTGGCCCTCTGGGAGAGACTGAGGGGCTAAGTTGGCTATAGTTGCTACTGTTTTTCCCCTGCCCATCTTCATCAAGTGACAAGAAGTATAACTATGAGCGGTGTGAAATTTGATGAGTAGAGTTACTGTGCAGCTACATACGTGGCCAATGTGAACTGAGATTCAGATGTGGCACTGGGCCCTAATATGGTGGAGCTTGGGCATGGAGGCTGCTGGGACTGGCAGAATGGAGTGAAATCTGCCTCCATTCCAAAAATTTCCCAGAGATATCATCCAGGAGATTAATCAGGAAGGATCAGGAAACAAGCGGAGGTTCAGGAGATGTGGCACGGGACCCTTTAATATGGAAGATATCAGGTGTGGAAGGACCTAGCCAGAAGGGAGAATGGAGGGACTCTGCCTCCATTCCTCCCCTATAAAAAATGAACACTCGGGACCAGAGCAATAGCACAGTGGGTAGGGTATTTGCCTTGCATGCAGCATACCAGGGCTCAATCCCTGGCATCCTGTATGGTACCCGGAGCACCACCAGGAGTAATTCCCGAGTACAGAATAAGTAATATAATTTTTTATGAAAGTTGAACTTGAGTTGCCTATTACATACAGCTTTCCTACCCATAAAAATAAATCAAGATAGATTACCTCTCTTATCCATTACCTGTTTCTAAGATTCATGACCACAGAAAAGACAGGAAGATAGCAGCAGAGAGGGGGCAGAGAATGCCTTAGTGCTTCACAGTTATTTATAGATATTTTACCTTAAAATTATAGAGAAAAAAAATTATGTGAATCAAAAACACTTTATTATAATTTTGTGTTTTCTCCCAAACAGCCTAAAGTCATTTTTATTTCAAAAAGCATATTATATCTGCCTGCGCATTATTGCTCTAATTGTTCTAAATGACTATTCATAAATGTAAATTAGCATGCCAAGATGATGCTTATGTAATAAATTCCATACTGCTGAAATTAAACATACTTTTATAATCTGTTAGGTAGAAAATAAACAGAGAAAGTGGATGGTTAAGGGAGTCAAACAGGATATAGCAAAAAGTGCCTATTTCTAACCACGAAAAAAGTGCTCCAGCTCAGATTTTCCTCAAAATATTAACCTTCCTATAAGAACATATGTAAGATAAAATCTGTTTTCAGCTGAGTTGAGAGCCAAGTAGTAAAAGTATTCAAAAAGTATGTTAAAATTCACTTTTTCAAAACAAAAATAATTAGGGTTGGCATTTCATTGAGCATAACTGGGAGATGATACTTCCTTAAAACCCCCCACTGATTAAAATCCAGTGTTTAAAGTATATTCTGTGAACCCTTATAAACAAAGACAAAAATTATTCTGTAAATAGTGAAATTGACCGTAAGTAGGAAAAAAACATTCTATCCCGGACCAAAAATGAATATTGAGTAGTATAGGAAAGGATAAGCAGAATTTGTCAGAGGAAGGAAAAGTTTCAAGGGAAAAAAAAAAACACCTGTAATTTTACCTTTACCTTCCTTTGGAGGGATATTTTAAAATTTAATCAGAAATATACAGTTCATAATTTCTATTGCATTATTAATAAATATTCTCAAGATTACTGCATTGTAAAGTCTACAATTCTCAATTCTATGTGTCAGTTTATACTTAACTGGTTCATTTATTATCTCAACAGTATCCTGAGTTAAGACTTATTTAAGCATTCTTATATTTTGCAAATGGACAGTGTAAATCATATCATCACATGCAAGATTTAAGCATCCCGAGTAGGAAAGAACCTTGATAAATAAGAATACAAATGACTTGTTCTAATAAAGTATACTTTGTTCTAGATATATTGGCTCTTTAGATTTTTGTATGCTCATCATGGAAAAGAATATAAAAACAATTGCAGTTGGCTGACAGCCATTTGTTTAGTTTTTTCCTGACCCATTGCTCTGGTTTATCCTGCACATCATCAACAAATTAAATTTTATTAAATACATATTTATTCTATAAATTAAATACCAGGCACTGTCCTAGGGAGTGTGAATATAATAATGAATGAAGTCAACACAGTTCCTGTTCTCAAATTATTAGAGTGCATTAGGGAAACAAGGAAACAAAACAATCTTTTAAATGATAAGCAAACATTATGATAGAACTTAAGGTGTTCCATTAAGCCTGAAAGAGGCTAAAAATTACTAATGTATATAAAGAAGGCTCACCAGAAAAAGAGGTTTTCAAGATGCACAGCAGTAAACAAATAAACAATAAGTGGCCACGAAAACGTGGTAAAATGTGTCCACTTGAGCAACACTAGAGTTCTTAGACCCAAAATACAAAAAGTCAAGATGAGGAAGTTCAGCAAAAATTTGGTAAACCAATTTTGGAACAAAAGGAATCCATTAATCTATTGATCAATAAAATAGAACTTTCTGATCTAAACATGTTTCTATGTATTATTTTTTAATTTATTTAAATTTAATATTCAAATATTAAATAATTTATTATAAAGTAGCATATTAATTAAATTTAATATGTACATCCCTGCTGAGGGGATCTCATATATTGTGAAGTTTAATTGAAATAGAACATGGATTGGAGAAGAGATTTTGTAAAACTGTGAGAATAAAGGATATCATTGCTGTTGTAATAATTAAGGAAAGAGATGTTACTAGTATGAGCTAAATCATTTACAATAGAAACAGGAGGGAGGAAAAGCAATATAGAGAAAATTGTGAAACAAAATAATCTCCTATGTGGGGTCTGAGAGATAGTACTAGATAGTAAAGATAGGGCACAGTATACTTATACTTTCTAATACTGAGTAGTATGTTAACGTGTATATATAACACTTGTATCACTTGTCATCCCATTGCTCATTGATTTGCCTGAGCAGGCACCAGTAATATTTCCATTCGTCCCTGTCATGTACTAGTGCAGCCCAATGGCATCTGCTCACTCCAGGAACACAAAGACTCAAACCGTTCGTTCAGGGTCTTGACGAAGAAGTCTGACCATCCAGTAGGTGGGTGGCTAGGCTTTCTTTTGACATCCTGTAGAATCCAGTCGGTAAAAGCTCTAGTCTACCAGTTGTCTCCAAATCACATTACGTGTCCGGCCCATCTGCTTTTCGATGCCTTGACAAAGGAGACAGCCTCCCTGATTCTCAAATTGTCAATGGAGGTCTGAACTCCAGATTCCTTCTCTCACTTGAGTGAAATGTGATATTCTCAGCATAGCTCTTTTGATTCCTCCTTGGGAGACTTGAATAGCGTTCTCATCCTGTTTTTGTAGGGCCCAGGTTTCTGAGGCATATGTTATTGCAGGAAGAATGGTGGAGTTGAAAAAATATGCCCGGTCAGAGGTTCTTGGTCCTCTTAACAACTTCTTTGACGCTCTTGAAGGCATTCCACGCCACTCTATTCCTCCTGTGCAGCTCAGGTGCCAGGTCGTTCGTGATGCTGAGTTCTCGACCTCTGCTGCATTCGGAGATGTTCGTTATGTTCAGAGCAAATGGAACATCAGGAACTAGTCTGTTTCTCATGAACATTGTCTTCATGAGATTCAGCTGCAGTTTGACCTTTCCACACTCATGGTCAAAGTCAGCCAGTATTCATGCCACTTGGCTAATATTTGGTGTTATTAGAATGATGTCATCACTGACACAGAGGTGTTGTAGTTGCTGACCAGCTATCTTCACTCCCATTCCTTTCCATTCCAGTCGTCCCATGATGTTTTTGAGGGCGGCACTGAAGAATTTTGGTGACATGTTATCGCCCCTGCCGAACCCCTCTCTTAATGTCAATGTTAACTTCCTTGTAGAATGGTAAGATCCTGCTGCTAAATCCATAATACAGCTCACAGAGTATCCTGATGTACTGAGATTGAATGGCCTGTTTGGCTAGGACTTCGATGACCACCTTAGTCTCAACAAAATCAAAGGCCTTCTTAAATGCTAAACAGAGTGGCATCTTGTACTCTCGTGAAACCTCAATGAGCTTGGTCACCACGTGGATATGGTTAATCATGCTGAATCCTTTTCGGAACCTGGCTTGCTCGCATGGTTGTCCTTCATCTAGGGTTTTGCCAATCCTATTCAGCATGACTTGAGTGAACAACCTGTGGACAACAGATAACAGGCAGATTGCGTGATAGTTGCCGATATCGTGGATATCTCTGTTCTTGTACAAAAGGACAATCCTGCTTGTTTTCCAATGGGACAGAAACTTACATTCAGACAAGTAGTGTGTGAAGAGCAGAACCAGCGTATTGACAAGTATTGGTGGCAGATTCTTCAGGTGTTCGGGTCTGACCTTGTCTGGACCGGGTGCTGTGCACTTCTTTACCGACGAAATGGAGTGTCAGATTTCGGAAGGGAGAACGCTGGGAATGACATATCCATCCTATGGAATTTGGTATGTGGGGAGGTGGATGTGGCTATCAAAGAGATCTGAGTAGAAATCGTGGATAACCTTTTCCATTGCCCTTCTGAAAGATGTGATGGATATGTCACGATGTCAGAGGGCAATCATCTTGGTCTTATAGTTGGCGGAGGACAGGCGGGCATTGCAAAAACTTGTCCCAGCGTCTGACGCATCGACCAACAATGCTGCTCTTCATTCTTTGAGGTCTTCCTTTATTACTTCTCTGCACAGCCTTTCAAGAGCTCAGACATTAGTTTGTGATTGCCTGAGGCTCGTGCCAAACCACACTGGCGAATGAACTGTAGAGTTTCAGAAGACAGGCATCTTTCTGAGGTTTTCTCTCTCTCTCAGCATTCCTTGCACAATCATGGAGGTGCTGAACCAGTCGTTGTATTCCTCGTGGATGTTGTCGATGATAGCATCTTCCTGTATTGCCTCAATAGTGCCAATGAGCTCCCAATTGTTGTTCATTCTGGTAGTTCTCTTCTTAAACATTGCAGCCCTTTCTCCCCACTCCGTGAAGTAGAATTTCTCAAGAAGGAGATGGTGGTCTGATCCCGTTTGGAATTTTGGGACAACAGCAACATCGGTCAGGCAAAACCTTTGATTGAGTATGACATGGTCAATTTCATTGTGGAACTGTCCACCAGGAAACTCCCATGTCCAGTGTTTAGATTCAGCCTTCTGGAACTGTGAGTTACCATGGATGGTATTAGTAAACATGATGAACTCAGTCTCTCACCCTGTTTGTTCCATTCTAGGCCATGGGTCCCAATGTGGAGTTCTTAGGGCGACCTTCTTAGTCCTATCTTGGCATTAAAATCACCAACAATGATCTTGTAGAAGGTGTGGTCTTCTTTATAGAACTTCTCAAGTCCTATGTAGAACTTCTGGATTTCTTCTTTATTGTAGTTGGATCTTGGTGTGTAAATGATGAAGATAGAAACTGCCGGCAATGAGCCACATCTATTCAAACATAAGTTTCTGATTCGGGTTGTTAGGAATTCAGACAAATCAATGCTCATGGCCAAGATCATGTTAACAAGGACACCAGCACCAACTCTACTGTTGCATATTCTGAGGAAGGGTTCTCCAGTGTCGAAAACAGTGTGATGTGATCAATACCTTCTTGTCTCTGTCAATCCAATGACGTCATATTTGATCTTCTCCACTTGCACCATCAGCTTCTCAATGGATGCTTCTGATGCCAGCATACATGCATTAAAAGTGCAGGCAGTCGTTTAGTACTTCTTCATTTGGGCAGCTTAGTTAGGCCCTGAAATTTCAGCAACCTCTCCTTGCTTGTCCTTCTCAACACTGCCATGTTGGGGACTCTTCCAGGGTCAGGGAAATGAGGCCCATTTTTGTTACTGTTTTTGGCATATCGGCATATCAAATACGCCACAGGTAGCTTGCCAGGCTCTGCCATACGGGTGGCATGTTGATTCGCTCTTCGCTGATGGGTACAGTTGCCACCCCCTTGCCATGATGAGGCACTGAACCATCAAGGGGGATAGACAACACAAATTGTTTACATATTAATGTATCATAGCTTTCTTACTACTGTTAATATTACTGCACTGAACATAGATTTTATTACATCTTTTGAAATGAATATGTTTGTGTGGGGGATATATACCCAGGATTAGAATTTCTGTGTAAGTACATATGGCAGAGCTCTGTGTGTGTGTGTGTGTGTGATCATGTGTACTTTATAAGAAAAATTTCTATGCTGCCTCTTTTTAGTATTTTTTTCACTCTAGCATATCTTTTTTCCCAATGACTACCACCATTCTTCCATCACATTGATTATCATTCATAAGTGATTCTCAAATCTGTATCTCTGGCACGCAATTGTCTCTGAGGACAAATAGCAACAAAGCGAATCCTTTCTTCTTATTTAAGTACCTTCTAGCCTTTAATTCCTTTGTAATGCTAAAATCCAACTTGGTAAGTATTCCATGACACACCAGGTGAGAAAACTTGTGTTCTTTGTCCTATCTCTTTTTTAATTTAAATCTCCCTTCCTGTGCTGGGGATGTAATTTAGCAGTAGAGCCCCTGCCTTGCATGTGTGAAGCCCTAGGTTCAATCTAATGCACTGCCAAACAAAACAATTTACTAGCAGTATCCCTATCCCTTTTACTTTAATTTATATATTATTATTCTCTTAAGTAAAAGTTCAAAACTTAGTTCTCCAGTATACATTTCTCTAGAGTCTCCCTCTAACTTCCTATCATATCACTATGTAAATCCCAGAGTACAGGAGAAAATAACTTTCATCTTGAATGCAAATGATGATTCACAGGTAACAACTCAGTCATCCCAAGAAAATGTTGTTCATACACAGCAGAAAAATAGTATGATTAATTACCAGTGTCTACATGGAGCACAAGAGGGAAAGAGGCAGTCTCAAGTCACATAGCTGTCATCAATGCGATAGGTCTTAAAAATTGCTACCTGAAGTGTTATTATATTTATTATAAGTGACCTGTCCCTACAGCCTTATTTTAAATTTTAAAAAAAAGACTGGATTTTAACCTTCTACATATCAACTTGCCAAGGATTGTAATGATGATGATAAATAAATGTTTGAGAAGAATGAAGACATGCAAAAGAAAACAAGTTTTAGACCTGAAAACGGATGCTGTGTACCAATAAATAAATAAATAAATAAGTACACTTTCTTATAAGTGAAATAATGATATTTTTAAAGAACATATTTTCATTTTCATGCAATTTTCTTTTTAAAATCCATCAGTCAAAGGTACATTTTGGGTCTAAACCATCTTCCAATATGCATATGGCCTTATTGAATCCCAAATCAGGCCCCACTGATAAATCCTCTTTGTATTTTATACTCCAGTAAAACAATAGTTTATGATATAAAGTGCACTGAGAGATTTTTAACAATTTTTAAATTGAATCTGTGCATAGTGTGGTATCAAACAATGTCACAATAATTAAAAAATAAAGCAGAGCTGCAGAGATATTAGAAAGGGCTGTGCATAAGTCTGGAGTATAGAAGTCCCGAGTTTAATTCTTTTTTTAATTGAATCACAAAAATGGAGGGAGGCTGGGGGCAAGGGTGAATTGTTAGGGGACAGTGGAAGGGAAATAGGGACATTGATGACAGGAAATGTACACTGATGGAGGGAGGGGTGTTGGAGCATTGTACAACTGAAACCCAATCATGAACAGCATTGTAATAGTCTATCTCACAGATATTCAATAAAAATATTTTTTAAAAAATGTAATGTGGAGTACATGCCTACTTCAGTCAGCTTAATCAGTGACTAAATAATTAACAGTACTCCTATGTAGAAAAAAATAAACATTATGACTAGAACATAAAAATTCATTAAAAGATGTTAACCGATTATTGTTTTCCTTTCAAGTAATTCAAAATAAACTTAAAAGATGAACATGTAAATTCAAACATACCTCCTGTTAAAACATTTGCTTGTTTGCAATGGAAAAGCACAATACTAAGTTTTAAATGTAAAAACATTTCTATAGTTGAATGTAATGTCTAATAAATGGCACACATTTTTTTGTCCCTCTTTATTGTTATTTTATTGTTAACACATATAGTCTAATATAAATGTTATTCTAAAGTTTTACCCAGTACACTATTAAAAGTAATAGATGTTGCAATAGTTTCATACATAATAGATAGTACTTGAAGATGCTATGAAAGAAAATGTGCTTTTATTCTCAAAAGGAATTCCAAAGTAAAGCAATGTTCAAACTTATATTCTGATTTTATGATCCTTGAAAAGTTCTTTGTATCTCATATTTTTCTTTCTGTTCCCACAAATTAATAAGCTGGAAGAGCATTAACAGTGTTGATTAAATTCATCATGCTTTTTTCTTCCTAAAATCAAAGTTATTTTTTACATATATCAGTATGATATTTTAATTATCCTCTTGTTTATGCTATCACTCACTGATCTGAGATTTTCAGAAAGAGATGTTGAGTAATGCCAAAGTCTGTAAATAGTTTAAGAAATGATCAAAGATTACATAGAGCCTTACTGAGACACTTCATGATTTTTGTCTTGGTGATAGTGGCAGTTAAGGCACACAATAGCTGCCTTTATCTCCTCTAGAAGCAGAGTGATTTCTGAAGATGTGGAGACTCCCTTGATTTCATGAAGTTTTAGAACTAGGAAGGTAGAAGACAAAATAATATTATCTCATAATCTTCAAAAAATTAAGCAACCCTGGTTGATAGTATACTGAGTGAAGCACTTAACTCACATATGGCTAATCCCAGTTCTATACTGGCACTGCCTGGGATTATCCCTGAGCACAGAACTAGGAGTAAGACCTGAGCACTACTAGTGTGACCCAAAAACATGAAAGAAAGAAAGAAAAAGTAAAAGAAGGAAGGAAGGAAGGAAGGAAGGAAGGAAGGAAGGAAGGAAGGAAGGAAAGAAGGAAGGAAGGAAGGAAGGAAGGAAGGAAGGAAGGAAGGAAGGAAGGAAGGAAGGAAGGAAGGGAGAGAGGAGGGAGGGAGGGAGGGAGGGAGGAAGGAAGGAAGAGAGGGAGGAAGGAAGGAAGGGAGGAGGGAGGGAGGGAGGGAGGGAGGGAATAAGGAAGGAAAGAAGAAAGGAAGGAAGGAAGGAAGGAAGAGAGGGAGGAAGGAAGGAAGGAAGGAAGGAAGGAAGGAAGGAAGGAAGGAAGGAAGGAAGGAAGGAAGGAAGGAGGAGGGAGGGAGGGAGGGAGGAGGGAGGGAGGGAGGGAGGGAATAAGGAAGGAAAGTAGAAAGGAAGGAAGGAAGGAGGGAGGGAGGGAGGGAGGGAATAAGAAAGGAAGGAAGGAAGGAAGAAAGGAAGGAAGGAAGGAAGGAAGGAAGGAAGGAAGGAAGGAAGGAAGGAAGGAAGGAAGGAAGGAAGGAAGGAAGGAAGGAAAGAAGGAAGGAGGGAAGGAAGGAAGGGAGGGAGGGAGGAAGGAAGGGAGGGAGGGAGGAAGAAAGAAAGGGAGGAAGGAAGGAAGAGAGGAAAGATGGAAGGAAGGAAGGAAGGAAGGAAGGAAGGAAGGAAGGAAGGAAGGAAGGAAGGAAGGAAGGAAGGAAGGAAGGAAGGAAGGAAGGGAGGGAGGGAGGGAGGGAGGAAGGGAGGGAGGGAGCAAGGAAGGAAGAAAGGAAGGGAGGAAGGGAGGGAGGAAGGAAAAATGCAAAGTAAGGGCTAGCAATTTTTAACAACTTAAAATTTAAAAATTAATTTAAAAGTAATTTAGAAATAAACACTTTCAAAATGAAATCTTGAGAAATTAGAGTTTACATTTGAGATAACTGCATCCCTTTGTAGATCGCAAGCAATAACCTGGTACTATTAGTAGTTTAACGGAAATAATTTTGTTTCAGTGTATTCCAAAGTAGCTAGAGAGCAATATCTTTCATATTATTATTTTGTATTAAATATTATCCACCTTACCTGTCAAAAAAGGTGCATATTTTACTGGGTATAATAATAGGTAGGGAGAACAGGATATTCAATAAATAACATCATCAGACCCCATAGAACTTGGTCATTTACTAAGCACCAATTCTCAGAGAAATAACAAACATTATGTTCTTTAACGTTAAGTATCTAAAGTGATAGTGATCTCCAAATACTATTATAAGAATTAATGTGGCAGCACTTTGCAAACTCCTCAAATGATAGGTTTTATGTAAGACCTAAAATAGTAATAATATGTTAAAAACCTGAAAACTGTTCTTAAAGGTAAAAGACAGGTCTTTCTATATAAAAATAACAGTGTATTATGTCTTTTGAAGCTGAAAACAATTTGGGAGGGTGAAATTTTATTTCGAGTGACACATAATTCTATGAAAAAATTAGATCTAGATATGAAATAGAGGACACCTGGAGACAGATGAATTGAAAAGCTAAATTTGAAATGAATCATTGAGCTAATGCACAAAAGCTATGGGTTTAAATGTTTTACCCGTGCTTCCTCTGCTAATTGCATTTGTTTCCTGCTGCTGTCCTTATTGCCAAGATGTTTTTTAATACTAAATCTGTGTGTGTGAAGATGAGGCCTGTTACCTTTCGTGTTTAGAGTACAATGGCTTATATTTAGTTCAACATCAAAAGACTGGGAATGCCAAAAAGAGAGAGAGATTGAAAATGCTGAATAATGCTGATGTCCCAATCATTTCCTAACCCATTTCTGATCAATTTGAGGATATATTGATTGAGTATCTTGATCTGAAATTCCAAACATTCTCTCCTCCTTCATCTCTAAGCTCTCTTAAAGTGGACAAGTGACGCAGTGATCTCTGATTTATAAACCAGTAATTAAAGTATATATTTTTGGCATGAACTCTGGTCCTCAATAGTAATGTATCTCCCAGTTCTGAGGAATCATAAAGAAAAATAAAAAGCCTTACTCTGCCTTTAATAATTATTTGCAAACTTTAATGACTTCAACCTAATTTTTATATAGTATATTTTGTACTATAGCAAAGTAAAGCTAAATCTTTTGCACAGTAATCAGGACTGTGATTGTTTGGGGTAGTGTCATATTACCTAGCTTGAAACTAATCATAAATAAGATTATTCCATCTGTATAAATTTCAGTCAACTAATAGAGCCACTATGCCATGCCCATTTTGTTTCCACTGATGTGGGAGACCTTATAAGTTTCTCTCTTAAATAAATAACTGGTTTCATTTTTATCTTTATCTCATTTTTTCTCAAAAGCTTTGAAGTAAAATGTAGGAAAAAATTTCATTTGGAATGCATTTTCAAAAAGAGAGACTGTAGTTTATATAATTCTACAGCAATAAGTTAACAGGCTTTAAATATATTTGTAACTTAAAATTGGACAAATATTCTCATGACCAATATGTAAATGATTTGATCTAAATCCAAACAATTCCTCCAATTTTACTCAGTGATTCTACAAGTAAATCAAAATTAAATGCATGCTATTCAAATGACCTAAATGACCTGAAAGGAGTAAATCTCCCCCACACTAAAGAACCCTAAAATCTCTCAACTGTTTGAATAAAAGAAAGTTAATACCCCGAGTAATCTTTAGTTGTACAGTTCCTTTGTATTGTTTTTCTTGGGTTTGGACACTTGAATGTATAATATAAATATGATTTTTGCAAATAATGCTATACTATATAAAAGTGAATCCAGTTTTAAGATGTATAAAAATATTTAGATCTATGAAACAAAAGTTTTGTACAGTTTTATCTCAAGCATGGAAAAAATAATAGAAGAAGTTTTGGGAACTATAAATCTGTATACCATGAATATAACAAATGTTCTACATGTGCCATGGTTTTATGAGATATTCCAACCCATAAACTGATATCTATTTTAAGACAGGGCAATATATTATGTAATAATACTTACTTTAAAATGAATAATATGTAAGCTTGAAATACTCTTACTGTGCCAATATGTCAACCTATGCATGTATTAATGCTACTATGATTGTGATTAATATATCACTATTATAATTAACATAATTTAATATAATTAAGTAGATGAATTATTGTTAATATGATATTGACATATCAATATCATGTTTAGATTCCTATCATATAACAACTTCTGACACAGAATAGGAATTTAACTCTTTCTTAATAAGTAATTGGATGGATTCTTAATTATCTTATTGAACACATTTGAAATATATTTATATAGTTAGTGAAACATCATATTTCTATTTGCTTTTTTTATTAATTCCAGTAAAAGCTATTTATTCTATTAGAGTATGAACAGGAAAAGTGTGACATTCAGATAAGGCCACAGAGGTATTCTTTAAAGGGATTCTTAACTGCCATTAAGAATTAAGAACATCACAAGAGATGGTGTAGTATGCCTAAGGAATGGCAGAAAACTTACTTACCAGGATTAAGGATGAAAAAAAGTGAGTATATCCTGAAACTGAGAAAGTAAGGTCATCTCAAGAAAAGCAGTGACCTTGGTCCAAAGTGCCACGAAAGTGTGCACCAAGAAGGAGCTGGGGAAGAAATTCTCCACCTAAGCATAGTGTCTCCTAAAGGTCTTGTTCATCCTTCTAACAGACTAAATCCTATCAGAGCCGGAAGGAAAGAGAGCTATGGATGTAGGCTGCATAAGGTCAGCCTCCTGAGGCTCCTGGCAGGTTTCAGGCCCTAGCACGAACATGAGTAGAGTGAACTGAAAATATCAGGACAGGTAGAGGGAATTCTCTTAGATGCCACGAACAAGGAGACATGGTTTGTCCATTGAACAATTGGCAGTGAAAACAAAAAGTTCATGGATCATTAAAAACAGGAACAGAAATGATCACTTAAAACACATCTCTTTCTTTTTTCTAATTTAAATTCACTGACCGCTATTTACAATTAGACAATAGTGTCAAAGACAGGATTTTATATGAACAACATTCAAACACCACACCCTCCACCAGAGTGTCCCCTCTAACTCTACCATTATCTAGGATGCTCCCCTCACCTCCCCACTCTGCACCCCTGCATACACACATGTGTACCCACGTGCGCCCACACACACGCACAAACAAATGCATGTACGCACCAACCCATTCCACTCATTCATTACACAATGCACCACAGCCAACTGCTTTCTGTAGACTAGTTCTCAGGTTCTGCTGTGTTTGCCACTTCTTGTTCCCTTACCACATCTCTTTGTATTCCACAAATATAATTAACACTGTGTATCTGTCCCTGCCCTCCCTTCAGTATGATACTCTCCACTTCCATCCACATAATGGCAAATTGCATGATTTCAGTCTAGGAGTATTTCATTGTGTATATATACTATATATATATATATATATACACACACACACAATATGACATATTGGCACATATATATAGTATATAGAAACTGTACATGGTACATATATATACATATATGTACCATGTACAGTTTCTTTATCAGCTGTTTTTGGACACTGAGTTCTTTCCAGTTTTCGGCTATTGTGAATATTGTTGCAATGGATAAAGGAGTGCAAATGTGTTTTTGGAATAGACTTTTTTAAGCCCTTTGAGTAGATGTCAAGATGTGGAATTGTTAGCTCATATGAAAGCCCAATACTTAGTTGTTTTCATTTTTTAAGGGACTTTTGAGAAGTGTCTATATTGTTAGAAAAACAATTTTTTTTTAATTTAAATTTTATTGAATCACCATGTGGAGGGTTACATAGTTCTCAGGATTATGTCAGTTATACAATACTCAAACACCCTTCCCTTCACCCGTGCCCATATTCCATCACCAACCACCCCATTATACCTCCCGCCCCCTCCCGCCCCCCCAGTCCCCGCCCTTGTAAGTGATAAATTTCACTTCGTTTACGCTTTATCTTGGTTATAGTCCATGTTTCAACACATAACTCACTATTGTTGCTAGGGTTTCCCCCCCAAAAAGAAAAGACAGTCCCACTGTCAAGGAAGCATTTGATGGCTCTCCATTGCTGAGAATGTAGAGATATTAAGTCCCGCTGTTTGTTACATAACTTTTCTATTTTTTTCCCCCCTCGTCCCGCACCACCGAGATCACGCCTGTTTAGTAATCACCACGCTGCCTGACAAAGGGAAAACAAACCAAAAAAGATGGTTATTTCCCGTCATCAGCCGGCGTGGGGCTCTGGCTTAGTTGATAGTCTGGTAGAATGTCTGCAAGCAGTTCCTGGAACCAAAAGTAATACGCTGGTATCGGCCCCGGCTCGAGATTCCACCAGTGTCCCGCTGTTCCAAGTACATAATAATTTATTCCCTTGTATCCCATTCCCATGCCACCAGGTCCGTGTCAGCTTAATGGACATCATACTATGGCTAACGCCACGCCGCGTTTCTTCCCGAGAAAGAAGGATATTTCTTCTCAGCCGGCGTGGGGATATGGCTTAGTTCAGTCTATAGAGATGGCTACCACTTTGGTAGCCTTCAATATTTTAGCAAAAGACTTACTATTCTTGTTAGGATTTCCCACCAAAGTCCGACCCGTTAAAAGGGAACCATTTCATATTGGTGATGATTAAATGACAATAGGTTGCGCGGCCATGGCAGTGGCCTCGCGGCTTTGAATTTCTGTATAAAGTCCAGGGAAAGTACATCCAGAAATTACACATCGCTACAAACTTTAACCCTATTATGGTCCCCCCAAAGTCCAACCCATTACAAAGGAACCATTTCATATTGCTGATGATTAGATGACATTAGGCTGCCGCGGCCGCACGGTTTTGGGTTTCTATATAAAGTCCAGGTGAAATTCTGCCTAAAATTCTATCGCTACAATCTTTTACCCTTCAACAAAAAACTTAGTACTATTGTTTGGAGTTTCCCCCCACGTTAAGCCCTGCCAAAAAGGAACATTTACACATTGCTGACAATCAAGAGATATTAGGCTGCAATTGCAGCCGCGCGGTTTTGGATTTCTATATGAAGTCCAGGGAAAATTCTTTTGGTAATTGCATCACTCACTGGCAGCACCTGGGCCAGAAGCTCCGAGCACACAGTTTGGAGGCATTTTGGGGGCGCCGCTCGTGTCCAAAGTGGTTCAGTTGCCTCCGGGGTCGATCTCGAGAGGGGCCGGAAAGGAGCGTCCCCACATGGCTCTGTGCTTAAATGTCGGCCGGCAAGGGGCGGATCCGGAAGTCCCGCCCATCGGCTATCCGGGGCTTCCTGTAGAGTCTAAAAACCGGCTATAGCCTCGCTGCGTTCAAAAAGAAAGAGTTGAGAGAGAAAAGACCATACCCTGGCGGCAGCGCCTGGGCCAGAAGCTCCGAGCACACAGTTTGGAGGCATTTTGGGGGCGCCGCTCGTGTCCAAAGTGGTTCAGTTGCTCCGGGGTCGATCTCGCGCGGGGCCGGAAAGGCTAGAAAAACAATTTAAGGAATAAATTTCAACTTATTAAGCATTATTTAAAAATAACGAATTAAGTTTGGGAAGCTTAACTAGATGAATATTCAACATGTGGTTTTGATATCACAACTACAGAAAAGAAAGAGAACTTTTTAAAGTTTTTTAAAAAGCATGCTATATTTGTTGATCTAAATGTAAGAGATTTATACATATCTCAATTCATCTGAATGGATCATGTTTTAGAATTTATCAAAAATACATAAAGATATATCAATTTTCCTTTCAAAATTTATAGAATTTTTAAAGATGCACACATATATGGCTTAAGAGAATAATATACATGTATGTTCAAATTGTATTGGTTGACTTTACTATTCCTATCCTAAGTTTTTTCTAGTGATCCTCCACATAAACCCTTAGTTTTATTAAAAAAAAAAAAAAACCTTGATCTTTTCTTATCCCTGCTAACTGTCCTCTTGCTATAACTTTCTGGTTTGAGATTCTTGAAACCTTCTTCCTACTTTCAGCACTTTAAAAATGTGTTTTCCCTTTGCTGTTGCTGTAATTTTAGTATCTAGGGGTCACGTAAACACTCAGTAATGTAGTTGGCTGACTCTCCCGTACCCGGCTGCTGCATTGGCACGCTCATCTGAAGTGCTCACCAACGATCACACTCCTTTAGTTGTGGTGTGAGCACACGTTGACAATGCAGTTACAGTGTTACCAAGGGTGCTATGGTGCTCACTCATGTTACAGCGGTTTGTGGACATGGTGTTTTCACACCTTTATTTGTGGTACTTGCCCACATCTGGCTGTGGCGCTCCAGAGACGGGACCCTTTGGTGTGGAGCCGGGGTCCCAGACAGCCGAGCGATGGAGACATAGCCTGCCTGTGAGCAGCAGTGGGTCAAACTCATCCTAATTTCAGCCAAGCCCTTGACACTAGGCCGTTTCCTAAGCATATCCCCTTACATTTTCTTATTTTACCGTTCATCAATTTCATTTTCCCTCCCGCAGTATTCACAGAGGCCTTTCTCACATACACGTTAATATATCCACCCTAAGCCTCCGAGCTGGCTCAAAGGGCCAGAATCCCTGCTTTTCTTGCAGTCGCCCTGGGTCCAATCTCTGGCAACCACGTGTTCCTGGCAAGTACTGTGAGGAATGTCCTCAAATAGAAATATAAAATATATTCATCAAATTAATGATCTCTGAATATACTACGATCACTCAGATGACAGTTTTACAATACCCTGAAAAATGGAACTTTTCTTTTTAATCTTAAAGTGTTTTAGGGATTTCTGTGACAAAATTATTTTTGGATCCCTGTTCTCAAATCAAATACCATTTGCCTACTTTCTTTTTGTGGTCACACTGTTCTCTAAATTATTTGAAGCATACGGGCTTTAAATATTAAGCACGGATGCAACGTCTCTGCAATAGAGCAATTTGAAATTAGGCACAAATGTTGTTTGAAATGATAGTGTGATGTCTTTTAACAGCATGCTCTCAAAGGTCTGTCACGCTATTTGTGCCTTGCCACTGCACAGAGAACCTGGGCTACCCCCAGGCAGCCCTATTAATAGAAACACTTAAGTGGCCAGTTTCTTGCCACTGCTGTTGCTCCAGCAAAGGCCTACTGAGAGATTCTTGATCCTCTCAGGTCAGGGATGAATGAGAACCTTAGAAATCAAATGACTAGTGGAACAATTCTATCACACCATTTCTCTGCTAATGGACTATTCCTATTATTTTTACTGGAAATGTCACAAACCTCCGGCCACATTAATTTTCAAAAAAATCAACTTGTTTAAATATATGTCCTAGGAAATGTTGGAGTCAGTAGGCATGGAGAATAAAAAATGGATAGAATTTTTGTCTTGTAACTTTGGGATATGCTGTATCTACAACTCTTTTCAATACTTACTATGTGTGTAACTTAGGAAAAACTGAGAAGTTAGTAACAATCATCTGTTTAACTCAGAGCAATTTAACCTGAATAACGGGGCTGAGACCTCCAAGCCTGCTTGGATCGGGACTGGGCCTCTTCCACCCAGATTTGCCACTTTCCAGTAGCTTAGGTAGTCACACCCAGGGACTGTCCCCAGAGCCGTGTAATCCCACCAAAGGCCAGCATCAGACTTAAAACCAAGTCTTAGTTGCCCCAGGAAGGGAAATGATGCAATTTCTAACAAAAATCTTCCTGGACTTAATTACTAAAATACTAAAATGCAGAAATCCTAAACCTCGAGGTCGCTATTGCTGTTGCGGACACGCGACTTCATATCTCTTCATTCTCAGCAATGGAAAACTAAGTATCAAATGCTTCCTTGTCAGCAGGGCTGTTTTTTGGGGGGAAACTCCAACAACAATAGTGAATTTTGTGTTAAAATATGGAATGTAATCATGGTAAAGAGAAAATGAAGTGAAATTTATCAGCTATGCAGGCAGGGGTGGGGGGGTGAGCGGTGGGAGGTATAATGGGGTTTTTGGTGGTAGAATATGGGCACTGGTGAAGGGATGGGTGTTCGAGCATTGTATAACCGAGACATAAGCCTGGAAACTTTGTAACTTTCCACATGGTGATTTAATTAAAAAAAAAAAAAAAGAAGAACAGACATAGAAAAAAAAAAAAAAGACTTAAAACCAAGCTCCCAGAAGTGGAGACATCTTATAGCCTACTTCTCCCTCTGGGTGAACCTGGCAAGCTACCAAGAGTTTCCTGCCCACATGGGAGAGCCTCGAAAACTCCCCATCGTGTATTCATATGCCAAAACCAGTAACAATGCTGGGTCTCATTTCCCTGACCCTGAAAGAGCATCCCTCATTTGGAAGGATGAATAAAGAGAGGCTTCTAAAATCTCAGGGCTTAGGGGGAATGGAGATGTTACTGAGACCCCGCTTGAGAAATTTGACGATCAATGGGATGATGATGATAATTATGATGAATTTAATCTTTTCCCTAAGTAATTTGAAAGTAGGATACTTAAATTTTTTTCCAGAACATCTATAAACATTTCTTAAAATATTCACGTTTCACATGACACATTTAAGAAAGAATGCTTAAAACATTTCAAGATTTGAATAATGTCTTAGCATATTGGAAATATGGTCCAAATCTGTTAACATTTATAGAAATATATACCTACATCCCTAATTCTAAGTAGATACTTCAGTAACTCTCTTTTTATATGCATGCTACTTAAAAGTTTTCTTTATTAAATTGGTGGATGTCTGATAAGAATTACTTTTTTGTTAAAAGAGATCTTTATAATCACACTTTCATACATTATAAAACTAGAACATATGCAAGTTCTTATTTATCTCATTAATTAAGAGGGAATACACAAGATACTGGAGCCATTTTAAACTATTTAAAGATTTTCATATATAAAGAATTTCAAATACTAAAATGAGCTTACAAATAGATTACATATTCAACTGAGCACAACTCATAGAAAATTTTTTGGATATGAAGCACTTGTATTCCTAATTTTTCTGCAATTTGCATAGCTATAAAATAGCTCAAAGACAATGGAATTAGGAATTAACCAAGAAGGATATGGTACCTAGACCAGATGTGGTTCCTTTTTTTTTTCTTTTTGTCTGTAAGTCTTTCACAATTCTTTAGGCACATTTCATGCAAAAACAATTACATTAATTTAATTGCTATTGATAAAAGTTTTTCTTTGTGTTCATTTTTTTGTGTGTTAAAACATACATACTTTCTGCCTTTATTTTAGATATATGTCATCCCCTTTCCTTTTATTTTGTTTGTTTTGGCAGCACACCTACCTTCGCTCAGTGCTTACTCGGTTCAATCCTCAAGAATCATCCCATGGCAGGACTTGGGGGAGCATAAATATAAATAAATAAATAAATAAATAAATGGATAAAAATTATTCCTACAAAAATAAAAATGTCTTCTAAAGCTAAAAAAAACTATCAAATTTCAAAACTTGCCAGTAAGTTATATTTTATCACCAAGTGAGGGTACTGATATCTAAAATCTTTAAGTCTACAAGCAAATTAGGAAGTAAAATTTAACCTAAATATTGGCTAACTATAAAGGTTGCACTTTTGGTCTCAAGTCTCAAGAAAAAGGCTTAATTTACCTGCTTCCACTAATTTAATTTTACTTGGGCATGTTCTTAGTGAGAAAAAGTAGCGACTCAAAAAGAATCTGATTACCTAATCATTCCTGGGCTTCACATCTGCCTTGAGGCCAAGACCTATATTTAACTACCTCCTTAATATTTTACTTGGATGTCTAATGAACATCTCAGAATTAACTTCCTCAACTCCATAATTTATCCATCAGCAAGTTTCAACAACTCTTTCTCACCTTGTCTGTTCTTCTCCATATTTGTTGCTTCTAGTCAGGTTCATTCAATCACCATTTATTACAAAAAATTGCTTCAATAATTTATCTTCATTGGTAATCTGATCACACCTGCATGACAGCAAGAGTGAATCAAAATTGTATTGTTTTCAAGAACACTAGGTTATTTTTTCCCTTTGCCATGGCACTCAATTAAAAATGAATAATCAAATTATTGTTCTATTGGAGTCATTCAATCAAAATTTTTTTATGATTTAATAGCATGGCCTTTCCTCTATGTAGGTCAAATCAGCTAATTATTATCTGGAACATGAATTCCATGAATTTACTTCTTTTTATTCATAATGTCTTTCTATTCACAGTTCTAAGTTCAAAACAGAGTATATATGATAAACAGTCAAAATACTGAATAAATTAAGAATAATGTTACATTCAGGTTTGATGAATGATTTATATTTCCATATGTTATGGTCTATCAATTACAACATCTGAAAACCAGTCTCTAATGCCAATAAAAAAGAAACTCAAGAGTTAGTGTAGGTTTTTCCAAGGCAGTCAAAAATAATATGACCTAAATGGTAGGTATTTTAAATTATTAAAAAGCATTATTTTACCAAGCCCAATAATTGTGGCAAATCTAATTTCTAACCTCTACAGGAATATTTCAGTACACAATTTTTGTTGGTTTTATTAAATGATAGATGAACATAAAGAGAATGAGAATTGATTATGCTTTTTGTAAAACCTGCTAGCATAAAGCCCAGGGTTTTTAAAAGAAATTAAATTTCTAGTTTCATAAAATAATTGACTGTCATAAAGATCTCGAGACTTTGAATGTTACTTATCATATTTTCAAGAAGTTTTCTTCAGGATGTTTGACCTGTTCTTTAAACCTTCCCTTAAAAAAGACTATTCATAAAATTGGTGCCAACTTGTTAACATTATACTGTAAGAAACATAAATTTATATAAAAATATATAAAAGGACAATTAAATGGGAAAAGTTGAGATAGGAAATTAAGTCATGATTGAAATATAGAATGTCATGAGGCTGACACCCAAGGACGGTAGATACAAGGGCCAGGGGGATTGCCCCATAGCTGGAAGGCTGCTTCATGAGTGAAGGGGAGAAGGCAGATAGAATAGAGAAGGGATCACTAAGAAAATGATGGCTGGAGGAACCAGTTTGAATGAGAGATGCATGCCGAAAGTTGATAATGGACCAAACATGATGAGCTCTCAGTGTCTGTATTGCAAGTTATAATGCCCAAAAGTAGAGAGAGAGTATGGGGAATATTGTCTGCCTTAGAGGCAGGAGGAGGGTGGGAAAGAGGAAGTATATCCGAGATATTGGTGGTGGGGAGTATGCACTGGTGGAGGGATGGGTGTTTGACCATTGTGAGATTGTAACCCAAGCATGAAAGCTTGTAACTATCTCACGGTGATTCAATAAAATTTAAAAAATTAAAAAATATATAGAATGTCAGATAAGACCCTCAAAGACAGAAAAAAGATAATTATGTAGAGCAATAGTAAAATCAACTGAGCTAAATGACATCAACACATTGCTCACACATTCCAAACAAAAAGCATAACATATCACTAACAAAATGAGTATAATTCAGGAGGTACAATGGGATGGTATATTGGAAACTAAGAGTGTTCTGGAATATAGGAGTACATAGCTGTCCTAAGAATAAAATCAAGTTGTCAAGATAACAGAAGCTAAAGTTAAATAGGCGAGAGTCTGCAATCTGTCTCAGGAAAGCTGATACAGCAGTCATAGCTTCCAAATGAGACCTTCTAGAAAATAAGAAATCTAGAAAGAATATTCCACTCGTCACTCTTATCTGCATCTGAAGCATCAGCAGTGTCACACAGTCACTGAGAGCAACTGAACCTGTTATCATAATCATAAAAGTTATTAAGTGATAAAGACATTAACAACCAATTCAATGGGGATATATGGCTATAGCAACTAAAGTTAAATTAACATAAAATATTTATTTGCTGCACAAAATGAAGTTCTATTACACTAGACAATAACCACTTGACAGTAGTTAAAGACATTAAAATGAGTAACATTTTTATTTATTTGGATATTCTTATGCATTAGACAGCAAAATATATCTGTTATCTGATTTATTTTTTAAAATAGTCTTACACATATAAGGAAGTTAAAGCTTGGAGAGGCTTAATAATTTATCAAGGTCACACAACTGTTAAATGGTTATTGAAAGAAATGAATACAAGTGTAAAAGGGGTATTCCAGTGGAAACCAGTTTATGTAATTACTCTATGAAAGTGGCCTCTACAAACCTAATTTTCATGCTAATGGACATTATGTGAAAACAAATTATAGCAAGTTAAGTCCTTTGAAGCCAACAAGATTTTAGGAAGGTAGGAAGCTGCTAAAATAGCTATATTTTTAACTCAATAAAATCATTGTATGTAATTACTATGCATATAACAATATTTAAAATGAGATAATAAACTGTACATTAAAAGAAAACGAAACCGCCTATGACTACTTAGTGTCTAGGACATTCTATTTTTAAGTATCTTCAGTCCCCACAGCCCATTAATCCATCTTCCGTTCTCCCCTATTCTCCTCTGTTAACTTCCCACTTCAAGAATATAGCAGTTAAAAAAAAAGTATAGCAGTACCTTTCACAAGAAAATAATCCAAAAATAAGACAATAGAATTCACAGTGTCTTTCTTTCCAGCATCCATTAGAAGTGCTTAATAATATGTTTTAGCAATTAAAATGGTTCATGTTTTTGCTGATATTAACCAACTGTTCCAGCATCAATTTCTGGTATTCTTAATGTTTTCCATACTTTAATTCACTAAGAACATTGTGAGTATAGGTTAACAATACTACAAGTATCACTTGTATCACTTGTCATTTTGTTGTTCATTGATTTACTTGAGCGGGCACCAGTAACATCTCCATTCATCCCAGCCCTGAGATTTTAGCAGCCCTTCCTTACTCATCTTTCCCAACAATTGGAGGCTTCTTTCAGGGCTAGGGGAATAAGACCTGTTATTGTTACTATTTTTGGCATATTGAATATTCCACAGGGAGCTTGTCAGGCTCTGCTGTGTGGGAGGAATACTCTTGGTAGCTTGCTGGGCTCTCTGAGAGGCAAATATATATTTATTTACCTTTATGATGATGTGTTGTGCGGCCTCTTTGTGACTGCAAGTTCCAAGAATATGTTCACTCATATGTGGGGCTCAGCCTGAGCATGTGGAGAACAGGCTGGAGCATGGCAGTGGTTGGATAGTGGAGGTCAGCTGCCAGGGCTGGGACAGGGAGGGCTCTCACCTTTTTTTTTTTTTTTAAGTCCCAAATTAGAGAAACCCTTTTTATTTATTTATTTATTTATTTATTTTTGCTTTTTGGGTCACACCCAGCGATGCTCAGGGGTTACTCCTGGCTTTGCACTCAGGAATTACTCCTGGCGGTGCTCGGGGGACCATATGGGATGCTGGGGATCGAACCCGGGTCGGCCGCGTGCAAGGCAAATGCCCTACCCGCTGTGCTATCGCTCCGGCCCCTCTCACCTTTTTTTTAAGTTTAGAAAGTTTCTATATTTAAGGCAAGAGAGTAACATTTTCTCTTATAGTTCTTTTCTTCTCATTTGATCATTCATTCTCTTAAAATTTACTTGAAAATAGACAATAAAGTTATATTAGCATTTGTTATGTAAATACATGTGAAAACACTCAAGGAATTATAGAATGGATGCGCTTACACTTTCCATTTAATATACAGAAGTTCATTAAATCTAGAAAGTAGAATTAAGAATTAATATTACTTAGTATAATTTAGAAAATGATAATCATCTGTTCTTTCCCCATATCCTTTCCCCTCTTGTTCCTTTCAGAAATAGATTTTCTCACCAGAAAGGTACTATTCCTCTAATGACTTTACTTAGCTTTCAGAAGTTGATCAGATTTGAAAGTGTGATCAAATTTGAACCAGAAATCAATTGCAGATCAACATGGGCAACTTACAGGTAATGTTTCCGTCACAGAGCTGTGTTTTTTCTCTCTGTTGGCTAACAGAAACATGAAAAGCACACGTAAGGATAAATTCTGGTATGGTTTTCAGTAGCTCTCTGTCTTAGCACTCTTTTGTTCCTGAACTGTGCAGATGAGGGTGAGATGATTCCTTCTGATTTCTGAGTTGGCCCTCTATTTGGACATCAATTTGCTTTATTACAAATCAAGAGACAGGTATGGTGTCTACCTCAAGGGTTCCATCACTGGAATTTGAAACTGGCCCATGTAACAAAAAAAACAAAGAATGAAGAAAGTGCCGGACTTTCAGATTAGTGGGTGGTGATTTTAATAAGCAAGAAAAGTTTCATCTGAGACTTGGACAGTCCAAAAAACTAGGAAATATCAGCACCCCCTCCCCCATCAACATGTGAAGACCTTACGCAGAGGTCTTAATGAAGTTCTGGAACATCATTGTTCCAGAACAATGTGCGGCTATTGCCAACAGTACATTCCGCTCTCAGGCAGTTATAACTTAGAGAATAGTGGGCATACATGGGAGTAGGATGGGAGACTTAGATGCCTAAGACTAAACCCATGGTCAGCTGGGGGTCATATTTTCTGAATAAGCTCTTCCAATGATGAACATATAATAATGCCTTAACTAAAGCTTAAAATATACAATAGTCTGCTGGTAGCACTGTCATCCCCTTGTTCATTGATTTGATCGAGCAGGCACAAGTAACATCTCCATTGTGAGACTTGTTGTTACTGTTTTTGAATATATATCAAATAATATATCGAATATGCCATGGGTAGCTTGCCAGACTTTGCCATGTGGGAGGGAGGAATCAAACCCGGGTTGGCTGCATGCAAGGCAAATGCCCTAGTAGCTGTGTTACAGCTCCAGTCTGCTGGTAAGTTCATAAAGTTGTTGACTGTTGTGTTGTAATAAAAAAAATTGTAAATTTACCCATGACACTTGGAAGACTGATCCTTTACATACAAAGAACATGCCCCAAGGGCATATGCTTTAAACAATGCAGATGATGGAGAAAAAAATACTGTACAAGAAAACACTGCATGCAGCCAACCGGACTTTGATCCCTGGCACCATATATAGTCCTTTTAGCATGAAAGTGGACTTTCCCATAGACCGGGCTCTTGAAAATTGCATGAAAGATTCATATACAAAACCTGAGCATTTAAGAAGTTGGATTTATTCTACATTTTAAGTAGACGAGTCCATTCCTTCCCCAAATACCAAGGTCTCCCCTTTACCCATGAATGATGTCAGTTGTCTGTCCCTGTGGCTGCCTCCTACCTGTGTGTAATACCCAGGGTCCCATCCCCACTTGCTCTCTGTACAGGGTATGCTTTCCTGGTCATGTTTTCCTGATGTCTTCTTGTGATTTTCTTTAAATCTCTAGCCTGCCACCATGTGCTTGTAGGGGAGATCCCTGTGACCTGCACCTGCCACTGGACCTCTTAAACTGTACCCCAGCAGTTTCTGTTGCCCCATCTTGTCCTGTCTTGGCTTTCCTAGTCTAAGGCCACAGCACTGGTGCATGTGGGATGAAACTTCAGTGCTTAGTGTCTGTCCTTGCTTGAACATACCATCAGTCCAGGAGAGAGGGACACCTCTAATTGATCTTGCAGTCCACTTGGGTGTATGCAGAGAGTGTGCAGGAGAGAGACAGACAGACAGACAGACAGACAGAGAACAAGACAGAGAGACAGAGACAGAGACAGAGAGACAGGGAGAGACAGAGGCACAGACAGAGACAGAGAGGCAGAGACAGAGAGACAGAGAGAGTCATGAGTCAGAGACAGATAGGCAGAGACAAAGACAAAAAGAGAGACAGAGACAGAGAAAGAAGTGTTGGATGATTCCTTGTTTCTGCTGCCATCTCCCACGGCCAGCCATCCCACTATCTGTTTTGAATTGCTCCCTGTTCAGAGTAGATTTAAAATGACTACTCAATTCACCTGGCACTCCACCTTTTTCACTCCTGCTGCATCAGTCACCCAAACACTGTCAGGAGTAATCACAGCGTAGTGGCAGGAGTAAGCCACAAGCACAGCCCAAATGGCCCAAACATGTCCTCCCTCCAAAAATCCAGGGTGTATTTGCAGTGATTAGAAGTTATTAGAAGTGCTCTGCCTATGCTCTACAGCAAGTTTCTAAAAAGTCGAACTAAAGCAGTAATTAACCACTTCACATTTTATAGAGGGAGAATGAAGAAAAGAAGTTTCTGTTTAGAGAACTTAACCTGTCAATTTGTTGAGAATAAAACACTTTGAAGTAAAAGCAGAATTGGGAAGCTGCTCTGTTTCCCGCACAGCGGGAGATTACACTGTTCCTCAGCCTTTCTCCCGAGGCCCAAGTAAGTGCTTCCCAAACTGGGTCAGTCCATGGCAAGAGCAGATTCTGGGTTATCTTCTCACCAGAGTTTACTGTTTCAAATGAAATTCAAGAAATAAATAGAAAAGAAACCAATAAGTAAATGTGAGTTTATAAATCAATAAACAAGAAAAGAAAAAAAATCATAGTGGTTCTCAAGTATGGCACGTTTGCCTAAACCCTTTTATGTTGGAAACTAGTTGGCATTTAGAAGTCATTTTTGTGGAACAATATGGCTTTCATACCCTGCATTCTTACTGGGTGGAGTAGGAGTCAAGGGACGACAATATGTCATTCTCCAAAGATTTTTCTGCTCAACTTGTGCCTTTCTTTCTTTACAAATGCAATTGATTTTAAAAAATTAGAAAAAAAATGCTAAAAAGTCTACCTAGGAATAATAAAACAATAACCAGTGAATTCCTCATAGATGGAATTCAAGCTTGAAACTGATTTTCACACAATGTATTAGCTTCATCACATTTCCTGACCCCACAGTTTTCACTAAAGGTAGGGACTAGTAACTTTTGCGGTTTTTCCCATCTTAAATTTATGAAAGAAAAATTTTATTGGGGGATATTATAATCCATACTGTGTGGTTTTTTTTAATTGTTTGCGGCATGGGAGGTTTAAAAAATGATGTTTCTCTTGTCGGTCACTGAACATCCAAAAGCCACTTTTGAACCTGTTAGAATGTAAGAATACAGAGATTCTGAATCTAAATTATAAGTAGTTTACTAAATTGATCTGTTCTACTTGGGAATAAGTAATGTGGTCTCTTGTGGGAAGAAAGTTGTACATGGGACAACTAAACACCTAAGCAGTGAATTTAGAAATGCCACCAGTGTTTCTAAGTACGGCTTTCTCTCTTCCTCTCTCCCTCTCTCTCTTAATCTCTCTTTCCCTCTCTCTCTCTCTCTTCATTGTCTTTTTCTTTTTCAAGTATAATCTCCCGTTGTGTTTTAGGTATGCATGTGGTTAACTACAAACTCTATTTTCCAGCTTAATTTATACTCATATTTGTTATGTCTATAAATATCAAGTTTACATATTTTAATTGCATAATAAGATATAATTCTCAAAAGACAAGCAAAACAGGCTTATTCACATGATTTTTATAAGACCTTATAGAATAAAGTATTTAAAACTATGTGGATAATTTAATTTGAAGTTTTTTCAGCAACTGAAAAACACCTAACTGATAAAATTTAGCAAATTTAGCAAATTATTCATACTATTTTCCATTAAATTTCTGTGAAGTAATTGTTGTAAATACTACACTGATATTCACAAACATGAAAAATTTTTATATTTGTGTAAATAATGATCATTAACACATCTGAAATGTGTGGCTTTCTCAGCATATCTAAGTTTCGTTAAATCTGGCATAATGTATTTGTTGACATAATTGCATTTATAAATATTTTTAAAGATTTGTATATGTCATTTTCATGTACAAGCATATTTTAACTGTGATCTTTAAAGCTAACTTTAAAAGATAATATTTGATAGGATAACTTTTGTTTCAATTAACGTAAATGAATATTAGGAAAGAAAGAAAGAAAGAAAAGGTTATTTCAGATTGGCTCATAATGACTGACTCTGCAATTAAGGACGTATGTTTTTCTCATAGTTTCCTTCTTGGAAATCACTGAATGAATATTATTTCACATCACGATGAAATACAACAACATCACAAAACTCACAGTGAATGATGCCATTAAAACAGCATCACTTGGCTTGTAGGAAGATACATCTGAAATACAAAGATTGAGCGGTCCAAGGCCCATGAAAGCACAATGCTGAAATAACTAACCAATGATATTCGGCATGAGAGGATGCAGAGCATTTATTAAGAGATGAAAAAAATCTGGTCTGGCTATTGTTTAAAGTGAATAAAATAGCACTAAAATATTTACATTATAAAATTTCAGATAAGAGACAAGAAACAAAGCATTTACAAAACCTTAGTTTTCATGATGAGACTAATACACCTTATCATCTTTCATGTTCAATGTATTCTAATGCTGCTCTAATCCAGATGGAATGTGAAAGTGTGATTTCTAATATTGATTTTACTAAAACAACTATGTTTTGAACAAATGCAATAATTTATCATACTAAAAATGATAAACTATTAAGGAGCACTATGGTTTAAAATTCATTTTGCCTAAGAAAATATTGAATTTATTCTTTTGCAAAAATTATGGATAACATAAAAAGGAAAAAATAGCTAAAACCGATTGGCTATTAAATAATTCAAAACCCCAAAGATATGATCAAAGAGATCTGTAGGCATATGTAAGCACTGCTGAGGTGAAAGTGCCAACTGAAGCAATTAGACAGAAATTGAATGTCTGTTGGTAATCAATGTAATACCCAACTGTGAATCGTCATGTCTGTATCATCTTCACTTACTTCTGTAGCTGGAGATCCCATAAAACCAGCTCATTCCTCAAAAACAGAGAAAGTATGTAATCCTGAACTTAGGTATTTTTAAATTACATTAAATCTATAGGAAATGATTCCACACTCAGATCTTAAGATGATTTTTATTAATGTTGCTGGGCAGTAACAAAGATAAATGATAAGCACTTTCCACTTAAGTCAGGAACTACAATGCAAGTTTGAGACAGTTGGGAGTGATTAATTATATTCCCTCTGCAAAGTTCATGGGGGACTGGGGTTACCTTTTACTCTAATGATGTCCCTTCTCCTGACATTAGGAATACTGATGTCGGAGTTACATATTTGACATTCTCTTCAATATAACATAGACACACCATAATAATTGCTCCAAGGTGGACCAATCTTGGGTGTGTCCTTTAAATTTTTATATTTTAAACCCTACTGGTATAAATCAAAACCCCAACAGAATCCATTTTAGCTGTCATCTGTACAATTTGGGGATTTCTGTGAACTTTTCATGTGCAGAATTTTTATGGAGAGCTAAAGGATTATATACAAAACCTTGTTTTGTTTCAACCTAAGTAGCTAAAAAAAAATCTTTGTAAAATACATTTGACCACTTTACAGTCTTGCTAAGGAGAGTATAGTAAAGCTAATATAATATATCTCTTGTGATTGATGACTTTGCAGTGTCTTGGGGCCAGTATGAATTGCTGGAGAGGTAATAAGCTACATTATATTGAACTTTTAATCTGAACTGACCAAATATTACTTTATTTCATTGTGCTTTGCCTCTTTCTTTCTCCTGAAAGCAGAACACTGAAAAGAAATTCACTGGCATTTATGGCTCTTGTTTTACTGTATATTTGTGCCACATTGTGGTGCTGAGGATAGAAGTGGCATAGAAATATCAACAATATTCAGTCATCCTGCCTGATATCCATTACCCACTTGCTGAACATGGGAAACTACTATCAGGCCGGTTCAATTTTCAGTTACCTCATTACGTTCACAACCTCTAAAAGTTCCATGATTCAAACAAGTAAGGTGATAGAACAATATCAATTGGTCTGCCTTTATTTCTTACTACTCCAGGATCAAATCAGCAAATTCTTATTTTAAATGACACTATCATTTTGAATGCTAATCACTAAGTTGGTGACTTTGATAAGATATACAAATTATGCTTCAATATAAACTTTCATCCTTTCCGTAGTACCCTAGCCGGAAAGATAGTACTGTGGATAGGGCACACTTGCCTTGCACACAGCTGACCTGTGTTGAATACCCAGAACCTCATATGGTCCCCTGAGCCCTGCTAGGAGTGACCCTGAAGCACAGAGCCAGGAGTAAGTCTTCAACATGTCTGAATATAACCAAAAAAAACAAAACAAACAAATAAAATAGTAGTATTCAAGTGCAAATCTTACAACTGTATACAACATTTTTTCTTCTCTCCTTTTTTCTTTTTTTGTTGGCAAGGGGGAGTGATGGGGGGCTGGGTGGAGTCACATCTGATTATGCTCAAGTCTCCCTTTACTGCTGGCCCTATGCACAGGTATTATTCCTGTCAGTGCTTGGGGGTCTGTTTGTGGTGCCACATATTGAACACAGGTCGACTGTTTGCAAGGCATGCACCTTATGTGCTGTACTGTAACTTCAGTGTACGTTCTCTTATCTTACTGGGTGGAATTTTATAGAAATGCTTCATCTAAAATATAAGAGCTGATTATGTTTGTGTTTAGGATTTTCTTTTGCTTTGTTCAAATTAATGCATTATAATTCCTTTCTAGGGCTGGAGCAATAGCACAGCATGTAGGGCGTTTGTCTTGCATGCAGCCAACCCAGGTTCGTTTCCTCCATCCCTCTTGGAGAGCCCGGCAAGCTAACAAGAGTATCTCGCCCGCATGGCAGAGCCTGGCACGCTACCTATGGCATATTTGATATGCCAAAAACAGTAACAGCAATTCTCAATGAAGACGTTACTGGTGCCCACTTGAGCAAATCGATGAACTACAGTGCAGTGCTACAATTCCTTTCTAAATAGTATCCTCCAGGACAAACTTAGAAACTGCACAATATAATTAAAGGTCTCGGGATCATTCATGTGAGCTTAGGGGTCAATTTTATATATTCCATTGAAAAATTTATGGAAGAAATGCCCATAATATCAAGGCTCCTTTATAGCAATGGCTATGGTAAGTAGAAGATTATTTCAAATCTTCCTATAACTTTTTGAACTTAAGGAACTCAAAGTTCTGAGGTTTTGATTTTGCTAAAATTTCCACATCAGCACAATATACGTAACGGATAGGGAACTTTGAAAAATACTGCTCTGAATAAGTAAACAAATTGCTCCTTTTTTTGTATCAAAGGGTTAAATGTGGGTAAATCAATCGAGGACTGGAGAAGAAAAATCATTTATGGAAAGTCAGAGAGATAGAACAGGGGTTAAGGAGCATGCAACTGACTCCAGTTCCCTACCCAGAATTCCATGGTCCTTTGAGTAATACCAGTGCAATTCTGGAGGTCCTCAAGCACCATCGGAGGGTCCCTGACACTGCAGGACCAAAGCAACACCATATTTATACCTGAGGCTTTGAATTGAACCACACAGTCTAATTGGCTGAGAATCTTAAGGAGGGGGCCCTAGGTCTCTGAGCAATGCTTGGAAAAACTTATTTATGCAGTACCTGCTCTCTGAAGATTGGAATTCCTTATCCATAAGTTACTCACCTTTTTCTTATGAATAATATGATAGAATCTTACTTATAAATGAATAAACTCAGTTTTAAGCTATAAATTGTTTCAAAGCAATAAGTATCCAGTTATTTGTAGACATTGTGGTATGTCTTTCCCATATATTTTACCTCTTATATATTATAATATGTTTATTTGTATTAGATATGTCATTATATAGGTTAAAAGTTAACTTCTACCAAAACTATGCAGGATAAATGATTTTTACTTTGTATAGAAACAGATTGGAGGCTTGAGAAAGTCAAAGTGAACCCCAGTATCAAAATTAAAGGTAACTAAAATTTAGATTTAGGTCTATTTCCAAAGTCTATTTTATTTCTACAATACACATGTAAATGTAATCTACACACATTTGTTCCCAGAAGTCTCAATTAGAGTAGGTAGACAATGTGATCTTTTATCCTTCAATAAAATGTGAGATTTTTAAGATTCGGAAAGGAAATTTTGGGGCACAATAGGAATATCAGGATTCAAACAATATAGTCTTTGACTTATGGAACTTATGATTGTAAAGTATTCAAAAAAGAGATGAATATCAGTTATCACAGACACCAAGTAGTTTTATAATACCAAGAATAAGTTGAGCACTTACTTGTACAAGACATTTGTCTGTGTATTAGTTAATTTGTCTTAATTGCAGGATAGATAGGAAATATCATTACTCCCAATATTTCGAGGTAACTAAAATACTTTTCTATAAATTATAAAGATTTGGGGGATGAAAATATTTATTTTTCCTAGGCATATTAATGAAATATTTTGGAAAGTCTAAAGAAACAAGTAAGATCACTGAAGAAGCTTCAAAATGAAAATATTTTACATAATAATAAAATTGTATGGACTTCAATAACTGGTTAAACAATTCCTCAAGAGCAGAATACTGCAAATATGATACTATGTATAAAAGTGACAATAAGAGTACACAAAAGAATAAATATTTACAATTGATTACAATGTAATGCATATGTTTTGCATAAACAGAAAAATATTTTAAAATTAATTTATAGAGGAATTATGGAAATAAGCATTAATTCAAAGACTGAACTCTTGGACAGTATGACAAAAAAGAAGTGGGAGGCCCACCTCCCCAAGCACCATCCCATCTGTCCCTGAGCCACCCTCCAGCACTGCTCTCAGCTTTCTCCATTTCCCAGGTTAGTAATCAAACCTCGGACGCCTTTTCCCCTGAGCTCGAGCCTCTGGCATCTCCTCGGACCCTGTGCCATCCCACTACCCGGAGCACCATTCCATCTGCCTCTGAGCCACCCTCCAGGGCCACTCCCAGTATTCTCCCTTTCCCAGGTCAGTAATTGAACCTGGTTTCTGCCAACCCCCACACCTGGCACCCCCCTCCATCTTCGTAGTGGGCGTGGCCTCCACATAAGTGGGCGTGGCCTTTTGGGGCGGCCAAAGTTATTTTCCCCTTTCCTGGCACTTGGAAATCACATCCTCATTTCCATTACCCAATTTTGTGGAGATTTTCCGGGCCGTCTCAAACACATTAGGACAATAATCCAGTAGCGTAATTCCAATTACACCATAATACTGGCGTCACTAGGAGCTCTACAAGCTCTACAAGAGTACATCCTCCGAAGCTTCACTAGAGACCTCACCTAAGCCATTGAGGAGCACCTGAGAGGAAGAGGGCAATACTGATAGTGAACTGGAAAGTTCCACCGCCACACTACTACAAAAACATGAAGAAACAATGAAAATCTCCAGCACATGGAAAAGATGATGAAAAGGGTCCAGGCGCCTCAACAGGCATTACCCACAAATATGATCTCTTCAATAAGGAATTCAAAGATGAAATATCGAATATGTTCAATGAACTTAAAGAAATGGCTCAACAGACATCCAGGAAATTAAAGGAGGACATGAAAGAAACAATGGAATGGACAGCCGAGAAAATATAGGAGGAAATGAGACCAGAAATAAAAAAGCTATAAAATGAAGTGTCACGAATTAAGGATTCTGTAGATGACAGTAAAAACTCAGTGGGTGCCCTCAATAGTAGAATGGCCACAGCCATAGACAGAATTTGTGAGCTTGAAGATGAGCTGCAGGAAGCTTACAGGCAACAACAAGCAGTGGGAAAGGACCTCAAAATAGCTCTTAGGTGAATCAGAGACCTAGGGGATGATTTCAAGAGGAAGAACATTAGAATCATCTAAGTACCAGAAGGACAGGGAGGTAACCCCAATGAAAAAGGCACATTAATGATATTAAAAATATCATTGCTGAAAAGTTCCCATAGCTGAAGAATGCAGGCACCCAGATCCAAGGAGCCTGAAGAGTGCCAGCTAAAAGAGATCCTAGTAAAAAATCTCCAAGACATATCATAGTCAGAATGATGGATGCCACACATAGAGACACAATACTGCAAACAGCAAGATCAAAGAAGGAAATCACACACAGAGGAGCACAGCTTAGATTTATAGCAGACCTATCAGAGGAAGCCCTCCAAGCCCAAAGACAATGGGGGGATACAGTGAAAAAACTCAATGGAATTAACGACTCACCAAGAATATTTTATCCGGCTAAACCCTCACTCAAACTTGAAGGAATGAGACACTATTTCATGGGTAAAAACAGCTCAGGAACTTCATAGACTCAAACCCAAACTTAAAAGGACTAAAGGGTCTACTGTAAGACAAGAAAAAAACCTACAAGTATGACAAACCCCTACAGAAAGTTGGCACAAAACCCATGACAATAATCTCCCTTAATGGCAATGGTCTAAATGCACCAATTAAGAGACACAGAGTAGCAAAATGGATTCGCAAACTAAACCCAAGATTCTGCTGCCTACAAGAAACACATCTGAACAGTCAGAACAAACACAAAGTCAAAGGATGGAAAACAATCCTACAAGCAAACAACTCCCTCAAAAAAGCTGGGGTGGCCATACTAGTATCCAACAACATAGATTTCAGGATGAAAAAAATTATAAGGGGCAGCAAAGGTCAATCTTTACAAGTCAATGGATATGTAAAACACGAAGAAATCACACTCCTAAACATGCATGTACCTAATGAGGGACCATCTAAATACTTAAAACAACTACTAACAGATTTTAACAAGGACATTGCTAAAACACAATAGTAGTTGGAGACTTCAACACTACCCTATCACCTCTAAATAGATCTACAAGATAAAAATTCTGCAAGGAAACACTGGCTTTGAAGGAAGAGACAGAAGAGAGAGGGCTAATAGATCTATACAGGGCTTTGCATCCCAAAAAGAAAGAATACACATTTTTTCCCAGTGAACACAGAACATTTTCCAAAATAGACCATGTGGTGGGTCACAAAATATACCTCAATAGAATCAGGAAAATAGAAATTGTAACAACGACCTTTGCAGACCACAATGCATTGAAAATAGAAGTCAACCATGCACAGACTGCTCGTGGGAAGGCCAAATGGCTCAGCCTTTTGGAAAATAGTATGGACGCTTCTCAAAATATTAGAAATTGAGCTCCCATTTGACCCAGCAACACCACTTCTGGGAATTTATCCCGGAGATGCAAAAAAGTATTGGAGAAATGACATCTGCACTTGCATGTTCATTGCAGCACTGTTCACAATAGACAGAACCTGGAAAAAAACCAAGTGCCCAAGAACAGATGACTGGTCAAAGAAATTTTGGTACATCTACATAATGGGATACTATGCAGCTGTTAGAAGAGATGAAGTCATAAAATTTGCATATAGGTGAAGCAACATGGAAAGTATCATGTTAAATGAAATGAGTCAGAAAGAGAGGGACAGACATAGAAAGATTGCACTCATTTGTGGAATGTAAAGTAACAGAGTGGGAGACTAACACCAAGAACAACAGAGATAAGTACCAGGAGGATTGCTCCACAGTTTAGAAACTGGCCTCAAATGCTGGGGGAAAGGCAGCTCAGATAGAGAAGGGATCACCAAGCAAAAGGTGATAAGAGGACCCACTCGGGATGGAAGAGGCGAGCTGAAAGTAGATTATAGACTGAACATGATTGCCACTTAATACCTCTACTGCAAACCACAACACCCAAAAGGAAAGAGAGAGCAAAAGGGAATGTCCTGCCACAGTGGGAAGTGGGAATGGGGTGGAGTTGGTAGGAGGGATGCGGGGACCATGATGGTAGAAAATGGGCTTTGGTGGAGGGATAGGTACTCGATCGTTGTATGACTGATACGCAAGCACGAAAGTTTGTAAGTCTGTAATGGTACCCTCATGGTGATTCACTAATAAAAAAAAAAAAAGAAGTGGGAGGAAAGTAACATAAATAACTTAAAATTTTTATGAAATTTATATATTTTTAAGTTATTTATGGGAAATTTTAAAGAACAAACAAATCCCACAGTTAGAAGTGGGCCATAGGTAAGGAAAATGAATTCATGGCAATGGGAAAACTTCTAAACAGCACCTGAGTTTCAGAACATTTTTCACAAACCAGTTTAGGAAAGGAGCAGGACATAAATTAGTTTTTTTCTGCTTTGCCAAATTTTACTGAGTTTAATGGAAGAGTTTAGTGCTGTATTTCATCTAATCTAAGAAACCATCCATTGAAAACACATCATTAGTTTAAATGCCACTAAGTAAGAAAAATTAAACTGTTATAATCAAACTACAACAAGTACTTCCTTATCATCAATTATAAGGCATACTAATTTGAAAGATGCTAAAGTATGAATAAACGAGTGCACTCTTATAGCACTGTAGTACTGTTGTCCCATTGTTCATTGATTTGCTTGGCAGGCACCAGTAACATCTCCATTGTGAGACTTGTTGTTACTGTTTTTGGCATATCAAATATAAAACCCAATTCTCAAGTAGGCCTTAAATTAGTCAGCATAGGGGCTGGAGCCATAGCACAGCGGGTAGGGCGTTTGCCTTGCACGTGGCCAACCTGGGTTAAATCCCAGCATCCCATATCGTCCCCTGAGCACTGCCAGGAGTAATTCCTGAGTGCAGAGCCAGGAGTAACCCCTTTGCATTGCTGGGTGTGACCCAAAAAGAAAAAAAAAGAAAAAGAAAAAAATTAGTCAGCATATCTATTTTTGATTGATAAAATCTGAGTACATGATCAGGTATAAGTTAAAAATTAACTGTCATTTCGTTGCTCATCAATTTGTTCGAGCGGGCACCGGTAATGTCTCTCATTGAGAGACTTATTGTTACTGTTTTTGGCATATCCAATAAGTACCGGTAGCTTGCCAGGCTCTGCTGTTCGAGCTCCATACTCTCGGTAGCTTGCCGGGCTCTCTGAGAGGGGCGGAGGAATCGAACTCGGGTTGACCGCGTGAAAGGCAAATGCCCTACCACTGTGCTATTGCTCCAACCCAATATTTACATAATATAGAAATTGAAGTAGTGTGGCATAATATGGGGATAGCACTATAATCTTTAATCGCATTTTTTTTTTTTTACTTATAAGGTGGGATTTATGCCTACTGAATCACCACGGTCCTTGTGAATGTCAAATCAGGCTTTCATATTTAATACAGTTTCTGACATGGGGAACTGTTCACAAACCAAATCCTCAATAAGGAAGTGAGAATTTATAGTCTATTGAATCATACAATAAAGTATGTGAGTTGTCAATACTGAATTATAGGAATAAGATTCTATCAGGAGTAAATTAATCATTCCTTCTTTTTTCATAGTAAAACCATGTGTTTAGTAATAGTATACAAGGCATTTGATATCTAATTCCTAGAAAATAAAAATGCATTGACTATTCTATAAATAGAAGCAAACTAAAAGGATAAAACATTATTATAACTGATTTAATGGGTTCAAGATTCATGCATAATACTAGGGGTTGCATCAGGAAGAAATGGACTGTTGAAGACCACAAATATTAACAATTTGTTTTTTCTGAGTAATAAATCTCTTATAAATGAATTTTATCTGTTTATTTTATCATCATAACTCTGTTATAGTGATTCTCATACTTATATTTTGTTTCTCCTTGAGGAAATAATAAATTATTCTTTATTATAATTGGCTCACTTTAAATTCTTTGTGATCTCTGTTATACTCGATTATAATATGAAATTTTCTAATAATAATGGACTTTTTAATTTTTTGCTTTCTTCTTTTAACAATATGTGCTGCCATATTGCCTTGTAGCTACTATGGAAATAAGAATAGTTTAGAAATATTAGACCAGTGAAATTGCAGAATGTCAAAAAACATTAGAACAAAATTTTTTCTCAAAGAAAATGCTTTTATAAAAAAAGGGAGGGGTGCATTTGCTGAAGAATCCAGTCTTAAAAAACACAAGAGCTCTAGCAATTTTAAAGAAAAGCCTTATTTTCAATGTATCACTGAAACAAAATTGAATATCATTGTTATACAATTAACATTAATAGGTTGCTAGAAGCCTGAACATATGCTTAAGTTTATAGTACTGGTAAAATTAAGCTTCCATTCCAATAACATAACAGCAATTTTGTTCATATAAACTTGTTGAATGCTAGGTCGAATTGCTAACTCCAGCACTTATTTAAAACAATAAATTCAAATAAAATTATTTCAAACCAAGCGAAGTACATTACTTGTTTTGATGGTTTGGCAAAGTAACAATTCCATGTAAACACATCTACTGTTTTCCCTAGAAGTAAATTACCTTAAAACGTAAGTAACTATCATCAGGCAAAAATCACCTCCTACTTGGTGCTGGAGTGATAGCACAGTGGGTAGGGCGTTTGCCTTGCACGCAGCTGACTAGGTTGAATTCCCAGAATCCCAGATGGTCCCCCGAGCATCGACAGGAGTAACTACTGAGTGCATGAGTCAGAATGGGAGTGACCCCTATGCAACACCAGGTGTGACACCCCCCCAAAAAAAAACACCTGCTACTAAATTTTTGGCATAATTACAATTGGTTGTATGTATATATATACGTATATATATAATATCAATTATATACAATCCCCTCTAGCATATAAGCAAATAGTTGCAACCTAAAGCATTCTACCTGAAGCAAGAGAATGGTTTGACCTGTTTATCCAGAACCTGGTTAAAGTAGTCATGTTTGACACTCCCAAGATAAGGTGTAAAAATTACTGACCGAGCATGAATTATGCCTCGAGAGTAATGCACTGTAAGATTTATCATCCTGCTGAAAAAAAATGGACGTATTAAGCTACCTCTTTCTGTCTTCCTAGCATCTGTCATGTAAGGAGACAGTATGACTTAAGTTAGCACATAAAGTTGTTATGATGAAGGAAAAATCCCTTCAGATCAGAGCAAATATATATATATAAATATATATATATGTGTGTGTTTAGATATAGATACAGATATAGATATAGATATAGATATAGATATAGATATAGATATAGATATAGATATAGATATAGATATAGATATAGATATAGATATAGATATAGATATAGATATAGATATAGATATAGATAGTCTTTATGCAGTCAAGACTACCTGGAGCTGGAGTGTTAGTGTGCTCAGTCAGGCACCTGTCTTGGGTTCAATTTGTGACACCCAATGTAGCCTCCCAATCACTGCCAGGAACAATTCCTGAGAACAGCCCTAAGCACTGCAAGTTTTAATACAATTTTTGTTTTTTAAAAATAGACTACCAGGCTGGAGCAGTAGTACAGAGGGTAGGGCATTTGCCTTGTATGTGGCCGACACAGGTTCGATTCCCAACATCTCATACGGTCCTCCAACCATTCCCAGGAGTAATTCCTGAGTGCAGATCCAGGAGTAACCCCTGTGCAAAAATGGGGTGACCCAAAAAGAAAAAAAAATAGACTATCTCTCTGGAAAGTTATTCTCCCCATTCATAATGATATTACCTACAAATAAAAACATTTGTGACAAAAGATAAGAATTATAGACAATGAAGATGGATAACTTTAATTCCTCCCCTCCCTACAGAAAAATAAATAAATAGAATGCTTGAGTTTTTGTACTTTTCACCTATGTTTCAAAGCATTCCTGGCATATAGTCACCATTTCAAAGGGCTATAGATAAAGTCAGATAGAGAGAAGAAAAGCACATGTTCTTCCTTCAAGGTCACTGAAGTGTCTGATGCAATTGACAACACTGGTACCTCAAGTCAGTGGACAGAGAGCATCTCTTCTATCCTTCCCTGGAATTACCACCGAGAAGAGAGATAGGATGTAAGAATATACTGATGGTTCAAGATAAAGGCCATTGATTTCAAAAAGACTCAACAACCGATGTAGGCAGGTAGATAGGGAAAGGCCCCTGGCAATGAAACTCAGATGATCAAAGTCTCTGGGGAGGAGAATCCTGAGACTGACCCACCCTGCGGATACAGGAAACAGACCTGATAAGACCTTCAACAGACTCTGAGGACAATAGACCCCTCCCCACGGGGTTCCCCAAAGAAGGCCATCACCACTCCCAACCTCCCTGGTAACCTCCTTAGCAACGGACTTTTACCTGGGAAGAAGCCCCCACGTGGGGGCAGGTTGAAAAGACCCTATAAAAGACACCTTGAACAAAGGAAGCGCGCGCATATGCTGCCTGAGCCCATGTGCTGCTTGTGCCATGTGGCCGAGCACATGTGTCGCCCGCATCTCCCCCCTTGAGATGTGTACTTTCATGCTTTCGTGTCCAGTGCTAGGATGTGTGTAGAGCTCTCTCCATCTTTGGAGAAGCCCGCGTTCTTTCTTGAGCGCGTTACTCCCACTGATTTTCCCTTTCCACTCATCCTTTCCTCCTTCCCTAAGACCTTCTAAATAAAGTCTGTTACTTCACTGCTTGTCTACTCCTGAAATTCTTTTCCGCGAGCGAGACAAGAACCCAGTAACCCTGGGTCCCGGGTGTTTGAGGCGGTTGGAGAGAAAGTGACTGTCTCTCTCCTCCCCACTTCACGAAAGTAACCCGTGGGGCCCACCGACATCACAACCAATGCACGTTTTTTTTATTTTTATGGACAAAAATGCACAGATATATAAATAGTTTCTCCTTCCAGCATGTATAATCTCCCCAGTCCTCCATAGAGCTGTCAAACATATAAAGGTGATGCTCTGTGTAAAGGCACAGAAAGATGATAGGACATTAAATCTGAATTGCATTATGCCTCTAAAATTAGCAGACATAAAATTTTTGAACTGAGATGTCAGATACACATACCCATTTTCCAGTAATTATTTTAATAAGTATTTAAAGTTTGTAATATAATTCAGAGTCAAATAAAATGCATGAAAGGAAGGATTTATTCTAATGTTTGGCATCATAATCATCTGATTATTTCTTTTGGATTGCTTTAATTAAATACGTTTTGGTAGTTCAAAAAATAAAAAAGAAAGAAAGGAAGGATCTATTTGAAGTACTGAGAGTTTCTTTTCTTTCAAGAAGTTAAGGTTCTTTAGCTGGTCATTCATTTCAAGCTTAATAAAGGGGAATGCAAAAAACAGGTTTCTTGAAAATCTCAAACCATACTCTTTGGCAATTGAGGGAAAAAACAAGCTTTATCTGGCTTTTTTCCACACACAGTTTCTTTCCTAGAGGCAGAGAGATGTAGAGAGGGCAAGGTGCTTCTTTGCATATGCCTAACAGGCATTCAGGCCCTAGCACCACAAAAGGTCTCCCAAATCCCATCAGTGTGGCCAAGAAAAAAAAAAAACAAGCACAAAGTTTCTAGCCCAGGGCAAGGATAAATGTCTTCTTGGACAAAGAACATGAACACGTATTCTCCTTCTAGCAAAAAGCCGGTCATATTCATGGATGAGAAAAAGAACCACCTAAAGCATGAGTAACCATTAGTAGAGAGAGGCCAGAACAGATTTTTCATGTATTCAAAATGAGCAATGAAGAACCAAAGGTTACGGACAATGAAAAGATTTTCTAGCATCCTTTTGATTCATGAACTTCAGTGTCCATAATCTAACAGAGGAAGATCCTAAAGGGAATGAATTTCTAATCCTGCCTTCCTTCAGCAAGAAGGCATCCATAGGATTTATCTGGAAGGAAACAGTAAAACTTGAGTTTGGGAGCCTTTAATTTTATGTTAAATATGGCATTCAAGTTTTATATTTTGATAACCAAGAAGAAATTGTGTACCTCTTCCCTACCCCCCACCCCACCCCACCCCTGTAAGAACAATTAGAAAAGCCGTAGAAAA